>NC_136262.1:31998734-32598734 GCF_964187855.1 Myxine glutinosa | reverse complement strand
CAGGTGTGATCGAGCCCTCGGGAAGTCCTTGGATGTCACCTGTTGTGCTGGTCAAAAAGAAGGATGGGACCACGCGGTTCTGCGTGGACTATCGCCAGCTAAACAACGTGACACTCAAGGACTCATATCCCCTGCCAAGGATTGATGACACCCTCGATGCCGTTGCAGGCTCAAATTGGTTCACAACTTTGGACCTCAAGAGTGGGTATTGGCAGGTGGAGATGGATAGGGCAGGGAAGGAGAAAACGGCATTTTCCACAGGTAAGGGGCTGTATCAGTTTACTGTGATGCCGTTTGGTTTGTGTAACGCCCCCGCCACCTTTGAGAGATTGATGGAGCATGTACTAGGCGGCATGCCATGGCAATCATGCCTGGTGTACCTGGATGACGTCCTGGTACATGCCCAAACGTTCCCCCAGGCACTAGCTAATTTGGACCAGGTGTTCGGGTGCCTCAGACAGGCGGGGTTGAAGCTGAACCCGAGTAAGTGCACTTTGTTTGCAAGAGAGGTGGCCTATCTAGGTCACGTGATCGGCCGCGAGGGGGTAAAAACGGACCCAGACAAAATTAAAGCGGTAGAGGAGTGGCCCGCACCACGTACCATCAAAGAGGTGCGGGGATTTTTGGGACTCTGCTCCTACTACCGGCGCTTTGTGGCGAAATTTGCGGAGTTGGCCCGTCCCCTCCACCGGCTTACGGAGAAGGGGACGCGATTTAATTGGACACGGGAGTGCCACGAGGCCTTCCAAAAATTGAAGGGGTGTCTGACATCCGCACCCCTTCTAGCTTACCCCACTAGCGACGGGGCATTTACCCTGGACACGGATGCGAGCCAGGAAGGATTGGGCGCAGTTTTGTCTCAGACACAGGAGGGCGTGGAGAGAGTGATTGGTTACTATAGTCGGGCCTTAAGTAGGCCCGAGCGAAATTATTGTGTCACTCGCAAAGAGTTATTGGCGATGCTGGCTGCCATGAACCATTTCCACCCGTACTTGTACGGGCGGAAATTTTTGGTTAGAACTGACCATTCCTCCTTGCAATGGCTCCTTCGGTTCAAGGAACCGGAGGGCCAAATTGCAAGGTGGTTGGAAAAGTTGCAACAGTACGATTTTGATGTGGCCCATAGGGCCGGGAAGGCCCATGGTAATGCGGACGCACTCTCTCGGCGTCCTTGTCTGGGGGAAAACTGTAAATTTTGTGCGAGACACGAGGAGAGGGAGCAATTGGGCGATTCCGCCCCGATTCTCGTCGTCCGGGCAACCCGGGTGAGAGGGCCAATTTTGCCACTAACCGCAGATGAGGAATTCGGAACTTTGGCCTGGAGCACGGCCCAGCAGGAGGATCCTGTCCTGGGGCCAGTGTTCAATTGGGTCAAATTGGGGCAAAGACCAAAGGGGGAAGAGGTCACCCCCCTCGGGGCGCAGACAAAGGCATATTGGGCTCAGTCGCAGACCCTGGAATTGAAAGGCAACATCTTGTATCGCAAGTGGGTGGAGGTTCCCTCTGATAGAACTTCCTGGCTGGTGATAGTCCCTGACAAATTCAAGAACGTCATATTGCAACAGGTGCATGGTACCCGCTCCGGCGGCCATTTGGGCAGGACAAAGACAATATCTCGGGTCCGCCGGAGGTTCTATTGGGTGAATATGGGGCGCGACATACAGGACTGGTGTCGGAGATGCGACGCCTGTTCTGCCAAAAAGGGACCAGCACGGAGGATGAGGGCCCCCCTTCAATTACATCAGGTGGGGGCCCCCCTTGAGCGGGTGGCTATGGATATTCTAGGACCGCTGCCCCGCACCCGCCAAGGTAATAAGTATATCCTCGTGGTAATGGACTATTTCACCAAGTGGCCGGAGGCCTACGCCCTCCCCAACCAAGAAGCAGGGGTGGTAGCGCAGGCCTTCGTGGAAGGATTTGTGTGCCGGCATGGGATTCCACAGGAGTTGCACACCGACCAGGGACGAAATTTTGAGAGCAAATTGCTAAAAGATGTGTGCAGTCTCCTGTCAATTCGGAAAACCAGGACAACGCCTTTAAGACCTCAATCTGACGGGATGGTGGAAAGGTTTAACCGAACTTTAATCCAACAACTGGCACTGTTCACCACCACCCGTCAGGATGACTGGGACGAACATCTCCCTTATTTGCTTATGGCCTACCGAACCAGCCAGCACGGGGCCACCGCATGCAGTCCAGCGTTGCTTATGTATGGGCGGGAGTTACGGGCTCCCGCCGACTTGCTATGCGGTCCCGTGCCAGACACAGTGGTTAACCCGCCGAGGGAGGGGTACGCACGTCACCTAGAGGAAGGCATGGAGCTAGTCCATGCCTTCGCCCGCCGCCAACTCCATCTGGCGGGGGAAAAGATGAAGCGCAGGTACGACGACCGGAGCCAGGGGAGTCAATACGCTCCGGGGATGAAGATTTGGTTCTTTAATCCCCGGAGGCGGAAGGGAAGGTGCCCAAAACTCACCTCCCCCTGGCAAGGCCCAGGAGTCGTCCTGTCGCAAATCTGTGACGTGGTCTTTAAGATCAAAATGGGGCCACGAGCCCTCCCTCGGATCGTCCACGCCGACCGGATAAGACCTTACACCGGCGAGCAGGCGCCCCCGTGGATTGCCTCGGCTTTAGATGCCGAGGCGGGACCCAGTACCTCTGAATAAGGGGGGCTTATTAGTGCCAGAGGACTGGGGGATTGAGGAGCGATAGGCCCGGTGGGTAAGGGTGGCATCCCTGCCACCTTTCCCATATGGGGGGGGGCAAAGGAGCAATAGTTTATGGGGTGTATGGCAGTGAAAACTAGCCCGGGTGGGTTAGGATATGGTATGTAGGGATCTAGCGAAGATGACAGTAGGTGACGTTAAGATTAGTTAGTGACTGATACCTGTAGTGGGGACGCAGGTAGATTAGTATGGATGATAATGACGAGGGAGCGCAATAGTTTAAAGGGACGACTGGGAAGCGCAAGTTTCAGAAGGGAGTAGTTAGCTGAGATGATGCCGTGTTTGTGAGAATTGAACAGGTGTGATTGCACAGGTGTGCAACTGGACAGGTGTGTGGAGCAGTGTATGAGTAGTGAGTGTGTGGATCAGCGCGAATGCGCTTGGGGAGAGAAGGGTGCAGGTGGCACCAGGTGTGAGAGCACAGGTGTGCAGGTACAGGTGTGTGGAGAGAGTTGGAGTGAGTGGTACGGAGTGGTGTGCATGGTGCGAAGGTGTGGATGGGGGAAGAGTGGACCCCTTTCACGAGTACCCGGGGCGGGTAGTGTAAGTGTTAGGTAGAGGGTGCAGGTAAATTGTGGTTGGATATTGGCATTTGTGGTGCGGTTGCAGAATGGTGTTGTGAATGGGTGCATTAGTGTTGTGGAAATGGCTGGGCGTGTAGCCTGTTAGTGTGTGTAGTTGGTTGGGCACTCCACCACTGTGAGGATGTCGGCCAGGTGAGGCCGCAGGTGGGCTCTGGGAGCCGGTAGTTGTGAGTGGGTGCCTGAGGATCCCGGGTGTGGATCGGGCAGCCCAGTGCCAGAGAGGGCACGGAGTGGGGAGAGAGCCAGAGGGCCTTCCCCTGGTAGTTAGGTTAGGGTAAGGAGCAGGTAAGCTCGGAGGCAACTGCAGTGGTGGAGGTGTGCAGGTGGGTAGACCCGCTGGGAGAGGTACACGCCACAGCCCAGAAATTGTGCGAGGGCACCGAGAGATGAATCGGGGGAGTGAGACCCCAAATTGGAAAGCACCACAGGTTGGCCAATGGGAATTGGTTTTTAGAACCCATAGTGTAAGAGGGCCAATGGGTTGGCCGGAGAAAGACCCCGGGTAGTGTAAAGTTGTTAAAGTCATTTAGGAAATAGTTAGGATTGATGAACCTGTCGCACCATACGCAGCCACTTACCTGTGGTGATGATGATGACTCCACACCTGTGTTTTCTTTGTTTTGTGCAGGAAATGAGAATTGCTGTGAGGATTTGTGAGACGCATCACGACGTGGATGAGACATTGGGGTGATTCCATCTCTCCCTCCCTAGGAGGGACTGATGATGAATTGGTAATGGCAAATTATGATGTTGAGTTGGAGATGGCAAATTTTGATGAGAGTTGAAAATGGCAAATTTGATTGGTTAGGAGGGAGAGAAGACGAATTTGGTATATGGGAGGAACGGGGAAGACAGGAGGGATGTTTGTTGATTTGTAAAGTAGATGTTTATGGGTAGTGTTGTGTTGTGTGGATACAGTAAGGGGTAAGGGAGGGGCCATGTAGGTTACCTGGTGGGGGGGGGGGGCGTACGATAGGAACGTACCTGTCTCACCTGGTTCCCATGTGCCCCCAGTGTGCATCACCTTACATTGCGTGCACTTTTGCGCCCTTACCACCTTACTCACTTGTCTGCTTCTTTTGTCTCCCACCTCCGAGGATCTGGCTTTGGGGTAGAGAGAGAGGAGAGAGAGGTGCTGGCTGCGCAGTTGTGGGCCTGCACTTTCGCTGTTTGCTGCCGGGATCGATACACCATATGGACCGCAATGTTTGTGGCCACCCACAATGGACCGCAGTTCGTTTGCGGCCAAGCACCACCCGGGGATGGACCTATGGGTCAACGTGGCACCTATGCCATACAGGTGAACCACTTTTAGTTAACACCAAGTGCACCACAAGAAGAGCAAGAGACACCTGCAGGGTTAGGGGTTGTCGAATTTATTTTTATTCCAATGAACAATGGTGACTGCACCGATTGGTGGTGGGGTGGTGCTTTTGATGCTCGGGAAGGGTGCTCTGCACGTTATTAAAGGCCGTCGGCCACAGAGCACTCGTGGGTTGGTGTATCGATGCTGGCAAGCGCGCTCTCTCTATGCATAACATCTGCATGTGTTCCTCCAAAGACAGGTCCTGGATCGTAGTGTAGATATCAGCGTAATCCTGTAAATAATGCTCCCTACCGGCTGTATGTTTAGTTTGAGAATTCTTTCCGGATTCGGTTATCCTGTGGGTGTGTTTCTGTGAGGAGAAGGGTGCAACGTCGCAGGGGGACATATTTACTCATTTGTGAATATCTGTAAAACTGTCGCACTCAGGGTAGAGTTAATAGTAGAGGGAACTACATTGCGTGCCACACTAAAGTAGGTAAAAATTTATCGGGTCGGGACGCCCCGAGGGTAGAGAAGGGTGCAATGTTGCGAATATGGAATTTGGCCTCCATATCCGCTTGTAAATATTCCCCTATTTTCTCCAATACTCCCCAACTTTCCCCAATCCCCCATTCCCTAGTCCCATTGCATGTAAATAACAATCAGTAGAGCCGACCTTCCCCTTATTCCCCCATTAAATGTCGTGCCCAGGTCCACCGCACCACACGTAGACAACTTTCGGACATCTTCCTAGTTATTCTTAATCTATGTCAGTTAAGGCCTCGTTTCCATTAATTATGACTCTTCGTTGCACCAGAATGTGATTATATGGCATCAGTAGTGAGTTTAGGACCTTTCCCATACCTCCTCCCATCTTCTTCCCCAAACAACAACAATAACAACAACTACAACAACAATTACAACTACAACTACGACTACAACAACAGAGGGGCGGGGAGTGTGCGTCCTCACACCGGCTCGGTTACCCGCCATGACCATGCGCTCCACGGCGTTACCCCGAAGGGGCTGGCTGTCAGCTCCTCGTCAGGGGCGGAGCCAGTAACCCCCCCACGCACCCAATGAGAAGCAACGTGCCGATTCCATCTGGGGCGGAGCTAACGAGCCGAGGGCGTGTCACTCCCCGCCGGATATACGCGGCCCCGCGCCGGATGTGACGTCAGATGCGCCTCAGCTTGGAGAGAGAAGCCACCGCCACCCCCAGCGCGACGATACCTCCCCGCATCTTTGGACCGGACCGGACCGTACTGTACCCTGCCCCGAGCCCAGGAGGACCTGGAGCCATCGATACCCGCTTTCCTGTCATCAACCCCCGTGTGAGTCAGCCGTTGTCCCGTTTGTCTGTCGTCTGTCCGGGGTTAATATAAGAGTGTGTCTAAGTGCCTGTCTTTCTGTGATTATACCTCTAGCCCCTGTAATCTGACCTTTCCGCACGAATATAATCTCCTCCGGAGGTCTTGAGAAACGAAACATTGGTGTCGTATTGTGTTATTGTAATCCAGCCGGGTGTCTTCTTTTTCTTATTGAGCCAGCATCGCGCGACTAGTCAACGTTCGGGCACAATCGGGTAACTTGTGCAGACGTGGTCATACCATAAAACCGCTCGGTAAATAACATCCAAGCCACGTCTGTAACAATATATTGCTGCCCGATAAACGGGCTTTTGAGAGTACCTGAGTGTTTTGTTTGAATAAAGCAACTTGGACAAATTCCAGCTTTTTGTCGCGTCCATTCTTCCGATCGACGTGGGAGCCCGAGCTCCTTCAATACTCTATTTTATTCCAGGGGGTCCCAGGATTACCCACCCAAAATATCGTTGCGATCGGTTCAGCCATTTTTGCGGTACCTGGGAACGGATGGACGGACGGACGGACAAACAGACATTTCGTGAATTATAGTAAGATAACAATGTAATATAATTATATAAAGCCAGATCATATTTAGATTATGTATGTTTGTAGGTATGGATAAACAGACCATTGACAGACTGCATTCTCCCCATTGGTTGGACAGCTGGCCTGACTCCACCCACAATTGCAGCCTGAAAAAAAAATCATATGTCTGCCATTTTGTGAAGGTGACAGCACATATATGGCTCAGGTTTCATGCCTCTGGTGTCAGCCCATGCATGGGCCAGTGCAATTGGAATTATCTGAGATATATAACCACGATGTACAATATTATATATATATATATATATATATATATACATAAGCAGTAAGCATGTTTTTGTTTCATGTATGTAACATGTTATTTTTATTATTTTCTGGAGTGATTGCAGCAGCAGTATGTTGTCTATACATTGCCCAAATAAAGGGCTGAGCAATTATTTGAATAAATGAAGTTTTTGTATGTAATTTCTGTTTGAGCACACGTTGTCAAAGCTGATTAGTGTGAAAATACCAAAGGGCCACCTGTCATAAGCATTAGGCCTGCTTCTGCTTCATGTATGTAATCCGGATTATTTTTAGGGAGTAGCCGGTAGAGAAAAGCCGTCTAGAGCAGTGTTTGTCTGTCTGTCTGTCTGTATGTATGTATGTCTCTCACAAACGTACACCAACAAGAGCTGAGGATCTGGTCACATCACAAGAGTGATGTAATGTGATTATTTATGTGATGTCATCATGGCTACGACTGCTGACTCCACACTCCGCCATTTTGATTCCTGTGCCGTTCAGGCCGAACATATCGTCGAATCTGTCATATATCACAATCGCCAAGCTCGACCTTTACGTTTTTCATTCTGTGTGAAACACAAACAAACCGATTGTTAAAATGACCTTCAAATATTGAAAGCATCGGCGTTACGGGTTTTCCAACAACACAGTATGTATAGGCCTTAGGCTTCATGCCTTCAAATTAGCCCAGGTTTCTTAGTACAGTAATATCGTCTTTGTAATCTATCTATAATTCCAGTAATCTCTGTGTGTCTGTGTGTGTGTGTGTGTGTGTTTGTCTGTGACCGCTGTTTCTCGACAACCACGGGTCCGATCTAATTGAAACTTGCCAGATATATTGCTGGGGACCTGAGGATGTGCCTTTTCAAGGTTTCATATTAATCGGAGAAGTAGTTACCGAGCTATTAGTAAAAGTAACGCAAGCCGTTCGCTTTGGCTTTGCGAATGGACCAAACCATTTCATGTAAATAGAGGGGGGGGGGTTCTACCGTACTCGTAAGCCGTTCGCTTTGGCTTTGCGAATGGACCAAACCATTTCATGTAAATAGAGGGGGGGGGGGTTCTGTGGTCGTTACTGCCACGTGGTTTCAAAGTTTTTTTTTGTTGTTGTTGTTTGCACGCATGTTTTTTTGCACCCACGTACGGGCATGCCCTAGTAATAATAATAACGTTAATAATAATAACATAGTAAATATAATTGTAACACTGCAATCCTAACACTGCAATCCCTTTGTCATAACTGCAAAGTTAGTGGATTGAAGTGGTGTATGATTGGTCATTGTTGACTCGAGACATCTATCTATAATTCCAGTAATCTCTGTGTGTATGTGTGTGTGTGTATGTGTGTGTGTATGTGTGTGTGTATGTGTGTGTGTCGTTTGTCTGTGACCGCTGTTTCTCGACAACCACGGGTCCGATATACTTGAAACTTGCCAGGTATATTGCTGAGGACCCGAGGATGTGCCTTTTCAAGGTTTCATATTAATCGGAGAAGTAGTTACCGAGCTATGGCGATTTATTTACCAAACTCCGCAAGCCGTTCGCTTTGGACCAAACCATTTCATGTAAATAGAGGGGGGGGATTGTCACCGTACTCGCAAGCCGTTCGCTTTGGCTTTGCGAATGGACCAAACCATTTCATGTAAATAGAGGGGGGGGATTGTCACCGTACTCGCAAGCCGTTCGCTTTGGCTTTGCGAATGGACCAAACCATTTCATGTAAATAGAGGGGGGGGATATAATTTTAGATATATATATATAGTACGGGCATGCCCTAGTATAGAATAAACCAGTGTCTCAATGCAATCTCTTCACTTCCATGGTGAATGGTGACCGACAGCTTGGAGACTTAGTGTTTCAAAGAAATTTAATACTTACAATATTTGCTAACTGGTATCTCCCTCCACCCAGGTCATACTATCCTCTAAAAAAACATTTTTTATTCTATTATTTCTGTATACTTAGTCTATAGACTCATATGAGAGGTAACACATAGCACATATAATAAAGGGAGTGGGAGACAAGAAGGGGAGAGAGAGGGAAGTACAACAACAGTAGAAAGCAGGGACGTCAGGAGATCTGTGGAAGGGAGCATGATAAGGGGAGGATAGTTGGGGGGGGGCAGGGGGGGTGGGAGGAGTATAAAACAAATGAAACCTGCTTGGACTTCCAGGAAAGAAGTTGGTATTTCTAAAAAGTGGATCTGGGGTGAATTAAGGGGGGTCGAAAAGAAAAAGGTTTTGGATGGATGAAGATAAGAGATGGTGGTGAACAGCTGTTTTAAAGACCTGGAGGGAGGAGTGGGATTGAAGAGAGTGAGGGAGTTTGTTCCAGAGGTGGGAAAAAAGGGGAATGAAAGAGTGAAGGTGAGCAGAGAGTCTTGATTTTGGCAGTTTCACCAGAAGAGCAAGAGGGTTTCTGGCAGCTCTTGTGCGTCTTGCAGGAATATTTGGGTGACAGAGCACAGACAGAGCTGGGGGAGCTAGGGCGGAGAAGAGTCGGTAGAAGACTAAGAGACCACCAACCTTCCTGCGCTGAATGAGTGAAAGGCCCTCAGAATCAGCTTCATCGCGGGAGATTCCAATGATTCTGAAAGCTTTGGTTTCAACAGCGTGAAGCCGAGCTAGGTGTGAGGCAGGAGCACCAGCCCAGAGGGGAGAGCAGTATTCCATTGAGCTGCGGATGAAAGCCTTGTATGTGGTGAGGAGCTCAGGTGTGCCAAGGAAGGACTTCGCACGACGGAGGATGCCCAGACGGCGACTGGCTTTGGAAGCCAGCTTGGAAATGTGGTTTTCCCAGGAAAGATCATGGCAGATAGTGAGACCCAAAAGCTTGAGTGACAGAACTTCTTTGAGAGGATTGTTGAGAAAGTAGATGAGAGGGTTTTCCAGTCGGTCTTTCCAGAGAGACATAGTAAGAGTGTGAGATTTGTCAGGATTGAAAGACATGTTCCAGTTGTTTGACCAGTTTGTGATTTTGTTCAGGTCTGGAGAGAGCGAAGAGGCTGCTGCCGATCTGATGGTTGAAATATGGAGCGACAGAGAATGGAGTCATCAGCAAAAAGATAGAGAGGATTATCAAGAGAGTCAGAGAGATCATTGATGAAGACCAGAAAAAGCACAGGGCCCAGAACACTGCCTTGAGGAACTCCAGCCTGGACAGGAAGAGGAGATGAGACAAACCCATTCAGGGCCACACGTTGACTACGACTAGAGAGGAAGTCTGTGAGCAACTCTTCAACTAAAGTATCAAACAAGCCCGGCTGCGCCACTGTGAGACTTTCGGTCTTGTTTTTATAGTGATATGCTGTGAAGCGCTTTTACCTACGCAGGTGTTCGAACAGACTAATCGCTAAAAATCCCGTCAGAAGAATTTAATGTGTGGACGACGATGTTAAAAGCCATTGTGAGTGTGAATGATTTTCTGGGTGAGAATCATCCAGTTTAATGGTAAAACCGTTTGTATTTCATCTCAGATGTACGGGTGGCTTTTGCTTGGACTTTGCAGCATTTTTATCTTTGGAGTAATGTGTGTTAAAGGCAAGTGCAGTATACCTTGATTACAGTAGATCACCTTTCCAGTTTCCCCACCATGTGTGTGCTCTTCCTGTTTCCCCACCATGTGTGTGCTCTTCCTGTTTCCCCACCATATGTGTGCTCTTCCTGTTTTCCCACCATGTGTGTGCTCTTCCTGTTTCCCCACCATGTGTGTGCTCTTCCTTCCTTCGGTTTCCCCACCATGTGTGTGCTCTTCCTGTCTCCCCACCATGTGTGTGCTCTTCCTGTTTTCCCACCACCATGTGTGGGCTCTTCCTGTTTCCCCACAATGTGTGTGTTCTTCTTGTTTCCAGTTACACCATGTGTGTGCTCTTCCTGTTTCCGGTTTCCCCACCACCATGTGTGTCCTCTTCCTGTCCTGTTTCCGGTTTCCCCACCACCATGAGTGTCCTCTTCCTATCCTGTTTCCGGTTTCCCCACCACCTTGTGTGTCCTCTTCCTGTCCTGTTTCCGGTTTCCCCACCACCATGTGTGTGCTCTTCCTGTTTCCGGTTTCCCCACCACCATGTGTGTGTGTCCTCTTCCTGTCCTGTTTCCGGTTTCCCCACCACCATGAGTGTCCTCTTCCTGTCCTGTTTCCGGTTTCCAAACCATGTGTGTGCTCTTCCTGCTGCGCATTCCTTTTTCTCATCACATTTTACTCTTCATTTTCAAGTTCATCTTTTCCTGGCTCGGTTTGTGCCGTTAGGCCCAGATAATTTGTACCTAATGTTTTTAATGTCGAGTTGTGTCTGTATTCACTTGTAGCAATTTGGACTTCTCCTTGAATTACAACACTCCCTGTAGGAGCAGGTTCTGCACACAAGAAGCGCAGGCCGTTCCACAAATTAGACATTTATTATAGCGAGACTTTAATAAGCTTTAGAAAATCGTGGGAAACCGAGCAATAAACAAGCGAGTTCTTGAGCGTCGCCATCTTCTTCTTATCGTGTCCACGGACAGTCTACACATGGCCGAGCCAAAACTGGACACATCTTTGCGCCTTCTTGTTGAATTCAGCAAGATCTGCAACAGTGCAGGGTTCCTCTAGCGATGGACATTGCATGAGATGTTGCATGGTCTGTGGCTCAGTTCCACATTCGCAAGTTGTCTGGCTGGTTGTATATCCCCATTTGTTTAGTGACACCTTTGAACGACCTACACCAGCCCTAAGTCTGTTAAGGCACTTCCGTGTTGTCCAGTTGCAATAATTAGCTCCTGTGGGAAGGCTTTCAGCAGGTAGAATTTCCATCGCTGGGGTTTGTTCGAGTCTGGCAAGCCTGTCTTTCCACAAAGCGATGCAGGCTTCAGATGGGGTTGATTGTAATGAAACGACACTGTTCATGAAGCTCTTCCTTGACTTTCGGCGGCTGAGTGTAGATGTTTGACCAGGCAGAGAGTGTTTCTCATCTGATGTTTGATGGAGTCGCTCTTTCTTGCTGGCTACCGTTCTTCTTATATCAGGGGGAGCTATACCCACCAAGGTATTCCATCGCCATATATTACATCTATAAAGCGTCGCCATGATGCTTCAGCACTTACCTCATGATGCTCATGTGGTTCCAGGTTCAAATCCTACATTGTTGTGTTCATTTGTCCATCGTCAGGAAGGTCCAGTGATGTCTTCCAATGTCCTTCTTCGTCACCGTGCTTGATTCATGACGACCTTCAAAACATGTCCGCCATTCTGCTGAAGTCTAGCTGGTAAAGCCTCTTTACACACTCCGTTAAGTTCCTTAAATCAAGACAAAACGTTGTTACAAAATGGTGGAAACTTTTGATGGAAGGTGGTGGGGAGGGGGGGGGGGGGGGTTGGAATAATCCTACCAGAACATCTTCTCCAAGACCTTTCCGGTGAAGCCATCAGCTAGGTCATTCCCAAGAGCGGAGGCTAAGAGATGTCTCAAATCAGAAGAGAACATCGCTTGGCCCATGTTGTCTCTTTCTCTACCAATGCAACATGATTATGATGCTGATGATTATTATTATGAAGATGATCATGATGATGATGATGATGATGATGATGATGATGATGATGATGATCAAGCGACCCACATAGTGACTGTGGCACCAGCTTACCACCATTGTGAGTACTAGGGCATGCCCGTACTATATATATATCTAAAATTATATCCCCCCCCTCTATTTACATGAAATGGTTTGGTCCAAAGCGAACGGCTTGCGAGTACGGTGACAATCCCCCCCCTCTATTTACATGAAATGGTTTGGTCCAAAGCGAACGGCTTGCGAGTACGGTGTTTTTTATCGGACCCGTGGAATTATAGATAGTAGTTTTAATTAGTTTTAAAACATAGTTTAACGGCAACATAGTTTTCCAACGTGAAATAAATGAATACGCTCTCAAATGTGCCGTCCGAGGCAGAGTCTGTTCGCCACGTTCGGCACACGTGATAGCTCGCTGCTCTCTGATTGGTTGAATCGTTTTTTGGACATAGCTCGGTAACTACTTGTCCGATTAATATGAAACCTTGAAAAGGCACATCCTCGGGTCCCCAGCAATATACCTGGCAAGTTTAAAGTATATCGGACCCGTGGTTGTCGAGAAACAGCGGTCACAGACATACAAACATACAAACATACAAACATACACACAGAGATTACTGGAATTATAGATAGATGTCCCAAACACATGAAGACATTCCATTGTGTAATACCTGAAGGGATTGACTGGCGAACCAATTTTGACCTAATTGTATCGAAGGTGCTTTCAATGGAGCCACACAAAGGTGTAAAGGTATTACTCATGTCTCCTAATGTTTTACCGCTTTTTTAAAAACTCTACATGTAAAAGTCACTCCATGAGGCTAAGGTAGAAAAAGGTTCCACAACCCACTGAGGTTTAAATCTTTCATTGTACATAAATCTATAAAATCCACGATCTACAATGACCTTACTTTATTAGTCTCACCAAAGGAGAGGATATTGAATTTGGATCAGTGTTCAGTGATTTGGATCAGTATTTGTTTGTCCACACAGAATGTGATAATGGAAGCCACAAACGCCACCTAATGGTAGCCAGTATTACACTATTTTCAACCGACTACGTCTATAAAGTATGTACAATTTTAATGTGAGTGTCTATAAAGTATGTACAATTATGATGTGAGTACATCAATAAAGTATGTACAATTATGATGTGAGTACATCTATAAAGTATGTACAATTATGATGTGAGTACATCTATAAAGTATGTACAATTATGATGTGAGTACATCTATAAAGTATGTACAATTATGATGTGAGTACATCTATAAAGTATGTACAATTATGATGTGAGTACATCTATAAAGTATGTACAATTATGATGTGAGTACATCTATAAAGTATGTACAATTATGATGTGAGTACATCTATAAAGTATGTACAATTATAATGTGAGTGTCTATAAAGTATGTACAATTATAATGTGAGTGTCTATAAAGTATGTACAATTATAATGTGAGTGTCTATAAAGTATGTACAATTATGATGTGAGTGTCTATAAAGTATGTAGAATTAGAATGTGAGTACGTCTATAAAGTATGTACAATTATAATGTGAGTGTCTATAAAGTATGTACAATTATAATGTGAGTGTCTATAAAGTATGTACAATTATGATGTGAGTGTCTATAAAGTATGTACAATTATGATGTGAGTACGTCTATAAAGTATATAGAATTAGAATGTGAGTACGTCTATAAAGTATGTAGAATTAGAATGTGAGTACGTCTATAAAGTATGTACAATTATGATGTGAGTACTTCTATAAAGTATGTAGAATTAGAATGTGAGTACGTCTATAAAGTATGTAGAATTAGAATGTGAGTAGTATCTATAAAGTATGTAGAATTAGAATGTGAGTACATCTATAAAGTATGTAGAATTAGAATGTCAGTACGTCTATAAAGTATGTAGAATTAGAATGTGAGTAGTATCTATAAAGTATGTAGAATTAGAATGTGAGTACGTCTATAAAGTATGTACAATTATGATGTGAGTACTTCTATAAAGTATGTAGAATTAGAACGTGAGTATGTCTATAAAGTATGTAGAATTAGAATGTGAGTACGTCTATAAAGTATGTACAATTATGATGTGAGTACTTCTATAAAGTATGCAGAATTAGAATGTGAGTACGTCTATAAAGTATGTACAATTATGATGTGAGTACGTCTATAAAGTATGTAGAATTAGAATGTGAGTACGTCTATAAAGTATGTACAATTAGAATGTGAGTATGTCTATAAAGTATGTAGAATTAGAATGTCAGTACGTCTATAAAGTATGTAGAATTAGAATGTGAGTAGTATCTATAAAGTATGTTGAATTAGAATGTGAGTACGTCTATAAATTATGTACAATTATGATGTGAGTACTTCTATAAAGTATGTAGATTTAGAACGTGAGTACGTCTATAAAGTATGTAGAATTAGAATGTGAGTACGTCTATAAAGTATGTACAATTATGATGTGAGTACGTCTATAAAGTATGCAGAATTAGAATGTGAGTACGTCTATAAAGTATGTACAATTAGAATGTGAGTATGTCTATAAAGTATGTAGAATTAGAATGTGAGTACTTCTATAAAGTATGTAGAATTAGAATGTGAGTACTTCTATAAAGTATGTAGAATTAGAATGTGAGTACTTCTATAAAGTATGTAGAATTAGAATGTGAGTACTTCTATAAAGTATGTACAATTAGAATGTGAGTACGTCTATAAAGTATGTAGAATTAGAATGTGAGTACGTCTATAAAGTATGTAGAATTAGAATGTGAGTACTTCTATAAAGTATGTAGAATTAGAATGTGAGTACTTCTATAAAGTATGTACAATTAGAATGTGAGTACGTCTATAAAGTATGTACAATTAGAATGTGAGTACGTCTATAAAGTATGTAGAATTAGAATGTGAGTACTTCTATAAAGTATGTAGAATTAGAATGTGAGTACTTCTATAAAGTTTGTAGAATTATGATGTGAGTACTTCCATAAAGTATGTACAATTAGAATGTGAGTATGTCCATAAAGTATTGTTACGTTTGTGGGGGTAGGTGATGGAATTCCATCATGGAAATAGAACTGTGTAGGGTGGCATGCACGTTGGATGCATACGAGCCAATCTCGATGTATTTACAGTGCATTCAGAAAGTATTCAGACCCCTTCACTTTTTTCACATTTTGTTATGTTGCAGCCTTATGGTGAAATTGTTTAAATTCATTTTTCCCCTCATCAATCTACACTCGATTCCCCATAATGACAAAGAGAAAACAGGATTTTAGAAAGTTTTGCAAATTTATTAAAAAGAAAAAACTGAAATATCACATTTACATAAGTATTCCTACCCTCCGCTGTGACACTTGAAATTTATCTCAGGTGCCTCCCATTTCTCTTGATCATCTTTGAGATGTTTCTACACCTTGATTGGAGTCCATCTGTGGTAAATTCAATTGACTGGACATGATTTGGAAAGGTACACACCTGTCTATATAAGGTCTCACAGCTGACTGCATATCAGAGCAAAAACCAAGCCATGAGGTCGAAGGAACTGCCTGCAGAGCTCAGAGACAGGATTGTGTCGAGGCACAGATCTGGGGAAGCCTACAAAAAAAATTCTGCTGCATTGAAGGTTCCCAAGAGCACAGTGGCGTCCATAATTCTTAAATGGAAGAAGTTTGGAACAACCAGGACTCTTCCTAGAGCTGGCCGCCCGGCCAAACTGAGCAATCGGGGGAGAAGGGCCTTGGTAAGAGAGGTGACCAATAACCCGATGGTCACTCTGGCTGAGCTCCGGAGATCCGGTGTGGAGATGGGAGAAACTTCCAGAAGGACAACCATCACTGCAACATTCCACCGATCTGGGCTTTATGGCAGAGTGGCCAGACGGAAGCCTCTCCTCAGTGAAAGACACATGAAAGCCCACAGAATCTTGTTTCTCACAGTCTGAGACTCCTTTAGGTGCTTTTTTGCAAACTCCAAGCGGGCTTTCATGTGTCTTTCATGCCACTAGGTTTGATGGTTTTGGAGTTAAGGAGGACACACACACACACACACACACACACACACACACACACACACACACACACACACACACACACACACCCTTTTATTATTATCGATTATTCAATAATTCTGTGCAATCAGAATGAAAGGTCAGGGGTGTGCGCCATCACCAATCAGCTAGTAGAGCGTTCGCCAAGTAGCTTAAGCATTCAAGCAAGCACCCCAATAAAAGGGTTGATAAGGAACGGTTGGCTTGGCGAGCGATAAGTAGCTGATTGGTGTTGGGACACTCCTGATGTTTACTCAATTTAACAGTTATCATGACGTTCTTACGGTAATTGCGCTGATTTTATGAAACACTTCCTACTATAATTTCAAACAGATGTTTACGAGCAGGTATGTTTTTGGTATGTAATAGTTATAAACACCATGTGACCCCTTAACCACCAAACGAACCACACAGCCTGCAGGTCCCCACGTGGTTACCTGCAGGATGTTTACCGACACCAGTACCGCGCGCACGAGAGGTCTCTGTTCGACCACACCTCGGAGCACCACGCGCGTGCCCTCGCTGCCAGCAACGTGAAGCGCTTCTTCGGTTACCTGGCCGTGGCACCACCAAAACCACCACCAACAGCACAGGCTTCGAGGCGCCTATGCGTACCAGGAGCCGTGATCGGTTCAGGGCCGGTGGATGTCCCCGAGCTTGGACTCATCCCCGGGGAACAGTTTGAGGTCGTGTCGGGCCTAATGGGTCGCTGTTCCAGGCCGTGGGCTGATCGGTACTACAGCGAACTTCACTACTGGGCTGAAAATTCGTGCTCCTTGGGGAAATGATCCAAGATGGTTCATTAGCAGCCGGGAAGGTGTATTTTATGAAATATTATACCATGTGAACTGCAGCCTTCTTCCGAAAGGAGAAACATTGTTCAATCTCCATGGTGATGCCATCTGAACACATGAACCATAATACCCTATTCATGTCGGACAGCAACCTGCAGAGGCAGCACCCTGACTTTTCCTTGAGCTATTTCGTCTGATTTTGATTCCCGACCCAACAATAAACTTTTGAATTGGTGCTTTCCAGGGATGGACTTTGAATCACAAAGTGCGTCTTCCCTCGGAGGGACGTTTGGCTTGGTCTCCCATCTGCTGGCATTAGTTAATGGATGTTACATATCCCACAATGCCTTTGGTGAAGACGAGGTGTGAAATCCCCAGCAATGAACAATTCAAAATGCCTGCTCTAACCTTCAAGGGAGCACTTGCGTAACCAACAAAGGGCACTGCCGAACCTGCAACAGGGTACTTGCCAAACCTGCAACAGGGTACTTGCCAAACCTGCAGGGGGCACTTTCCTCACCTGCACGGAGCTAACCTGCAGGGGCACTTTCATCACCTGCACGGAGCTAACCTGCAGGGGGCGCTTTCTTCACCTGCAGGGAGGCATTACATAACCTGTAGGGACACTTTCCAACCTGTGCATCCAGGGAACACTTTCTTCACCTGCAGGGAGCACTTTGCTCACCTGCAGGGAGTACTTTCCTCACCTGCAGGGAGTACTTTCCTCACCTGCACTCCCGGCAGGGGCACTTTCCTCACCTACAAGGGGGCATTGTCTAACCTGCAGGGGGCACCTGCACAACCGACAGTGGGGGGTGGGAGGGGTATTGTCTAACCGACATGGGGGCACTTTCCCAACCTACAGGGGGCACTGTCTAGCCTGCAATGGGGTACTTGCCTAACCTGCAGGGGGAACTTTCCTCACCTGCAGGGAGCACTTCCCTCACCTGCAGGGAGCACTTGCCCAACCCACAGGGGGCACTACCTCGCCTGCGCAGCCAGGGGCAATTTCCTTGCCTGCAGGGGGACATTGTCAAACCTAAAGAGGAAAAGGCCTCCACACATCCACATCACTGCAGCAAAGATACCAACCTGCATGCTGTAGGCTACAAATGGATTACCCTATTAATCTATTAAATTACTAACATTTGGACTTTCTTACTTGATTCCATTGTTCCAGTTCACAATCCAACTTGACATCTGCATCCCTTATAATAAAGATCCCACCATTGTCGAAGGAAGTGGTTCAGTTTGCCATGTTGAATATGAAATAGTCGAAGTCGAGAAACGAACGAAACCTATTCAAAGTACCCTTTAGAACCCTCCAGAATTACCATTTAGAACCCTCTGAAATTACCCTTTATAATATTTTATAATCACCCTTTAGAACCCTTTGGAATTAAAGATGGTGGACAATAGAGGTTCGTCTTCTTCATTATTGACGGACGGACATAGACAAATATTGTAGCGGCCTCACCGCCTAAAAATTACACATTTCACACAATAGCAATGTTTGTGCAGCATTGTTGTGGCAAAAATATTTGATGGTTGTGAAAATTTTATTTGAAAAATAAATAAATCTGTTTGACCTTTCTCTAATGGACCCCTTCCCCAGGGGTGATTAAATGAACATCTCTGCTGAATGTTTGTGTTGTTCGAATATTGAGATAAAAATCGTTGCATGGGGATGTTGCATTGTCTTTGGATACCTGCTGAGTTCAGTTGTCGTGGTGGTGGAGTTGATGGTGGTGTTGTCATCCTCTCGTCTTTTGGGGTGACAAGGCCATACAACGGAATAACAGAAGACGGGATTATTAAGAGGTGCAAGGAGAACTCGATATCTGTGATCTCAAAGTGATCACAAACCAGGGGAGGCTTACCTTTGGTGATTTGCCCGTGACTTACCCATGGCCCGCAATCCAACGATGGCCATATGTTGTTCAAACCAAGAAATATGTCGTGCCATCAAACAAACAAGAAAACAAACAAACAAGAATACAAACAAACAAGAAAACAATAAACGTGTCGTGGACAGCATGATACTTGCGAAATCCCTTAAATAGGTTGTTGGCCTTTGGCCTATGTTGACCTCAAAAATAATTGGTGGTTGAATTCAGTGATCTGATATGCAAATGCTCTTCAAATTTCAAGTCATTCAGATGAAAATTAACGATATGTCCACCTTTATTACCAGGTGTTGTACAAGACATGATTAATGAGTGGTCGTGTTGATTGAAAATCCCACAGACGGTAATCCCTGTTTAATGGAGTATTAAGTGATGTAAAGATTCGAATGTGAAGAATAATAAAGTGTATTGAGTCAAACAGGTACATGATAAACGGTAGCGAGTTGAACAGGTACATGATAAACGGTAGCGAGTCGAACAGGTACATGATAAACGGTAGCGAGTCAAACAGGTACATGATAAACGGTAGCGAGTTGAACAGGTACATGATAAACGGTAGCGAGTCGAACAGGTACATGATAAACGGTAGCGAGTCGAACAGGTACATGATAAACGGTAGCGAGTCGAACAGGTACATGACAAACGGTAGCGAGTCAAACAGGTACATGATAAACGGTAGCGAGTCGAACAGGTACATGATAAACGGTAGCGAGTCGAACAGGTACGTGATAAAACGGTAGCGAGTCAAACAGGTACATGATAAACGGTAGCGAGTCGAACAGGTACATAATAAACGGTAGCGATTCGAACAGGTACATGATAAATGGTAGCGAGTCGAACAGGTACATGATAACAGCAGCGAGTCAAACAGGTACATGATAAACTATGTTATGACTTGGCCATTGGGTAAAGAGCTCAGTGCACAGCCTATTGCTCTGGAGGTCCTAATTGACGTATTCGGGAGGTCAATACGTTCCTCGTTTGTGGGTCTTGCTGTTTAAGCAACCAGATATGACCGAGCGAAATTATCCGAATGCTAACACAACCTTGCAACCCCCCACTCTTGGATACACAGAATGCAAATGTACGGCAATCCACCAATGCAATGCAAGTTCAAAAATGAATGCAGATCCTTCACTCAGGATAAACCAAAACACAGCATATATGACCAAGCAATACAAAAAAACAATAGGAAAATTATACGGACATGTGGAGGTAAAGAAATAAGTAATTAAATAAGGACAGACAAGTGCTGGCACAAGACAAACACGACAATCAAACGCTCCAACAGATATCCCTATCTAATCCCAAGGAGGGGGGAAAGGGAAGCAAAATAACAAAATAATATTTGCCAGGTTATAAAGGAGAAAAAAAGATAGTAATGGAAAGAGAATGAGGCAGAAGGGAATTTAAGTCTGTTTGAGATTACTCCCAGCGGTCTTGTCTCAGCTGCAGGCTCCAAAGATGGCACTTCCCCCACCTTACCCCCTCTCTCTCGGGTCGTGTCCTCATCCTCCACGAACTAATCGATCAGCACAACTGTTCCAACACCAGGAATCAGCATCTTGCCTCAGATTGGTGAAGACGACACTTGCCGAGCACTACATGCTTCTGCGTTCTTCCGTTTTGCTATCCGACGCCACATGTACCATGCCGCCATAGGCCTTCTACCTCACCAGTTCCGCACCGGTCCTTCCCACGAAGATGGTGCCCCCAATTGGCAGCCCTCGGGAGGAATCACTGAACTTCTCCACAGGCCCTCACAGGCCGCATTCCTCATTGCAAAAGCGGACACTCATTCTTGCCTTTTCCTCTCGCCGGCAAGCCTGCCTTTCTCTTTGGCCACACGCCTCTTCTTCCTCACTCTCCGCCCCTTCTTTTTCAAGCCACGCACTCCGTTTTCACCCATGCGATTATGTAGAGACCTCGAAGAGGGAAAGAAGGTAGATAAGGAAGGTCTTTTAACAGAAGAACAAAAATAAAATTGTAAGAAAAGAAAAAGGAGCTATTCTGGTTCCCCAGCCGACCCAGCAGTCATCTGAGATACACTTCGAGTGTATCTTCCTTATTGAGCAATCCTTGCACAATATTATTGAACAAAATAAACCCAGTGAGCATAACAACGGCAGCAAGTCGAACAGGTATTTGTTCCTGAAATTTTTCCATTGATCCAACTTGTTTTATACTTCACAGGAACATATATGTTTAAGTCATGTCGCAATCCTGGAAGTAATTATTTGTGCTTCGCTTGTGAAATGGGGGAAAACACATGGACGAGCAAAGGAACATGACAATGGGCAAGGAATGCCGTGTTTGTGACCCAGGTAAACTATTCTACTCCGTTTACATTTACACTTAATTACTCAAAGTATAAGCTCAAACAAAACTAAGTATGAAATATCAGGGAAATAAAATACTTTAAATGGTGATTGATCCACCACGGAGAGAAGAGAAGGTGACGTTTCAGGTATTGCTCTCCGACAAAGCAGGTATGGCCTGAAACGTCAGCTGCTCTTCTCTTCATGGCGGATCAATCACCTTTTAAGATATTTTGTTTTTTCTCTGTAAATCACCAGAATAAACTTCCCCAAGAAGTGGTTGAGGCCATAAAACAACCTCGATAATGTCTGGTCTATGTTTAGATTCTAGATCCAGAGTTCTTAGCCCATGTGTAGATAAAGGTTACCACAGTATTTCTTACACACCGGGATATTACAGGATACCTATGACCTACTTTCCCATAAACTGATATGTAATGTGATGTAAAAACACGGAATTAATCTTCCCATATGTACAATGAATAAATAAACAAGTCAGGAGACGACGATGGTTCACGAGCGAGCGGTATTCAATGACAAAGGACAGACGACAACAGAAACAGGCCTGGAAATGTCAAAACGAAGGTTACTGACCTTGAAATGAGTTAGAAAATAACATATCATCAGTTTTTTTTTTTTTTTTTTTTTTTTTTTTTTTTCCTTTTGTTTTGTATACAAGATCGAGGCTCGTGAAAGAGCGAACATTAATCACACAGAAAGACAAACCGACACATAAAACATATAACATCGGGAGCGGTAGACAAGATGGGGAGAGAGGGGGAAGGACACAAACACAACATTTGAGAGCAGGGACCGAGAGACATGGAGACATCGAGAGATCTGAGAGAGGGCGAGGGCTTTGGGGGGGGGGGGCATGGGAAGGGGGTGGTGGGAGAGGTATTTAAAACATATGGACACTGCCAGGACTTCCAGGAAAGAAGTTGGAATTTCAAACAAGGTGGATCTGGGGTGAATTAGCGGGGGTAGAAAAGATCAAGGTTTTGGATGGGGGAAGATAAGAGATGGTGGTGAACAGCTGTTTTAAAGACCTGGAGGGAGGAGTGGGATTGAAGGGAGTGAGGGAGTTTGTTCCAGAGGCGGGAGAAAAGAGGAATGAAAGAGTTAAGGTGAGCGGAGAGCCGAGATTTCGACAGTTTAACCATCAGAGGGTTGCTGGCAGATCTTGTGCGACCTGTAGGAATATTTGGGGGACAGAGCACAGAGAGAGCTGGGGGTGCAAGGCCGGAGAGGAGTCGGTAGAAGACAGAAAGACCACCTACCTGCCTGCGGTGAGTGAGTGAAAGGCCCTCAGAGATAGCTTCATCGCGGGAGATTCCAATAATTCTGAAAGCTTTGGTTTCAACAGCGTGAAGCCGAGCTAGGTGTGAGGCAGGAGCACCGGCCCATAGGGGAGAACAGTATTCCATTGAGCTGCGGATGAAAGCCTTGTATGTGGTGAGGAGCTCAGGTGTGCCGAGGAAGGACTTCGCACGACGGAGGATGCCCAGTCGGCGACTGGCTTTGGAGGCCAGCTTGGAAATGTGGTTTTGCCAAGAAAGATCATGGCAGATAGTGAGACCCAAAAGCTTGAGCGACAGAACTTCTTGGAGAGGATTGTTGAGAAAGTAGATGGGAGGGTTGTCCAGTCGATCTTTTCGGAGAGACATAGTAAGAGTGTGAGATTTGTCAGGATTGAAAGACATGTTCCACTTGTTTGACCAGTCTGTGATTTTGTCCAAGTCTTCAGAGAGTGAGGAGGCTGCAGACTGCCGATCTGAGGGAAGAGGAATGGAGCGGCAGAGAGTGGAGTCATCAGCAAAGAGATAGAGAGGATTTTCAAGAGAGTCAGAGAGATCATTGATGAAGACCAGAAAAAGCACGGGGCCCAGAACACTGCCTTGGGGAACTCCAGCCTGAACAGGAAGAGGAGATGAGAGAAACCCATTCAGGGCCACACGTTGACGACGACTAGAGAGGAAGTCCGCCAGCCATGCGTGGAGATTTCCATGGATACCAAAGGAGGAGAGTTTGGTGAGCAGAGTGGGGTGCCAGACCGTGTCGAAGGCACGTGATATGTCGAGGGAGACAGCTCTAATTTCCTGTTTGGCATTGAGGACCTCCATCCATTGTTGAGCCAGCAGAAGCAGCATGTCCAGAGTAGAGTGACCTGGTCTGAAAACAAATTGATGATCAGAGATCAAGCCATTGGAGAAGAGGAAAGATTTCATATCCGAAGCAATGATGGATTCCATGACTTTGCTGATAATTGGGAGAAGGCTGATTGGTCTGTAGTTGCTAGGATCTGTTTTTGCACCTTTTTTGTGCAAAGCGGTGATGTTGGCTGATTTCCAAGCAGATGGCAGTTGACCTTGAGCAAAAGAGAGGGTGAAGAGAACAGAGAGAGGGTGAGATAGAGCAGCAGAGCAGGATTTTAGGACCCGTGGGCTGATGCCGTCGGGTCCAGTTGCAGAATCAGACTCGAGGGTTGACAGAAACTTTTCCACCTTGTCAGGAGGAAAGGACACGGAGTCCAGGAGCAGCAGGGTACGACTGGGTATGGTGGGTACATAGAGGGATGGGTTTGGGACACAAGATTTAGAGCAAACACAGAGTTGAGGCATTCAGCTTTTTCACATGCGGAGTCAGCTGTGTAGCCATTTGAGGTAAGGGAGGGGATGGAGGGGGAACAAACACCAGAAACGGATTTGACCAGACGCCACCAGGATTTGGAAGAGGGAGACAGATAAGAGAGTTCGGTCTTGAGAACGGAGAGATATTGTTTCCTGGCTCTCCTGAGGGTGGACACACACTTGTTTCGAGCTTTGTGAAAGGAAATGAGATTTCCTTCCGTTGGATTTGCTTTCCAGGAGACGAAGGCAAGTTGTTTCTGGGCAACAGCCTCACCACAAGATTCCGTGTACCATGGACGGGAGGAAGGGTATGACAACTGAAGACGAGATGGGATAAATCTGTGCATGAGAGAGAGCAATTTACTTTGGAAGAATTCCCAGGATGAGTTGATGTCAGAGGTGGTAGAGATGGGAGACCAGTCCAGATGATTGATGGCTGCTTGAAGACCGTGCCAGTTGGCCTGAGTGAAATGCCAGACTCGTCGACGCTGAGCAGGCTCCCTGAGGATGGTCAGAGAGATGTCCACTTTAACAAGGACATGATCAGATGATCCGATTGGAGCAGAAGAAGAGCAGCAGACATTTTCAGGGAAGTTAGTCATAACCAAGTCCAGAAGAGAAGATGTTCCGTTGACTGAGATCCGGGTCGGGAAATTGACAGATTGTGTCTGTCCCAGTGAGTCGCAGAAGTCCTTTGCTGAGGAGCCATGGCTGGTGAGAGAGGTACCCACACCCAGCCAACTGGCATGATGACAGTTGAAATCACCACATATGAGGAAGAGAGAGTTGGGATGAGTAGATAGAAGTTGGTCCATATTATCAGACAGCGAGATGTAGATGGAGTCATCACTGTTTGGTGGACGGTACAACACACATATGAACAAGAGGTGGGAGCGAAGGGGAAGCCGTAGCCAGAGGTATTCCTGGGGGTGAGGTGGAGAGAGTGCAGTGCAGGGCGAGTGAGGAAGAGAGTTTTTGATAAAGATAGCAACCCCGCCTCCAGGACGAGGCTCAGGTCTATCATACCGGAGGAGGGAGTAGCCCGGGAGAGATACTAAGGAATCAGAGACATCATAAAGGAGGAAAGTTTCTGTTAAGCAGATCACGTCTGGTTTGACAGAAGCAACCTGTATGGAGAGATCAGTTAAGTTTGAACGAAGGCCCCGGATGTTTGAGGTCCATACCGTTAATGAAGAGGAAGGGGGAGCATCAGATACAGAACAGGGGGGAGGAGGGGTAGGGTAAGATGTGGAAGAGGTGGAAGAGGTAGGGAGAGCTGTTGAAGGTGTGTCAGAGATTTCAGAATAGCTCGGAGAAAGGGAAGGATGGGGTGGACAAAAGGTTTGATGGTGATTGGGTGAGGCACAATGAGGTGTTATTTGAGGAGGGGGAAGAGCGAGGCAGAAGGTTGGGGGAGATGGAGGTGAGAGTTGGAAGGGGGAAGAAGCAGGGAGGATGCTTTGAGGAGGGGGAGTGAGAGGGGGGAAATTGAGAAGCAATGAGGGTGGGGAGATTTGAAGGGGAGGGGTGAGGGGGGAGTTTGGGAGGGAAGGGACAAGGGGAGGGATTTGAAAGGGATGGGATATGGGGGAGATTTGGAGGGGAGGGGTGAGGCAGGAGTCTAGGAGGGGAGGGGCGAGGGGGCGTCTTGGCGGGGAGGGGTGAGGGGGTAGTTTAGGAGGGAGGGGGCAAGGGGGGAGATTTGAAAGGGATGGGTGATGGGGAAGATTTGGAGGGGAGGGGTGATGGGGAAGATTTGGAGGGGAGGGGTTATGGGGAAGATTTGGAGGGGAGGGGTGAGATTGGATTTTAGAAAGTGTACGATTTATGGGAAACGAACATTTATTGCAAAATGGGTTTCTTGTGACCTTCGAGTTAAAAATACGTTTAAGGACGCTGGATGGAGGATGGAGTGCAGGAGAGTTTAGGGAATGTAGAAAAAAGGCACTATAGGAGATGGATATTTTTTTTGGGATGAATTGATTTGGTGAGCAAGTCGAAAGCAGCCTTTTAAAGAAGAAGAAAAAGGTGTTATAATATATGACGGAATACATAACTTGAGGGGAAAGTGTAAACATTGAAGGTTAATAACAGTGAAAACTATCTGGGGAAATGGGGGAGAAACACGTGGTCGAAGAACGAACGAACGAATAAGAATGAATAAACGAATGAGAACAGAGAAGGAAATGTTTTTTTTTTTGTTTGTTTTTTTTGAGTTGAGATTTACACAAGGAAGTAGGCTATGGGTGAAAAGACTGGGAATACAGAGAACGAAAGTTATTGGATCACAAACGACGGACCGCTGAGAGAAAAACAAAGCCTCAAGGTTGTACAGTGTACACTGTACAAGGCCTCAAGACACGACACGAATTAATACGATTTTCAATACAGGTATGAAAGATTTGCACCGAAAAATCTTCGTCGGGACACAATATACGTACAACACCATAAATAAATACAGTTTTAACGAAAATACAAATGGGAACAATCACTTAACTTCGATTTCAAATCGTTCGCGACGCGGCAAACAGACGATCAATTTATGAAAGATAAACACCGAGAAACGACCAAAGTTGCACACAATAACTTCACACACCGAAAGATAAATACAGTTTCGACAAAATACAATTGTGAACAGACTTAACTTCGAAAAACGTGGAGACCGTGTGGAGCTTCGAAAATCCCTCCCACCGTCTCCGAGATCTCGCGAGATCTCCAAGATTTCCTTACGAGATTTTCACTTCATTTATGCACATGACGTGCTTCCGTCTATTTGCGTGACGTCATGGGTGTACAACTCGATTGAGGATGTGTAAGCCTGTGTTTCATCACAAGTTATTCTAATGTTCAAGATGTTGATGTGTCAAGCTTTTAACTGTTCGAATTGTCAAGAAATTTGCCCAATAACGCAGAGGTTGTTGGTTTTTTTTGCATCCCTGACCCACGAAATGTCACCGATCATGTGCTTTGTGGTTGAAAAACGTAGGAACAACCAAATTCAACATCAACATGTATGTTCATTCAACACTCATTTGATAGAGCTGTAGCCTCTGGCGTCGTGGATCCCTGAGCTCCTCCCACCCACGCCCTCCCGAGAGCTGCCGCTTACTCTCGGTTTCTCTGTCTCCCCCATTTCGCGGCAGGTACAGGTACAGGAATGTCCAGGTATGCTGTACAAGTGTTTTTTCATTCCTGCTTAAAATGACTCAGCTTAGCCGCTTTGCGCCTTTGGTGGACGGAGGGAGGGGTTTCACGTGATTGGTCCGGAGGAAATGCTGGGTGTGGTTTCTGGCTTCCTGTGCTTGGCACCTGCGCGACAGGAGTCACCATCCAATGATATCCAGGTATCCAGAAGACACGACACCCAACGTATGGAAAGGTTAGGGGTGTGTGTGGGCCCAGGAAAGGGCCTGAAATCACTCCTGGGGGGAGTCCTAATGGGGGCGACAGGCCCCGGGGGTGTGTGTCACAAAAGACACTCGACGCGTGCCCACGTGTGCCCGTGTGGAAAACCGGGTGGGTGCCCGCCGACGCGCGTGACAAAAAATGGAACATAGGGCTTGGTCCTTGTGAGGGACGCTAAAGACGATTGTGCTTGGCTTGTGCTTGTGGTGTGTGTGTGCTGAAAATGGAAACGTTAAAAAAGTAGTTAGATTTAGTGAACCCGAAATGCTGTTTTGTTATTTAAAAAAAAAAAATTCTCCACTCCACACGAAAGGCTAATGTGCTTTTAAAAAGACCTATGGTATATGGTGTGGTATCATGCGATAGACCGTGGATGGAACGTCGTTATGTGTGCGTATACGTGCTTCGATTCCACAAAACGAACTTGCGATGGGTACATATTTATGGATGCAGCGTATGATGCGATAAACAATAAAATGCCCCTGCCAGTGTTACGTGGTGTGGCACGGTGTGTGTTGGTCCCTTCCTCGTTATACGTTATTTATGGCATGACGTACGTGCTGGTTTTTGTGCGGGATCACAAAAATCGATGTGCTTCCATCGCGTACGTATGGATGTGTCGCTGAAAAACATTTCTTTTTTTTAAACTTGGAATCTCAAAAACATTCATTTCGACCATCGATGATAGTAGGGAC
This sequence comes from Myxine glutinosa, assembly GCF_964187855.1. Classification (NCBI taxonomy): domain Eukaryota; kingdom Metazoa; phylum Chordata; class Myxini; order Myxiniformes; family Myxinidae; genus Myxine; species Myxine glutinosa. The sequence goes on along the minus strand of NC_136262.1, from coordinate 32,570,582 downwards.
TCGACCTCGTGGTCACCGAGGGTGTCGTTAGCTTATTGTATTAGGGGACAAAAACACGTGGGGGCTCGAGGCCGCGCATTCACCGACGCCCGGACTGAGGGTCCGTGCTCTTCTGCGCCGAGCCGGGGCGAGCGCGGGTCTCGTGGGGTGCGGCGCCGGAGAGGTCCGCCGGTGCGTGCTCGTGGTGCGAGGCGTGGTGCGGCGCGTGGTCGCCCCGCCAAAAACATGCGCGCCTTTGCTTTTCCCTGTGCCTGCCTTTACGCCCTCCGGTGAAACCTCCGGGCCATAAAGGCAGGAGCGTGGCTTCGGACGGAGACCCGAAAGTGGAAAAGTCGGTTTTTTTTTCGAAGGGTTCGCTACGATATGATATTTCGCTCACGAGGTTCAGACGTACGTGGCAGCGGCCGTCTTGGGTTTTGACGTGGCGACCCGATTTACGACGGCGTTCTTCCTTATGCCGAGATACACCCACGCACCGAATTAGAAGTCGGTACTTTGCTTATTTTTCGAGATATTCCGCTCACGAGGTTCAGACGTATATATGGTGGCGGCCATCTTGGAGTTGACGTGGCGACCCGATTTTCAACGGCGTTCTTCCTTATGCCGAGATACACCCACGCACCAAATTAGAAGTCGGTACTTTGCTTATCTTTCGAGATAATCCGCTCACGATGTTCAGACGTATATATGGTGGCGGCCATCTTGGATTTGACGTGGCGACCCAATTTTCAACAGCGTTCTTCCTCATGCCTAGATACACCCACGCACCAAATTAGAAGTTGGTTCTTTGCTTATTTTTCAAGATATTCCGCTCACGAGGTTCAGACATAGATATGGTGGCGGCCATCTTGGATTTTGACGTGGCGACCCAATTTACGATAGCCTTCTTCCTTATGCCTCGGTACACCCACGCACCGAATTAGAAGTTGGTGCTTTGCCTATTTTTCAAGATATTCCACTCACAATGTTCAGACATATATATATGGTGGCGGCCATCTTGGATTTTGACGTGGCGACCCAATTTTCGACAGCGTTGTTCCTTGTGCCTAGGTACACCCACACACCAAATTAGAAGTTGCTACTTCGCTTATTTCTCAAGATATGCAGGTTGCAAGGTCAGATATATATATATGGTGGCGGCCATCTTGGATTTTGACATGGCGACCCAATTTTCGATAGCTTTCTTCCGTGTGCCTAGATACACCCACACACCAAATTAGAAGTTGCTACTTCGCTTATTTTTCAAGATATGCAGGTTGCAAGGTCAGATATATATATGGTGGCGGCCATCTTGGATTTTGACGTGGCGACCCAATTTTCGATAGCGTTCTTCCTTGTGCCTAGATACACGCACACACCAAGTTAGAAGTTTCTACTTCGCTTATTTTTCAAGATATGCAGGTTGCAAGGTTCAGACATACATGTTGGCGGCCATCTTGGATTTTGCCGTGGCGACCCAATTTTCAATAGCTGGCGCATGCGCAGATGGGCTGCACTGCGATGCCACTGAAAAGCGGCTGAGAAAACCGCGCATGCGCAGATCGCGGACATGATTCATTTCCATCTTTATTTAATTTCCGAAAAGACGTCTGTATTCGACAATCGCGTGATGACGTCACGACGTAAATGAATTTCTTCATATAACTTCAGATCCGCTGGATGGATTTTGACGAAATAAACGGCATCGTGTAGGGCATTTAAATGCGCAAATTTCGAGACCACTTGTGACCATGACAGCCATTTCCTTCTCGCACAGCACCAAACATTCTAATGCGTCAATCCCGGCAACCCTGCGCATGCGCAGGTGGTGCGACAGTCGTTTGCCGAAGCACTTGAACTTGAACGCTGAACTTGAACTTGAAGCACCTGAAAGCTGAAAATCCGCGCATGCGCAAATGGTCGCGCTGGAGCGCAAGGTCACGTGTGCACGCTTACGTAATCTTACGTACGCGCTTTGATGGGCGGGGCGTACGGTGTTCACGAAATGGTCGAATGCGGAAGTGCTGGAAGCCGTTGCGATGGTGTCGCACGATCTCTTGTCATGGTCCACAAGATTATCACAGAGAGGTGCAGCTTCCAGCGTTTCGAGATCTGATCCAGGCCTATCCAACGAGACCGGTCCCAGCGTTCTAGGCGCGGTGGTTGTCTCAGACGGACCCGACAACGACCGTGTTCGTTTTATCTCGATTCGATTCGAGCGCCGACGTGCCGGCGAACAAAACCGGTCATATCTTTTGAACGCGTGGCTCGATTTTTAATAATAATAATAATAATTCATTTATTTTGTATAGCGCTTTTCCAGAAGCCCAAAGGCGCTTTGACAGAGTGGCAAACATAATGCATAACAATACATGAAAACAACAATTGCAAAAAGACAAGAATCAATAGGGAAATATTTAAAGCAAAAGGAGGGAGAAGGAGAAGAGATAGTCAGGGGTTAAATGCTGTGGGTTGAATGTTGAATGCAGTGTTGAACAGGTGGGTCTTTAGTGATGTTTTGAATGTGGTGAGTGAGGAGGAGTCTCTGATGGTGTGAGGTAGTGAGTTCCAGAGGGTGGGAGCAGCGATGGAGAAGGCCCTGTCCCCCCAGGATCTGAATTTGGTCCGGATGGAGGGGGTCAGGAGGTTGGTACCAGCAGAGCGGAGGTTGCGGGTGGGAGTGTGTCTGGAGAGGAGGTCAGCCAGGTAGGATGGGGCCAGGTTATGGAGGGCTTTGTATGTCAAGAGGAGGATTTTGTACTGGATTATCTGGGGGATGGGGAGCCAGTGAAGCTTGTAAAGGACGGGGGTGATGTGGTCACGGGTCCGGGAATGGGTGAGTAGACGGGCAGCGGAGTTCTGAATGTATTGGAGTTTATTGGTGATTTTTGAGGGTGAACCATAGAGGAGGCTATTGCAGTAGTCCAGACGGGAGGTGATGAAGGCGTGGATGAGGGTTTCTGCAGCCGTGGAGGAGAGGGATGAGCGGAGACGGGCAATGTTTTTCAGGTGAAAGAAGGCTGACTTTGTGATCTGTTTAGTGTATTTGTCGAAGGAAAGGGTTTGGTCAAAGATGACGCCAAGATTCCGGATGTGAGGGGAGGTGGATACTGGGATACCGTCGATGTTGAGGGCAAAGTTATGGGTGGATTTTGTGAGCGTTTTTGGGCCAATGATGATTATTTCAGATTTATCACAGTTAAGCTTGAGGAAGTTGATTTGAAGCCAGGATTTTATTTCAGTGATGCAGTTTGTCAGGATAGAGTGGGTGTCGGTGGAGACGGACTTGGTGGAGATGAAAAGCTGGATGTCATCGGCGAAGCAGTGGAATTGGAGACCATGACGGCGGATTAAGTGACCGAGCGGGGACAGGTAAAGGATGAAGAGGAGGGGGCCAAGAACTGAACCTTGGGGGACACCTTGGGGGAGGGGAGCAGTGGGGGATTTGCAGTTATTGATGGAGATGAACTGGCATCTGTCAGAGAGGTATGATTTAATCCAAGAGAGGGCAGTGCCGGTAACGTTAAAGGTGGATTCAAGTCGGGTGAGGAGGATAGTGTGATCGATGGTGTCAAAGGCAGCGCTGAGGTCGAGGAGGACGAGAATGTTGAGGTTGCCAGCGTCAGAGGAGAGGAGAAGATCGTTGGTGATTTTGAGGAGAGCAGTTTCAGTACTGTGGTTGGACCGGAATCCGGATTGGAATGTTTCATACAGGTTATTGGCAGAGAGATGATGTTTGAGTTGAGTGGCTACAGCGCGTTCCAAAACTTTTGACAGAAAGGGTCGGTTGGAGATGGGTCTGAAGTTGTTTAGGGTGTCAGGGTTTAGACCAGGTTTTTTTAGAATGGGGGTAACAGCAGCAATTTTGAGGGAAGGTGGGACGATGCCTGTAGACAGGGAGGAATTTATTGTTGCAATGATAAGTGGAGAGAGAGCAGGGAGGGAGGCTTTGACAAAGCTGGAGGGGATGGGGTCAAGAGTGCAGGTGGCAGTTTTCATTCCTATGAGGAGTTCAGAGAGGTCAGTAGGGGAGATTGGGGAGAACCGAGACAGGGGATGGCAGGACAAGGGGGGGGCAGGTGGTTGGAGGGGGAGCGGGTGCGGCGGTGGTCAAGCTGTTGTAGATGTTGTCAATTTTGCGTTGGAAGAAAGAGAGGAAGGAGATGCAGTTGTCTACTGTGAATGACTGGGTGGTGGTATTCAGGGGGCGGAGGAGTTTGTTTATTGTCGAGAAGAGTGCTTTTGGGTTTCCGGAGCCAGAGTGGATAATTTGAGAGTAGTAGGCAGAGCGGGCGCGGGAGAGGGCATCTTTGTAGTGTTGTAGGTGGTCCTTGTAGGCTTGGGAGTGAACTGTGAGACCCGTTTTATTGCGGAGTCTTTCAAGTTGGCGAGCACGAGTTTTCATCAGGTGGAGTTCAGGGGTAAACCAGGGAGCAGAATGGGTGAAAGAAACTGTTTTGGTTTTTACAGGCGCAAGCTGGTCAAGGCAGGAGGAGAGAGTGTGGTTGTAGTAGTCAGTGAGGTCGGAAGGGGTGTGGAGGTCAATGAAGGGAGAAGTGGACATTTTTTCAGAGAGGGTGGATGAGAATGAGGTAGGTGAAAGAGCGTTTAGCTTACGGAAGTTGATTGTGCGATAATGCCTTGGTGTTGGGGCGGGGATGTTGATGGTCAGAGTGATGGCTAAGTGGTCAGAGAGGGTGAGGTCGGAGCCATAGAGATGGTGCAAATTTAATCCAGTGGAGCAGACAAGGTCCAAAATGTGACCACGGATATGGGTAGGAAAGTCGACATGTTGAGTGAGGTTAAAGCAGGTGAGTAAATCAGTGAAGTCAGTGGTTATTGTGGAGTCAGTGGAGTCCATGTGGATATTGAAATCACCAAGGAGGAGGATTGAGGGGGAGAGGGAACATAGCTGGCTCAGAAAGTATGAGCAGTCAGACAGGAATGATGGGTGTGGTTTGGGAGGGCGGTAGACGACAGCCATGACTGACTGCGTGCGACCAGAGAGTTTTAAAGCCAGGTGTTCAAATGATGGAGCAGATGAGATGGAGATGAGGTTGGTCCTGATGTCTTGACGGTGGATAACGGCAATTCCACCACCTCGGCCCTCCGAGCGTGGTTTATTGACGTAGGAATATCCATTGGGTGTGGTGAGGTTAAGTGTGTAGTAGTCCAGAGGTTGTTGCCAGGTTTCGGTGAGACAGAGAAAGTCCAGTGTGTTATCCAAGATGTATTCGTTGTTATCCAGGATTTTACAAAATAAACTTTTTCTTGAAGGGCTGAACCGTGCGCTCAAAACGATAGTAATGGCGACAGGGAAATGTTTTGTTTTGCGCCGCAAAGGCGCCTTGTGTGACGTGAGGACCATGTCGTGCTGCATAGATTATCATAAATTATCATATAATTACCGGCGGCGCGTTCCGTGACGTCACGGCTCACTTAATTGCAATTATCTCTGCTATTCTTTGGCCGAATCGAACCGAAAAACAAATATGTTGTATAATATTCGGATGCGCACGTTTCAAGCCCGGTTTGAGCTTCCGCAGTTACGTGGTTCTCGAGATAACCGTTTGGGCTCAATTTCCCTATAGGTGCTTTCCTTTGTGAGTTCTATGAGCGGTGTCGGGCCTGGACTTTGTTGCTGAAGATGCGAGGGGGCGGGATTTTGCTGTTGGGTGACTTCGTCACGATTCGTGATTATTTCTCGGTCCGTTACAAGTACAACTAGGTGTGCTGTACACGTGTTCGGACCGTGATCGACAATTCACGGAGCTTTTCGTCGGGTCTTGTTGTATCACGATCTATAAAAGGTAATTTATTACATGAATAGGAAACCTGTGATGGAGTTTATAACAATTTACATGAGATCATCTCATGTTTAACTCTGGATTATGTCCACCTTTATTACCAGGTGTTGTACAAATCGTGATTAATTGTTGATTGTGTCGGTTGAGAATCCCACGGACGGTAATTCATATTTTTTGGAGTATGAAGGAATGTGAGGATTCCAATGTGAACAATGATAAACGGGAGAGAGTCGAACAGGTACATGATGAAGGGCAGCGAGTCGAACAGGTACGTGATGAAGGGTAGCGAGTCGAACAGGTACGTGATGAAGGGTAGCGAATCGAACAGGTACGTGATAAAGGGGAACAAGTCGAACACGTACGTGATAAAGGGTAGCGAGTCGAACAGGTACGTGATGAAGGGTAGCGAATCGAACAGGTACGTGATAAAGGGTAACAAGTCGAACAGGTACGTGATGAAGGGTAGCGAATCGAACAGGTACGTGATAAAGGGTAACAAGTCGAACAGGTACGCGGCTCCATTTCTAAGAACAAGCTTGGGTTTTAATCTCCATCTTGGAAAATGACAGAACTCGGTCTTGATCATAAACTGTCCGGAGACAGTTTAATATATATTGTATTTATACTCTATCAAATAAGCCTGGTGTTGGCTTAGCGGTTCGGGTGCCGGCTTGGGATCCTAGGATCCTGAGTTCGAATCCCGATCGATCGCTGAATCAACGCCAGGGGGGTTGACTCAGCCTGTCATCCTTCCGAGGTCGGCTAATTGAGTACCAGCTTGCTGGGATGAATGATCCCGGTGTGTACCCCGGCTTAGAATAGGTACACCGTATCCCTGCGCATTGCAAGAGGCGACCAAAGGTTAACGTCAGGAAGGGCATCCGGCCATAAAAACATTGCCTCAAACAGGAGCAAGGCTACCCCCCTCTCCAGCGGGGAAAATGGCCTTAAAACGTTCATTCATTCATTCATTCATACTTTATCAAATAAACACCTTTCTAACATTCGTAACAACTGCTCAGCTCAAATCCGTCCTTTAAATTTTGAAATTCGGTTCACGTGAAGAGATTGGAGAGAGGATCACCTGAGAATTGTAATTAAATAAATGAACCGAGAAAAAAATGGTGACAGAGGAGAGGTGTTTGGCGGCATTTCAGCAGACCACCGAATGTGGGCGAGGTTCACACACAAAACGTCATTACATTCACAACAGATTTCAGCCTCAGGGAAACTTCCGTGCACATTTTGTTACCTCCATGTTTGGTAACTCTGCTCAGGTGTTTGTGTGTAATTTATAACGAATAATGATCACGTTTTTTCACCTTTTATACAAATAGTAAATTATCATTGTAACTATAACTGGTTTATCTTTTCCTTTTCGCAATTAACGTCGAGAGAAAACAAAAATATTCTTCATTTAGGAAGGTGAAGGTCGAACTCGGACATTTTACCTTTTGAAAAAGTCGCTAATGCTGTTGAACACGAAACTAAAAGAGAGGAAAATGTTCAGGTACCAAGCAGCTAGGTAGCGCTTACCAAGCCAGCCGTTCCTTATCAGTTTTTAATGGAGTGCTTGCTCGAATGTTTAAACCACGTGGGGAGAACTCCACAAGAAACTTGGTAAATAAACACACCTGATGGTGTTGAGGTCCGACCCAAGATCTACTATAGTCTATATATCCCAAGGAGGAAAGACCGATGCTGCCGCTCCCAGAGGAAACAGGTGTACCAATCAAATATGAATATAACAAACTTTATTACATATTCCTTAATCATTCACAGAATGACCAGCCGAGGGGTGTACATGTCTGCTGCAGGTAAGGTGATTAACCAATGTGTGTGCCGTCCCTCAGGTGGACATTAAACTGGACATCCCGCCGCACCCTCACCTATAACCTGTCTAGCCTGGGTTTGAATCAAGACCCAGCTATAAACTGCCCGCCTGGTGTTTCACAGGTACGGTGATAAATCAAGGTGTGTGCCGTCCCTCGGTTGATCTTTTCACCGATGTTGGCCTAAAAAATAATTGTAGGTTTAATTTCGTCACCTGATATGCAAATCCTGTTCAAATTTCAACTCAATCGGATGAAAATTGATAGTTTTAGGAATTCGACAAAGTTTTTGACCTTTGGCCTATGTTGACCTTTTGACCTCAAAATAAATACGCTCTTTCTTATGACCTACTCTACCGTTTAATGTTTGAAAGTATGACCTGTAGACGATTGACCTGCAGACAAACAGACAGACAGACAGAATAACGCACGCGACCCACCAGTATTTATGAAAAATCTGAGTTTCTCAGGTAACAAACAGGCACAGGGGAGAACATAACCTTGATCCTCTCAGTTGTGGAGGTAACCAGAACAGCACTTGGTAGAGCGCATACCTGAGCCACGCTGGAGTGTTTACATTTTGTATCTCACTGATGGGACAGATCCGCATTTGGACCTTGAAACCCAAATCTAATCGGCTCATTCTTGTCACCTGCCCAACTCATCCCTCAGGTTTTGTCAGATGCATCCACAACCTTTTACGATATCGTGATAATATAATCGGCCCCATCTCTCAATGATGCAAAATTAAAAAAGATGATCGTATCCAGATGCAGATATTCACCGAAATCCAATCAATTCATCCTTGTCACACACCCTACCTGTTTATCAAATTTAGTCTGATTCCATAACTTTGTGATATCCTGCTCAGACCAGACAGACAGACAGACAAACAGACGGGTGAAAACAGCCTCTGTCCAAATTAGGGGACAGAGGTAAAAATCCAAAAATTATCTGATCCGGATATTCACCAAAATGGAATCAATTCATCCTTGTCACATACCTCACCTGTCCACCAAAGTTCATCCCAATCCATCTGTAACTGAGGTATCCTGCTATGTATCGTTTTTGGCCCCATCCCTCAATGATGAAGAATCACTGTAAAAGTATTATAAAATTCTCGTATCCTCATCCGGGTCTTCACCAAAATGTAATCAATTCGTCTGTGACATACACCCAACCTGTCCACCAACTTTTGTCCGAATCTGTCAATTACTGTTTGAGATATCATCCTCGCAGACAGACAGACAGACGGACATCAGACAAAGACAGGGGACAAAACATAACCTCCGTCCACCTTCTATCATAGAGTTACCAAAAAGGCTGGAATTTGGCCATTTTTATTTCCTTTTTGCTCACACATTAATCCGGGGACGAGACTTACTCAGCGGACATCGTATCTCACTCACGACATTGATCAGCCTGTTTATGGCTTTGGTTTTGATCACTACTAAGGTTGAGACCCTACCAGTACCAAACTAGTTTTGTCTGTCTCTGTCGTGTGTAGTGTGCTTCTTCCTCTCCCAAATTCCTTCACTCACTTCAAATGTCACCACAACTGACTGCTCGTGAAAAGGCCGAAAGCCTCAATTGATTGTTTACTTCCAAATCTTGTGCCCAAAACCCTCATTCTCTGTAAGCACCTGATGTAGGTGCCCCCAACTGCTCCTAGCCTTTTGCACATGAGAAGGTGGGTAACTAAGTCTCTGGCAACGCTCGACTGATTCTGTAACTGGACCGGATAGCATCAGTACACATGTCTGAAAAACCAGTTATGCTTCTCCTGCATATCCTCTTTCTCCTCTGTCCACCATAAAATGTATCCACTCGTCACCTTCCATCTGCTTGGAGTTTAGACAAAGGCGTGGTTCCACAATGGTAAAAGGTAGCGAGAAATCGATTTTTGTGACCATGATTTAAAAAAATACTCAAATTTTGGATATGTTGTAGCTCAATAGTTGCCGAATCTTTAATGACCTGTTATTACTTCGACGATCCTGCAGTATTTTTTGTACAGCACTTTGAACACGGCGTTTGGGGTCAAAAAGCACGTTTTTGGAATTTTGGCCATTTTTGCGAATTTGCTGTTCCGTAATTTCAACTCTTACCTTTATGTATATTCAGAACACAGAACCAAGAACTTAGTTCCTTCTGGTCGATGAAGTTTCATGACTGATATGATTAGTGGCTCAGGTATTGGTAATGAAAATAGGTGATTTTCTTTAATTGGTCTCATGTTTCATTGCATTCTAGCAGAATTAACAAAGCTGACACTCCACTGCAGGAGCGCTGTAGAGAAACACTTGGGAGGTTTTCCTGTTGTGTTGCAGAGGTGGGGAGGCGTTGCAGGGCCTGGGGGAAGTGGAGCGGCTGCAGTTGTTCTTTGTGGGTAGGTGGAAAGGTGCTGCGACGTGAGGGGTAGGAGGATCTGCGGGGAGTCTGGGAGGCACTGAGCGAGGTGTTAGGGGGCACTGGGGAGCAGAGGTGGATTAAGATTTTCTTTGGGGGGACCCTGGTTTAGGATTTAGACAAAAAATATTTTGGCCCAAAACATCACCCCCTCCCAAAAAACATGAATGCATCAACACATCAGACTCTATTCAATGTTTCACCAAGTTAAGTTAATAAAATACACACAAAATTAACAGGTTAGTTTTGCCAAACATATTTATGTTTGCCTCGGCATCGTAGCAATGCTCCTGGTTGTGGTGGGAGAGGGTATTATGAGTGATGCTTTAGAACCTTCAATTGTATCACGAGTAAGAGAACTCCCTCCATGTTATATTCACACTCGCTCAGCCAAGGTTGCTTTAGACTCCACTGCAAAAAATTGGACGAATTCCCATGGTTCATTGCGTTTTTGCACCTTGACACAAAGAAATTCCATGAGAAGGTGGCCAAATCTTGGTGACTGAACACATCCCAGCAATTGCAGAGGTGTGCTCAGTTGCCAAGGTTTTTTTTTTTTTTTTTTGCACAGACGAGGCTTATGGAAGAGCTAAAGGTTTGTGGAGTGCTCGACAAATGGCTTAAGCACTCGAGCAACCACTCCAATGAAATAATTGTTGATAAGGAATGTCTGGCTTGGCAAGCAATACCAAGCTGCTTGGTCATGGAACACACCCCACATGTGCTGGACCCAGGACCCTTTTCTGGTTCTGCCGTTTTTGTCATGAAAAAAGTTAATTTTTAGGTGATTTTCCACCCCTTTTCACCTTTTGTTGAGCTATTTTTAGTTTTTCAGCACCACTGGGTGGTGGTTTTGTACCTTGCCACAGGTGCTTGGACACACTTCTGATTTTTAAAAAAAATTGCAAAATTCTACCGTGCGCATGGGTTATTGGGTTCGTCCATTTACTCATGAGGGTTTGTTTTGTGATTGCACAATAGATTATAACGAGTGTGGATTTGCTAAACAATATTGATATGTTTTAACATTAGGAATTATACAAATGTATTGTGATTATTGTTGCATTTGTATAAATTAAACGTAGTTATTGTTCCACTCTCTTTCTCTGCTAATACTAACCTCACCCCCTCGATTTGTAAAAGTCCTGTCGAGTTGAAGATCAGAGGAAAACGTTTTTTAATGGATTCATTACGTGACAGTTCTTTCTTTCCTTGAGATGGAGGATTCCCTTTTTGCAATGTTTATCACCACTCACATGTTAATGTTTGTCGGCAAAGTGATCAGAACCCACTTTCGGTCATGTGTAGATCAGATCTCGAAAGATCAGAACCCATCTTTGGTCATGTGGGGCCCCCGGTTATATCAGGGCCCCATGTGATTACCTGGGTTGCATGACTCGCACACCACCTTTTCCGGGGCCCACATTGAGCTTGTGGATACCTGGGCATGGGCTCCACACGCCCGTGCTTTCGTTAATCTGCCACTGCTGTGGAGGAGCTGCAGAGCATTGGTTCGGAAGCACTGAGGCGGAGGTGAGGAGCTGGAGGAGGTGCTGTGGACATATGGGGGAGGGAGAGGGTTGCTGTGGTACTAAAGAGGTGAGGAGGCCCTGTGAGGAACTGGGTAGTGTGGGATGGCTGATCAACTCAGAGGTCTCCTGCTGAACATTTACACGGACGTACACTACACACCGAATTGCGAAGTGATGGCCTACAGACCAGAACACCTGCTGCAAAACACTGGGACATGAGACATTGTGTTCAAAAGGGTTAAAACAAGTCTAAACTATACACAGACAAGTACCATGGAGCAAATCTCCCATCTTTCATTGTGGTTCTTTTGTTCAAGTTTGTAAACCGAGATTCCACATGGAAGGTCAAACTACAGTTTCACCAACCCTGAAAGATCCTCAATCATCGAGGTCCTGCTACCTACAGACTCTGTCATGGGAAAGTGTGGAATGCAATTCACCTCACACAAGCAATGCAGACCACAACTAGTCTTGCTTCTGAAAGTCCAACAGGTTTTGATGATTATATTGTATGCAACCCTGTCCACAAAATGCCCCCACAAGCTTTTTTTTTTACCCCAGTTTTTCTTCATGGAACCAGACATTGCCGAGCTCCTGTGTGGGCCAAGGACTTTGGCAGCTTTATCATGTTGTTTTTTTCATTACTAGTTGATGTCAATATACATTAAATAGTATTAATTATATTCATAAAGGGAATTGGAGTATTGTGAGGTGACCTGAATACTAATGATGCATAAAAATTGGGGGTGGACACAGGAAATGGAAATGATGTAAGGGATGAAGGAAACTCGTCATTAGAGATGAAGCCTTGAACTGAAAATTTTGCAGTCACGTGATCATTTGCTTGTTCCCCAGCATACAAACATTGAAAAATGAGTGAACCAAACTGAGAAGAATCTTTCACCAATAAAACCGTTGCATTCTGGAAGCCATGTTGGATCTCCTGTGGTGGCTTCTTCTAATTACCTTCATCACGGTACGTTTCATTTACAGTTACACCATTCTCCATAGATACATAAAAAGCCATATTGTTCCAAGCTTTTAACTGTCTATTTTTTATGTCCATGTTCTGTTCTGACAATTTTGCAATTGTCAAGAGAGTATGTGATATTGGTATTTTGCCTTCATCGTGACGAATTGGATAACAGGTGCACTGTGGGAAGAAGGAAAGCTCATGTTGTCTGTTATCTCACCTCCTTAACTGTCTAACTGGGGATGAATGTAACAATTAAGGTTCAAGTAATTTACATGTACATGCTGTATTTGGTGTAACGTGTGTACATGTGTTTCACACTGGTGGTAGTTAATTATGTATGTAATATATGTTCAGGGAATGACTTGTGCTGGACATGCTTGTTCATTTGTGTGCATAGTTTCGATAAACTGGATTTATTTGTTCCAACTTGGAAGCAGTTTTGATATTGTTACGTTTGTGGGGGTAGATGATGGAATCCTACATAAAAGATAGGATCGTATTGGCATAGCATGGACCATGGATGCGTCGGAGGCATCTCGATGTATTTAAGTAGGGAAATTGGAGCTTAAGTTTGTTTATGTGTCTTCACATGGAGGGTGAAGCTGTGTTAACGAGATATCGATTAAGGTTAGTTTTCCCCAGTATGTGATTGCCTCCTGTGGTTTTTTCCCGACGTTTTTTTTTTTTTACAACTACAACAAGGCCGGCCATAATAACCTCCGTTACAACAACAACAATAACAACAACCATCCCCTGCAAGCAGGCATAGCGGTTCGGCATCTAAACACCACCTCCAAAAGATCGGAACCGGCAGGCCACGCCCTGAGCTTCATCATTGGTCGAGGAGACATGCGGGATCTGATGGACCTTTGCAATTGGGCAGTGATGTCAGGAGGGAAGCTCCGAGCAAGAGGAAGAAGAGCGCGTCTCTTGGCTGTCTCTCAGTAGTTCTCTGGTGATATGCTCGAGGAGGAGGGGGCGCCATCTTTCTCTGTTCGTGTGGTGTGGTAGTTTTTGGTGTGCGCATTTGAGAGCAAGGAGCTCTTAGCTGCGGTGGCGGCTATTGAAGGTTTTGGAGATTGCTGGTCCTGTGGTGGACTGAAGGCTGTGCCGTTCGGGGGAGGGACAGAGAGAGAGAGAGAGAGAGAGAGAGAGAGCAAAAGAGGGCCGTTTTCACAGCTTGCTTGACGGCTCTGTGCTCATCACCGGCTGGCGCCATTTTGGGTGTTCCGGCGCGGGAGGCATTGGGACCGGACCGTCACAGTCACCTTTACAAAATAACTCGTTGGGACCAGCCAAGTGGCTGCACGATATTAAAAAAAGAATATTTATTTTACTTTATCATTCCACTGTGTGTTCGTATTCGAATCTGAGTGGAGGATCCTCAAAGTAGGAATTGCAATTAGTTTACTTCAACATTTATTAACTCAACTGGACTATGTCCAGCTGAGTTTTTGTCGAAACCCAGTGTCCGTCGTCCGTCGTCCATCTGTCATCTGTCTGTCTGTCGTCTGTAAACAATTCGACGTATATGCTCTAAAAGTCACAAATATTGATCAAATTTGATGAAACTTGTTATGCAGCATCTTTAAGACATAAACTAGTTTGGGATTGCATTTGGGCATTGCACGCCCAAAAATGGGCACGGGAGGGCGGCCATATTGAAAAGCATGTTTTGTCATATATTTTTAGCACATATAAACTATATAGTTTGTGGTTCTATTATGTATATTCTAACCATATAGATAGAGACAAGTTGAGTTCAGGTTCCATGGAACCTCTCTCGTTTTATCTTGCATTTATTTTATTAAATCATTATTGTGGCATTTTTCATTTGTTGTGTTGTTTATTCGTTGTGGGTTTGGGAATAAACCTGTGTGCTTCGTTCAGGTAAGCGCCTTCGCTGCCTTCCTTCCCGCGCGTGCTATAAAAATAACCACCAAGATTTTGGGAATTCTTCTTGGGAGTAAAAACGTTCGGTCATTCGTCATCCAGTGGTCTTAATCGCTGGGCGACACGACAATATGATACTACATACTATTGTAAATTGTTCAACAAATTGATATTCTGAAAGAAAGATAAAGAAGAATAACAGTCCATTTTAAAGGATATTGTTCTCAACAAGACACATGCACCATCACATTGGATCAGATTCCAACCAGGAACGGTATTTGTAAAATTTAATTCAGATCACCTTGCATTGGATCAATATCAAAAACCAATATGCCGGATCGGAAGTAACTTTTGTTTCAGGCAGATTGACTTTCATTACATGAAATGTTTATTCCATTTCTCTGAATGGCAGATAAACTGTCTTCCTAATGATGTTATTCCATCGATTAGCTTACCTGGAACAAAGTTCAGGGGAGCTTAAGCGATGGCGCATCGTCAGTCCATAAACACTCGCAACTTCTTCTTCGAAACCGCTGAGGGGTATCGTGACCAAATTTGGCACAAATTATTGTTATGTTGTGACTAAAGTTTGTTCACAGCATTAACAGAATCCGGGTTTAAGGTGATCTACGGAGGATCAAAGTGGGTCCAGATTTGACCCCCAAAATAGGAATTTACTTTTTCTTCTGAAACTACACACACAAGTTGGATAAAACTTGACCACAACCTTCACCAACTGTGATGCACCAAAGTTTGGTCACGGCATGAAAAAAAAAATTGGGCGCTGAAGGGGTCTACTGTGGGGGTTGACCCCCAAAATAGGTATTTGATTTATTCTCAGAAACTACACATACAATTCCGATGAAACTTGACCACTACGTTCCGTTCATCACCCATAATGTACCAACGTCTTTGTTCCCAGTAATTACAAAGTCGGGGTCTAAGGTGGTCTATGGGGGGTGGGGGTGTGGGTGGGGGGGGTTGCTCCCCAAAATAGGTATTTGATTTATTCTCAGAAACTACACATACAATTCCGATGAAACTTGACCACTACGTTCCGATCATCACCCATAATGTACCAACGTCTTTGTTCCCAGTAATTACAAAGTCGGGGTCTAAGGTGGTCTATGGGGGGTGGGTGGGGGGGGCGTTGCTCCCCAAAATAGGTATTTGGTTTTTTTTTCTCAGAAACTACACACACAATTTCGATGAAACTTCACTACAACCTACAACACCCATGATGTACCAAAATTTGTTCATGGCATTAAAACAATCACACCCTAAGCGGAGGTGTGGGGTTGGGGTGCCCGCAAAGTAGGTATTTGCTCTTTTCTCAGAAACTACATATACATAAGCCATACACGATTTCAATGAAACTTCACCTCAACCTTAATGACCCGTGATGTACCAATGTTTGTTCAAGGCATTAGAAAAATTGGGGTCTGAGGAGGTATACGAGGTTGGGGGGTGGAAGACAGGGAGGGCTGGTTGGCCCCCAAAATTTGTATTTTTTGTTTGTTTGTTTAATGTATTATGATTATGTTAGTATGATTCTACATGCTGCCCTGTCTTCGAGCAACCATTGAAATTGGTTTAAAATACCTTAAGTCAGCGCACTGTTTATTATTTCTACCAGTTTATTCTACCAATTGAGTGCCCTGGGGTATTGCCCCTATTTTTAGATACTAATCTTTGAACTGGGTAAAGTAAAATAATTTCGTGCCACTGCTGTTGTGATCCCAAAGACAGATTATTGATTTTATAGACACTGTGGTGCAATGGTGAGCGTCCACTGAGTCTGGGATGTTCTTTCTTCCTTACTTTACGCACAGAATTTTAATAGGATAAAACATGGACAGTCATAGATTGGCAACCTTTACACAAGCTTGATGGACCTAATGGCCTCCTCCTGCATTGAAGTTCCTTGTCAGTGAACTCGTATTGAAGGTTGAACTAGTTAGATCGACATCAATTTAAATTAGATAAGCGTTACGCCTAGGTCCCCCGTCGGGGAAGTGATGTGAGTTGACAAAGTGGAAGACGCAGAAAACATGCTATGATATGATGTTTCGCTCACAAGGTTCAGACATACATGGAGGCGGCCATCTTGGATTTTGACGTGGTGATCCAATTTTCAATAGTGTTCTTCCTTATGGCTAGATACACCCACACACCAGAATAGAAGTTGGTACTTCGCTTATTTTTCAAGATATTCCGCTCACAAGGTTCAGACATACATGGCGGCGGCCATCTTGGATTTTGACGTGGCGACCCAATTTTCAATAGGGTTCTTCCTTCTGCCTAGATACACCCACACACCAGATTAGAAGTTGGTACTTCGCTTATTTTTCAAGATATTCCGCTCAAAAGGTTCAGACATACATGGCGGCGGCCATATTGGATTTTGACGTGCAGACCCAATTTTCAATAGCTTTCCTCCTTGTGCCTAGATACACCCACACACCGGATTAGAAGTTGGTACGTCGCTTATTTTTCAAGATATTCAGCTCAAGGTTCAGACATACATGGCGGTGGTCATCTTGGATTTTGACGTGGCGACCTAATTTTCAATAGGGTTCTTCCTTATGCCTAGATACACCCACACACCAGATTAGAGGTTGGTACTTCGCTTATTTTTCAAGATATTCCGCTCACATGGTTCAGACATACATGGCGGCGGCCATCTTGGATTTTGACGTGGGTTGCACCCACACACCAAATTCGAATGCGGTCCTTCGCTTACGTACACACGCACGCATGCCCGCACACACGCACGCACGCACGGACGGACGGACGGACGGACACACGGACGGAGGGGAAAACCATCGTCCCCCTTTCGCTCGGCGGTGCGACGGGGGACAAAAAACTATGTGAAACGATCAACTTGTGAATGTACTTTTGTGTAGTTCGTTCCCATTTGATAAAAGGTTGGAATTCCTTGTGTTTCCCTTTTAATATCTTTTTCCAATACTATAAACTACATGAGGAACAATGGGATATAACAACAATGTAAAACTTGTACATAAAAATCTGACATAGGTTACTCTGTTTCAGGTTTATTGACGAGGGTTACACTGGGTAGGATGCCATTGCCTTCCCCGCATTGTTTAGTCCGGTCCCATCCCATTAAATGCTGAGTGTCAAGCAAGGAAGCAGCACGTACCTTTATTTATTTATTTTATTTTATTTTTTAATAGTCTTTGTTATGACTCGGCTGGGGATTGAAACAAACAATGTTTTAAACTTGAATCTGTTTTCTTCAATAAGAGCATTGATTGGACAATAGAACAACCTGGAACTTGATCAGGGAGGAAGTAAAAAATTATGATGATATTTCAGATGACTTCATCACAGTATTTGATCTTTAATTTTAATTTGTTTGCCCCGATTCAATTTTAAAGATAAATAATTTAATTATTCATTGTACAAACATTTCATAAAAAGGAATCAACATTATGATTGTTGTGTTTTGTGTTTTCAGGGTTCTAGTTTTGGAACAGAAAGTTCACCTCCATGTCCAGCAAATCAGTTCTTTAATGATGCTTATGGGGTCTGCTGTCTGTTTTGTCCCAGGGGTGAGTTACAATAAGAATTCCATTGTTTTTTTTTCCCATGTTCCTGGAATTTTTCAATTATTCCAACTGGTTTTATACTTCACAGGAGCATACATGGATAAGCCATGTCGCAATCCTGGAAGTAATCCTTTGTGCTTCGGTTGTGCAATGGGGAAAACGTACATGGACGAGCAAAGCAACATGACAACGTGCAAGGAATGTCGTGTGTGTGACCCAGGTAAACTATTCTACTCTGTTTACATTTACACTGAATTACTCAAAGTATAACCACAAACACAACCAAGTATGAAATATCGGGGAAATCAAATACTTAAAGTGGTGATTGATCCACCATGGAGAGAAGAGAAGCTGACGTTTCAGGCCTTACCTTCCAATGAAGCAGGTATGGCCCGAAACGTCAACTTCTCTTCTCTCCATGGCGGATCAATCACCATTCAGGTATTTGGTTTCTTATTTGTTTTGACCTATTTTGCCACCCACACAGATCGATAATTTTGTGTTTTGATTGGTGATGAAATTCTTCCCAGCATGAAATTTACATTTGTTATCGGCATTTGAATTTTCATCCACAACTACATAGCTGGTTGTGTTGTGTTAAGTTGTGTCATGGAATTTCATCCTTTAACATGAAATGGATATCTACCTCTGCCTCCAACGGTGTTTTTTCACTTGCGAAATTGAAAATTTGCAAGTATACACAAAGAATTAAGTTAAGCACCCCCCCCCCCCCCGTTTTTTTACAACCTCGCACATTACAAGTTTGTTGTCGTCAAAACAGTGTAATATACCCATGATATTGCTATATTTTCTGGAGAAGTGATATTATGGTCACATAAAAACATAACAATCATGCCGTTTTCAATATTTTATTCTGAATAATTTAAGGTGAAATTTTTTGGGAATTTTAGGCATATTTTCACCTCAATTTAAGTATGGAGCTATAGGTCCATCACGGACAGTGTGGATGACGTTTATGTTTTCTAACGTACAGTCATTGTTCTGAGAAGACCTCTAGCGATCTTTGCGTCAATAACGTGTGTAGGACCCACGTGATCGGATCACTGACTCAGCCCTACATCTCATAGACCCTGTAAGCCGTCGTATGCGTTGCTGTGGCAGGTTGAACCCCCTCGAGCACGTTTGGGACATGTTGGGACGACAAATTGCGAAGATGGTCCCTCCAATAGCCAATCTGGATGAATTGGAACGTGCATTACATCGGGAATGGAACAACCTGCCACAGCAACGCATACGACGGCTTACAGGGTCTATGAGGCGTAGGGCTGAGTCAGTGATCCGATCACGTGGGTCCTACACACGTTATTGACGCAAAGATCGCTAGAGGTCTTCTCAGAACAATGACTGTACGTTAGAAAACATAAACGTCATCCACACTGTCCGTGATGGACCTATAGCTCCATACTTAAATTGAGGTGAAAATATGCCTAAAATTCCCAAAAAATTTCACCTTAAATTATTCAGAATAAAATATTGAAAACGGCATGATTGTTATGTTTTTATGTGACCATAATATCACTTCTCCAGAAAATATAGCAATATCATGGGTATATTACACTGTTTTGACGACAACAAACTTGTAATGTGCGAGGTTGTAAAAAAACGGGGGGGGGGGTGCTTAACTTAATTCTTTGTGTATATATTGCTTCGTCTGGTCTGTGATTGTCTGTTTGTAACTTGCGAAAATCGAGGATTTTTAAACGACAGCATATTGTTGGTCACGTGTGTTATTCTGTCTGTCGGTCAATCGACTACAGGTCGCCATTTTAACCCAATCTACACCAAATGGTAGCGTTTGTCATGAGGAAGAAGTCTATTGATTTTGATGTCGAAAGGGGTAATTCATTGGTGAAACACCAGCACAGTTGTCTTCAGAGCCTTCCAATCACCCCTTTTTGGATGAGCACTCCTGAAATGATGAAGATGACTTCAGGACAAAAATCGTCCCCTCGTTGCAGAATATCTCTGTCTGGAACAATAATCTGAAACGATACTATACTCGAAACTATACTCTGAGGTTCCTGGACTTCAGACCAGACTTTGGTGGGTTAAACCGGTGTATGAGCGCTCAACCGTCCCTCTTCCCTCAGAGCATATTTCTGGTGTGGGCAGTCATTCTATTTGTCTGAAGACCTTTTAGGTTCTGCATATCCAGGTGACATAGCTCGCTCTAAGGGCCGTTTTGGAAGCAGTGTCAATAATAATCTTCCTCTTTTCTTTTGGAATGCCTTAAAGGACAAGGCATTTGCTGAAAGATGTATTGTAAAATCCTCTACCACCTATTTCTACTGGAAGGTAGTTTACAGACCATCCTCCATGTTCACAATCAGCTACCAGGTCTTCGTATTTGCCTTTCTTTCTGCCATATGCATTGGACAGGTTCTCCTCCATCAGGACTGTCAATTCAATATTGATGATATTCTTAGTTACTGCCGAATAGATGGTGATATCAGGCCGTTTGGCAGTTTCCGTAATTTGTGGAGGGAACACGATTGGCTTATGGTCTTCATCAATCAGAAACATCCAATCATTCGCCTTCTGTAGGATGTCCTGTGTTTCTACTGGTGGGAGTGGCAGGGCTGGGTTCCTGTAGGATGTACCATCACCTGAACGGAATGCAATGGTGGGAATGGAGTTTGGCTTTGATACAATACTGGGCTTCGTATTTGCATCTTTGATAGAAGGAGTCAGGCCTGATGCAATCACTCTTAGGGTTTGGTCATGGCACCAGTTGTATCTTCCATTTTAGAGTGAGTAGCTGCACCCATTTAAGATGTGGAGCAGTGTGCTATGGTGATGATGGCACAGCTGACCAGTCCAAGGTTGGTTTTTCCCCACAGTCTTAGGTTGGCTGGGGAAGGGAGTTGGTCGTGCATAGCGTTGATGTGGAATGACAGCAGTTCCGGTGTGCATACATCGAGGAGTTTCTTACATGATGTATCAGTCTGTATGGCAGAATCCCATCTCGACCACTGTCCTTGTTTAGCACATCCATACAGATAGACCAACATGTAGACCAACATGTAGACCAACATGTAGACCAACATAGACCAACATGTCTTCCTCATCGATATCCTTTTCCAAATTGGTGAGGCTTTTCCTGTGTTCCCTTCTGGACATGTCTCTTATCAGCGTTTGATTTTCCTGTAGCTGAAGCCTGCTCAGTCGGTTTGACCTCTGCACATCTCATTCAGGATAAGGTGTCGCTCCTTCCATTCTAACTCTTTCACACCATTCCCCCTCGCCTTGTCTTTCTTTGTTTCTAAGCAATCTCTGCACAGTGTTTGGGTCTTTCCATCCCTGGAGTGTTTGTTAAGGTGGTACTTGGTGACCTGCATATATTTCACGGAGGTGGTAAGCCTTTTCAGTTGTAGACCATACCTCTTTCTGGTTCTGTAGAGGGCACTGTTGCAAATACATCTGCTTACCCCTGCCCTGCTATTCAGGTACTTGATGCAGGTTGCCTCTTGACTCTCAATGTAAGATATTGGTAAGTTTTCGATAGTGAACTCCCAGGTCATGGCACAATTGCATTGTTGTATATCCACATCTTTACGATTCCAGACAGATTGCTTTTCTTGGCTGTTTGTAACATGGCTACCAGCTTCATCTTGACCATTTCTCTGATGTTATCATCTTTCAAATCTTCGTAGATCATCTTTCCGAGGAATCATATGGGTTGACTGTGGATATACGTGATCTACTTTCCATTAATTTCGAGTTGGGGAACATAGGCTATATGTTGTGTCTTATGTCCTCCATGCCTCTGCTCTGCCTTTGGGACAACTTTCTTCATAGCGTGGGACTTAGATTTGGAAGGCTTAGCTTTCATGTTTCGTGTCCACTGAAGGAACGTTTGAACCTTGTTGATTTGTTGACATTCTTCTGGACTTTTTGCTACCAGAGTCAGGTCATCTGCATATGCTTTGGCAGATGTTGTTATGTCTAATCCAGTCATTTCATATCCGAGGTGGTTGGACTGGTCCAGCAGATCCAGGCAAAGATTGTAAACAGCCAGAAACAGGATACAGGATAATGTACGACCTTGGAAAACACCAATATAGCACCGTATCCAATCTGTTGTCCAATCCTTGGTTTTCACACATATAAACAGCTCATCATAGTACTTGAACACGATCTTCCTGATATGAGCTGGAATGTGGTACCACTCAAGTGCAAACTGTACTGTATGAGGTTATGTAGCACAGTGCCATCTGCATTTTGTAGGTCAAGCCAGGTTGTCACTATCGGTTTTCTTTTCGTTTTGGTGTCAAGGAGCATTTCAGTTAGTGCCTCCGTTTGTTCTGCACAGCCTGATATTTTTTTGGGTTCTTTGTGGAAGGATACCCATTCCAAGGTTACAACTGGAATTCGTCAGTTATGGGTCTGAAGCAAGAAGGATTACTCGTATTCTCCTGTTTTGATATCAGGATCATCTCTCCTACTCTCCAACAACTGGGTATGGAGGCAGTTCTCCATATATTACATATAAACTTGTGTAGCACCCTTGTTGCTCTTGGACATTTCTTCCATACTAAGTATGGAATACGATTAGTTCCAGGAGCACTGGCATTTTTTATTTTCCGGAGATAGGCATTCAGTTCTGACAAAGTTGGTGTTACGAATTCGTCACTTCCGTGGTTGTGGTTTTCACCCACTTGACATATTTCTGATATTATGTACTATTATTATCTTCAAAAGGTTTATTGTGCATGAACAGTTATCAAAAGTTAAAAAGGTTAACTTTAAATGATACAGGAAACCGAACGGGAAGACGACAGGGTGGTGAAGAGGAAGAGGCGTGGCGAGCAAAGTCGGACAAGACGTGTGACGTCGAGCTCCGTAGCGAGCATTGTCTACCGAAGGTCGCTAGGGAATTTTGAGTTCCTTGAAAGGACATCCTGCGAGAGGTATTATCGCTGGGATTGAGAAACCTGCGAAGTCAGGTTTAGGCTGAGATTTCAACGAATCCTTGCCTGGCCGCAAGAGCTGTTGGCCATTTTGAACCTCGTGCTTCGTTCCCCGACCAAGGTTTTGCTACGCTCTTCTCAACATCCTATCGTCTGTCGGGGATGTGTGTGCGTGACCGCTTAATCTCCAATTACGTTGCGGTTCGCTGATTGAACTGTGAACGTGCACGTCTGGAGGGGGCCTTTGGGACTTCCCATCCTGCTGCCAGTTTACCTTTGGTTTGGACCACGTGACTGTCTACGCTTTGCCTACACTTCATTACTCGCCTCATCGCCTCATCGTCTCATCACTACTCGCAGGAGGGGATCACCTTGGAGTTATAGAGACATTGATGAGGGTTCTTTTTCACTCACTGGGAACGCAGTGAGTTATCTGACTTTAGCTGATGGTACCATCATAAGATGTATGAAGTGTACTTTTGATTGCTATTGCATTGGTTGTACCGTTATTCTGGTGTGATTTTCAATACAATATTTGTTTGTTTATAATCATGGGTGTGGTTTCACTATTGATTTCTAACCCAGAGTAACGTATTTTTCTGCCGTTGCTCCTCTCGGGGTTCGGAGGTATACCCGAGACCAGGAGGTCGGGGAGGAACACGTAACACTTGGTGGTTTAGTTTTGAATGGGGTCTTGGTTTTTAGTGGTCTTTTCATACCCTTCAGTATTTCATATTTGTAATTACGTTTTTTTTATCGTTATTTACATCCTTAAGCAACTTTTCAGAAACTACTTTGCTGAAGGATGGAGATCTATTTTGCTTCTCCTTCAGCATCCGTTTTGCTTACTGGTCGGGATTTCGTCTAAATTGTTGCTGAGCTTTATTGTCAGATATTTGTTCTTGTGATTTCAATTCTAATTTCCTCGCTATGTTATGGAGTCTTACTAACTTGCAAGTTAGTAAGACTTACTCTCCTTGTTAGTAAGACTAACAAGTAAGACTTAAGACTAGTTAGTAAGACTTACTCTTCTTGTAAGTCTTACTCCTGTTATGGAGTCTTTCCTGAGGTTTGCTACGAGTGTTTCATTTCTATCTTTTAGGGCTTGTTTAAACTGGTGCTTGGTAGCTTTCTCAAGGCATCTCAATTTCCTTCGTTGTCTCGTAGACTGCTGCTTTTTGTTAGTCTTCTATGTTACTGATTTCATACCGAATCTGTCCGCAAGACTTTTGTAAACATAATTTTCCAAATTTTCTAGTTGCTCATCAAGGCTGTTTCCTATTTCTAATAATTTTCATGTTTCAACTTCAAGGTGAAATTTCTAAAATCCACAATTTTCATCCGATTGACTTGAAAATTGATCAAGATTTGCAGAGAAGGTCACCAAGCCCAGGGAGCCCAGGGAGAAAATAAAGAGAGACCGACAAAGGGATGCATGGGTATGGTTGAGGGTTAGGTGAAAATGCAGGGGGTGGATGAGGATAGAGAAAGAAAACATGAGAGGTGGGGTGGGTTAACGGGGGTAGAAAATATTGTTGCGGATATGAGGATTGTGTTTTTTTTATTGTGTTGTATTGTATAGTAAATTGTTGTGAATTATTGCTTTATTCTGGACCCTCCTGCCTCCAGTGTTGTATAAAGGTCAAAGGGCGTTCCCGTAGTTAATTCCATAAAGCATACACGTTAGCCAATCATAGATTTCCCCCTGGTTGATAGCTATATCTTTATTATGTGTATTAGGGTAAGGCCTTGTCTTCCATTAAGATGACACTCCATTGCACCAAGTGAAATAGAGTAGATTCCTTTCACTTTCCCCTTTCATCATTGCCCAGCCTCGATTGCCAATTACATCCCCTCCAAAACCACCATTGAAAATGTGCTCGGGTCGGGGAAGACGGGCGTGCCCGCCCGTCGTCATCAAGGGCGGAGCCAGAGGGTCGCGCGACAAACCAGGGCCGAGGTGAGCACACCGATGGGCGTGTCCTGAAGGCCAGCGGCTTGATCGCCGGAGGCGTTATAAAGGCGCGCGCGCAAGAAGCAAGGTAGTTGTCGGTGGTGAGGAGTGATTGGACCAAGAGAGAGAAAGAGTGGTTGGACCAAGAAAGTGGAGATCCAGAAAGAACATCCAAAGAGAGGACATCCCGGAAAGCACAAAGCCTGCTATTCGTCGCCTTGCTCGCCAAAGTTGGACTGAGCAGTAGTTAACAGCAAGAAGCCTGTTGTAGTCCTAGAAAAGCGCGCGACGTCCACCGCAGCAGCAGCAGACAACAGCAGCAGCAGCGGCGGCCACAGCAGCAACAACAGCCGCTTGGGGCCTGGACGGCGGTTTTGAGCAGGGCTGTGAAGGAACGGCGGCTGCTAAATGCACCGATCGTGCTGCAAGACCCCTTGGACCTTCCTCTCCCTCCAGCCATCCACCTCCTGCCTTTCCATCCTTTTGTGTACGTGAGTTTGTTCTGTTTGTTTTGTCCCTGGGGATTTAATTAAGCCTGTTTAGATAAGCTAGCGAATTTGCACTGTGTCTCTAATTCTTCTGTATTTTATTTTATTATCTTTCCTTCTCCTTGGTTTTTTTGAGCCTGTATATAGTAGGAATAAATTTAGTAATATTTTCAACCTTTTTTTCGTCTTCTTCTTCTTCTTCACATCCGTGTCGCTTTTGTCTTTTCCATATTGAATAGCTGTGGCGCGATCCGGCCAACGTTCGGGGATCGGGTTAATCGGGGTAACTGTTAGGCCGCGGTGCCATCCGCTCGGCAAACCAACATCCTTATCCGCGGGCCGTAACAATATCATGGTTTTGGATTGGTGATGATCTGAGATGGTCGTGAGTAGTCATCTTGAAGACCTCAAGGGAAGAATGAGATTGCAGAGAATATGGAAGTTGGTTCCTCGTGTGGGGAAAAAGAGGAACAAATGAGTGGAAATTAGCAATGCTTCTGGATTTTTGGAGTTTTTTTTTTTTGTTTGTTTTGTTTACTGAATCGAGGCTCTTGAAAGAGCTAACATTTATTTCACAAACAAATCAACCAGACAAACAAAATATATATAAAAAGAGGGAGCGGAAGACAAGATGGGGAGAGAAGGGGAAGCACACAAACACAACATTTGAGAGCAGGGAGATGTGTGGGAGGGAGAGGGCTTGGGGGGAGGAGGTGTGGGAAGGGGGGTGGGGGGGGGGGGGGAGAAGTATAAAACACAAGGACACCAAGGACTTCCAGGACAGAAGTTGGTATTTCAAAAAAGTGGATTTGGGGTGAAATTAGCGGAGGGAGAAAAGATCAAGGTTTTGGATGGGGGGAGATAAGAGATGGTGGTGAACAGCTGTTTTAAAGACCTGGAGGGTGGAGTGGGATTGAAGAGAGTGAGGGAGTTTGTTCCAGAGGCGGGAGAAAAGAGGAATGAAGGAGTGAAGGTGAGCAGAGAGTCTTGATTTTGGCAGTTTAACCATAAGAGGGTTGCAGGCAGATCTTGTGCGACCTGTAAGAATATTTGGGGGACAGAGCCCAGAGAGAGCTGGGGGGGCAAGGCCAGAGAGGAGTCGGTAGAAGACGGAAAGACCACCAACCTGCCTGCGGTGAGTGAGTGAAAGGCCCTTGCAGTTAGCTTCATCATGGGAGATTCCAATGATTCCAAACGCTTTGGTTTCAACAGCGTGAAGACGAGCTAGGTGTGAGGCAGGAGTACCAGCCCAGAGGGGAGAGCAGTATTCCATTGAGCTGCGGATGAAAGCCTTGTATGTGGTGAGGAGCTCAGGTGTGCCAAGGAAGGACTTCGCACGACGGAGGATGCCCAGTCGGCGACTGGCTTTGGAGGCCAGATTTGAAATGTGGTTTTCCCAGGAAAGATCATGGCAGATAGTGAGACCCAAAAGCTTGAGTGACAGAACTTCTTGGAGAGGATTATTCAGAAAGTGGATGGGAGGGTTGTCCAGTCGGTCTTTTCGGAGAGACATCGTAAGAGTGTGAGATTTGTCAGGATTGAAAGACATGTTCCACTTGTTTGCCCAGTCTGTGATTTTGTCCAGGTCTGCAGAGAGTGAGGAGGCTGCAGACTGCCGATCTGAGGGAAGAGGAATGAAGCGACAGAGAGTAGAGTCATCAGCAAAGATATAGAGAGGATTTTCAAGAGAGTCAGAGAGATCATTGATGAAGACCAGAAAAAGCACAGGGCCCAGAACACTGCCTTGGGGAACTCCAGCCTGAACAGGAAGAGGAGATGAGAGAAACCCATTCAGGGCCACACGTTGACTACGACTCGAGAGGAAGTCCGCCAGCCATGCGTGGAGATTTCCATGGATACCAAAGGAGGAGAGTTTGGTGAGCAGAGCGGGGTGCCAGACCGTATCGAAGGCACGTGATATGTCAAGGGAGACAGCTCTAATTTCCTGTTTGGCATTGAGGACCTCCATCCATTGTTGAGAAAGCAGAAGCAGCATGTCCAGAGTAGAGTGACCAGGTCTGAAACCAAATTGATGATCAGAGATCAAGCCATTGGAGAAGAGGAAAGATTTCATATCTGAAGCAATGATGGATTCCATGACTTTGCTGATAATTGGGAGAAGGCTGATTGGTCTGTAGTTGCTAGGATCTGTTTTTACACCTTTTTGTGCAAAGCGGTGATGTTGGCTGATTTCCAAGCAGATGGCAGATGACCTTGAGCAAAAGAGAGGGTGAAGAGAACAGAGAGAGGGAGTGAAAGAGCGGAAGAACAGGATTTTAGGACCCGTGGGCTGATGCCGTCAGGTCCAGTTGCAGAATCAGAGTTGAGGGTTGACAGAAACTTTTCCACCTTGTCAGGAGGAAAGGACACAGAGTCCAGGAGCAGCTGGGTACGACTGGGTACGGTGGGTACAGAGAGGGATGGGTTTGGGACACAAGATTTAGAGGCAAACACAGAGTTGAGGCATTCAGCTTTTTCACGTGCGGAGTCAGCCGTGTAGCCGTTTGAGGTGAGGGAGGGGATGGAGGGGGAACAAACACCAGAAACAGATTTGACCAGACGCCACCAGGATTTGGAAGAGGGAGACAGATAAGAGAGTTCGGTCTTGAGAAAGGAGAGATATTGTTTCCTGGCTCTCCTGAGGGTGGACACACACTTGTTTCGGGCTTTGTGAAAGGAAATGAGATTTCCTTCCGTTGGATTTGCTTTCCAGGAGACGAAAGCAAGTTGTTTCTGGGCAACAGCCTCACCACAAGATTCCGTGTACCATGGACGGGAGGAAGGGTATGACAACTGAAGACGAGATGGGATAAATCTGTGCATGAGAGAGAGAGCAATTTACTTTGGAAGAATTCCCAGGATGAGTTGATGTCAGAGGCGGTAGAGATGGGGGACCAGTCCAGATGATTGATGGCTGCTTGAAGACCGTACCAGTTGGCCTGAGTGAAATGCCAGACTCGTCCACGCTGAGGAGGCTCTCTGAGAATGGTCAGAGAGATGTCCACTTTAACAAGCACATTATCAGATGAGCCGATTGGAGCAGAAGAAGAGCAGCAGACATTTTCAGGGAAGTTAGTCATAACCAAGTCCAGAATAGAAAATGCTCTGTTGACTGAGATCCGGGTCGGGAAATTGACAGATTGTGTCAGTTCCAGTGAGTCGCAGAAGTCCTTTGCTGAAGAGCCATGGCTGGTGAGAGAGGTACCCACAACCAGCCAACTGGCGTGGTGACAATTGAAGTCACCACATATGAGGAAGAGAGAGTTGGGATGGGTAGATAGAAGTTGGTCCATATTATCAGACAGCGAGATGTAGATGGAGTCATCACTGTTTGGTGGGCGGTACAACACACATATGAACAAAAGGTGGGAGCGAAGCGGAAGCCGTAGCCAAAGGTATTCCTGGGGGTGAGGTGGAGAGAGGGCAGTGCAGGGCGAGTGAGGAAGAGAGTTTTTAATAAAAATAGCAACCCCACCTCCAGGACGAGGCTCAGGTCTATCATACCGGAGGAGGGAGTAACCTGGGAGAGATACCAAGGAATCAGAGACATCATGAAGGAGGAAAGTTTCTGTTCAGCAGATCACGTCTGGTTTGTCAGAAGCAACCTGTATGGAGAGATCAGTCAAGTTTGAGCGAAGGCCCCGGATGTTTGAGGTCCATACCGTTAATGAAGAAGAAGGGGGAGCATCGGATACAGAACAGGGGGGGGGGGAGAGGTAGGGTAAGATTTGGAAGAGGAGCAAGAGGTAGGGAGAGCTGTTGCAGGTGTGTCAGAGATTTCAGAATAGCTTGGAGAAAGTTATGAATGGGGCGGACAAAACGTTTGATGGTGATTGGGTGAGGCACAGTGAGGTGTTATTTGAGGAGGGGGAATAGCGAGGCAGAAGGTTGGGGGAGATGAAGGTGAAAGTTGAAAGGGGGAAGAAGCGGGGAGGACGCTTTGAGGAGGAGGGGTGATAGGGGAGTCTAGGAGGGGAGGAGCGAGGGAGAGTCTCGGAGGTGAGGGGTGTGGGGGGAGTTTAGGAGGGAAGGGGTAAGGGGGGAGATTTGAAAGGGATGGGTGATGGGGAAGATTTGGAGGGGAGGGGCAAGGGGGAAGATTTGAAAGAGATGGGTGATGGGGAAGATTTGGAGGGGAGGGGCAAGGGGGTAGATTTGGAGGGGAGGGGTGATGGGGAAGTTTTGGAGGGGAGGGGTGATGGGGAAGTTTTGGAGGGAAGGGGGGATGGGGAAGATTTGGAGGGGAGGGGCAAGGGGGAAGATTTGAAAGGGATGGGTGATGGGGAAGATTTGGAGGGGAGGGGCAAGGGGGAATATTTGAAAGAGATGGGTGATGGGGAAGATTTGGAGGGGAGGGGCAAGGGGGTAGATTTGGAGGGGAGGGGTGATGGGGAAGTTTTGGAGGGGAGGGGTGATGGGTAAGTTTTGGAGGGAAGGGGTGATGGGGAAGATTTGGAGGGGAGGGGTGAGATTGGATTTTGAAAAGGGTACGATTAATGGGAAACGAACATTTATTGCAAAATGAGTTTCTTGAGACCTTCGAGTCAAAAATACGTTTGAGGACGCTGAAGGAGGGGTGGAGTGCAGGAGAGTTTCGGGAATGTAGAAAAGGAACTGTAAGAGATGGAATTTTTTTTTGGAATGAATAGATTTGGTGAGCAAGTGGAAAGCATCCTTTAAAAGGAGAAGAAGAAAAAGGTGTTATAATATATGACAGAATACAGTTCTTCAGGGGAAAGTTTAAACATTTTTAACAACGTGATGACGTGATCACGAACAACGTGATCGAAGAACGAAGGAACAAATAAGAACATCGAATAAACGAATGAGAACAGAGAAGGAAATATTTTTTGTTTTTGTTTTTTAGTTGAGATTTTAAACAAGGAAGTATGGGGTGAAAGACTGGGACAAAGAACAGAGAACGAAAGTAATTGCAGCGCAATCGACGAACCGCTGAGAGAAAAACAAAGCCTCACGGTCGGACACGGAAGTGTACTAGGCCTCAGAATACGCGACACGAATTAACCGACGATTTTGTCTACTTGTCTGAAAAACCAAAACCGAGAATCTTACGAAAGACACACTACAGGTACACACACCGAAAGATAGATACAGTTTCGGCAAAAACACAATTGTGAACAATTACTTAACTTCGAAAGCGTGAGCGCATGGACAGCTTCGAAAGAACGTGACCTCCCCACGAGAAGGGGGTTGCTGGTGGACCGTGATTGTAATATAGAGTGAAGTGAAGAGTAAAATTTATTGTACTCTTATAAATTTTACAACCTGGTGAAGGAGTTCTACATTTGATAAATGTGAGGGGCCTTCATCGAATTCTCTGAACGACATATGATAATCCAAGACATATGTCACATTTTATATTTTTGTGTCTCTGCCAACGAAGGACGCTTTATGTTTTTGGGTTGTCCGTCTCTCTGTCCATTCTTCCGTCCATCGGTGATAGGTTTTCATTGCCACAATAACTTAAGAACGGCTAAAGGGATCGAAGTCAAACTTGGTACAAGTATGTATAATGATGCAGTGATGATCTGATTAGATTATGGGGTCAATAAGTCAAAGGTCAGAGGTCCCATTAGGTAAAAATTCTTACCGAGCTTTGTGTGTGAACCAGTAATAGGATTTTGACCGAATTTGGAAGAAGTATATATTGTGATGCAAAGATGAACTAATTCGATTTTGGCATCAAAGATCAGAAGTAAAATCGGGTAAAAATGTGATACTTGAGTACAGCTGAATGGATTTAAATCAATCTTGGTACAAATATGTATAATGATGTTGAAATATGGGTGAAGGCATATCTGTCGATGTCGTGACGTCAGAGTGCTGTTCTAGTTTCATTATCTCTTCGCTCACTCTCCCATGTTTTCTATTTTCTTCTACAGAGACTGAGGTTGAAGAGAAAGAGTGTGACATAGACAATAACCAACAATGTGTTTGCCGTGAAGGTTTCTACATGAAAGGGAACGAATGTGTGATGGAGAGCACTATGGGAAGTAAGGACACAAGTAAAAGCAAATAAATCAGTGTTTTTCCTGCCTTACTCCTGTTTTCTTTTTCCTCCTTCCTCCTGCCAACCCGTCTCCTGTTTTGAAATCATCATCCCTGGTCAAGCAAATTAAACTGCTGTTTAACATCCTTTAACAGGTGAAACTGGTTCAGCATCGAACAAGTATCCTCCATGGTGGTTTTGGGTCCTGTTGATTGTGATCCTCCTGATCATGTTATTCATTTTCCTTTTTGGTAAGTCTCAAGTGTAATGTTATTGTTCTTAGGAATGGGGATGTTTGTGTGAGTATAAATAATATTGAGCAAAAATATTGTGATTCCCATTGAACTTCTGACAAGAATTACAAACAAAAGGTGAAATTGAGAGGAAAACACAGGAAGAACTAGAGAGTTCATAAGACACGTTACATCTACACAGTGTTAAAATGTATACTTCAATTTAAATAAGAGATTTTAAAGATAATTATAAAACAATTCTGGAAGTTTCGCTCTTGAAGCAGTCTTATACACCACCTTATTTAACACGTCAAAGTACTGCTAAACGGTCGGGTTTTGAAACTGCAAAGAAGAAGATTTGTGTTCTGCAGTGTTTATTTTTACAATTCAATTATAATATATAGATTCTAAAAGTCATATAAATTAATTACGGAATTTACCGTCATTTTACCAC
Organism: Myxine glutinosa; assembly: GCF_964187855.1. NCBI lineage: Eukaryota > Metazoa > Chordata > Myxini > Myxiniformes > Myxinidae > Myxine > Myxine glutinosa. The sequence continues at coordinate 32,538,512 of NC_136262.1, read as the reverse complement.
CTTTGACGCAGTGTCTATTACATCCCCTATCTAAAACGTTACATTTGTTATTAGTCCCCTACCCGTGTACACCGGAGGGGACTATAGGTTTGCACTCTGTCCCTCCGTCTGTCAGTCTGCCAGTCCGTCACGCAAAGAACAGTTTTCCGGACTTTTTTTTCGAAACTCTGAATGCTAATGATTTCAAACTTGGTACATGGTTTCCTCATGATAAGTTACAGATCAGGTTCGAACTTCACGACGTTTCGATCATTTTTGACAAAGTTATGGCACTTTGAACTTTGGTAATTTCCCCAACAGTTTTCCGGACGACAGACTGCCGGTAGGTGACATGTATTGCAGCGCAATACTCAGAATGCTTGTTATCCCTGTTATTTGGGTCCTTTATGATGTTGTTAAAATCAGTAAGTTTTCTTGTTGGAGACAGACCAGCAGACAAAGTGAAAATATTATCCAATTCTGGTGGAGACAAATTCAGATACAAAGTACTCTTAAACGGCATGTTTGTTTTTTGTTTCATTGTTCGATTTGTGTTCAAAATATACCATTAAAATTAAATAAGTTGTTCCTCGATCATAAACTGACGTTTGTAGACAGACAGACAGATGGACGGACATGACCCAATTGCTTAACTCCGCTTTACGCTTCGCGTGTGCGGGGTAATTATTTCAAAAAGGTTATTTAATCGAAAATATCTACAAGTACTCAACTCCATGAATTTACAATCGTTGATCAAATTGCAGAAATAGCAAAAGTAAAAATATATAAATCAGGTAAATATAAAATATAATCCCCCCCCTCTTCTTTTCCCGATTGTTCATTCATTTCCTTGTTGTGTCCAACTGTAGGCCCCATTGTCCCACTTCGAGGTTGTTGCCTTTTTACCACCAAACCTCACTCTTGCATTAACATAAAAATTGTATATAAATGTCTCGACTTGATCACCTTGCCTTTGTGAACCAGCTCAATCAGCTGGCGTGACAAAACAAACAACCATCTCAAAGCATAACCACCACCACCACCAACTCAACTTCACTCGACTCAATATCAGAGAAAACACGTGTGCACGACAAGCACCACAATTAACTTGTAAGATCTTTGGAAAAACATTTTAAAGTCACAGTTAAAAAAAAAAAATCACTATTTCTCCAAAATAAAACCTTCACCAATGTGGAGAATCACAAAGAAGTTTAATTTGTACATCGAGCCGAATGGATCACTTCATTTTTTATAGTCATGGACTCATGTGATTCGTGCCTGGACTTCGCTTAGTTTTGTTATTTTACAGGGAAATGTCAACCGAGTGTGAATGGAGTTTTAAAAATAATCATTAATCTCTTGCTGATGTGATGTGATTTGATGAATAAAATCATCCTTGGAAGGAGATGACGGGTTTGAGAATGATGATGCTTTCTGTGCAAGGAATGTGAAAAATTCCTTTTTAACTTCATTCTTTTCTTCTCTTTTCAGTGAAACGATGCTTTTGTCCAAAGGTAGGTCTGGAATAATTCTTGAAGTGGTTTGTGGTTTGTTTTGATCTTGAAGTGGTTTGTTTCAAAAGTAGATGTGAGGGTTTGTCAGATGGTCCTTTCAGAGAAACAGGGTGAGTGTGAGGATATGGTACGGTTGAATGGTATTCCAAGTGTTGATCCAGCTCCTGATTGTATCAAGGTCTGTGGGGAGGGAAGAGGCTTCTGCATGCTGTCTGAAGGATGAGAAATGATGTGGCCGAGAGTCGATCAAAAGCAAGATTGTCCAGGAACTGATACCACAGGTTTTTTCAGGGAATCAAAGATCATGAGGTGAGGAAGAGGACTGGGCTCCAGATAGCACCTCCGGGAACTCTATCCTTCACGGGGGAGAATGTGTGAGAACAGAGGAACTTCTTAAGTGGTACACTCTGCGAGTGGAAGAAGTCAGTGATGCATTGGAGGAGATGGCCTTGGACACCAGACGCAGAGAGTTTGGAGATCAGGGCAGGGTGCCAGACCGTATGAAATGCTCGAAATATGTCCAGAGAGCCGGCATTGCTCTCGTCTGTGATTGAGGGTTTTCATCCATTGGTGGGAGTGTAGAAGCATCATGTTCGGGGTAGAATGATAGGGTCGGAAACCGTAATGATGACCTGAAATCAGACAGTTGGAGAAAAGGAAGGCTTTGATGCCAATTGCAATGCTAGATTCCATGACGTAGCTTATGATTGGAAGCAAGCTAATAGGCCTACAGTTAAAAGGTTCCATTATTGCAATGTTTTTGGCAAACTTCCGGGCAGAAAAAATTGACACAAAGGATGAACAAGAGCAGCAGAGCAGATTTTTAGGATGCATGCACTGATGTCTTCTGGGCATGTTGCATAATCAGAGTCGAGGTTTGCCAGACACCTCTCCACCTTCAGTGTGAAAGACAGTGTCCAGGGTATGGGAGGTGAGGGCAGGAATATGTATGGAGTGAGGGCTCAGGTGTGCAAGATTTCAAAGCAAAGCTGAATTGAGGCTTTTTCCACCTTCTCAACAGCAGAGTCAATTACGGCTGTGGTAACACAGTGGGGAATTGAGTTAGTGACAAACTGCAAATCCGTTACCAGAACGGGGTTAACCTGTTGAACCTGAAGAGACAATACCCAGGGATAAACACCGAGAAATCGTGGACATCTTGTGGGTGGAAGGATTCTGTTGGGCAGATAATATCAGGTGTACAATTGCAGCTTGGGTTGAGAGATTTGTCAAATTGTAGTGAAAACCTTGGATTTTTGAGGTCCAGAGTGCAAGAGAAGTGCTGTTGACAAGGATGTGAAAGAGGGGAGGGGGTGGGGAGGCACGCTGGGGAAGCAGGGATGGGGCAGCACGCTGGAGAAGCAGGGACGGGACAGCACGCTGGGGAAGAGGGATGGGGCAACACGCTGGGGAAGCAGGGACGGGACGGCACGCTGGGGAAGCAGGGATGGGACCACACGCTGGGGAAGCAGGGATGGGACGGCACGCTGGGGAAGCAGCGACGGGACGGCACGCTGGGGAAGCAGGGACGGGACGGCACGCTGGGGAAGCAGGGACGGGACGGCACGCTGGGGAAGCAGGGACGGGACGGCACACTGGGGAAGCAGGGACGGGACGGCACGCTGGGGAAGCAGCGACGGGACGGCACGCTGGGGAAGCAGGGACGGGACGGCACGCTGGGGAAGCAGGGACGGGGCGGCACACTGGGGGAAGTAGGGACGGGACGGCACACTGGGGAAGCAGGGACGGGACGGCATGCTTGTGAAGCAGGGACGGGGCGGCACGCTGGGGAAGCAGCGACGGGACGGCACGCTGGGGAAGCAGGGATGGGACGGCACGCTGGGGAAGCAGGGACGGGACGGCACGCTGGGGAAGCAGGGACGGGACGGCACGCTGGGGAAGCAGGGACGGGACGACACGCTGGGGAAGCAGGGACGGGACGGCACGCTGGGGAAGCAGGGACGGGTCGGCACGCTGGGGAAGCATGGACGGGATGGCACGCTCGGGAAGCAGGGATGGGGTGGCATACTGGGGGAAGCAGGGACGGGAAAGCACGCTGAGGAAGCAGGGACGGGACAGCATGCTGAGGAAGCAGGGACTGGGCAGCACACTGGGGAAGCAGGGACGGGACGGCACGATGGGGAAGCAGGGACGGGACGGCACGCTAGGGAAGCAGGGACGGGGCGGCACGCTGGGGGAAGCAGGGATGGGACGGCACACTAGGGAAGCAGGGACGGGACGGCACGCTCGGGAAGCAGGGACGGGGTGGCATGCTGAGGGAAGCAGGGACGGGACGGCACGCTGGGTAAGCAGGGACGGGGCGGCACGCTGGGGGAAGCAGTGATGGGGCGGCACACTAGGGAAGCAGGGACGGGGCGGCACGCTGGGGAAGCAGGGACGGGACGGTACGCTAGGGAAGCAGGGACGGGGTGGCATGCTGAGGGAAGCAGGGACGGGACGGCACGCTGGGTAAGCAGGGACGGGGCGGCACGCTGGGGAAGCAGTGATGGGGCGGCACACTAGGGAAGCAGGGACGGGGCGGCACGCTGGGGAAGCAGGGACGGGACGGTACGCTAGGGAAGCAGGGACGGGGCGGCACGCTGGGGGAAGCAGGGATGGGACGGCACACTAGGGAAGCAGGGACGGGACGGCACGCTCGGGAAGCAGGGACGGGGTGGCATGCTGAGGGAAGCAGGGACGGGACGGCACGCTGGGTAAGCAGGGACGGGGCGGCATGCTGGGGGAAGCAGTGACGGGACGGCACGCTCTGGAAGCACGCTGGTACAAGTGACTTTGTTTGCTCATTCAATCAAACATGTTCGTGCTGTGGCCTGTTCTAATTAGCGGGAGGGAACGTTTTTTCACGTTTGTGTTGACACATTTATGCTTAAAATTACCTGAAACATTTTACGTCCTATCAATAATCTTTATTGTACAATGCGATTTTGCTTCGAGAGTTTGAGAATAAAATGAACTCTGATCTGTTATTCTTAACTCACCCAAAACCCGATTTACCTGTTCAGGCTCGTTTCAGGTTTAACAAAAATGGTCGTTCCAGCAAACAAGATGCTATGAAGACTGACGAAGAACCTGACAGACTTCCTGTAGTTGTCTCATAAACTCGAGTGAACATTTTCTTCTAAATGGAAGTAAAGAGTAAGTCAATGCGTATAAAGAAGGCTAAAGTTTCATGTGTTTTGTCCATCGATCTCTGCAATTATTTATTTGATGATCACATCCTAAATTAATCTTTTAACTTTGCTAAACAGATCCCCTTTCGAAGGTTCCTCTATTTCATTCTAGTCCCCACTGATGCTCATTCATCCCCTTATTAGTCCCCTACTGGTGTACACCGGAGGGGAGTATAGGTTTGCACGCTGTCAATCTGTCCGTCAGTCCGTCACGCAAAGAACAGTTTTCCGGACTTTTTTTCGAAACTCTGAATGCTAATGATTTCAAACTTGGTACATGGTTTCCTCATGATAAGTTACAGATCAGGTTCGAACTTCACGACGTTTCGATCATTTTTGACAAAGTTATGGTACTTTGAACTTTGGGAATTTCTCCAGCAGTTTTCCGGACGACAGACTGCCGGTAGGGGACATGTATTGCAGCGCAATACTCAGAATGCTTGTTGTTTCCGTCTATTGTCTGTCCACTCTGTTTCTGTCCACTCTGTCAAAGCGCCTTTGGGCTTCTTGAAAAGCGCTATACAAAATAAATGAATTATTATTATTATTATTATTGTCCGAATCTTCCATTGTCGATCTGTCACCTTCTACCTCCTTTCATGTCACTCTTCCATGATTGGAGGACTTCTCGACTGCTTTCAGAAAAGACTTCACTTTTTGATTTCGACTAAAAAATGTACATTTCCAGAACACATTGGTGTCCAATTAGCATTACAAGCTTATACTGTGTTGTTTTGACAAACATCGATTGTTTTGTCTTTGTAGGGATGCATACAAGGAAGTACAAGGAATGCAAGAAAACAAGAAAAAGACAACTCCATCCATTCAGCCCAAGTGACCACCAATCCCACAACTTCGGGCAGATTACAATCACAACAGAAACAGAGATCCTTGAGGATTATTTTTAATTATTGGTTGGAGAGGATAAGTTTCACACATCATTGAATGAAGTGATTTGGGGGTGGGAGAGTTGGAGGGCAGGAGGTTTCACAAGGACCTCCATTGCCACTACCAGACCCGAGTAATGAATCTCTCTTCAGGACCAAAGGTTTTAACATCTGGACTGAAAAAGGTTTTTTTATAGGTTTTTTTTTTATAAGTTAGAGGAATTGTGCCAAGAAGGTACGTCAGGGTTGTGTACGTCAAGGTACGCTCACCAAATCCACCCATAACTTTGCCCTCAACATCGACGGTTTCACAGTATCCACCTCCCCTCACATCCGGAATCTTGGCATCATCTTTGACCAAACCCTCTCCTTCGACAAATACACTAAACAGATCACAAAGACAGCCTTCTTTCACCTGAAAAACATCGCCTGTCTCCGTCCATCCCTCTCCTCCACGGCTGCAGAAACCCTCATCCACGCCTTCATCACCTCCGGTCTGGACTACTGCAACAGCCTCCTCTATGGTTCACCCTCAATAATCACCAATAAACTCCAATACATTCAGAACTCCGCTGCCCGTCTACTCACCCATTCCCGGACCCGTGACCACATCACCCCCGTCCTTTACAAGCTTCACTGGCTCCCCATCTCCCAGAGAATCCAGTACAAAATCCTCCTCTTGACCAACAAAGCCCTCCATAACCTGGCCCCATCCTACCTGACTGACCTCCTCTCCAGACACACTCCCACCCACAACCTCCGCTCTGCTGGTACCAACCTCCTGACCCCCCCCCCCCCCCCTCCCCCCCATGCGGACCTAATTCAGATCCTGGGGGACAGGGCCTTCTCCATCGCTGCTCCCACCCTCTGGAACTCACTACCTCACACCATCAGAGACTCCTCCTCACTCACCACATTCAAAACATCACTCAAGACCCACCTGTTCAACACTGCATTCAACATGTAACCCACAGCATTTAACCCCTGACTATCTCTTCTCCTTCTCCTTCCTTTTGCTTTGATTAATTTACCTATTGATTTTTGGCTTTTTGCACTTGTTTTTTGTACTCTGTCAAAGCGCCTTTGGGCTCCTTGAAAAGCGCTATATAAAATAAATGTATTATTATTATTATTATTATTATTATTATTGTGTGTCTATTACTCGCTATCTGCACATCATATGTGTGAAGATAGTCTCTTGTGGCCAACTTTGTTTTTTTCTATCGTAATTTTGCCAAAGGTTTGGATTCATTTGAAGCAACTTGTGCTTATTTTATTTATTATCTCTCTGAGGAGTATTTCCGTGTTACATTGGGCGACAAACACAGACAGTATTCGCCTATTTATGTTTATCCAGCAGGGACCCACCGGACATCTGCGCATTGTAAATGATGCGACTTCATTACTTCAATGGAACAATAGTAGATTCCCTTCATCCGGTATCTTTGTGAATAAACTGCATAAATAAAATATTTTGATGTCCTTTTGTTCCCCCTCCCCGTTTACCGATTAAACTCACACATGAAATTACTTCGTCTCTGAGTGATTGGAGTTGCCCTGATAAAAAATATCTTTAGTTGTTAATCTTCCATTAAAGCAGTGGTTCATCACCTTTTTCTCAACAGGGACTGACAAAGGTCACCGATAAATGACCACGAACTGCCAATTGTGAACCACATACTTAATGTTCTCTTCAGTCTATACTTTAGCACGTCAGCAATCTCTAACCTTTTGGTAATTTTTGTATTTTTTAATTTCATAGTTTGCCTTCATTTGATGTCACCCACCTTCGAGTAAACATGAAGTGCTTGATGGAATTACCCCTGAAAACGTGGCGTTGTACTCATTGCCATGAAAAAAATAATGTTGCCCCTTGCACTGTCACGCCATGTGCTGTCATGGCGCGTAAGAACAGATCAAACCCTAACCCTAACAAATCTTCGCTTGTGTGTAAATAATATATGCATGGAAAATGTACCTCGAACTGCTCACCGCATATTCACGAACATACGCAGTGTGAAGGGGAACTGTTTCTGATTTCCCCAGCAGGCTCAGCTCTCCTACTCTTTTTGAAGAAGAACACCGTGGGATCTTTAACGTCGGCCAACTCATGCTGGCAAACGGGATGCCTGGTTAAACATCCATTCGAGGGATGGGCACACACATTGATGAATCACCCCACCTGCGAAGCACCAGTATGACCGTTTATAGCTGGGTTGGGATTCAAACCCAAACTAGACAACTTAAGAGGAGATTGTGTGTGTCTCAAGGCCATCCTGCCAGGCCAACACTCCTTTCACTATGTTTGCTCTTATGTCCAGACCCTCCATCACATGTCTGTCCTCACCATATGTCATACGTCATGGCCTATCTCGTGTGTACACTCAGGCCAGGCTGAAGGAAACTCTACTCGTGAAAGAGAACAAATAAAAAATAGCAGTGTTTACAATTACAGGTTCCTTGGATGGCTGCACACAATATAAAGAGGGTGAAACGATATTAAAGTGGGGATTCCAATCCAAGACGTCGAAAGGAAAAGAGGTGGACAAGGAAGTTAAAAAACTAACCTGACTGATTTTGGGCTACCTGGACTTGTATTGTACAGAATATCTGAATTTGATAGACATGTAATTGTTATGTAATATTGTTTGATAGACATTAATTATGAATTTATCCAACAATTATATCCAACCCCTCCATCCACTTGGCCAATGGGCGATCTCCATATTACAGAATGGATAAACTCATTTGTTTGAAGATGCACAAAACAATTGAATAAGAAAAGAGATCGACACATCCGGTAACCTCATAATTACCAGCACGGATTTATTTACTGTGCGGAGGTGATTTGTCATCACAAAACATGTTAAACCGGATGGATAGAGTTTGTAAACATCGACATGGCACCGATATGTAGCAAAGAGTTCAAATGTAAAACGTGGTTCTGAAAGTTATGGCTCGTACTCTCACGAGTTTGTTGTACTGTAATTTGTAGACAACGAAATTAGACATGAAAACGTCATTTGGCGCTTCATCCATGTTCGTGGCTTCGTGCTCGGGGCGGCAGACCCACCCCCCTCCCAACACGCCCCCACCCTCACCCCCCTGACCCCTCCCCCACCCCCCTGACCCCTCCCCTACCCTCACCTCCCCCCGCCATCATCAATGCGCATAAGTGTTGCGGATGCGCATCGGGATGTTTGTCTTGAGAGTGCGTTGGTTTAGTAGTTCAGAAGGTGATGGAAGGGAGTGATCAATAGGTGTGGAGCGCAGGATCAGAAGAGCCATGAATGGATCCACACCAGCAAGTTTTGCTTTGACGATAATGTTCTTGACTATCTGAACTTAAAGTTCGAGGATGGGAAGTGAGGACTGGAGGTAACATTGTCAAATCCCCATTTCTCAGCGATGTTGGCAAACGTTTTGGATGCAGAGTGTGGCCCATTGTCTGTTACAACACGATCAGGTATGCTGTGCTCCGAGAAGACGGACCTAAACACCTGGCAGACTGCATCGCTGCTCGGACTACTGCTGATCCTCTTGACTATAGTGAATTTTGAGCAGTAGTTTTTTAACATTTCTCTTGAGGGAGTTCAGTCAATCAAACTCCTGGGTCTCACTCTTTGTTACAGTATTAGGATGTTGTACAGTCCATGAGGCGGGTGCGCATGTGCACATCCGCACTGGCGGGAATGGCGATGATTGTGAAAGGTTCTGGCAGGACCTGTAGCATTAAAGCCTGAAAGATACACCGATCTCTGTTCTTGACCTCTGCTTGCAAGAAGTGAGAGAATCGTACGTCACAACTCAGTGGTGTAAGGGTGATCACTGACGATCGTGATTACGACTGTGCCATCACTTAACAGAAGATGTTTGAGGGGCCAGACACGACAGCTCGGCCTATGCTATGGAGGTAACACAAAGGATGGGATCAGCGACAAGTGCACGAGCAGCAATGTCAATGACTATGAATATACAATCGCCATAAAACTTGATTTGCATGTTGCAAACTTGCTGCAGACGTGGGGGTTTGGAATTATACTTGGACCTTGCAATGATGCATGATCAGTCAGAAGAGAGGAAGTTGAAGTTGATTCTCCACCTGATTGGCACAGAAGGTAAGAAGATCTATCGCACCATGCCATTGGACACAACTGAAGATGAACGCACCGCAGCTGAACTCATGCAAGCTTTTGATACCCATTGCACCCACGTACCAATGACATGGTACCGGTAGAGTGTTATCGTTTCTTCACCAAAGAACAAGAGAGTGGTGGGAACATTGACAAATATGTATGTTGTAAAAATCAAGGATGCAACAATGTCTCAAATCATAAGTTTAATCAGATTCAAACCCCAGCAATACCTGTGGAAGGAATCATCAAATATAATATCAGTACTCTTTATCAATGATCTCTCCGACTCTCTGGAAAATCCTCTCTATCTCTTTGCTGATGACTCCACTCTCTGCCGCTCCATTCCTCTTCCCTCAGATCGGCAGTCTGCAGCCTCCTCGCTCTCTGAAGACCTGGACAAAATCACAGACTGGTCAAACAAGTGGAACATGTCTTTCAATCCTGACAAATCTCACTCTCTTACTATGTCTCTCCGAAAAGATCGACTGGACAACCCTCCCATCTATTTTCTCAACAATCCTCTCCAAGAAGTTCTGTCGCTCAAGCTTTTGGGTCTCACTATCTGCCATGATCTTTCTTGGGAAAACCACATTTCCAAGCTGGCCTCCAAAGCCAGTCGCCGACTGGGCATCCTCCGTCGTGCGAAGTCCTTCCTCGGCACACCTGAGCTCCTCACCACATACAAGGCTTTCATCCGCAGCTCAATGGAATACTGTTCTCCCCTATGGGCTGGTGCTCCTGCCTCACACCGTGCTCGGCTTCACGCTGTTGAATCCAAAGCTTTCAAAATCATTGGAATCTCCCGCGATGAAGCTATCTCTGAGGGCCTTTCACTCACTCACCGCAGGCAGGTAGGTGGTCTTTCTGTCTTCTACCGACTCCTCTCCGGCCTTGCTCCCCCAGCTCTCTCTGTGCTCTGTCCCCCAAATATTCCTACAGGTCACACAAGATCTGCCAGCAACCCTCTGATGGTTAAACTGCCGAAATCAAGACTCTCTGCTCACCTTCACTCCTTCATTCCTTCATTCCTCTTTTCTCCCGCCTCTGGAACAAACTCCCTCACTCTCCTCAATCCCACTCCTCCCTCCAGGTCTTTAAAACAGCTGTTCACCACTATCTCTTATCTTCCCCCATCCAAAACCTTGATCTTTTCTACCCCCGTTAATTCACCCCAGATACACGTTTTTGAAATTCTGACTTCTTTCCTGGAAATCCTAGCAGTGTCCATATGTTTTATACCTCTCCTACCATCCCCCCCCCCCCACTTCCCCCCAAGCAACTTCCCCACCAAGATTGGCTAACAACTCGGCAGGAAGAGCATCCGGCCATAAAACATTGCTTCAAAAAGGGGACCAAAAAACAACAACAACCACAGTCCCCGAAAAAGGCCAACCCCCGCTTTGTGGGGAAAAATGGCCTCGAAAGGTGTTTTTTTTTTTTAGTGTTTACACTTGTGACTGTTATTAAAACGATTGCTTTACACAGTGTTACGTGTTCCTCCCCGACCCCCTGGTCACGGTGTACCTCCGAATCCCGACAGGAGCCACGGCAGAAAAATTGTTATTCTGTGTTGGAAATCAACAGTGAAACCACACCAATGATTTTAAACGAACAAATGTTGTATTAAACATCATACACAAGAAAAACGGTACAACCAATAGCAATCCAGAGTGCACTCTATATATCTTAGGATGGTACCATCAACTAAAGTCAGATAACTCACTGCGCTCCACGTGAGTGACAAAGGACACTCCTCAATGTCTCTATAACCTTCTCCAAGGCGATGTTGATTCGCTCCGGCGAGTAGTGATGAGGCGATGGGGTAAAGCGTGGACCGTCACATGGTCCAGCCAGAAGCAAACTGGCATCGGAAAGGGAAATCCCAAAGGCACGATCCAGACGTGCACGTTCACAGCTCAATCAGCAAACCGGAACGTAATTGGAGACGACGCGGTCGCACAAACACATCCCCGACAGACGATAGGATGTTGAGAAGAGCTGACGCGTAGCAAAACCTTTGTCGGTGAACGACGCACGAGGTTCAAAATGGCAGACGGCTCTTACTTGAGTCAATGCGGCCAGGCAAGGATTCGTCGGAATCTCAGCCTAAACCTGACTACGCAGATTTATCAATCCCAGCCATAATACCTATCACAGGATGTCCTTTCAAGGAACTCAAAATTCCCTCGCGACCTTCGTTAGATAGCGCTCGCTACGGAGCTGGACGTCACGCGTCTTGTCCGACTTTTCTAGCCACCTCCTCTTCCTCACCCCCGCCGTCTTCCGGTTCGGTTTCCTGTATCATTTAAAGTTAACCTTTTTATCTTTTGATAACTGTTCATGAATACTAAACCTTTTGAAGATAATAATAGTACATAATATCAGAAATGTGTCAAGTGGATGAAAACTACAACCACGGAAGTGCCGAATCCGTAACAACAGGTTTATTATAACACTTCCGTGTTCAGACCTCGACTGACTGGTGCTGACACACTGCCGCAATTGAGTAATATGTATTGTGAAGATCATGTGAATTGCAAGCTAATGACATTTCCTTTTGCCTTGCATTCCCGTGTTCCTTGTGCTGTGCTTGGCTGTGTGTTCTTTTTGTGCATTTCTCCCCAACCTCAAATCCTCCCCGTCCCGGTACCACCCGGAACCGTGAGTATAGTTTACAGTAGGATCAAGGGTTTGTCACCCATTTGGTCGGTGGTGTCCGAGTGTGTCTGGGCGTTGTCCGAGTGGGTGTCCGTGCCGTGTAGTCTCCGTGCTGTGACCGGTTCCATGCGGTTTCCGTACTGTGTCGTGCCGTATTTCTTCTGGAGTAATATAACTGATTTATCAGTTAATACAAAAACCCTGATTTTACAAAAACAATTAATACAAAAACACTTGAACTTTAAACCGTCACGGAAAAACAAAACCTACTAATCTGTAGTGAACATTCGACCGGCGTTTTCATCTGCATTATTAGCACCGCCATCTTCACTAACAACATCTTTGTCTGAATAGCTCGCGTAAGGCTCAAAACGATACAGCTCCACAATCCCACCCCCTCCGAAAGTGTTTCAATCACTAATTTTGCCTCCAATAGCTTCTTGAAAAATCTCACTGATCAGTTTCAACATAATGAGACCCTTCAGAGTTGGTAATGATGGTGGAATCAGGATTGGAATCCGAGCTCGAAATACACTGTTCTCTCTGTACAGCCACTATTTGGATCAAGGTGAGTTCATAGTGTGACGTCACTGGTGAAAACGAAAATCGATACTCTCGGGCTCTTTTCGACACTTTGTGATTGGCTAAAAAAAAAATTTTTAAATCCCCTTTCAAATTAGACCGTGATTAATAACTTCCATTGGTCTAAAATATTTTTGCGTTTGGGTTCCCCTTTAATCGACTACATCATGAAGTTTGGCATGGTATGATCCGTCTGTTGCTTTTTTTAACTTTAATCTCCTGCATCACGAAGATCGGCATGGTAATATGCTCTCCGGAGCACTTCTGGTGGATTCACTTGCACTAATAGAGATTATTCAGGAAAGGACCATTTGGGGCGCATTACACCGCCGGATTTATTATAACACCACCGTGTTCATGCTCCCCCACCTGAAGTCATATCCATCTGTTGCTCGGAAATTACACGGGCTCAACTACTGATGTTAAATACTCGGTTATTTTTATTTATTTTATTTTGCATTCCCACGTCATGAAAACGAACTTTGCGTGTAAGTTATCTCCCTCTGGACTACCCGGCCAAGGTACTGTATGTTCGATTTTTGACTTAATATTTCAATACATATTGCATTGGATTTGCCCGGGCGACACCAGGTTCTTCAGCTTGTATATATTACAGTATATCTTTTAATCCCTGAGTTTGAATTCCCAGCTTAACAGCCACCAAAATCTCCCAATGCCTGACATTGTCAAACCACAATCATTTCGACAAACCAATATATTGCTCAGGCTAGTACCCACAAAACCGTGGCTCACTGGCTCGTGTTTATTTATTTATTTTCAGAAAGAACTTCCCATTTTCAGATTACAATACAGTATAAGTTGATTTCTATAATTTTTTGTGTAGATATTTATAGATTTGATTGCCATCATCAAATTATGTTCTTGACTTCATGTCTGGGATCCAACAGGTTACCTTTTTTTTTTGTTGTTTTTTGTATACAAGCTCGAGGCTCCTGTATGAGCTAACATCAATCACAAAAAACAACAACAAAAGGACACACAAAACATACAATAAAGGGAGCAGGAAACAAGTTGGGGAGAGAGATTGAAGCACACAAGTACAACAGCAGAGAACAGGGACATCGGAATATCTGTGGGAGGGAGAGGGCTTGGGGGGAGGAGGAATTGGAAGGGGTTGGGGATGTATAAAAATGTATAAAACAGAGATGTACAAAAGATGTATAAAACACATGGACACTGCCAGAACTTCCAGGAAAGAAAGAAGTCGGTATTTCAAAAAAAGTGGATCTAGGGTGAATTAACGCGGGTAGAAGAGATCAAGGTTTTGGTTGCTTGTTCAGGTTGTTCAGGTTGTTGTTCAGGTTGTAATTGTTGCTTGCTTGTTCAGGTTGACTTCCAAGCCAGTAATAATGAGCACCTTTCAATTGATTATTTTCTCCTTGCAAAGATCATTCCTGATGGCTAAACTACATTCCTCGATATGATGCTGTGTGAGCATGTGAGCCATTGCTAATGCTAAACCTTTTCATTTGGCTTCACAATACTGCAGACTGCCTTGCTCGTCCTTATGTTAGCCTTTCTGCTTGCTGTCGTTTCATTTGTTCCAGCAGCAGTCATCCTCCTGGAATAGTTTCCTGGTGGTTGACATTTCTTGAATCATGTGCTTGAGAGGCAATTGTTTGTGTATTTCTTCTTTAAATTGAGGTTGGGATTGGATTGTGGAAGAACTGGATCACATCGGGGGGCAAGTGGAGCTAAAAAAAACTTATTACCAAACTATTTCACCCTGAGTATTTATATAAGCCATAGTTGGGAAAGGCCATCAATCTTATTAGTCCCCTACCGATGTACACCAGAGGGGACTATAGGTTTGCACGCCGTCCCTCCGTCCGTCAGTCTGTCGGTCCGTCAGTCCGTCACGCAAAGAGCAGTTTTCCGGACTGTTTTTCTAAACGCTTAATGCTAATGATTTCAAACTTGGCACATGGTTTCCTCATGATAAGTTACAGATCAAGTTCGAACTTCACGACGTTTCGATCATTTTTGACAAAGTTATGGCACTTTGAACTTTGGGAATTCTGATAATTCTGATGATCCTTAACTCAGTGCCATTTTAAGTTTTAATTTCCTTTAAAAACCAATTTCTCTGCAATAATAGGACCGATTGAGATCAAATTTTCACCGTAGGGGGGACTCGGTCTGTAGAATATTTTAATGGTAATTATGACGTCACAGGTCACGTGGTTCGGCCGCCATATTGTTTTTCGTGAAAACACGAAAACCCCTTTTTCTCTGCAACGGCTGAACAGACCGAGGCCAATCTTTGCAGGCAGAATCGCATACCCATGACGAACAAAAGTCAGCGAGCATGACGTCATGAGTCACATGGTTTCAGAGTTATGACGTTTTTAAGCATGAACCTTTAAAACCGAGCTCCTCCCTCATTTTTGATCTAATCGAGGGGAAACTTCACAAATCTGTTCAGCATGTCAGTCTACTAAAATGTCATTTTGGAATTTGCGATAGGGCACGTGGTTTGGCAGATATCGTTAATTAAACGAATTTTTTTTTTTTAATGGATATCTCTTGACTCGCCAGTACCTCAGACCGTGAGTTGGTAATAATTTATATAATTCACACAGTGCAATACGTGCAGGCCACTGCACGGAGCGACCTTGCAGGCTTATCAACGAGGCGAGGCGTGACACACAGACACACATGTGTCTCAGCATACCTCAGATCAAGTTTGAAAACCAGCATCAACCGTGCATAAATTTGCATATTCGATCATTTTTGACAAAGTTATGGCACTTTGAACTTTGGTAGGGGACATGTATTGCAGCGCAATACTCAGAATGCTTGTTCTGATTGCAGGTCTTTTCTGTTCTCAGTGATTCTTCTTTACAGTCCATGCACCTCCATTCTTTTCCTCATTTACCCTGTTTTTGTCAGCTTTCCAGAGAGGGGAAAACACACCAACGCCAGGGTTGAGGGACAAAATATAGGGAGACTTGAATAAATTATAATGGATGCGGGGTAGTGGACGATGCATGGGATGGACAAGATGGATACAGAAGCAAACTCTCAGGAAGTAAAAATTGGAAATTCGGAAAAGAGATGGGCTTGAGGAGGATTCATGAGGGTAGAAAAGATCATGCGTTTTGGGTGGGGGTGATCTGAGATGTTAGTGAACAGCTCTCTTGAAGCCCTCTCCCTTCCACAGATCTCCCGATGTCCCTGTTCTCTACTGTTGTTGTGCTTGTGTGCTTCCCTCTCCCTCCCCATCTTGTCTCCTGCTCCCTTTATTAAATGTTTTATGTGTCCGTTTATGTTTTTTGTGTTTGTTGTTAGCTCTTGCACGAGCCTCGATCTTGTATACAAAAAAAAGGTCTGAAGAGAGGGAAAGGGCTGCAACCTGCCTATCTGAAGGATGAGGGATGTCACGGAAGAGGATGATGTCATCAGCAAATAGATAGAGGATTTTCAGAGTCAGGGAGATTATTCTTCAAGATCAGAATAGGACTGGGCCCAGAACACAAACTTGGGACATCCAGCCTTGACAGGGAGAGGAGATGAAAGGATTCCGCTAAGTGCCACAGGTTGGCTACAAGAGTAGAGGAAGTTGGTAAGCCATGAGTGGAGTTGGCTTTGGATGCCATCGGCAGAGTTTGGAGAGCAAGGCAGCATGCCAGACTGTATCAAAAGCACTAGATATGCCCAAAGAGACAGCTCTGATCTCGTGTCTGACATTAAGGGCCTCCATCCATTGTTGGTGTTGGTGTTGGGCTAGTGTTGGTTGGGCTAGTCCCTGGTGTTGGGCTAGCGGCTAGGGTGCCGGCTTAGGATACCTAGGATCCTGGGTTCGAATCCCGGTCTCGAATCCCGGTCAATCGCTGAATTAACGCCAGGGGGGTTGTCTCAGCCTGTCATCCTTCCGAGGTCGGCTAATTGAGTACCAGTTCACTGGTAATTCCCTGCTTGTCGTTAAAGGCGGCAAAAAGGGTTGGCGTCAGGAAGGGCATCCGGCCGTAAAACATTGCTTCAAAAAGGGGACCGAAAAACAACAACAACCACAGTTCCCGAAAAAGGCCAACCCCCGCTTGCGGGGAAAAATGGCCTCTAAAAGGTGGTTTATCCATTGTTGGGTAGAAGCAGCATCTCCAAGGCAGAGTGACCTGGTCTGCATTCAAATTGATGATCTGAGATGAGGTTGTTAAGGAAAAGGAAAGATTTCATGTCAACTGCGATGATGGATTCCACAACCTTCGATGTCCATACATTCTTGTGTTTTGTCCATACATTCCTACTTGCTATGCTGCTGTTCTGGTGCTCGTTACACAATTCTCCATCCCTCATGTGCGTGTTCCCCACTGCTTCATCGTTGCAATGACGGCCTGTCACCCCTCTGCCGTTCAGTTCTTCTGAGCCTCAAAATATATACAGTATTTTCATGAAGGGGATTGGTGAGAATAGAACGCTCATGCCTGGGTAAGTATGGGGCACTACGTGAAATAATGTGCTGCCACCATGAAGGAATATAGGGAAGAGCAAGAATTGATGGAATCAGGAAAGGAAGAGCAGATAGAGGACATGGTGGGGGGGGAATATATATGAAGTTGATGATGAGATGATGTGTATATATATATACATATATAATTTAAGAGGGCGGGGGACAAAGGTGTCGAGGTGAGCACAAAGCTTGGACTCAGGGACAATATCACAGAAATTGTGTTTTTGGAAGGCTGATTATACTGTCCTGATCCTGGACATTTTGTCAGCCAGTTATTAGGATTTTATGATGAACGAAGTGTTTTTGAGATAAAAGGATATTGACTGATATGCTCCTGATGGGGAGCCTTGCACTTTATATTGGGTGTACCTGATTAGCCAGATTCCTGCAAACTGAGTTTAAATTTTTTTTTACATTTGCATTTCCCCCTAAATCCTTTTTTTTCCTTTTGCATAAATGGCTGAATAATTTTTTCATTGATCAAAGTCTAGTGGAGGAGCTCGTACCTGCATTATATCCAGGACAAAGATGTGAGGCCATATAATTATACATTTGCATTGATAACAATTACATTAGTAGACAAGCGATGTATCAACACAGTGTGTGGGATTTATACCCTGGGATCCCAATATTGTAAGCTGCAGGTAATGGCCAAAAGACCAATGCGAAGTCACTTAATCGGCCATTGGGCCAATGCGGACTGCATGTGCCGTGACATAGAATCTACCATCGTCTGGAGCAGGAGGGATGCGGCACCATTCTTCTCCGAGAAAGTCAATCAACTCACACCTGTTTGAAGGAAGTGGAAAACGCTGTCTCAGGCGTTGTTTCAGAATATCCCTTTAATGGTTGATTGGGTTTAGATCTGGCGACTGAGAAGGCCATGACATATGGATAACATCAGTGTCATGCTCATCAAACCATTGGGTTGATGGTTGCCCACATGTGCACTGTGGATGGGGACATTGGGGGGTGCGGAGGGGGGGGGGGGGTCTCTTCTTGCAGCCTCGTTAGTCATAGTTATCGGCAACCAGGCCTGTACAGCTTTTTTAAATAAATGACCATTAGCATGCTGGGATATTATTTGCTTAATTTACACATGGGCTACACCTGTGTGGAAGCTGTTGCTTGGTGTCCCTCATTTACCCAGGTGTTTCCATTTTTTCTCACCTGGACTTTAGTCCGGTTAACTTATGCGATCGAGCAATGTACGTAGGTCAGTCAGTCAGTCAGGGAGTTGTCTGTAAACACTTCAGTCATCATCGCTTGAACAGAACGCACAATTTTGATGAAACTTGACCAAAAGCTTCATATCTGATGCCTAACGAAGGTGTATTGACCGCATCAAAACTGCACTCATTAATGGGTTGAAATCAGGCCTAAAAAGCTAAAATAGTCCTGTGACCAATCCCGTGACCAGATTTTGCACATGAACAAAATTTCGATATTTTATGACATTATTGACTTTCTCCTGATCCAGGTGAGCTTCAGTACCCATGATCCGTTTTTTGTCTATTTTTTTTTGTCTTCAGGACCCATGCTACCTGTATGTGCTCAGATGGGACCACCAAACAGGCCAACCCAAACGTGTTGAAATATTTAATGACCGAGTTTTACCAAATTCACCACATTCCTTCATTTTCTTTCATAATTCTAATATTTTACTTCCATTGACAGAAAATATAAGATGGGCTATGCTTTTACAGGTGGCCGCCACGTGCAAACTAGCCTCTTGCATCCATGACCCATGCCTGTGCGACCTGGCTTTAAAGGTTATCTCCGGTGTTTATAAATGTTGTATTGCAGTCGTGCCATTTTGTTTGGCTCAGGCCACAAATGGAATGCTTGGACCTTCAGTCATGAAGAGCCTTCTTCCGCTCATAGCACAAGTTCGGCACAAAGCCACACAAGGCATTAAAAAGCACGATTTACCGCAGGCATGGCGGTAAATTTGCGATTTACCGCAATACAGGTGCTTTTCTGTACCAATAATTAGTTTTATCTGGCTGGATTTTTTTTAGATGCTGCCATAACTAGGCATGACATGCATGAATGTATGTGAGGGGCTCTTTAACAACATATAACTTTGGTTCCAAAGATTTTGTTGTCATTTTAAAGGCTCTTTAACAACATATAACTTTGGTTCCAAAGATTTTGTTGGAGTTTTAAAGGAACAGTACTATTGAACCCGCCCCCCCCCCCCCTCCCCTTCCAACCTTCAAATCCCTCCTCTTCCCCCCGCTCTTCCAACCCCAACTCTGTCCTTCCCGCGCTCATGAAAGAAAACTGCTATTCCAACATCGAAACAGCTGAATATTTAACGCTTTTCCCTCTCCTATCATGCTATCATCGACTTCACAGAAACCACGATCGAAACAGTCACGGCCCGTCACGGTCACCTGTCCAACTCACAATCCCGCGAGATATGCGGAAACTCCGTGGAATTGCAACTGTCGAGTGACCATAGGGCCTGAAAGCAATTATCTTATTCCTGATGCATATATACACATCGTTAAAAGTAAATAACGATGGTTTGATGAAGAGCCGTTCAGCCATCTCTGAGAAAAATGTTGAAACGCAGGCAAACACCTCTCTTATCATATAGATTATGATTTGTTATTTCAAAACCTTATTAACTCTCAGAATGAAATTTATTAGATGCTATTGGAGATGAATTTGACCTCTTTTTAATAACGAGGTGCTTTTAAATAGATTTGGTTTGCAGAATGAAATATCAAAACTATTTATCTGTGAAAGATTATGAATATTTATTCACTGCACCAATAGCATCCACTTAACTTTTAAGGCTCATACTCATGATAAATCCTACATTTTACACGGCAGCCTCTCGAGTACATGTCTCATGTCATATTTTTAAACGACTCGTATGTTAATTTTTATTTGAGCTGTCATTCCTGTACTTTCAATGTTTGGATTTACATGATATCCTTGTCTTCGATCTTAAATGCCAAACTTGATTCATGGTGAAGCAGATTCACATACTCACTGACATACAGACCAATTACAAAAACATCTTCCACCTGGTTGGGCTAAATATGAGGTGTATATATATCGTAGGACACTTTTGGTTATTATATTGCCTCTTGCTCCAATGAAATTCCTCGGATTGTCTTCTTGTTT
This sequence comes from Myxine glutinosa, assembly GCF_964187855.1. Lineage (NCBI taxonomy): Eukaryota > Metazoa > Chordata > Myxini > Myxiniformes > Myxinidae > Myxine > Myxine glutinosa. The sequence goes on along the minus strand of NC_136262.1, from coordinate 32,517,953 downwards.
TCTTCAAAAAAAAGTACCCGTGATACGAAGCGAAAAGCGGGGTTAAGCAATTGGTTCACTTTGTCTGTCTGTCTGTCCATAAATATCCATGTATGATCGAGGAATAAGTTAATTTCAATTGAATGTTATATATTGAATATTAATTGGAACATGAATCAGAAAAGAAATTGGTACTTTGCAATTCTCTGCCTATGAATTTGGCCCTATCGCACATGCACAGAGAGGAATGAAGTATATATTTTATTATTCTGTCTGCCTGTCTAGGAGGAAAACAAAATAGAAAATCATTCCATACAGGAAACTTACTGTTTTAGAGATGCCACAAAGGACACAAACAACAGGCATGAAGAACTAATGTAACGTGTTAAATAAGGTGGTGTATAAGGCACTGCGCCAACGGTGGTAAACTTCCAGAATTTTTTTATACGAACTTAAAAATCCTTATTTTATTTCAATTGAATTATATACATTAACAATGTAGAACACAAATCGTCTCGTATTGGCACTTTTTAAAACCTTCAGTTTAGCAGTACTGGGATAAAATATTACGACATTTTAATATCATTTCGACCAATAAAATTTGCTGCTTGCATACCCCGTCCATGTTCTTTTTTCTCAAGACTGTGCGGAGTAAGGTGTTCTATGAACTCTTTAGTTTGACTTTGCTTTCTTCCTCCTGAGCTAGAAATGAAATGACCAATGTTAAAGTATTTACTATTCTAACTTTTCTGCAAGATTTTTGTGGGTTTAATAAGTTTGTTTTAACAGTATTAATTTTCATGCTTCCCTAAGTAAAGCTGATATATCTATCTATAATTCCAGTAATCTCTGTGTGTCTGTGACCGCTGTTTCTCGACAACCACGGGTCCGATATACTTGAAACTTGCCAGGTATATTTCTGGGGACCCGAGGATGTGCCTTTTCAAGGTTTCATATTAATCGGAGAAGTACTTACCGAGCTATGGCGATTTAGCCGTTCGCCGTTCGCTTTGGCTTTGCGAATGGACCAAACCATTTCATGTAAATAGAGGGGGGGGGGGGTTCTGTGGTCGTTACTGCCACGTGGTTTCAAAGTTTTTTTTTGTTGTTGTTGTTTGCACGCATGTTTTTTTGCACGCACGTACGGGCACCCACGTACGGGCACGTCATAGTATATATATATTCACTCAGTCCTTTGATGGCTAACTAAATAGGAAATACCCTCCTAATTCACCAGACTGCAGCAGAAGTGCTTCACTGCATGCTAAATAGGTCTAGCCATTAGATGTGCTTCAATTGGTGGTGTTGTTTTTTAAGAATTCTCAAAATGGCAGAAGTACAAATCCTTGGAGGCTTTAGTGTTGTTCACTAAGCAAGCCATTTGACATTGACTGAAGAGCTCGTTGCTTTGCCTCGTGCTAACTGCCCCTCCTTGTCTTTGCAGTGTACCATTGGTAGCTGGCATGGTGATTGTGATCTCCTGGTGTCTGCCTGAGGAGTTGGTCTTGGCCTTAACCCAGGCCTAAATGGAGGCTGGATGAGTCAGAGTTTTCAGCCTACCCCCTGGGGTTGGCCACAACGACAACTGTTACAACAGGACCACGGGAGCATAGAAAAAAACCGGACACTTCCCGGGGCTGTGCCTCGTCGCTGACATGGCAAAAAACCGTGAGGGTAAAATAGTGAATGTGACTGTCGTCGGGCTATCAGGCACAGAGCGTGAGAAAGGTGCAGCGGGCGTGGGGAAATCATGCCTCTGCAACCGCTTTGTCCGCCCCCGAGCCGATGACTTTTATGAGACCCACACATCTCTCATCAGCCAGAGCGATTTTGGGGGACGTGTGATTAACAATGACCAGTTTTTGTACTGGGGCGAGGTACGGCGGGTCGACGAATCGGGGTCCTTTACCTTCCGCATCGTTGAGCAGACGGAGTTTGTCGATGATGCCACTTTCCAACCACATCGGAGTACTAACCCTCAGCCATATGTTAAACGTGCAGCCACTGCCAAGCTTTCCTCCGCAGAGAAGCTTATGTACATTTGCACGGATCAGCTCGGCGTCGAGCAGGACTTTGAGCAGCTACAGATGCCTGATGGAAAGCTGACTGTCGATGGGTTCATATTGTGCTGCGATGTTAGTCTTGTTGCCAACCGCCCTTTAGCCGATCAGCTTGACTTTGTTGGAAGCCTCTGCCGACAACTTGCAAAGACAAAGCGCCCCTTCGTTGTTGCAGCCACCAAATGTGACATCATGGTCGAGCAGTTCCTTCGGGAACTCCAGCTCCAGTCCTACCTTGCTCGCGCCAAGGTGCTTTTGCTAAATGCCTCTTTTGATACCTCCAACCCCTCACGCACTTCATAATCTCTTACTATTTTCCTATTCCTCCCACTCTGTTGTCCACCACCACCTCATGGCCTCTCACATTTATACCTTAGAGCTATATTACACCTTCTGAGACCATGTCTACTTTTCCACTGCAAGTCCTCTCAATGTGCAATGGGTGCATTGTCCCATTTCCTCTTGATCCTCAACTCAGTTCTTCCTGCTCTTTTTCCTTTCTTGCATGCGTGTGGTTCTATTTTAAAAATAAATAAATAAATTGCTCCTTTCTTCACTGCTCTCCATCTTTCTGTTCTTCGATTTCTGCTCATTGCCATTCCAATAGATTCCCATTCATTTAGCATTAGTTTGCATCAGATGCGATGGCTTTTGGTTCCATTTTCAGGGCTAATCCGAGTTTAAGGCATATTTTTTACAGCCTTTGCATTGGGCATATTTAACGTCAAAAGGATTGGAATGAAGCAGAGTCAAATAAAACTAATCGGAGAGATTAGATTAGGAATGATGGAGTGTGTATGTGGGATGCAGAAAATGTTGATGAGTTGGGGAAGGGTGGGGTGGACATTATTTGATTGGGGTGGTGTTGGGGAAGTGACGCCAGTGTTGCATGCGATGCGATAGGGAATTTGCTAAAATCTTGGCCTTGAATTTTATTAATTATTGTGATGCATGCAAAGATTTCATTGAAGGGCTTTGGCTACACCATTGGCTGAACAGGGTTCGCATGAATGATTGTAAGCTATCAGGCTAACGGACCTCGTTAAAACTTTTGTTGGTTGAAACATATTTCTGTTGTCCTGGTGCTGTGTGCACGGGAGAAGAAATCCAAAGAACGTTGTCCTTTTGATGGAGCGTTAGACTGGGTGTCACAATGGTTTCATACATCTGATCAACTTGGATGATTTTAGTGTTTTTTCCCTTACCTAGAGTTGAATCTCTTCGATGATTTTAGTGTTTTTTCCCTTACCTAGAGTTGAATCTCTTCGATGATTTTAGTGTTTTTTCCCTTACCTAGAGTTGAATCTCTTCGATGATTTTAGTGTTTTTTCCCTTACCTAGAGTTGAATCTCTTCGATGATTTTAGTGTTTTTTCCCTTACCTAGAGTTGAATCTCTTCGATGATTTTCTTAGCCCCTTCCCTAGAGTTGAATCTCTTGGATGATTTTCTTAGCCCCTTACCTAGAGTTGAATCTCTTGGATGATTTTCTTAGCCCCTTCCCTAGAGTTGAATCTCTTGGATGATTTTCTTAGCCCCTTAACTAGAGTTGAATCTCTTGGATGATTTTCTTAGCCCCTTCCCTAGAGTTGAATCTCTTGGATGATTTTCTTAGCCCCTTACCTAGAGTTGAATCTCTTGGATGATTTTCTTAGCCCCTTACCTAGAGTTGAATCTCTTGGATGATTTTCTTAGCCCCTTACCTAGAGTTGAATCTCTTGGATGATTTTCTTAGCCCCTTCCCTAGAGTTGAATCTCTTGGATGATTTTCTTAGCCCCTTACCTAGAGTTGAATCTCTTGGATGATTTTCTTAGCCCCTTACCTGGAGTTGAATCTCTTGGATGATTTTCTTAGCCCCTTCCCTAGAGTTGAATCTCTTGGATGATTTTCTTAGCCCCTTACCTAGAGTTGAATCTCTTGGATGATTTTCTTAGCCCCTTACCTAGAGTTGAATCTCTTGGATGATTTTCTTAGCCCCTTACCTAGAGTTGAATCTCTTGGATGATTTTCTTAGCCCCTTACCTAGAGTTGAATCTCTTGGATGATTTTCTTAGCCCCTTACCTAGAGTTGAATCTCTTGGATGATTTTCTTAGCCCCTTACCTAGAGTTGAATCTCTTGGATGATTTTCTTAGCCCCTTACCTAGAGTTCAATCTCTTGGATGATTTTCTTAGCCCCTTACCTAGAGTTGAATCTCTTGGATGATTTTCTTAGCCCCTTACCTAGAGTTGAATCTCTTGGATGATTTTCTTAGCCCCTTACCTAGAGTGGCTGTATGCCTTGTCTGGGGCGATATCCATAAAAATAAATTTTTTAAAAAGTGTTTTATTTTTTAATGTTTTATATACATGACAAAATGTCCAAGTTATTTTAAAGAAAATCCTGTTTGCTGGTAACAAATATGATGGGTGATAATTTGAAAAGGGGTTTAGTTTGGTTGATTCACCTTTATTTTAAGGATGGACTGGGGTTTGATGTGTTATGTTGTCTTCACTCACTTTGTGTGTGTTTATAATGCCATAATTAGGATGGCCAGGATGGCCAGGATGGCCGAGAGGTACGCACACTCACCTCTGAGCCGTCTCGTCTCGTTCAAGTCCCGACCCAGCTATATACTGTCATCCCGGTGTTTCACGGCTAGGGTGATTCATCAGTGTGTGTGCCGTCCCTCGGATGGATGTTAAACTGCCGTCCCGTTTGCCAGCATCCGTCGGTGGATGTTAAATATCCCATGGTGGCATGACCGCGCCCTCAGTCAATGAAACGATGCCATAATTTAGGATTCCAGGATGAAAGAGTTGCTTTTTTGTCAGAGATAAAGTTATCTGGCAAACCGCATAACTTACCCTTTTTGCACCCTGATGATTTGAAGATGCCTTGAAGGGACAACAGTTGGACACAACAAGCAAGGAAATGAGTGAACAGGAGAAGGAAGAACAGAGGGAATCATACACTTAACTCAGAGGGTTGCATTAGGGGACAGTTAATAGGGACAGAAAAGAACCCGAAGCTAAAGCGAGGTGATGGAAAATTTCCGACTTTAACAACTGCATGGAAGCGTTGGATTGAACTGTCTCAGGAAGGCGGTTCCACAAGTGGGAGGAAGGAGGAACCAAGGGCAGTAAGCTTAGATTTGGAATGTTAACAAAGAGGGTGTTATTGGAAGAATGCATGCATCTTGGAGGGGAGGTGAACTGAAAGAACAGGGGGCGGGAACAAGAGAATTGGGAGAAGACAGAATGCGGTACTCTGACCTATCTGTGATGACAAAGCAGCAGTATTTGCATTTTTCCTTCTTTTTGTGAGATGTACCAATGATGTTGAGAGCTTTGGATTCAATAGCAGTTTGGGGGGAAAAGTCTGAAGTGGGACACCTACCCGTGCTGGAGAACAGTGTTATTTATTGAGCTATAGAAAAACGCCTTGTAGGCTGTAAGAAGTTCAGGTTTCCCAAAGAAGGACCTATCCATGGGAAGATAACCAATCTGTGTTTGCCTTTGGAGTCTGCACAAGAGAGGCCATGGCTGATGCTGAAGGCCAGACGTTCTAGGGATTGAACCTCCTCCAATGGTTGATCAAGGGAATTGATAGGCTCAGAAACGTTCCCTTCTCAGGTGACAATGTCAGCGTCCAGACGGCAATGCTTATGCGAGAGCAATGTGGGAACTGAAAGGAATGGCAGATCAGCTTTGGAGGCAAAGTTTGACATTTTGGCTTAATGTGAGCAGAATTGGCAGTGAAGTTTGCAATGGTGAAGGGGAGAAGGGAGAGGTGGGGTTGGCAGTCAATCAGGAGAATTAAAAAAAAGTTGAGCCTTGTGGAAGAACTAGAACACAGAACAAAACAGAATAGAACACAGTGCAAAGCAGGCAAACACACCAACAGCTGGGTAGAGGAACACTCGGAGTAAGAATGGGCATGGGTGAAAAACATGAGGAGGTAAAGGGAGGGGGAGGAATATACAGGAGTTGGGAAGTGGGATACAAGCTGAAGCACAAATGAGGTACTGAATCGACAGGAGGGGAAAACCAGGGAGAAAAGAGTAATGGAACAAATAAACGGAAAGGTGGGGTGGAGGGAGAGGGGAGAAAGCAATAACTCTGAAAGAAAGGGGTAGGCTTTGGGAGGATTAATGGGTGTAGAAAAGATAATGAATAGGAACGGGGGTGATCTAAACAGGAGATGAACAACCATCTTGATACCCAGGAGGAAAGAATGAGTTTGAACAGACTGCGAAGAAGAACAAATGTGTGAAGGTGAGCAATGATCCTTGGTCTTCGGAGATTCACTAGAAGTTGGTTACTGGCACACTGTGTGTGCCCTCGAGAAATATAGGCGGGGGGGGGGGGGGGGACACGTTGGAGAGGCCACCAACGTGTCTGTGATACAGGGGCAACAGGTCCAGATGTTCATTTTCGTCGCAGGCGATTCCATTTGTTTCTATAGCCTTATCGTTCATGGCATCAAGACATGAATGGTGTGAGGCAGGTGCGCCAGCCCAAAGGGAAGTACAGTACAATACTCAATCAAGCCGGGGATGAAGGTGATGTACATTGTATGAAGTTTGATTTTACCAAGGAAAGACTTGGCACAACACAGCGTACCCAGTTGTCAGCTGGCTTTGGAGGCAAACTTAAATATGTGGTTTGCCTTGGAGAGATTTGGCTGTTGTTGAAACCCAAAGATTTGAGGTAGTGTATTTCATTGAGAGGTTTGTTAAGGAAATAGATGAAAGGGTTCGTCAGATTATCGCTTCGTCGAGACAAAGTGAGCGTGAGATTTGCCAGGGTTAAAATACGTATTCAAGTGTTAGACCAGCTCCTTATTGTTTCAATGTCTGCAGAGAGAGGAGGCTTCTACCTGCCTATCTGAAGGGTGATGGATGTTACGGCAAAGGGTGGAGTTGTCAGTGAAAAGGTAAAGTTTCCCAGATAATCCGAAACAGTGTTGATGAAGATGAGTAACAGGACTGGACCCTCGTACGCTACTTTGGGGCACTCCAGCCTCCACAGAAAGAGGAGATTAGAGGTTCCCACTGAGAACAACACGATGAGAGTGGAGGAAGTCAGCACGCAATGAGAGGAGGTGGCCTTTTATGCTGTGGCCTGAGAGTTTGGAAAGCAAAGCAGGTTGCAAGACTGTCGTATGCTGGAGATTTGTGCAGAGATGTGCTGCTTTATTGGCTGAGATTCAGGGCCTCCATCCATTGCTCGGAAAACGGCAGCAGCATGTTGAAGACGAAGTGACTACGGCAAAAGCAGAAATCTGCCAACAATTTATATTTTCTGATTTAAATGTAGCTCCCAACCTGCGATTAAGGCGTTCATGCAGCACCGGTCCACCTCGTGCCAGAGCAGCGAAGAAGAATTGCTTTCCTGAGATGCCTTTTGTTTCTCAAATTCCAATTTCTTTCTGCAGTAGTGCAATGAAACTTGTGCTGTCTGTTTGTTCTCCATTTCATTATGGCATCTACTGCTATGTTTTCATTCATGTTTTTCCTTTGGGGCTCCCTTAGTGACAAATTTCATTTGAGGATTTTGTTCTCATCGCTGCTATGTATTTAAACTGAATATTTCCCACGTGCATTGAAGGCTTAGTCGAATGATGGGCGTCTTTATTAAAACATTTTTAATCTTGATTTTACATCAGTTGTCATCTTTTATCGATTGTACAAAGTTGTACACTCCAAATTTATTTTTCATGGGGATGGATGGCCATTTCCTTTGTGGGTGCTTTTTATTGCAAAATGTATTGTTGGCGTTATCGTACACCGAATGCATTTTTTAATCGGCGTTGCTCAATGCAGTTGATGTTGAAAGTATGTTGAATGCAAATGGTCCTTTGGGTACAGAGGCCCCTCTGTTTGTGCCCTGCTTGTGCATTGTACCAGTCGTTCCATGGCTGGCTGTGTGCATGCACAAACCCTTGGTTTGGAGACCATCCCAGTTGTTTGGGAGATGGGGTGAGGTGGATGTTAACCAAAAAGCACTGGAGTGGGAGCGGAGGGAAGAGCTTTCTTTCAGGACAAGATGAAGGATTGGGGAAAGAATTAACGTGTTTGAGGAGTAAAAATTATTTTCAACTGCAATTCTTTATTTCCCTTTGAGATGGGCTAAAAATTAGCATGTTGAAGCAGTAAAAAAAAAAAAAATTCAACTGCAATTCTTCATTTCCCTTTGAGACTGGGAAAAATAAATTAACGTGTTTGAGGATTGAAAAAAATATTTTCAACTGCAATTCTTTATTTCGCTTTGAGATGGGGAAAAAATTTACGGTGTTCGAGGATTGAAAAAAATCTTTTCAACTGCAATTCTTTATTTCCCTTTGAGATTGGGGGAAAAAAACGTATACAAGGAGTAAAACAATTATTTTCAATTGCAATTCTTTATTTCCCTTTGAGATGGGGGAAAAATTAACGTGTTCGTTGAGTAAAAAAAATATTTTCAACTGCAATTCTTTATTTCCCTTTGAGGTGGGGTAAAATTAACGTGTTCGATGAGTAAAAAAAATATTTTCAACTGCAATTCTTTATTTCCATTTGAGGCAGGGTAAAATTAACGTGTTCGATGAGTAAAAAAAATCTTTTCAACTGCAATTCTTTATTTCCATTTGAGATTGGGGGAAAAAAACGTATACAAGGAGTAAAACAATTATTTTCAATTGCAATTCTTTGTTTCCCTTTGAGATGGGGGGAAAGAATGAACGTGTTGAAGGAGTAAAAAAATATTTTCAACTACAATTCTTTATTTCCCTTTGAGGTGGGGTAAAATTAACGTGTTCGATGAGTAAAAAAAATATTTTCAACTGCAATTCTTTATTTCCATTTGAGGTGGGGTAAAATTAACGTGTTCGATGAGTAAAAAAAATCTTTTCAACTGCAATTCTTTATTTCCATTTGAGATTGGGGAAAAAAAACGTATACAAGGAGTAAAACAATTATTTTCAATTGCAATTCTTTATTTCCCTTTGAGATGGGGGAAAAATTAACGTGTTTGTTGAGTAAAAAAAAATTTTCAACTGCAATTCTTTATTTCCCTTTGAGATGGGGAAAAAATTTAGGGTGTTCGAGGATTGAAAAAAGTATTTTCAACTGCAATTCTTTATTTCCATTTGAGATTGGGGGAAAAAAACGTATACAAGGAGTAAAACAATTATTTTCAATTGCAATTCTTTATTTCCCTTTGAGATGGGGGAAAAATTAACGTGTTTGTTGAGTAAAAAAAATATTTTCAACTGCAATTCTTTATTTCCATTTGAGATTGGGGAAAAAAACGTATACAAGGAGTAAAACAATTATTTTCAATTGCAATTCTTTGTTTCCCTTTGAGATGGGGGGAAAGAATGAACGTGTTGAAGGAGTAAAAAAATATTTTCAACTGCAATTCTTTATTTCCCTTTGAGGTGGGGTAAAATTAACGTGTTCGATGAGTAAAAAAAATCTTTTCAACTGCAATTCTTTATTTCCATTTGAGATTGGGGAAAAAAACGTATACAAGGAGTAAAACAATTATTTTCAATTGCAATTCTTTGTTTCCCTTTGAGATGGGGGGAAAAAATGAACGTGTTGAAGGAGTAAAAAAAATATTTTCAACTGCAATTCTTTATTTCCATTTGAGATTGGGGAAAAAAACGTATACAAGGAGTAAAACAAATATTTTCAACTGCAATTCTTTATATCCCTTTGAGATGGGGGGAAAAAATGAACGTGTTGAAGGAGTAAAAAAAATATTTTCAACTGCAATTCTTTATTTCCCTTTGAGGTGGGGAAAAAAACGTATACAAGGAGTAAAACAAATATTTTCAACTGCAATTCTTTATTTCCATTTGAGATTGGGGAAAAAAACGTATACAAGGAGTAAAACAAATATTTTCAACTGCAATTCTTTATTACCCTTTGAGGTGGGGTAAAATTAACGTGTTCGAGGAGTAAAAAAAATATTTTCAACTGCAATTCTTTATTTCGCTTTGAGGATCTCTTTCTTATTTAATGGCCACAATTATTCCCACGTTATTGTGGGATTGTCGGGGGGGGGGGGCGGGAGGGGGTGAGGAGCTTGGCCCAGTACTTTCACGAACAGACTGGCCAGGCCCAAGGTTAGGGCAGGAATTTGGAATTTGGCCAGGGTGCCGGCGATAGCTCGCCTACTCTTCACGAGTTTAAATTTGCACACCTGAAGGCCATCCTGCCAGCCCCAATTCCCTTTGAAAATTAAAAAAGAAAATAATATTCTTTTATTCCCCAACTAGAAGTGACTTTGCTGAAATGTGAGCTGGGAGGGCTTAATGATTTTATCTTCTACATTTTTCTGAATATATTCCCAACTTTTTTTCTACAACCATCAAGTTGCATAATTTGTTATCCCTGCACCCGATAAACGTCATCAACTGCAACACAAGGTTAACACAAAAAAAATATTCAAATGCAAAACTTTTCAAAATGTATCTCATCAAATCGTTAATTTTCTCATTGAGATTATTAAAATGGGGAAAGCATCAAAACATGGAGTTTATAGTTTTGTGGAATATTAATTGAATACTATTTGTTTACTTTAACTTTGATTGCATTGTTAAAACTATTTTGACATGACTGAATTCATGAGGTTTGCCGAATAATTGTCACGTGTATGCATCCGAGTGGTTTTTGGCAGTTCATAGAAATAATTGTTTTGAGATAGGTCATGTAGAAAAAATACAAGATAGTGTTGTTGGATTGTTGCTGATGATTAGGAAGTTATTTTTACGTGTGACAGAGAAGTATTAGCCTTTGTCAAGGTGAGTGTCTGTCTGCATCAGTAGATAGTTACCTAAAATATGGCATACTCGGTCAATACAGGACTTTCAAAATTACTTATGGATGCTAACAAGGCCTTTTGCGCATGCGCTGTGTGTGCGTTTTCAGTAATTCGGTTCTGCTCGCCTGGCACTTTTAACCTACCGTTGTTTGCATGAAATCTGCAAGTAAAATAGTCTTTCAAACATAATTGACAGTATTTAAACAAAAGAGTGGCAATTTTAAAGTGGTTGCAATTTCATAATTGTTGTGTTGCTGGATGCAATCGTACTCACGAAAATATAGGAAATACAAGTTTGTGTGGCAAGAGTGCCCGGAAGGCATGAATGGTGTTGGTGTCCTGGTTTCTGAGGAGTTTGTAGACAGTGTGGTGAGTGTGACGGGAGTGATTGATAGGTTGATAATGGTGAAAATGATGACTGGAAAGCTCTTGGTGAACGTCATCTCGGGATATGCTCCGCAGGTTGGTTGGAGCGATGAAGAGAAGGGCAAGTTCTGGTGTGCGATAGAGAAGCTGATGGAAAACGTGAAAGATGAGGAAGTTGTTGTGGTAGGAGGAGACCTAAATGGACATGTGGGAAGGAGTATGGACGGTTTTGAGGGAGTTCATGGGGGTTACGGATATGGTGTGAGAAATGGAGAAGGTGGAAGGATTTTGGAGTTTGCTGATGGAGCTGATTTGTTGATTTGTAATACGCAGTTCCAGAAAGAGGATAATAAGCTTGTTACATACACGTCAGGTGGGTCGACGACAACCGTTGACTACCTGATGGTGCGTAGGCGAGATAGGGGGCACCTCCGGGACACAAAGGTGATCCCGGGGGAGGAGGCTGTTTCACAGCACCACTTGGTTGTCTGCGACATAAGGTTGAAAGGTGCGAAGAGAGCTCGGCGGGTGAAGTACCAACCGAGAATGAAGGTGTGGAGGTTGAAAGAGGTGACAGTGAGGGAGGCATTAAAAGAGAGGCTGAGTAGGGTCGAGGATGATGTGGTTGAGCTTGAAAGTGGTTGGATGTCAATGAAAGATAGTCTGTTGGGAGCCGTTGGTGAGATATGTGGATGGACAAAAGGACCACCTAGGCACTCGGAAACATGGTGATGGGATGATAAAGTTGGAAAGAAGATTGACGAGAAGAGGAAGAAGTTCAAGAAGTGGCAGAAGGTGAAGGGTACGGGGGCAGAAAATGAAGAGCATGAAAGTTATAAGGCAGGCGTTTTACATTTCCAGGCGCTGCATGATGTCACTGTGTGTGTGTGTGTGTGTGTTTGTGCGTGTGTATGTGTGTGCGTGTGTATATGTGTGCGTGTGTGTGTTGTGTGTGTGTGTGTGTGTGTGTGTGTGTGTGTGTGTGTGTGTGTGTGTGTGTGTGTTTGTGTGTGTGTGTGTGTGTGTGTGTGTGTGTTTGTTTGTCTGTCCACTCACTTATACTTGCCTACTGGTCACAATTTTAAACCGATCTTCACGAAACTTCACCAAATGGTAGAGTCCGTGGTCCGACAAAATCCTATATATTTTTGAGGTCAAAAGGTCAAAAGGCCAACCTAGGCCAAAGGTCAACCACTTTTTTCAAATTTCTAAAATCCTCAATTTTAATCTGATTAACTTGAAATTTGAATAGGATTTCCATTCCGGATAACTGAATTCAACCACCAACTATTTTTGGGATCAGCATAGGCCAAAAGTCAACACAGACCAAAGGTCAACAACAATTTCAAATTTCTAAAACTCAATTTTCATGATTCACTTAAAATTTGAAAGGGATTTACATATCAGCTAACTGAATTCAACCACCAACTATTTTTGAGATCACAATAGGCCAAAAGGTCAACATAGGCCAAAGGTCATCTACTTTTTTTTCAAATTTCTAAAATCCTCAATTTTCATCCAATTGACTTGAAATTTGAATCGGCTTTTCATTTCGGCTAACTGAATTCAACCACCAACTATTTTTGAGATCAGCATCGGCCAAAAGGTCAACATCGGCCAATGGTCAACCACTTTTTCAAATTTCTAAAATCCTCAATTTTCATCCGATTGGCTTGAAATTTGAAAAGGATTTTCATATCAGCTAACGGAAACCAACCACCAACTATTTTTGACGTCAACATAGGCCAAAAGGTCAACATAGGCCAAATTTCTAAAATTGTCAATTTTCATCCGATTAACTTAAACTTTGAAGACGATTTGCATATCAGGTCACTGAATTCAACCACTAATTATTTTTGAGGTCAAAAGGATGCTCTTCTGAGTGCCAACTGTCACTCTTTGAGTGATTTTTCATCTGTCTGTCCGTCTGTCTGTTTGTATGTCAATTGCCTATAGGTCACCATTCGAAACCGATCTTCACAAAACTTCACCAGATGGTAGGGCTGGTCATAAAGAAGAAGCCTATTGATTTTGAGGGCAAAGGTCCACTTGAAGTCAAATTTCAAAAATTGTCATTTTTCATCAGATTCACTTGAAAGTTGAACAGCATTTGCATATCGAGTCACCAAATTGAGAAACAACTATTTTTGAGGTTAAAAGGTCAAAGGTCAACTCAAGGTCAAACTTCTAAAATCATCGATTTTAATCTGATTGACTTTAAAATTAATCAATTAAAATTTAAATTTAAATTAAATTAAAATTTAATCAAATGAAAACCAATATTCATCTGATTGACTTTAAAACTAGAACGGCACTCAGTGGAGAGCATACCTCAGCCTGGTTGGCTATATCACTCAATGGTGAAGAATCACTTAAAATTTTTTACTATCTGGATCCGGATCCGGATCTTCACCGAAATTGAATCGATTCTTCCTTGTCACAAACACAACCTGTCCAACAACTTTCGTCCAAACACATCCATAACTTTTTGAGATATCCTGCCATGTATGTATCATTTTTGGCTTGATCTCCCAATGGTGAAGACTCACTTAAAAAAATTTTAAATCCTTATATCCGAATCCATATTCAGATCTTCACCAAAATCTAATTTCTTTGTCCTTGTTAGACACCCAACCTGTCCACCAAGTTTCGTACAAATCCGTCCATAACTTTTTGCGATATCCTGTCGTTTTGAGATATCCTGTCGTTTATCGTTTTTGGCCGTATCTCTCAATGGTAAAGAATCACTTTAGAAATTTTAGTAGCCGAATCCGGATCTTCACCAAAATCTAATCATTTCGTCCTTGTGACATACGCTACATCTCTGCCAAATTTCGACTGAATCTGTCTTCAAATTTTTGAGATATTCTGTTCACAAACAAAGAAACAAAAAAAAAAACCAAAGAGACAGGGGTGAAAACATAACCTCAATCCACCTTTGGTGGCGGAGGTAATTAAATAGCAATTGCATAGTGCCTCACTGAATTGAGAAACCAAATATTTTAAAGGTCAAAAGGTCAATTAAACATCAAACTTCTAAAATCATCAATTTTGATCTGATTAGCCTGATAGTTAAACAGTACCTGTTTGCCTCACTACCGTTTGATTGATAAAATATTGCACGTCGCAGCACTATTAACCTAAAAGGTTACCAAGTTACCGTGGATGTTCATATTTGCGAGGATACGCTTCAGGTAGGATGTCAGTACAGCATTGATCTGTTCCATGGTGGTCGAGACATCTGGAGATAGTGTGACCATTAAAATATCCTCAACTGGGCTCGGATCTTCTGCAGACCCACTATCCATATGAACAACGTGGACAGAACCTTGCTGGGCCCACGAGGATACATATGACTATGATGTTTCAGGTAAGGCTGTGTTTCCAATAGGTTGACTCTACGTTGCATCAATCAAATAAGATAGGTCCCCTTTCGTTTTCTATACCAGCGGTGCGAGTGGTTTTCTATCCCGCAAGACTCAATTTTCCATGTGCTCCATCTCGGAGAAGAAGGGGGGAGGAGCCGCCGGATCACGGGCGTAGCACCACCTCGTCATCAAAGGTGGAGTCAGAGAGCCCTTACCAACCAACCATCGCTGAGGTGAGCCAGCCGGTAGGCGTGTCAGCGGAGTTGGCGGCTTGATATGGCCAAGGCCAATAAAAGGAACTGTGAGGGACTGCTTACGGAGATGAGTGAAGAGAGACACGTGAGGAGGCCCATGAGAGAGGAGCACCGGAGAGACGTGTGAGGAGGCCCATGAGAGAGGAGCACTGCAGAGACGTGTGAGGAGGCCCATGAGAGAGGAGCACTGTAGAGACGCGTGAGGAGGTCCATGAGAGAGGAGGGAGAGAGGAGCGAACATTACATATTCATTTTTGGCGCGAACATCCTTCGGCGTGTGAGAGTCGGCGCGCTCGTCGGCGATACCAACCGCGCTGCCTGCTGGGTTTTTTCGCCACTGAACCGGAGCGTGGACGTTCAAGCGGGACCTCGATGGCGTGCCGCGATCCCCGGACCTCCCTGCCCACCAGCTCGGTGGACCGTCTGCCCCTCATCCTTCCTGCCATTCCTGCCTGCAATTCCCATTCGTGTACGTGAGTTTGTTCTGTCTGTATTGTCCTGGGTTTAAGTAAGACTGTTTTAAGGTTTGTGCTGTGTCTTCTTCTTCTTCTTCTTCCTCTGTAAATTACTTTCGTTCCTGCTCTTCCTTTGGTTTGTTGTAAATAATTAATAAATACCTGTTCCTCCTTATTCTTTTGGTTTCATTCTCGTCCGATCGTCTTTGTCTTTTCCCCATTTGAGTACCTGTGGCGCGATTTTGGCCGAACCGCTTTTAATCGGGTTTAGTCTCATCGTTAATGGCCCGCGCCACAGCTCGCTTCGCTCAGCGCAATCCATCCATTATGCTGCGGCCCGGGCGGGAGTATTTCCTCGCTTACCGGAAGGCGCTGGTACTTAGGTCATAGCAAGAATTGGCCTACTACCCTATTCAGCGCTGACCGGGAGTGGCGAGATACCCCCAGGACCGGTCGGACGGCCAGCTTAACAGGACAAGGGGATTAACCCCCCACCCCTTGCTAACGGGAGTGCCGTCCCCCGGATCCGTAACAATTGGTGTCAGGAGTGGGATCTGGAACCTGGGACTAAATTTTATTTAGACCAAATTTTGGACACCAATTGTGCTATTGGCCGTAACAATTGGTGTCGGGGAGTGGGATTTGAGGCCCGAACCAAATTTTTAAAACTAAAAATTTGGTCAAAATTACGAGTGGCCGAAATTTTGTGTAATATCCTAAATTAAAGTCGCGCCATGGATGATCAAGGTGATCGGGTGCCGGTAGGGGAGAATGAGGGGTTAGAGGCAACCCAGGACCCCAGGGAGGAATTGAGAGAGAGGGAGGAGGAGAGCGATGATGATGTGGTAGAGGGGGCTGCGGGCGCACAGGATGGCGGCGCCGTGCACGAGGTTGGAGGCGCACAAGATGGCGCCTCGCACGTGGTCGCGGCAGCCGAGCCCGCGATGCCAGAGTTCATGCAATTACTCCTGGCACAATTCCAAGCATTCCTGAAAGAAAAGGGGGATAGAGCCACCCGGGAAAGGAAAGAATTGGGAAATCTAATTGAAGGGTGTTGTAATAGAATGGGTGACCGCATACAAAAATGTGGGGGAGAACATAGACCGCATGGCAGGCGGGAGGGGCGCATTTGTACGCGACGGGGTAACGCGGGTTGAGAAGCGTGGGTTGAGCGAGGTGGAGCAAAGCGCAAGTAAGTGGACCAGGGTAGAAATCGCGACCCGGGGTATGGGGAAGCCGGCGACCGCCGAGGTAGAAAAGGAAATTTTATTCGGACCAGCGGTCGTCGAGGGAAAGAAAGAAGAAATTCAAATCGAATCAATCGAACCAACAATAGTGGAAATTGGGATTGGAGAGACGGACTTGGTAGAGCAACAGCGGGAGGAAAAGATGGAAAATGTGCAAAGTCTGTGCTCACATCACGATGCTGTGCTTAATAACCCCAATAAAGATTTGCAGGTGGTGTTGGAGCGAAGAAGAAGAATTGCCCAGGTGAGTCAGCCTGTATATTGTGCGGGGAGATTTTGGAGAAGGATGTTTGGCGAAAAAAGAATTTTTGCGAGCTTGGGGTCGCGATGGCACTCGGGCGCTCGTGAAAGGTCCGTAGCGAGAGGTACAAGTGCGAATGAATGCGACACAAAGAGTGAGTGTTTTACAGAGGGTGGAAGTAGGAATGAGTGTGATACAGAGTGTAAGAGTGAGAATGAATGCGACACAGGGAGTGAATATTTTTTTTTTTTTTTTTTTTTTTTTTTTTGTATACTGAATCGAGGCTCGTGAAAGAGCTAACATTTACTTCACAAACAAATCAACCAGACAAACAAAATACCCAAAAAGAGGGAGCGGAAGACAAGATGGGGAGAGATGGGGAAGCACACAAACACAACATCCAAGAGCAGGGAGATGTGTGGAAGGGAGAGGGCCCGGGGGGAGGAGGCATGGGAAGGGGGGTGTGGGGGGGAGGGAGAAGTATAAAACACAAGGACACCAAGGACTTCCTGGACAGAAGTTGGTATTTCAAAAAAGTGGAATTGGGGTGAAATTAGCGGGGGTAGAAAAGATCAAGGTTTTGGATGGGGGAAGATAAGAGATGGTGGTGAACAGCTGTTTTAAAGACTTGGAGGGTGGAGTGGGATTGAAGAGAGTGAGGGAGTTTGTTCCAGAGGTGGGAGAAAAGAGGAATGAAGGAGTGAAGGTGAGCAGAGAGTCTTGATTTTGGCAGTTTCACCAGAAGAGCAAGAGGGTTTCTGGCAGCTCTTGTGCGTCTTGGAGGAATATTTGGGTGACAGAGCACAGACAGAGCTGGGGGAGCTAGGGCGGAGAAGAGTCGGTAGAAGACTAAGAGACCACCAACCTTCCTGCGCTGAATGAGTGAAAGGCCCTCAGAATCAGCTTCATCGCGGGAGATTCCAATGATTCTGAAAGCTTTGGTTTCAACAGCGTGAAGCCGAGCTAGGTGTGAGGCAGGAGCACCAGCCCAGAGGGGAGAGCAGTATTCCATTGAGCTGCGGATGAAAGCCTTGTATGTGGTGAGGAGCTCAGGTGTGCCAAGGAAGGACTTCGCACGACGGAGGATGCACAGACGGTGACTGGCTTTGGAAGCCAGCTTGGAAATGTGGTTTTCCCAGGAAAGATCATGGCAGATAGTAAGACCCAAAAGCTTGAGTGACAGAACTTCTTTGAGAGGATTGTTGAGAAAGTAGATGAGAGGGTTTTCCAGTCGGTCTTTCCAGAGAGACATAGTAAGAGTGTGAGATTTGTCAGGATTGAAAGACATGTTCCAGTTGTTTGACCAGTTTGTGATTTTGTTCAGGTCTGGAGAGAGCGAAGAGGCTGCTGCCGATCTGATGGTTGAAATATGGAGCGACAGAGAATGGAGTCATCAGCAAAAAGATAGAGAGGATTATCAAGAGAGTCAGAGAGATCATTGATGAAGACCAGAAAAAGCACAGGGCCCAGAACACTGCCTTGAGGAACTCCAGCCTGGACAGGAAGAGGAGATGAGACAAACCCATTCAGGGCCACACGTTGACTACGACTGGAGAGGAAGTCTGTGAGCAACTCTTCAACTAAAGTATCAAACAAGCCCGGCTGCGCCACTGTGAGACTTTCGGTCTTGTTTTTATAGTGATATGCTGTGAAGCGCTTTTACCTACGCAGGTGTTCGAACAGACTAATCGCTAAAAATCCCGTCAGAAGAATTTAATGTGTGGACGACGATGTTAAAAGCCATTGCGAGTGTGAATGATTTTCTGGGTGAGAATCATCCAGTTTAATGGTAAACCTGTTTGTATTTCATCTCAGATGTACGGGTGGCTTTTGCTTGGACTTTGCAGCATTTTTATCTTTGGAGTAATGTGTGTTAAAGGTAAGTGCAGTATACCTTGATTGCAGTAGATCACCTTTCCAGTTTCCCCACCATGTGTGTGCTCTTCCTGTTTCCCCACCATGTGTGTGCTCTTCCTGTTTCCCCACCATATGTGTGCTCTTCCTGTTTTCCCACCATGTGTGTGCTCTTCCTGTTTCCCCACCATGTGTGTGCTCTTCCTTCTTTTGGTTTCCCCACCATGTGTGTGCTCTTCCTGTTTTCCCACCACCATGTGTGTGCTCTTCCTGTTTCCCCACAATGTGTGTGTTCTTCTTGTTTCCAGTTACACCATGTGTGTGCTCTTCCTGTTTCCGGTTTCCCCACCACCATGTGTGTCCTCTTCCTGTCCTGTTTCCGGTTTCCCCACCACCATGAGTGTCCTCTTCCTGTCCTGTTTCCGGTTTCCCCACCACCATGTGTATCCTCTTCCTGTCCTGTTTCCGGTTTCCCCACCACCATGTGTGTGCGCTTCCTGTTTCCGGTTTCCCCACCACCATGTGTGTCCTCTTCCTGTCCTGTTTCCGGTTTCCCCACCACCATGAGTGTCCTCTTCCTGTCCTGTTTCCGGTTTCCAAACCATGTGTGTGCTCTTCCTGCTGCGCATTCCTTTTTCTCATCACATTTTACTCTTCATTTTCAAGTTCATCTTTTCCTGGCTCGGTTTGTGCCGTTAGGCCCAGATAATTTGTACCTAATGTTTTTAATGTCGAGTTGTGTCTGTATTCACTTGTAGCAATTTGGACTTCTCCTTGAATTACAACACTCCCTGTAGGAGCAGGTTCTGCGCATCATGGAGTGCACACAAGAAGCGCAGGCCATTCCACAAATTAGACATTTATTATAGCGAGACTTTAATAAGCTTTAGAAAATCGTGGGAAACCGAGCAATAAACAAGCGAGTTCTTGAGCGTCGCCATCTTCTTCTTATCGTGTCCACGGACAGTCTACACATGGCCGAGCCAAAACTGGACACATCTTTGCGCCTTCTTGTTGAATTCAGCAAGATCTGCAACAGTGCAGGGTTCCTCTAGCGATGGACATTGCAGGAGATGTTGCATGGTCTGTGGCTCAGTTCCACATTCGCAAGTTGTCTGGCTGGTTGTATATCCCCATTTGTTTAGTGACACCTTTGAACGACCTACACCAGCCCTAAGTCTGTTAAGGCACTTCCGTGTTGTCCAGTTGCAATAATTAGCTCCTGTGGGAAGGCTTTCACCAGGTATAATTTCCATCGCTGGGGTTTGTTCGAGTCTGGCAAGCCTGTCTTTCCACAAAGCGACGCAGGCTTCAGATGGGGTTGATTGTAATGAAACGACACTGTTCATGAAGCTCTTCCTTGACTTTAGGCAGCTGAGTGTAGATGTTTGACCATGCAGAGAGTGCTTCTCATCTGATGTTTGATGGAGTCGCTCTTTCTTGCTGGCTACCGTTCTTCTTATATCAGGGGGAGCTATACCCACCAAGGTATTCCATCGCCATATATTACATCTATAAAGCGTCGCCATGATGCTTCAGCACTTACCTCATGATGCTCATGTGGTTCCAGGTTCAAATCCTACATTGTTGTGTTCATTTGTCCATCGTCAGGAAGGTCCAGTGATGTCTTCCAATGTCCTTCTTCGTCACCGTGCTTGATTCATGACGACCTTCAAAACATGTCCGCCATTCTGCTGAAGTCTAGCTAGTAAGGCCTCTTTACACACTCCGTTAAGTTCCTTAATCCAAGAAAAAACGTTGTTACAAAATGGTGGAACCTTTTGATGGAAGGCGGTGGGGGGGGGGGGGGGGGGTTGGAATAATCCTACCAGAACATCTTCTCCAAGACCTTTCCAGTGAAGCCATCAGCTAGGTCATTCCCAAGAGCGGAGGCTGAGAGATGTCGCAAATCAGAAGAGAACATCGCTTGGCCCATGTGGTCTCTTTCTCTACCAATGCAACATGATTATGATGCTGATGATGATTATTATGATTATGATGATGATGATGATGATGATGATGATGATGATCAAGCGACCCACATAGTGACTGTGGCACCAGCTTACCACCATTGTGAGTACTAGGGCATGCCCGTACGTGGGTGCCCGTTCCTTGCCAAAAAAAAAAAAAAACGCTACCCGTACGCTCTACCCCGCCCGTACGCCCGTACGCCCGTAAACAAAAAAAACAACGCTCTTCGCTTCCACCCTTCGCTCTGACTGAATTGGGAGAAATAATGCGCATAAGAAATCGAGAAATTATTATTTTCTCCGGAAGAAATCGAATTACGAACCGTAATGGCACACGCGCTCGGCTCGGCTCGCTCTCACATCGGCCACGCCTACGCAACAACGCGTTCTGTGATTGGCTGCCGGAAGTGCAGTCTTCACTGTCCGGAAGGTCGCATATCGCAGTTACGATGAATCGCAAATTAGTTTTAATTAGTTTTAAAACATAGTTGAACGCCAACATAGTTTGCCAACGTGAAATAAATGAATACGCTCTCAAATGTGCCGTCCGAGGCAGAGTCTGTTCGCCACGTTCGGCACACGTGATAGCTCGCTGCTCTCTGATTGGTTGAATCGTTTTTTGGACATAGCTCGGTAACTACTTCTCCGATTAATATGAAACCTTGAAAAGGCACATCCTCGGGTCCCCAGCAATATACCTGGCAAGTTTAAAGTATATCGGACCAGTAGTTGTCGAGAAACAGCGGTCACAGACAAACAGACATACATACATACATACATACATACATACATACACACAGAGATTACTGGAATTATAGATAGATGTCATGTCCCAAACACATGAAGACATTCCATTGTGTAATACCTGAAGGGATTGACTGGCGAACCAATTTTGACGTAATTGTATCGAAGGTGCTTTCAATGGAGCCACACAAAGGTGTAAAGGTATTACTCATGTCTCCTAATGTTTTACCGCTTTTTTTTAAACTCTACATGTAAAAGTACATCTATGATGTGAGTACATCTATAAAGTATGTACAATTTTAATGTGAGTGTCTATAAAGTATGTACAATTATGATGTGAGTACATCAATAAAGTATGTACAATTATGATGTTAGTACATCTATAAAGTATGTACAATTATGATGTGAGTACATCTATAAAGTATGTACAATTATGATGTGAGTACATCTATAAAGTATGTACAATTATAATGTGAGTACATCTATAAAGTATGTACAATTATGATGAGTACATCTATAAAGTATGTACAATTATGATGTGAGTACATCTATAAAGTATCTACAATTATGATGTGAGTACATCTATAAAGTATTACAATTATAATGTGAGTGTCTATAAAGTATGTACAATTATGATGTGAGTACGTCTATAAAGTATGTACAATTATAATGTGAGTGTCTATAAAGTATGTACAATTATAATGTGAGTGTCTATAAAGTATGTACAATTATGATGTG
This sequence comes from Myxine glutinosa, assembly GCF_964187855.1. Taxonomy (NCBI): domain Eukaryota; kingdom Metazoa; phylum Chordata; class Myxini; order Myxiniformes; family Myxinidae; genus Myxine; species Myxine glutinosa. Next base: position 32,495,886 of record NC_136262.1, on the reverse strand, counting down.
AGTACGTCTATAAAGTATATAGAATTAGAATGTGAGTACGTCTATAAAGTATGTAGAATTAGAATGTGAGTACGTCTATAAAGTATGTACAATTATGATGTGAGTACTTCTATAAAGTATGTAGAATTAGAATGTGAGTACGTCTATAAAGTATGTAGAATTAGAATGTGAGTAGTATCTATAAAGTATGTAGAATTAGAATGTGAGTACGTCTATAAAGTATGTAGAATTAGAATGTGAGTATGTCTATAAAGTATGTAGAATTAGAATGTGAGGAGTATCTATAAAGTATGTAGAATTAGAATGTGAGTACGTCTATAAAGTATGTACAATTATGATGTGAGTACTTCTATAAAGTATGTAGAATTAGAACGTGAGTACGTCTATAAAGTATGTAGAATTAGAATGTGAGTACGTCTATAAAGTATGTAGAATTCGAATGTGAGTACGTCTATAAAGTATGTACAATTATGATGTGAGCATGTCCATAAAGTATTGTTACGTTTGTGGGGGTAGGTGATGGAATTCCATAGTGGAAATAGAACTGTGTAGGGTGGCATGCACCGTGGATGCATAGGAGCCAATCTCGATGTATTTACAGTGCATTCAGAAAGTATTCAGACCCCTTCACTTTTTTCACATTTTGTTATGTTGCAGCCTTATGGTGAAATTGTTTAAATTCATTTTTCCCCTCATCAATCTACACTCAATACCCCATAATGACAAAGAGAAAACAGGATTTTAGAAAGTTTTGCAAATTTATTAAAAAGAAAAAACTGAAATATCACATTTACATAAGTATTCATACCCTTTGCTGTGACACTTGAAATTTATCTCAGGTGCCTCCCATTTCTCTTGATCATCTTTGAGATGTTTCTACACCTTGATTGGAGTCCATCTGTGGTAAATTCAATTGATTGGACATGATTGATTTGTCCATATAAGGTCTCACAGCTGACAATGCATATCAGAGCAAAAGCCAAGCCATGAGGTCGAAGGAACTGCCTGCAGAGCTCAGAGACAGGATTGTGTTGAGGCACAGATCTGGGGAAGCCTACAAAAAAAATTCTGCTGCATTGAAGGTTCCCAAGAGCACCGTGGCCTCCATAATTCTTAAATGGAAGAAGTTTGGAACAACCAGGAGTCTTCCTAGAGCTGGCCGCCCGTCCAAACTGAGCAATCGGGGGAGAAGGGCCTTGGTAAGAGAGGTGACCAAGAACCCGATGGTCACTCTGGCTGAGCTCCGGAGATCCTGTGTGGAGATGGGAGAAACTTCCAGAAGGACAACCATCACTGCAACACTCCACCGATCTGGGCTTTATGGCAGAGTGGCCAGATGGAAGCCTCTCCTCAGTGAAAGACACATGAAAGCCCACAGAATCTTGTTTCTCAGTCTGAGACTCCTTTAGGTGGTTTTTTACAAACTCCAAGTGGACTTTCATGTGTCTTTCATGCCACTAGGTTTCATGGTTTTGGAGTTAAGGAGGACACACACACACACACACACACACACACACACACACACACACACACACACACACACACACACACACACACCCTTTTATTATTATCGATTATTCAATACCTCACTCCCAAACCCAAAATGGCCCAAGATGGCCCAAAAACGCTCACAACATCCACCCATAACTTTGCCCTCAACATCGACGGTATCCCAGTATCCACCTCCCCTCTCATCCGGAATCTTGGCGTCATCTTTGACCAAACCCTCTCCTTCGACAAATACACTAAACAGATCACAAAGACAGCCTTCTTTCACCTGAAAAACATCGCCCGTCTCCGTCCATCCCTCTCCTCCACGGCTGCAGAAACCCTCATCCACGCCTTCATCACCTCCCGTCTGGACTACTGCAATAGCCTCCTCTATGGTTCACCCTCAACAATCACCAATAAACTCCAATACATTCAGAACTCCGCTGCCCGTCTACTCACCCATTCCCGGACCCGTGACCACATCACCCCCGTCCTTTACAAGCTTCACTGGCTCCCCATCTCCCAGAGAATCTAGTACAAAATCCTCCTCTTGACCTACAAAGCCCTCCATAACCTGGCCTCATCCTACCTGGCTGGCCTCCTCTCCAGACACACTCCCACCCGCAACCTCCGCTCTGCTGGTACCAACCTCCCGACCCCCCCCCCCCCCCCATCCGTACCAAATTCAGATCCTGGGGGGACAGGGCCTTCTCCATCGCTGCTCCCACCCTCTGGAACTCACTACCTCACACCATCAGAGACTCCTCCTCACTCACCACATTCAAAACATCACTCAAGACCCACCTGTTCAGCACTGCATTCAACATTCAACCCACAGCATTTAACCCCTGACTATCACTTCTCCTTCTCCCTCCTTTTGCTTTAAATATTTCACTATTGATTCTTGTCTTTTTGCAATTGTTGTTTTCATGTTTTGTTATGCATTATGTTTTGCACTCTGTCAAAGCGCCTTTGGGCTTCATGAAAAGCGCTATACAAAATAAATGAATTATTATTATTATTATAATAATTCTGTGCAATCAGAATGAAAGGTCAGGGGTGTGCTCCATCACCAATCAGCTAGTAGAGCGTTCGCCAAGTAGCTTAAGCATTCAAGCAAGCGCCCCAATAAAATGGTTGATAAGGAACGGTTGGCTTGGCGAGCGATAAGTAGCTGATTGGTGTTGGGACACTCCTGATGTTTACTCAATTTAACAGTTATCATGACGTTCTTACGGTAATTGCGCTGATTTTATGAAACACTTCCTACTATAATGTCAAACAGATGTTTACGAGCAGGTATGTTTTTGGTATGTAATAGTTATAAACACCATGTGACCCCTTAACCACCAAACGAACCACACAGCCTGCAGGTCCCCACGTGGTTACCTGCAGGATGTTTACCGACACCAGTACCGCGCGCACGAGAGGTCTCTGTTCGACCACACCTTGGAGCACCACGCGCGTGCCCTCGCTGCCAGCAACGTGAAGCGCTTCTTCGGTTACCTGGCCGTGGCACCACCAAAACCACCACCAACAGCACAGGCTTCGAGGGGCCTATGCGTACCAGGAGCCGTGATCGGTTCAGGGCCGGTGGATGTCCCCGAGCTTGGACTCATCCCCGGGGAACAGTTTGAGGTCGTGTCGGGCCTAATGGGTCGCTGTTCCAGGCCGTGGACTGATCGGTACTACAGCGAACTTCACTACTGGGCTGAAAATTCGTGCTCCTTGGGGAAATGATCCAAGATGGTTCATTAGCAGCCGGGAAGGTGTATTTTATGAAATATTATACCATCTGAACTGCAGCCTTCTTCCTAAAGGAGAAACATTGTTCAATCTCCATGGTGATGCCATCTGAACACATGAACCATAATACCCTATTCATGTCGGACAGCAACGTGCAGAGGCAGCACCCTGACTTTTGCTTTTGAGCTATTTCGTCTGATTTTGATTCCCGACCCAACAATAAACTTTTGAATTGGTGCTTTCCAGGGATGGACTTTGAATCACAAAATGCGCCTTCCCTCGGAGGGACGTTCGGCTTGGTCTCCCATCTGCTGGCATTAGTTAATGGATGTTACATATCCCACAATGCCTTTGGTGAAGACGAGGTGTGAAATCCCCAGCAATGAACAATTCAAAATGCCTGCTCTAACCTTCAAGGGAGCACTTGCGTACCCAACAAAGGGCACTACCGAACCTGCAACAGGGTACTTGCCAAACCTGCAATAGGGTACTTGCCAAACCTGCAGGGGGCACTTTCCTCACCTGTACGGAGCTAACCTGCAGGGGGCACTTTCATCACCTGCACGGAGCTAACCTGCAGGGGGCGCTTTCTTCACCGGCACAGAGCTAACCTGCAGGGGGCACTTTCCTCACCTGCAGGGAGGCATTACATAACCTGTAGGGACACTTTCCAACCTGTGCATCCAGGGAACACTTTCTTCACCTGCAGGGAGCACTTTGCTCACCTGCAGGGAGTACTTTCCTCACCTGCAGGGAGTACTTTCCTCACCTGCACTCCCGGCAGGGGCACTTTCCTCACCTACAAGGGGGCATTGTCTAACCTGCAGGGGGCACCTGCACAACCGACAGTGGGGGGGGGGGGGGGGTATTGTCTAACCGACATGGGGGCACTTTCCCAACCTACAGGGCGCACTGTCTAGCCTGCAATGGGGTACTTGCCTAACCTGCAGGGGGAACTTTCCTCACCTGCAGGGAGCACTTCCCTCACCTGCAGGGAGCACTTGCCCAACCCACAGGGGGCACTACCTCGCCTGCGCATCCAGGGGCAATTTCCTTGCCTGCAGGGGGACATTGTCAAACCTAAAGAGGAAAAGGCCTCCACACATCCACATCACTGCAGCAAAGATACCAACCTGCATGCTGTAGGCTACAAATGGATTACCCTATTAATCTATTAAATTACTAACATTTGGACTTTCTTACTTGATTCCATTGTTCCAGTTCACAATCCAACTTGACATCTGCATCCCTTATAATAAAGATCCCACCATTGTCGAAGGAAGTGGTTCAGTTTGCCATGTTGAATATGAAATAGTCGAAGTCGAGAAACGAACGAAACCTATTCAAAGTACCCTTTAGAACCCTCCAGAATTACCATTTAGAACCCTCTGAAATTACCCTTTATAATATTTTATAATCACCCTTTAGAACCCTTTGGAATTAAAGATGGTGGACAATAGAGGTTCTTCTTCTTCATTATTGACGGACGGACATAGACAAATATTGTAGCGGCCTCGCCGCCTAAAAATTACACATTTCACACAATAGCAATGTTTGTGCAGCATTGTCGTGGCAAAAACATTTGATGGTTGTGAAAATTTTATTTGAAAAATAAATAAATCTGTTTGACCTTTCTCTAATGGACCCCTTCCCCAGGGGTGATTAAATGAACATCTCTGCTGAATGTTTGTGTTGTTAGAATATTGAGATAAAAATCGTTGCATGGGGATGTTGCATTATCTTTGGATACCTGCTGAGTTCAGTTGTCGTGGTGGTGGAGTTGATGGTGGTGTTGTCATCCTCTCGTCTTTTGGGGTGACAAGGCCATACAACGGAATAACAGAAGACGGGATTATTAAGAGGTGCAAGGAGAACTCGATATCTGTGATCTCAAAGTGATCACAAACCAGGGGAGGCTTACCTTTGGTGATTTGCCCGTGACTTACCCATGGCCCGCAATCCAACGATGGCCATATGTTGTTCAAACCAAGAAATATGTCGTGCCATCAAACAAACAAGAAGACAAACAAACAAGAAAACAAACAAACAAGAAAACAATAAACGTGTCGTGGACAGCATGATACTTGCGAAATCCCTTAAATAGGTTGTTGGCCTTTGGCCTATGTTGACCTCAAAAATAATTGGTGGTTGAATTCAGTGATCTGATATGCAAATGCTCTTCAAATTTCAAGTCATTCAGATGAAAATTAACGATATGTCCACCTTTATTACCAGGTGTTGTACAAGACATGATTAATGAGTGGTCGTGTTGGTTGAAAATCCCACAGACGGTAATCCCTGTTTAATGGAGTATTAAGTGATGTAAAGATTCGAATGTGAAGAATAATAAAGTGTATTGAGTCAAACAGGTACATGATAAACGGTAGCAAGTCGAACAGGTACATGATAAACGGTAGCGAGTCAAACAGGTACATGATAAACGGTAGCGAGTCAAACAGGTACATGATAAACGGTAGCGAGTCGAACAGGTACATGATAAACGGTAGCGAGTCGAACAGGTACATGATAAACGGTAGCGAGTCGAACAGGTACATGATAAACGGTAGCGAGTCAAACAGGTACATGATAAACGGTAGCGAGTCGAACAGGTACATGATAAACGGTAGCGAGTCGAACAGGTACGTGATAAAACGGTAGCGAGTCAAACAGGTACATGATAAACGGTAGCGAGTCGAACAGGTACATGATAAACGGTAGCGATTCGAACAGGTACATGATAAATGGTAGCGAGTCGAACAGGTACATGATAACAGCAGCGAGTCAAACAGGTACATGATAAACTATGTTATGACTTGGCCATTGGGTAAAGAGCTCAGTGCACAGCCTATTGCTCTGGAGGTCCTAATTGACGTATTCGGGAGGTCAATACGTTCCTCGTTTGTGGGTCTTGCTGTTTAAGCAACCAGATATGACCGAGCGAAATTATCCGAATGCTAACACAACCTTGCAACCCCCCACTCTTGGATACACAGAATGCAAATGTACGGCAATCCACCAATGCAATGCAAGTTCAAAAATGAATGCAGATCCTTCACTCAGGATAAACCAAAACACAGCATATATGACCAAGCAATACAAAAAAACAATAGGAAAATTATACGGACATGTGGAAGTAAAGAAATAAGTAATTAAATAAGGACAGACAAGTGCTGGCACAAGACAAACACGACAATCAAACGCTCCAACAGATATCCCTATCTAATCCCAAGGAGGGGGGAAAGGGAAGCAAAATAACAAAATAATATTTGCCAGGTTATAAAGGAGAAAAAAAGATAGTAATGGAAAGAGAACGAGGCAGAAGGGAATTTAAGTCTGTTTGAGATGACTCCCAGCGGTCTTGTCTCAGCTGCAGGCTCAAAAGATGGCACTTCCCCCACCTTACCCCCTCTCTCTCTCGGGTCATGTCCTCATCCTCCACGAACTAATCGATCAGCACAACTGTTCCAACACCAGGAATCAGCATCTTGCCTCAGATTGGTGAAGACGACACTTGCCGAGCACTACATGCTTCTGCGTTCTTCTGTTTTGCTATCCGACGCCACATGTACCATGCCGCCATAGGCCTTCTACCTCACCAGTTCCGCACCGGTCCTTCCCACGAAGATGGTGCCCCCAATTGGCAGCCCTCAGGAGGGATCACTGAACTTCTCCACGGGCCCTCACAGGCCGCATTCCTCATTGCAAAAGCGGACACTCATTCTTGCCTTTTACTCTCGCCGGCAAGCCTGCCTTTCTCTTTGGCCACACGCCTCTTCTTCCTCACTCTCCGCCCCTTCTTTTTCAAGCCACGCACTCCGTTTTCACCCATGCGATTATGTAGAGACCTCGAAGAGGGAAAGAAGGTAGATAAGGAAGGTCTTTTAACAGAAGAACAAAAATAAAATTGTAAGAAAAGAAAAAGGAGCTATTCTGGTTCCCCAGCCGACCCAGCAGTCATCTGAGATACACTTCGAGTGTATCTTCCTTATTGAGCAATCCTTGCACAATATTATTGAACAAAATAAACCCAGTGAGCATAACAACGGTAGCATGTCGAACAGGTATTTGTTCCTGAAATTTTTCCATTGATCCAACTTGTTTTATACTTCACAGGAACATATATGTTTAAGCCATGTCGCAATCCTGGAAGTAATTATTTGTGCTTCGCTTGTGAAATGGGGGAAAACACATGGACGAGCAAAGGAACATGACAATGGGCAAGGAATGCCGTGTTTGTGACCCAGTTAAACTATTCTACTCCGTTTACATTTACACTTAATTACTCAAAGTATAAGCTCAAACAAAACTAAGTATGAAATATCAGGGAAATAAAATACTTTAAATGGTGATTGATCCACCACGGAGAGAAGAGAAGGTGACGTTTCAGGTATTGCTCTCCGACAAAGCAGGTATGGCCTGAAACGTCAGCTGCTCTTCTCTTCATGGCGGATCAATCACCATTTAAGATATTTTGTTTTTTCTCTGTAAATCACCAGAATAAACTTCCCCAAGAAGTGGTTGAGGCCATAAAACAACCTCGATAATGTCTGGTCTATGTTTAGATTCTAGATCCCGAGTTCTTAGCCCATGTGTAGATAAAGGTTACCACAGTATTTCTTACACACCGGGATATTACAGGATACCTATGACCTACTTTCCCATAAACTGATATGTAATGTGATGTAAAAACACGGAATTAATCTTCCCATATGTACAATGAATAAATAAACAAGTCAGGAGACGACGATGGTTCACGAGCGAGCGGTATTCAATGACAAAGGACAGACAACAGAAACAGGCCCGGAAATGTCAAAACGAAGGTTACTGACCTTGAAATGAGTTAGAAAATAACGTATCATCAGTTTTTTTTGTTTTTTTATTTATTTATTTATTTTTTATTTTTTTTGTTTTGTTTCGTTTTGTTTTGTATACAAGATCGAGGCTCGTGAAAGAGCGAACATTAATCACACAGAAAGACAAACCGACACATAAAACATATAACATCGGGAGCGGTAGACAAGATGGGGAGAGAGGGGGAAGGACACAAACACAACATTTGAGAGCAGGGACCGAGAGACATGGAGACATCGAGAGATCTGAGAGAGGGCGAGGGCTTTGGGGGGGGGGGGGCATGGGAAGGGGGTGGTGGGAGAGGTATAAAACATATGGACACTGCCAGGACTTCCAGGAAAGAAGTTGGAATTTCAAACAAGGTGGATCTGGGGTGAATTAGCGGGGGTAGAAAAGATCAAGGTTTTGGATGGGGGAAGATAAGAGATGGTGGTGAACAGCTGTTTTAAAGACCTGGAGGGAGGAGTGGGATTGAAGGGAGTGAGGGAGTTTGTTCCAGAGGCGGGAGAAAAGAGGAATGAAAGAGTTAAGGTGAGCAGAGAGCCGAGATTTCGACAGTTTAACCATCAGAGGGTTGCTGGCAGATCTTGTGCGACCTGTAGGAATATTTGGGGGACAGAGCACAGAGAGAGCTGGGGGTGCAAGGCTGGAGAGGAGTCGGTAGAAGACAGAAAGACCACCTACCTGCCTGCGGTGAGTGAGTGAAAGGCCCTCAGAGATAGCTTCATCGCGGGAGATTCCAATAATTCTGAAAGCTTTGGTTTCAACAGCGTGAAGCCGAGCTAGGTGTGAGGCAGGAGCACCGGCCCATAGGGGAGAACAGTATTCCATTGAGCTGCGGATGAAAGCCTTGTATGTGGTGAGGAGCTCAGGTGTGCCGAGGAAGGACTTCGCACGACGGAGGATGCCCAGTCGGCGACTGGCTTTGGAGGCCAGCTTGGAAATGTGGTTTTCCCAAGAAAGATCATGGCAGATAGTGAGACCCAAAAGCTTGAGCGACAGAACTTCTTGGAGAGGATTGTTGAGAAAGTAGATGGGAGGGTTGTCCAGTCGATCTTTTCGGAGAGACATAGTAAGAGTGTGAGATTTGTCAGGATTGAAAGACATGTTCCACTTGTTTGACCAGTCTGTGATTTTGTCCAAGTCTTCAGAGAGTGAGGAGGCTGCAGACTGCCGATCTGAGGGAAGAGGAATGGAGCGGCAGAGAGTGGAGTCATCAGCAAAGAGATAGAGAGGATTTTCAAGAGAGTCAGAGAGATCATTGATGAAGACCAGAAAAAGCACGGGGCCCAGAACACTGCCTTGGGGAACTCCAGCCTGAACAGGAAGAGGAGATGAGAGAAACCCATTCAGGGCCACACGTTGACGACGACTAGAGAGGAAGTCCGCCAGCCATGCGTGGAGATTTCCATGGATACCAAAGGAGGAGAGTTTGGTGAGCAGAGCGGGGTGCCAGACCGTGTCGAAGGCACGTGATATGTCGAGGGAGACAGCTCTAATTTCCTGTTTGGCATTGAGGACCTCCATCCATTGTTGAGCCAGCAGAAGCAGCATGTCCAGAGTAGAGTGACCTGGTCTGAAAACAAATTGATGATCAGAGATCAAGCCATTGGAGAAGAGGAAAGATTTCATATCCGAAGCAATGATGGATTCCATGACTTTGCTGATAATTGGGAGAAGGCTGATTGGTCTGTAGTTGCTAGGATCTGTTTTTGCACCTTTTTTGTGCAAAGCGGTGATGTTGGCTGATTTCCAAGCAGATGGCAGTTGACCTTGAGCAAAAGAGAGGGTGAAGAGAACAGAGAGAGGGTGAGATAGAGCAGCATAGCAGGATTTTAGGACCCGTGGGCTGATGCCGTCGGGTCCAGTTGCAGAATCAGACTCGAGGGTTGACAGAAACTTTTCCACCTTGTCAGGAGGAAAGGACACGGAGTCCAGGAGCAGCAGGGTACGACTGGGTATGGTGGGTACAGAGAGGGATGGGTTTGGGACACAAGATTTAGAGGCAAACACAGAGTTGAGGCATTCAGCTTTTTCACGTGCGGAGTCAGCTGTGTAGCCATTTGAGGTAAGGGAGGGGATGGAGGGGGAACAAACACCAGAAACGGATTTGACCAGACGCCACCAGGATTTGGAAGAGGGAGACAGATAAGAGAGTTCGGTCTTGAGAACGGAGAGATATTGTTTCCTGGCTCTCCTGAGGGTGGACACACACTTGTTTCGGGCTTTGTGAAAGGAAATGAGATTTCCTTCTGTTGGATTTGCTTTCCAGGAGACGAAGGCAAGTTGTTTCTGGGCAACAGCCTCACCACAAGATTCCGTGTACCATGGACGGGAGGAAGGGTATGACAACTGAAGACGAGATGGGATAAATCTGTGCATGAGAGAGAGCAATTTACTTTGGAAGAATTCCCAGGATGAGTTGATGTCAGAGGTGGTAGAGATGGGAGACCAGTCCAGATGATTGATGGCTGCTTGAAGACCGTGCCAGTTGGCCTGAGTGAAATGCCAGACTCGTCGACGCTGAGCAGGCTCCCTGAGGATGGTCAGAGAGATGTCCACTTTAACAAGGACATGATCAGATGATCCGATTGGAGCAGAAGAAGAGCAGCAGACATTTTCAGGGAAGTTAGTCATAACCAAGTCCAGAAGAGAAGATGTTCCGTTGACTGAGATCCGGGTCGGGAAATTGACAGATTGTGTCTGTCCCAGTGAGTCGCAGAAGTCCTTTGCTGAGGAGCCATGGCTGGTGAGAGAGGTACCCACACCCAGCCAACTGGCATGATGACAGTTGAAATCACCACATATGAGGAAGAGAGAGTTGGGATGAGTAGATAGAAGTTGGTCCATATTATCAGACAGCGAGATGTAGATGGAGTCATCACTGTTTGGTGGACGGTACAACACACATATGAACAAGAGGTGGGAGCGAAGGGGAAGCCGTAGCCAGAGGTATTCCTGGGGGTGAGGTGGAGAGAGTGCAGTGCAGGGCGAGTGAGGAAGAGAGTTTTTGATAAAGATAGCAACCCCGCCTCCAGGACGAGGCTCAGGTCTATCATACCGGAGGAGGGAGTAGCCCGGGAGAGATACTAAGGAATCAGAGACATCATAAAGGAGGAAAGTTTCTGTTAAGCAGATCACGTCTGGTTTGACAGAAGCAACCTGTATGGAGAGATCAGTTAAGTTTGAACGAAGGCCCCGGATGTTTGAGGTCCATACCGTTAATGAAGAGGAAGGGGGAGCATCAGATACAGAACAGGGGGGAGGAGGGGTAGGGTAAGATGTGGAAGAGGTGGAAGAGGTAGGGAGAGCTGTTGAAGGTGTGTCAGAGATTTCAGAATAGCTCGGAGAAAGGGAAGGATGGGGCGGACAAAAGGTTTGATGGTGATTGGGTGAGGCACAATGAGGTGTTATTTGAGGAGGGGGAAGAGCGAGGCAGAAGGTTGGGGGAGATGGAGGTGAGAGTTGGAAGGGGGAAGAAGCAGGGAGGATGCTTTGAGGAGGGGGAGTGAGAGGGGGGAAATTGAGAAGCAATGAGGGTGGGGAGATTTGAAGGGGAGGGGTGAGGGGGGAGTTTGGGAGGGAAGGGACAAGGGGAGGGATTTGAAAGGGATGGGATATGGGGGAGATTTGGAGGGGAGGGGTGAGGCAGGAGTCTAGGAGGGGAGGGGCGAGGGGGCATCTTGGCGGGGAGGGGTGAGGGGGTAGTTTAGGAGGGAGGGGGCAAGGGGGGAGATTTGAAAGGGATGGGTGATGGGGAAGATTTGGAGGGGAGGGGTGATGGGGAAGATTTGGAGGGGAGGGGTTATGGGGAAGATTTGGAGGGGAGGGGTGAGATTGGATTTTAGAAAGTGTACGATTTATGGGAAACGAACATTTATTGCAAAATGGGTTTCTTGTGACCTTCGAGTTAAAAATACGTTTAAGGACGCTGGATGGAGGATGGAGTGCAGGAGAGTTTAGGGAATGTAGAAAAAAGGCACTATAGGAGATGGATATTTTTTTTGGGATGAATTGATTTGGTGAGCAAGTCGAAAGCAGCCTTTTAAAGAAGAAGAAGAAAAAGGTGTTATAATATATGACGGAACACATAACTTAAGGGGAAAGTGTAAACATTGAAGGTTAATAACAGTGAAAACTATCTGGGGAAATGGGGGAGAAACACGTGGTCGAAGAACGAACGAACGAATAAGAATGAATAAACGAATGAGAACAGAGAAGGAAAATTTTTTTTTTTTTTTTTTTTTCGAGTTGAGATTTACACAAGGAAGTAGGCTATGGGTGAAAAGACTGGGAATACAGAGAACGAAAGTTATTGGATCACAAACGACGGACCGCTGAGAGAAAAACAAAGCCTCAAGGTTGTACAGTGTACACTGTACAAGGCCTCAAGACACGACACGAATTAACACGATTTTCAATACAGGTATGAAAGATTTGCACCGAAAAATCTTCGTCGGGACACAATATACGTACAACACCATAAATAAATACAGTTTTAACGAAAATACAAATGGGAACAATCACTTAACTTCGATTTCAAATCGTTTGCGACGCGGCAAAGGCCTTGCTCGCGACACGGCAAACAGATGATCAATTTATGAAAGATAAACACCGAGAAACGACCAAAGTTGCACACAATAACTTCACACACCGAAAGATAAATACAGTTTCGACAAAATACAATTGTGAACAGACTTAACTTCGAAAAACGTGGAGACCGTGTGGAGCTTCGAAAATCCCTCCCACCGTCTCCGAGATCTCGCGAGATCTCCAAGATTTCCTTACGAGATTTTCACTTCATTTATGCACATGACGTGCTTCCGTCTATTTGCGTGACGTCATGGGTGTACAACTCGATTGAGGATGTGTAAGCCTGTGTTTCATCACAAGTTATTCTAATGTTCAAGATGTTGATGTGTCAAGCTTTTAACTGTTCGAATTGTCAAGAAATTTGCCCAATAACGCAGAGGTTGTTGGTTTTTTTTGCATCCCTGACCCACGAAATGTCACCGATCATGTGCTTTGTGGTTGAAAAACGTAGGAACAACCAAATTCAACATCAACATGTATGTTCATTCAACACTCATTTGATAGAGCTGTAGCCTCTGGCGTCGTGGATCCCTGAGCTCCTCCCACCCACGCCCTCCCGAGAGCTGCCGCTTACTCTCGGTTTCTCTGTCTCCCCCGTTTCGCGGCAGGTACAGGTACAGGAATGTCCAGGTATGCTGTACAAGTGTTTTTTCATTCCTGCTTAAAATGACTCAGCTTAGCCGCTTTGCGCCTTTGGTGGACGGAGGGAGGGGTTTCACGTGATTGGTCCGGAGGAAATGGTGGGTGTGGTTTCTGGCTTCCTGTGCTTGGCACCTGCGCGACAGGAGTCACCATCCAATGATATCCAGGTATCCAGAAGACACGACACCCAACGTATGGAAAGGTTAGGGGTGTGTGTGGGCCCAGGAAAGGGCCTGAAATCACTCCTGGGGGGAGTCCTAATGGGGGCGACAGGCCCCGGGGGTGTGTGTCACAAAAGACACTCGACGCGTGCCCACCTGTGCCCGTGTGGAAAACCGGGTGGGTGCCCGCCGACGCGCGTGACAAAAAATGGAACATAGGGCTTGGTCCTTGTGAGGGACGCTAAAGACGATTGTGCTTGGCTTGTGCTTGTGGTGTGTGTGTGCTGAAAATGGAAACGTTAAAAAAGTAGTTAGATTTAGTGAACCCGAAATGCTGTTTGTTATTTTAAAAAAAAAAATTCTCCACTCCACACGAAAGGCTAATGTGCTTTTAAAAAGACCTATGGTATATGGTGTGGTATCATGCGATAGACCGTGGATGGAACGTCGTTATGTGTGCGTATACGTGCTTCGATTCCACAAAACGAACTTGCGATGGGTACATATTTATGGATGCAGCGTATGATGCGATAAACAATAAAATGCCCCTGCCAGTGTTACGTGGTGTGGCACGGTGTGTGTTGGTCCCTTCCTCGTTATACGTTATTTATGGCATGACGTACGTGCTGGTTTTTGTGCGGGATCACAAAAATCGATGTGCTTCCATCGCGTACGTATGGATGTGTCGCTGAAAAACATTTCTTTTTTTTAAACTTGGAATCTCAAAAACATTCATTTCGACCATCGATGATAGTAGGGACTCGACCTCGTGGTCACCGAGGGTGTCGTTAGCTTATTGTATTAGGGGACAAAAACACGTGGGGGCTCGAGGCCGCGCATTCACCGACGCCCGGACTGAGGGTCCGTGCTCTTCTGCGCCGAGCCGGGGCGAGCGCGGGTCTCGTGGGGTGCGGCGCCGGAGAGGTCCGCTGGTGCGTGCTCGTGGTGCGAGGCGTGTTGCGGCGCGTGGTCGCCCCGCCAAAAACATGCGCGCCTTTGCTTTTCCCTGTGCCTGCCTTTACGCCCTCCGGTGAAACCTCCGGGCCGTAAAGGCAGGAGCGTGGCTTCGGACGGAGACCCGAAAGTGGAAAAGTCGGTTTTTTTTTCGAAGGGTTCGCTACGATATGATATTTCGCTCATGAGGTTCAGACGTACGTGGCGGCGGCCGTCTTGGGTTTTGACGTGGCGACCCGATTTACGACGGCGTTCTTCCTTATGCCGAGATACACCCACGCACCGAATTAGAAGTCGGTACTTTGCTTATTTTTCGAGATATTCCACTCACGAGGTTCAGACGTATATATGGTGGCGGCCATCTTGGAGTTGACGTGGCGACCCGATTTTCAACGGCGTTCTTCCTTATGCCGAGATACACCCACGCACCAAATTAGAAGTCGGTACTTTGCTTATCTTTCGAGATAATCCGCTCACGAGGTTCAGACGTATATATGGTGGCGGCCATCTTGGATTTGACGTGGCGACCCAATTTTCAACAGCGTTCTTCCTCATGCCTAGATACACCCACGCACCAAATTAGAAGTTGGTTCTTTGCTTATTTTTCAAGATATTCCACTCACGAGGTTCAGAAATAGATATGGTGGCGGCCATCTTGGATTTTGACGTGGCGACCCAATTTACGATAGCCTTCTTCCTTATGCCTCGGTACACCCACGCACCGAATTAGAAGTTGGTGCTTTGCCTATTTTTCAAGATATTCCACTCACAATGTTCAGACATATATATATGGTGGCGGCCATCTTGGATTTTGACGTGGCGACCCAATTTTCGACAGCGTTGTTCCTTGTGCCTAGGTACACCCACACACCAAATTAGAAGTTGCTACTTCGCTTATTTCTCAAGATATGCAGGTTGCAAGGTCAGATATATATATGGTGGCGGCCATCTTGGATTTTGACATGGCGACCCAATTTTCGATAGCTTTCTTCCGTGTGCCTAGATACACCCACACACCAAATTAGAAGTTGCTACTTCGCTTATTTTTCAAGATATGCAGGTTGCAAGGTCAGATATATATATGGTGGCGGCCATCTTGGATTTTCACGTGGCGACCCAATTTTCGATAGCGTTCTTCCTTGTGCCTAGATACACGCACACACCAAGTTAGAAGTTTCTACTTCGCTTATTTTTCAAGATATGCAGGTTGCAAGGTTCAGACATACATGTTGGCGGCCATCTTGGATTTTGCCGTGGCGACCCAATTTTCAATAGCTGGCGCATGCGCAGATGGGCTGCACTGCGATGCCACTGAAAAGCGGCTGAGAAAACCGCGCATGCGCAAATCGCGGACATGATTCATTTCCATCTTTATTTAATTTCCGAAAAGACGTCTGCATTCGACAATCGCGTGATGACGTCACGACGTAAATGAATTTCTTCATATAACTTCAGATCCGCTGGATGGATTTTGACGAAATAAACGGCATCGTGTAGGGCATTTAAATGCGCAAATTTCGAGACCACTTGTGACCATGACAGCCATTTCCTTCTCGCACAGCACCAAACATTCTAATGCGTCAATCCCGGCAACCCTGCGCATGCGCAGGTGGTGCGACCGTCGTTTGCCGAAGCACTTGAACTTGAACGCTGAACTTGAACTTGAAGCACCTGAACGCTGAAAATCCGGGCATGCGCAAATGGTCGCGCTGGAGCGCAAGGTCACGTGTGCACGCTTACGTAATCTTACGTACGCGCTTTGATGGGCGGGGCGTACGGTGTTCACGAAATGGTCGAATGCGGAAGTGCTGGAAGCCGTTGCGATGGTGTCGCACGATCTCTTGTCATGGTCCACAAGATTATCACAGAGAGGTGCAGCTTCCAGCGTTTCGAGATCTGATCCAGGCCTATCCAACGAGACCGGTCCCAGCGTTCTAGGCGCGGTGGTTGTCTCAGACGGACCCGACAACGACCGTGTTCGTTTTAACTCGATTCGATTCGAGCGCCGACGTGCCGGCGAACAAAACCAGTCATATCTTTTGAACGCGTGGCTCGATTTTTAATAATAATCTATCTATAATTCCATTAATCTCTGTGTGTATGTGTGTTTGTATGTGTGTATGTGTGTATGTGTGTTTGTATGTTTGTCTGTGACCGCTGTTTCTCGACAACCACGGGTCCGATATACTTTAAACTTGCCAGGTATATTGCTGGGGACCCGAGGATGTGCCTTTTCAAGGTTTCATATTAATCGGACAAGTACTTACCGAGCTATGGCGATTTAGCCGTTCGCCGTTCGCTTTGGCGTTGCGAATGGACCAAACCATTGCATGTAAATAGAGGGGGGGGGGGTTCTGTGGTCGTTGCGAATGGACCAAACCATTCATGTAAATAGAGGGGGGGGGGGGTTCTGTGGTCGTTACTGCCACGTGGTTTCAAAGTTTTTTTTTGTTGTTGTTTGCACGCATGTTTTTTTGCACCCACGTACGGGCACGCCCTAGGATGTTTACACACACACACCCCTACACAAAATTTTTTTTTTTTTTTTTTTGGCAAGGAACGGGCACCCACGTACGGGCACGTCCTAGCTTATATATAGTACGGGCATGCCCTAGTCTATCTATAATTCCAGTAATCTCTGTGTGTCTGTGTGTGTGTGTGTTTGTCTGTGACCGCTGTTTCTCGACAACCACGGGTCCGATATACTTGAAACTTGCCAGGTATATTGCTGGGGACCCGAGGATGTGCCTTTTCAAGGTTTTAAATTAATCGCAGAAGTAGTTACCGAGCTTTTTTTTTTTTTTTTTTTTTTTTTTTTTTTTTTTTTTTTTTTTTTTTTTTTTTTTTTTTGTATACAAGATCGAGGCTCGTGAAAGAGCTAACATTAATCACACAAAAAGACAAACCGACACACAAAACACAAAAAACAAGGGGAGGCGGTAGACAAGATGGGGAGAGAGGGGGAAGGACACAAAAGAGAGGGGGAAGGACACAAACACAACATTTGAGAGCAGGGACATCGGGAGGACTTGGGGGGAGGTGGGAGAGGATTAAAACATATGAACACTGCAAGGACTCTGGGGTGAATTACCGGGGGTAGAAAAGATCAAGGTTTTCGATGGGGGAAGATAAGAGATGGTGGTGAACAGCTGTTTTAAAGACCTGGAGGGAGGAGTGGGATTGAAGGGAGTGGGGGAGTTTGTTCCAGAGGCGGGAGAAAAGGGGAATGAAAGAGTGAAGGTGAGCAGAGAGCCTAGACTTTGGCAGTTTAACCAGAAGAGGGTTGCAGGCAGATCTTGTGCGACCTGAAGGAATATTGGGGGGACAGAGCACAGAGAGAGCTGGGGGAGCAAGGCCGGAGAGGAGTCGGTAGAAGACAGAAAGACCACCAACCTGCCTGCGGTGAGTGAGTGAAAGGCCTCGGCGTCCAAAAAACGATTCAACCAATCAGAGAGCAGCGAGCTATCACGTGTGCCGAACGTGGCGAACACACTCTGCCTCGGATGGCACATTTGAGAGCGTATTCATTTATTTCCCGTCGGCAAACTATGTTGGCGCTATGTTGGCGTTAAACTATGTTTTAAAACGAATTAAAACGAATTTGCGATTCTTTCGCTTTCCTGCGATATGCGACCTTCCGGAGCTCCTGTGAGAGCGTGCGCCATTACGGATAGTAATTCAATTAAAAACATAAAAACATTGTCCCAATTCAGTCAGAGCGAAGGGCGTTGTTTTAAGCGAAGAGCGTTTTATTTTTCCCCTAAAATTCAGTCGCCGGACGGTGAAAGCTTTTTTTGGGGGGCAGCTACTGGCAGCCACGTACGGCCAATCACAGGACACGTTGTTGTGTCGACGTGCCGTGTTGTTTTCCCTCGCGGTTTGGAATGTTTTTCCTTTTCATTTTTTTTCTCTTCCTTACGGAAGTACGGGCATTTCCTTAAATTTGCGATTCTTTCGCTTTCCTGCGCGTTTGGGCACGCTATGGCGATTTCTTTACCAAACTCCGCAAGCCGTTCGCTTTGGACCAAACCATTTCATGTAAATACAGGGGGGGGTTGTCACCGTACTCGCAAGCCGTTCGCTTTGGACCAAACCATTTCATGTAAATAGAGGGGGGGGGATATAATTTTAGATATAGATATAGTACGGGCATGCCCTAGTCTATCTATAATTCCAGTAATCTCTGTGTGTATGTTTGTTTGTTTGTTTGTCTGTGACCGCTGTTTCTCGACAACTACCGGTCCGATATACTTGAAACTTGCCAGGTATATTGCTGGGGACCCGAGGATGTGCCTTTTCAAGGTTTTAAATTAATCGCAGAAGTAGTTACCGAGCTATGTCCAAAAAACGATTCAACCAATCAGAGAGCAGCGAGCTATCACGTGTGCCGAACGTGGCGAACACACTCTGCCTCGGATGGCACATTTGAGAGCGTATTCATTTATTTCCCGTCGGCAAACTATGTTGCCGTTAAACTATGTTTTAAAACTAATTCTAAAACTAATTAAAACTAATTTGCGATTCATCGTAACTGCGATTTGCGACCTTCCGGACAGTGAGGACTGCACTTCCGGCATCCAATCACAGAACGCGTTATTGCGTAGGCGTGGCCGATGTGAGAGCAAGCAGCGAGCCGAGCCCAGCGCGTGCGCCATTACGGTACGTAATTCGATTTCTTCCGGAGAAAATAATAATTTCTCGATTTCTTATGCGCATTATTTCTCCCAATTCAGTCAGAGCGAAGGGCGGAAGCGAAGAGCGTTGTTTTTTTTGTTTACGGGCGTACGGGCGGGGTAGAGCGTACGGGTAGCGTTTATTTTTTTTTTTGGCACATTTGAGAGCGTATTCATTTATTTCACGTTGGCAAACTATGTTGCCGCTATGTTGGCGTTAAACTATGTTTTAAAACTAATTAAAACTAATTTGCGATTCTTTCGCTTTCCTGCGCATTTGTGCACGCTATGGCGATTTCTTTACCAAACTCCGCTAGCCGTTAGCTTTGGACCAAACCATTTCATGTAAATAGAGGGGGGGGATTGTCACCGTACTCGCAAGCCGTTAGCTTTGGACCAAACCATTGCATGTAAATAGAGGGGGGGGGGATATACTTTTAGATATATATATAGTACGGGCATGCCCTAGTAATAATAATAATAATAATTCATTTATTTTGTATAGCGCTTTTCCAGAAGCCCAAAGGCGCTTTGACAGAGTGGCAAACATAATGCATAACAATACATGAAAACAACAATTGCAAAAAGACAAGAATCAGTAGGGAAATATTTAAAGCAAAAGGAGGGAGAAGGAGAAGAGATAGTCAGGGGTTAAATGCTGTGGGTTGAATGTTGAATGCAGTGTTGAACAGGTGGGTCTTTAGTGATGTTTTGAATGTGGTGAGTGAGGAGGAGTCTCTGATGGTGTGAGGTAGTGAGTTCCAGAGGGTGGGAGCAGCGATGGAGAAGGCCCTGTCCCCCCAGGATCTGAATTTGGTCCGGATGGAGGGGGTCAGGAGGTTGGTACCAGCAGAGCGGAGGTTGCGGGTGGGAGTGTGTCTGGAGAGGAGGTCAGCCAGGTAGGATGGGGCCAGGTTATGGAGGGCTTTGTATGTCAAGAGGAGGATTTTGTACTGGATTCTCTGGGGGATGGGGAGCCAGTGAAGCTTGTAAAGGACGGGGGTGATGTGGTCACGGGTCCGGGAATGGGTGAGTAGACGGGCAGCGGAGTTCTGAATGTATTGGAGTTTATTGGTGATTTTTGAGGGTGAACCATAGAGGAGGCTATTGCAGTAGTCCAGACGGGAGGTGATGAAGGCGTGGATGAGGGTTTCTGCAGCCGTGGAGGAGAGGGATGAGCGGAGACGGGCAATGTTTTTCAGGTGAAAGAAGGCTGACTTTGTGATCTGTTTAGTGTATTTGTCGAAGGAAAGGGTTTGGTCAAAGATGACGCCAAGATTCCGGATGTGAGGGGAGGTGGATACTGGGATACCGTCGATGTTGAGGGCAAAGTTATGGGTGGATTTTGTGAGCGTTTTTGGGCCAATGATGATTATTTCAGATTTATCACAGTTAAGCTTGAGGAAGTTGATTTGAAGCCAGGATTTTATTTCAGTGATGCAGTTTGTCAGGATAGAGTGGGTGTCGGTGGAGACGGACTTGGTGGAGATGAAAAGCTGGATGTCATCGGCGAAGCAGTGGAATTGGAGACCATGACGGCGGATTAAGTGACCGAGCGGGGACAGGTAAAGGATGAAGAGGAGGGGGCCAAGAACTGAACCTTGGGGGACACCTTGGGGGAGGGGAGCAGTGGGGGATTTGCAGTTATTGATGGAGATGAACTGGCATCTGTCAGAGAGGTATGATTTAATCCAAGAGAGGGCAGTGCCGGTAACGTTAAAGGTGGATTCAAGTCAAGTCAAGTGAGGAGGATAGTGTGATCGATGGTGTCAAAGGCAGCGCTGAGGTCGAGGAGGACGAGAATGTTGAGGTTGCCAGCGTCAGAGGAGAGGAGAAGGTTGTTGGTGATTTTGAGGAGAGCAGTTTCAGTACTGTGGTTGGACCGGAATCCGGATTGGAATGTTTCATACAGGTTATTGGCAGAGAGATGATGTTTGAGTTGAGTGGCTACAGCGCGTTCCAAAACTTTTGACAGAAAGGGTAGGTTGGAGATGGGTCTGAAGTTGTTTAGGGTGTCAGGGTTTAGACCAGGTTTTTTTAGAATGGGGGTAACAGCAGCAATTTTGAGGGAAGGTGGGACGATGCCTGTAGACAGGGAGGAGTTTATTGTTGCAATGATAAGTGGAGAGAGAGCAGGGAGGGAGGCTTTGACAAAGCTGGAGGGGATGGGGTCAAGAGTGCAGGTGGCAGTTTTCATTCCTATGAGGAGTTCAGAGAGGTCAGTAGGGGAGATTGGGGAGAACCGAGACAGGGGATGGCAGGACAAGGGGGGGCAGGTGGTTGGAGGGGGAGCGGGTGCGGCGGTGGTCAAGCTGTTGTAGATGTTGTCAATTTTGCGTTGGAAGAAAGAGAGGAAGGAGATGCAGTTGTCTACTGTGAATGACTGGGTGGTGGTGTTCAGGGGGCGGAGGAGTTTGTTTATTGTCGAGAAGAGTGCTTTTGGGTTTCCGGAGCCAGAGTGGATAATTTGAGAGTAGTAGGCAGAGCGGGCGCGGGAGAGGGCATCTTTGTAGTGTTGTAGGTGGTCCTTGTAGGCTTGGGAGTGAACTGTGAGACCCGTTTTATTGCGGAGTCTTTCAAGTTGGCGAGCACGAGTTTTCATCAGGTGGAGTTCAGGGGTAAACCAGGGAGCAGAATGGGTGAAAGAAACTGTTTTGGTTTTTACAGGCGCAAGCTGGTCAAGGCAGGAGGAGAGAGTGTGGTTGTAGTAGTCAGTGAGGTCGGAAGGGGTGTGGAGGTCAATGAAGGGAGAAGTGGACATTTTTTCAGAGAGGGTGGATGAGAATGAGGTAGGTGAAAGAGCGTTTAGCTTACGGAAGTTGATTGTGCGATAATGCCTTGGTGTTGGGGCGGGGATGTTGATGGTCAGAGTGATGGCTAAGTGGTCAGAGAGGGTGAGGTCGGAGCCATAGAGATGGTGCAAATTTAATCCAGTGGAGCAGACAAGGTCCAAAATGTGACCACGGATATGGGTAGGAAAGTCGACATGTTGAGTGAGGTTAAAGCAGGTGAGTAAATCAGTGAAGTCAGTGGTTATTGTGGAGTCAGTGGAGCCCATGTGGATATTGAAATCACCAAGGAGGAGGATTGAGGGGGAGAGGGAACATAGCTGGGTCAGAAAGTAGGAGAAGTCAGACAGGAATGATGGGTGTGGTTTGGGAGGGCGGTAGACGACAGCCATGACTGACTGCGTGCGACCAGAGAGTTTTAAAGCCAGGTGTTCAAATGATGGAGCAGATGAGATGGAGATGAGGTTGGTCTTGATGTCTTGACGGTGGATAACGGCAATTCCACCACCTCGGCCCTCCGAGCGTGGTTTATTGACGTAGGAATATCCATTGGGTGTGGTGAGGTTAAGTGTGTAGTAGTCCAGAGGTTGTTGCCAGGTTTCGGTGAGACAGAGAAAGTCCAGTTTGTTATCCAGGATGTATTCGTTGTTATCCAGGATTTTACAAAATAAACTTTTTCTTGAAGGGCTGAACCGTGCGCTCAAAACGATAGTAATGGCGACAGGGAAATGTTTTGTTTTGCGCCGCAAAGGCGCCCTGTGTGACGTGAGGACCATGTCGTGCTGCATAGATTATCATAAATTATCATATAATTACCGGCGGCGCGTTCCGTGACGTCACGGCTCACTTAATTGCAATTATCTCTGCTATTCTTTGGCCGAATCGAACCGAAAACCAAATATGTTGTATAATATTCGGATGCGCACGTTTCAAGCCCGGTTTGAGCTTCCGCAGTTACGTGGTTCTCGAGATAACCGTTTGGGCTCAATTTCCCTATAGGTGCTTTCCTTTGTGAGTTCTATGAGCGGTGTCGGGTCTGGACTTTGTTGCTGAAGATGCGAGGGGGCGGAATTTTGCTGCTGGGTGACTTCGTCACGATTCGTGATTATTTCCCCGCCCATTACAACCAGAAGACACGACACCCATACAACCGGAGGAATGTGCTGTGTGTGGGCCCAGGAAAGGGCCTGAAATCACTCCTGGGGGGAGTCCTAATGGGGGCGACAGGCCCCGGGGGTGGGTGGCACAAAAGACACTCGACGCGTGCCCACGTGTGCCCGTGCGTGTGGAAAACAGGGTGGGTGCCCGCCGCACCGACGCGCGTCACAAAAAATCGAACCTAGGGCTTGGTCCTTGTGAGGGACGCTAAAGACGATTGTGCTTGGCTTGTGCTTGTGGTGTGTGTGTGCTGAAAATGGAAACGTTAAAAAACGTAGTTAGATTTAGTGAACCCGAAATGCTGTTGTGTTATTTAAAAAATAATAATTATCCACTCCACACGAAAGGCTAAAGTGCTTTTAAAAAGACCTATGGTATACGGTGTGGTATCGTGCGATACACCGTGGATGGAACGTCGTTACGTGTGCGTATACGTGCTTCCATTCCACAAAACGAACTTGCGATGGGTACGTATTTATGGATGCGGCGTACGATGCGATAAACAATAAAATGCCCCTGCCGGTGTTACGTGGTGTGGCGCGGTGTGTGTTGGTCCCTTCCTCGTTATACGTTATTTATGGCATGACGTACGTGCTGGTTTTCGTGCGGGATCACAAAAATCGATGTGCTTCCGTCGCGTATGTATGGACGTGTCGCTGAAAAACATTTCTTTTTTTTAAACTTGGAATCTCAAAAACGTTCGTTTCGACCGTCGATGATGGTAGGGACTCGACCTCGTGGTCACCGAGGGTGTCGTCAGCTTATCGTATTAGGGGACGAAAACACGTGGGGGCTCGAGGCCGCGCGTTCGCCGACGCCCCGACCGACGGTCCGTGCTCTTCTGCGCCGAGCCGGGGCGAGCGCGGGTCTCGTGGGGTGCGGCGCCGGAGAGGTCCGCCGGTGCGTGCTCGTGGTGCGAGGCGTGGTGCGGCGCGTGGTCGCCCCGCCGAAAACACGCGCGCCTTTGCTTTTCCCTGTGCCTGCCTTTACGCCCTCCGGTGAAACCTCCGGGCCGTAAAGGCAGGAGCGTGGCTTCGGACGGAGACCCGAAAGTGGAAAAGTCGGTTTTTTTTTCGAAGGGTTCGCTACGATATGATGTTTCGCTCACGAGGTTCAGACGTACGTGGCGGCGGCCGTCTTGGGTTTTGACGTGGCGACCCGATTTACGACGGCGTTCTTCCGTATGCCGAGATACACCCACGCTCCGAATTAGAAGTCGGTACTTTGCTTATTTTTCCAGATATTCCGCTCACGAGTTTCAGACGTATATATGGTGGCGGCCATCTTGGAGTTGACGTGGCGACCCGATTTTCAACTGCGTTCTTCCTTATGCCTAGATACACCCACGCACCAGATTAGAAGTCGGTTCTTTGCTTATTTTTCGAGATATTCCGCTCACGAGGTTCAGACGTAGATAATGTGGCGGCCATCTTGGATTTTGACGTGGCGACCCAATTTACGATAACCTTCTTCCTTATGCCTCGGTACACCCACGCACCGAATTAGAAGTTGGTGCTTTGCCTATTTTTCAAGATATTCCGCTCACAATGTTCAGACGTATATATGGTGGCGGCCATCTTGGATTTGACGTGGCGACCCAATTTTCGACAGCGTTCTTCCTTATGCCTAGGTACACCCACACCCACGCACCTAATTAGAAGTTGGTGCTTTGCCTATTTTTCAAGATATTCCACTCACAATGTTCAGACATATATATGGTGGCGGCCATCTTGGATTTTGACGTGGCGACCCAATTTTCAATAGCGTTCTTCCTTGTGCCTAGATACACGCACACACCAAATTAGAAGTTTCTACTTCGCTTATTTCTCAAGATATGCAGGTTGCAAGGTCAGACATATATATGGTGGCGGCCATCTTGGATTTTGACGTGGCGACCCAATTTTCGACAGCTTTCTTCCGTGTGCCTAGATACACCCACACACCAAGTTAGAAGTTTCTACTTCGCTTATTTCTCAAGATATGCAGGTTGCAAGGTCAGACATATATATGGTGGCGGCCATCTTGGATTTTGACGTGGCGACCCAATTTTCGAAGGCTTTCTTCCTTGTGCCTAGATACACGCACACACCAAGTTAGAAGTTTCTACTTCGCTTATTTTTCAAGATATGCAGGTTGCAAGGTTCAGACATACATGTTGGCGGCCATCTTGGAGTTTGCCGTGGCGACCCAATTTTCAATAGCTGGCGCATGCGCAGATGGGCTGCACTGCGATGCTACTGAAAAGCGGCTGAGAAAACCGCGCATGCGCAGATCGCGGACATGATTCATTTCGAATTTCCATCTTTATTTAATTTCCGAAAAGACGTCTGCATTCGACAATCGCGTGATGACGTCACGACGTAAATGAATTTCTTCATATAACTTCAGATCCGCTGGATGGATTTTGACGAAATAAACGGCATCGTGTAGGGCATTTAAATGCGCAAATTTCGAGACCACTTGTGACCATGACAGCCATTTCCTTCTCGCACAGCACCAAACGTTCTAATACGTCAATCCCGTCAACCCTGCGCATGCGCAGGTGGTGCGACAGTCGTTTGCCGAAGCACTTGGACATTTAACGCTGAAAATATCGCGCATGCGCAAATGGTAGCGCTGGAGCGCAAGGTCACGTGTGCACGCGTACGTAATATGTGGATGGATATTTGCGCATGCGCAAATGGTCGCGCTGGAGCGCAAGGTCACGTGTGCACGCTTACGTAACTTACGTACGCGCTTTGATGGGCGGGGCGAACGGTGTTCACGAATGGTAAAATGCGGAAGCGCTGGAAGCGTATGCGAAGCTGTCGCACGATCTCCTGTCATGGTCCACAAGATTATCACAGAGAGGTGCAGCTTCCAGCGTTTCGAGATATGATCCAGACCTAACTTTTGAGACCGGTCCCAGCGTTCTAGGCCCCGTGGTTGGTTCAGACGGACCCGACGAAGGACGTGTTGGATTTTACCGCGAGCCGATTCGAACGCCGACGTGCCGGCGAACAAAACCGGTCATATCTTTTGAACGCGTGGCTCGATTTTTACAAAATAAACTTTTTCTTGAAGGGCTGAACCGTGCGCTCAAAAGGATAGTAATGGCGACCGGGAAATGTTTTGTTTTGCGCCGCAAAGGCGTCTTGTGTGACGTGAGGACCATGTCGTGCTGCATAAATTATCATATCATTACCGCCGGCGCGATCCGTGACGTCACGGCTCACTTAATTGCAATTATCTGTGCTATTCCTTGGCCGAATCGAACCGAAAAAGAGTTATGTTGTATAATATTCGGATGCGCACGTTTCAAGCCCGGTTTGAGCTTCCGCAGTTACGTGGTTCTCGAGATAGCCGTTTGGGCGCCCAAACCCTTAGTGTTTTCCTCTGTGAGTTCTATGAGCGGTTTCGGGCCTGGACTATGTTGGTGAAGATGCGAGGGGGCGGGCTTTTGCTTCTGGGTGACTTCGTCACGTTTCGTGATTATTTCTCCGCCCTTTACAACCAGAAAAAAACACGACCAACAGGAATATTGTGCTGTGTTTCGGCCCAGGAAAGGGCCTGAAATCACTCCTGGGGGGAGTCCTAATGGGGGCGACAGGCCCCGGGGGTGGGTGTCACAAAAGACACTCGACGCGTGCCCACGTGTGCCCGTGCGTGTGGAAAACAGGGTGGGTGCCCACCGCACCGACGCGCGTGACAAAAAATCGAACGTAGGGCTTGGTCCTTGTGAGGGACGCTAAAGACGATTGTGCTTGGCTTGTGCTTGTGCTGTGGGTGTGCTGAAAATGGAAACGTTAAAAAACGTAGTTAGATTTAGTGAACCCGAAATGCTGTTTTGTTATTTAAAAAAAAATTATTATCCACTCCACACGAAAGGCTAATGTGCTTTTTAAAAGACCTATGGTATACGGTGTGGTATCGTGCGATAGACCGTGGATGGAACGTCGTTACGTGTGCGTATACGTGCTTCCATTCCACAAAACGAACTTGCGACGGGTACGTATTTATGGATGCGGCGTACGATGCGATAAACAATAAAATGCCCCTGCCGGTGTTACGTGGTGTGGCACGGTGTGTGTTGGTCCCTTCCTCGTTATACGTTATTTATGGCATGACGTACGTGCTGGTTTTCGTGCGGGATCACAAAAATCGATGTGCTTCCGTCGCGTACGTATGGATGCGTCGCTGAAAAACATTTCTTTTTTTTAAACTTGGAATCTCAAAAACATTCGTTTCGACCGTCGATGATGGTAGGGACTCGACCTCGTGGTCACCGAGGGTGTCGTCAGCTTATCGTATTAGGGGACGAAAACACGGGGGGGCTCGAGGCCGCGCGTTCGCCGACGCCCGGACCGACGGTCCGTGCTCTTCTGCGCCGAGCCGGGGCGAGCGCGGGTCTCGTGGGGCGCGGCGCCGGAGAGGTCCGCCGGTGCGTGCTCGTGGTGCGAGGCGTGGTGCGGCGCGTGGTCGCCCCGCCGAAAACACGCGCGCCTTTGCTTTTCCCTGTGCCTGCCTTTACGCCCTCCGGTGAAACCTCCGGGCCGTAAAGGCAGGAGCGTGGCTTCGGACGGAGACCCGAAAGTGGAAAAGTCGGTTTTTTTTTCGAAGGGTTCGCTACGATATGATGTTTCGCTCACGAGGTTCAGACGTACGTGGCGGCGGCCGTCTTGGGTTTTGACGTGGCGACCCGATTTACGACGGCGTTCTTCCTTATGCCGAGATACACCCACGCACCGAATTAGAAGTCGGTACTTTGCTTATTTTTCCAGATATTCCGCTCACGAGGTTCAGACGTATATATGGTGGCGGCCATCTTGGAGTTGACGTGGCGACCCGATTTTCAACTGCGTTCTTCCTTATGCCTAGATACACCCACGCACCGGATTAGAAGTCGGTTCTTTGCTTATCTTTCGAGATATTCCGCTCACGAGGTTCAGACGTAGATAATGTGGTGGCCATCTTGGATTTTGACGTGGCGACCCAATTTACGATAACCTTCTTCCTTATGCCTCGGTACACCCACGCACCGAATTAGAAGTTGGTGCTTTGCCTATTTTTCAAGATATTCCGCTCACAATGTTCAGACGTATATATGGTGGCGGCCATCTTGGATTTGACGTGGCGACCCAATTTTCGACAGCGTTCTTCCTTATGCCTAGGTACACCCACGCACCTAATTAGAAGTTGGTGCTTTGCCTATTTTTCAAGATATTCCACTCACAATGTTCAGACATATATATGGTGGCGGCCATCTTGGATTTTGACGTGGCGACCCAATTTTCAATAGCATTCTTCCTTGTGCCTAGATACACGCACACACCAAATTAGAAGTTTCTACTTCGCTTATTTCTCAAGATATGCAGGTTGCAAGGTCAGACATATATATGGTGGCAGCCATCTTGGATTTTGACGTGGCGACCCAATTTTCAATAGCGTTCTTCCTTGTGCCTAGATACACGCACACACCAAATTAGAAGTTTCTACTTCGCTTATTTCTCAAGATATGCAGGTTGCAAGGTCAGACATATATATGGTGGCGGCCATCTTGGATTTTGACGTGGCGACCCAATTTTCGAAGGCTTTCTTCCTTGTGCCTAGATACACGCACACACCAAGTTAGAAGTTTCTACTTCGCTTATTTTTCAAGATATGCAGGTTGCAAGGTTCAGACATACATGTTGGCGGCCATCTTGGATTTTGCCGTGGCGACAATTTTCAATAGCTGGCGCATGCGCAGATGGGCTGCACTGCGATGCCACTGAAAAGCGGCTGAGAAAACCGCGCATGCGCAGATCGCGGACATGATTCATTTCGAATTTCCATCTTTATTTAATTTCCGAAAAGACGTCTGCATTCGACAATCGCGTGATGACGTCACCACGTAAATGAATTTCTTCATATAACTTCAGATCCGCTGGATGGATTTTGACGAAATAAAGGGCATCGTGTAGGGCATTTAAATGCGCAAATTTCGAGACCACATGTGACCATGACAGCCATTTCCTTCTCGCACAGCACCAAACATTCTAATGCGTCAATCCCATCAACCCTGCGCATGCGCAGGTGGTGCGACAGTCGTTTGCCGAAGCACTTGAACATTTAACGCTGAAAAAATCGCGCATGCGCAAATGGTAGCGCTGGAGCGCAAGGTCACGTGTGCACGCGTACGTAATATGTGGATGGATATTTGCGCATGCGCAAATGGTCGCGCTGGAGCGCAAGGTCACGTGTGCACGCTTACGTAACTTACGTACGCGCTTTGATGGGCGGGGCGAACGGTGTTCACGAATGGTAAAATGCGGAAGCGCTGGAAGCGTATGCGAAGCTGTCGCACGATCTCCTGTCATGGTCCACAAGATTATCACAGAGAGGTGCAGCTTCCAGCGTTTCGAGATATGATCCAGACCTAACTTTTGAGACCGGTCCCAGCGTTCTAGGCGCGGTGGTTGTCTCAGACGGACCCGACGAAGGACGTGTTGGATTTTACCGCGAGCCGATTCTAGCGCCGACGTGCCGGCGAACAAAACCGGTCATATCTTTTGAACGCGTGGCTCGATTTTTACAAAATAAACTTTTTCTTGAAGGGCTGAACCGTGCGCTCAAAACGATACCGAGTTTGACCCTGAGAGAGCCGTTTTGCGCCGGCAAAGGCGCCTTGCGTGACGTGAGGACCATGTCGTGCTGCATAAATTATCATATCATTACCGCCGGCGCGATCCGTGACGTCACGGCTCACTTAATTGCAATTATCTGTGCTATTCCTTGGCCGAATCGAACCGAAAAAGAGTTATGTTGTATAATATTCGGATGCGCACGTTTCAAGCCCGGTTTGAGCTTCCGCAGTTACGTGGTTCTCGAGATAGCCGTTTCCGAGCCCAAACTCTATAGTGTTTTCCTCTGTAAGTTCTATGAGCGGTTTCGGGCCTGGACTATGTTGGTGAAGATGCGAGGGGGCGGGATTTTGCTTCTGGGTGACTTCGTCACGATAACGTGATTATTTCTCCGCCCTTTACAACCAGAAAAAAACACGACCAACAGGAATATTGTGCTGTGTTTCGGCCCAGGAAAGGGCCTGAAATCACTCCTGGGGGGAGTCCTAATGGGGGCGACAGGCCCCGGGGGTGGGTGGCACAAAACACACTCGACGCGTGCCCACGTGTGCCCGTGCGTGTGGAAAATATCGGGTGGGTGCCCACCGCACCGACGCGCGTGACAAAAAATCGAACCTAGGGCTTGGTCCTTGTGAGGGACGCTAAAGACGATTGTGCTTGGCTTGTGCTTGTGCTGTGTGTGTGCTGAAAATGGAAACGTTAAAAAACGTAGTTAGATTTAGTGAACCCGAAATGCTGTTTTGTTATTTAAAAAATAATAATTATCCACTCCACACGAAAGGCTAAAGTGCTTTTAAAAAGACCTATGGTATACGGTGTGGTATCGTGCGATACACCGTGGATGGAACGTCGTTACGTGTGCGTATACGTGCTTCCATTCCACAAAACGAACTTGCGACGGGTACGTATTTATGGATGCGGCGTACGATGCGATAAACAATAAAATGCCCCTGCCGGTGTTACGTGGTGTGGCACGGTGTGTGTTGGTCCCTTCTTCGTTATACGTTATTTATGGCATGACGTACGTGCTGGTTTTCGTGCGGGATCACAAAAATCGATGTGCTTCCGTCGCGTACGTATGGATGCGTCGCTGAAAAACATTTCTTTTTTTTAAACTTGGAATCTCAAAAACGTTCGTTTCGACCGTCGATGATGGTAGGGACTCGACCTCGTGGTCACCGACGGTGTCGTCAGCTTATCGTATTAGGGGACGAAAACACGGGGGGGCTCGAGGCCGCGCGTTCGCCGACGCCCGGACCGACGGTCCGTGCTCTTCTGCGCCGAGCCGGGGCGAGCGCGGGTCTCGTGGGGTGCGGCGCCGGAGAGGTCCGCCGGTGCGTGCTCGTGGTGCGAGGCGTGGTGTGGCGCGTGGTCGCCCCGCCGAAAACACGCGCGCCTTTGCTTTTCCCTGTGCCTGCCTTTACGCCCTCCGGTGAAACCTCCGGGCCGTAAAGGCAGGAGCGTGGCTTCGGACGGAGACCCGAAAGTGGAAAAGTCGGTTTTTTTTTCGAAGGGTTCGCTACGATATGATGTTTCGCTCACGAGGTTCAGACGTACGTGGCGGCGGCCGTCTTGGGTTTTGACGTGGCGACCCGATTTACGACGGCGTTCTTCCTTATGCCGAGATACACCCACGCACCGAATTAGAAGTCGGTACCT
This sequence comes from Myxine glutinosa, assembly GCF_964187855.1. Classification (NCBI taxonomy): domain Eukaryota; kingdom Metazoa; phylum Chordata; class Myxini; order Myxiniformes; family Myxinidae; genus Myxine; species Myxine glutinosa. The sequence continues at coordinate 32,464,567 of NC_136262.1, read as the reverse complement.
TGCTTATCTTTCGAGATATTCCGCTCACGAGGTTCAGACGTATATAAGGTGGCGGCCATCTTGGAGTTGACGTGGCGACCCGATTTTCAACTGCGTTCTTCCTTATGCCTAGATACACCCACGCACCGGATTAGAAGTTGGTTCTTTGCTTATTTTTCCAGATATTCCGCTCACGAGGTTCAGACGTAGATATGGTGGCGGCCATCTTGGATTTTGACGTGGCGACCCAATTTACGACAACCTTCTTCCTTATGCCTCGGTACACCCACGCACCGAATTAGAAGTTGGTGCTTTGCCTATTTTTCAAGATATTCCGCTCACAATGTTCAGACGTATATATGGTGGCGGCCATCTTGGATTTGACGTGGCGACCCAATTTTCGACAGCGTTCTTCCTTATGCCTAGGTACAGCCACGCACCTAATTAGAAGTTGGTGCTTTGCCTATTTTTCAAGATATTCCGCTCACGAGGTTCAGACATAGATATGGTGGCGGCCATCTTGGATTTTGACGTGGCGACCCAATTTACGATAGCCTTCTTCCTTGTGCCTAGATACACGCACACACCAAGTTAGAAGTTTCTACTTCGCTTATTTTTCAAGATATTCCACTCACAATGTTCAGACATATATATGGTGGCGGCCATCTTGGATTTTGACGTGGCGACCCAATTTACGATAGCCTTCTTCCTTGTGCCTCGATACACGGACACACCAAATTAGAAGTTTCTACTTCGCTTATTTTTCAAGATATGCAGGTTGCAAGGTTCAGACATACATGTTGGCGGCCATCTTGGATTTTGACGTGGCGACCCAATTTTCAATAGCTGGCGCATGCGCAGATGGGCTGCACTGCGATGCCACTGAAAAGCGGCTGAGAAAACCGCGCATGCGCAGATCGCGGACATGATTCATTTCGAATTTCCATCTTTATTTAATTTCCGAAAAGACGTCTGCATTCGACAATCGCGCGATGACGTCACGACGTAAATGAATTTCTTCATATAACTTCAGATCCGCTGGATGGATTTTGACGAAATAAACGGCATCGTGTAGGGCATTTAAATGCGCAAATTTCGAGACCACTTGTGACCATGACAGCCATTTCCTTCTCGCACAGCACCAAACATTCTAATACGTCAATCCCGTCAACCCTGCGCATGCGCAGGTGGTGCGACAGTCGTTTGCCGAAGCACTTGAACATTTAACGCTGAAAAAATCGCGCATGCGCAAATGGTAGCGCTGGAGCGCAAGGTCACGTGTGCACGCTTACGTAACTTACGTACGCGCTTTGATGGGCGGGGCGAACGGTGTTCACGAAATGGTAAAATGCGGATGTCCTGGAAGCGTATGCGATAGTGTCGCACGATCTCTTGTCATGGTCCACAAGATTATCACAGAGAGGTGCAGCTTCCAGCGTTTCGAGATATGATCCAGACCTAACTTTTGAGACCGGTCCCAGCGTTATAGGCCCCGTGGTTGTCTCAGACGGACCCGACGAAGGACGTGTTGGATTTTACCGCGAGCCGATTCGAGCACCGACGTGCCGGCGAACAAAACCGGTCATATCTTTTGAACGCGTGGCTCGATTTTTACAAAATAAACTTTTTCTTGAAGGGCTGAACCGTGCGCTCAAAACGATAGTAATGGCGACCGGGAAATGTTTTGTTTTGCGCCGCAAAGGCGTCTTGTGTGACGTGAGGACCATGTCGTGCTGCATAGATTATCATAAATTATCATATCATTATCGGCGGCGCGATCCGTGACGTCACGGCTCACTTAATTGCAATTATCTCCGCTATTCCTTGGCCGAATCGAACCGAAAAAGAGTTATGTTGTATAATATTCGGATGCGCACGTTTCAAGCCCGGTTTGAGCTTCCGCAGTTAAGTGGTTCTCGAGATAGCCGTTTCACCACGATTTCTCTATAGTGTTTTCCTCTGTGAGTTCTATGAGCGGTTTCGGGCCTGGACTATGTTGGTGAAGATGCGAGGGGGCGGGCTTTTGCTTCTGGGTGACTTCGTCACGATTCGTGATTATTTCTCCGCCCTTTACAACCAGAAGACACGACACGAGTAACATACGGAATGTTGTGGTGTGTGTGGGCCCAGGAAAGGGCCTGAAATCACTCCTGGGGGGAGTCCTAATGGGGGCGACAGGCCCCGGGGGTGGGTGGCACAAACAAAACACACTCGACGCGTGCCCACGTGTGCCCGTGCGTGTGGAAAACAGGGTGGGTGCCCACCACACCGACGCGCGTGACAAAAAATCGAACCTAGGGCTTGGTCCTTGTGAGGGACGCTAAAGACGATTGTGCTTGGCTTGTGCTTGTGCTGGGTGTGTGCTGAAAATGGAAACGTTAAAAAACGTAGTTAGATTTAGTGAACCCGAAATGCTGTTTTGTTATTTAAAAAAAAAAAATTATCCACTCCACACGAAAGGCTAAAGTGCTTTTAAAAAGACCTATGGTATACGGTGTGGTATCGTGCGATACACCGTGGATGGAACGTCGTTACGTGTGCGTATACGTGCTTCCATTCCACAAAACGAACTTGCGACGGGTACGTATTTATGGATGCGGCGTACGATGCGATAAACAATAAAATGCCCCTGCCGGTGTTACGTGGTGTGGCACGGTGTGTGTTGGTCCCTTCCTCGTTACACGTTATTTATGGCATCACGTACGTGCTGGTTTTTGTGCGGGATCACAAAAATCGATGTGCTTCCGTCGCGTACGTATGGACGTGTCGCTGAAAAACATTTCTTTTTTTTAAACTTGGAATCTCAAAAACATTCCTTTCGACCGTCGATGATGGTAGGGACTCGACCTCGTGGTCACCGAGGGTGTCGTCAGCTTATCGTATTAGGGGACGAAAACACGTGGGGGCTCGAGGCCGCGCGTTCGCCGACGCCCGGACCGACGGTCCGTGCTCTTCTGCGCCGAGCCGGGGCGAGCGCGGGTCTCGTGGGGCGCGGCGCCGGAGAGGTCCGCCGGTGCGTGCTCGTGGTGCGAGGCGTGGTGCGGCGCGTGGTCGCCCCGCCGAAAACACGCGCGCCTTTGCTTTTCCCTGTGCCTGCCTTTACGCCCTCCGGTGAAACCTCCGGGCCGTAAAGGCAGGAGCGTGGCTTCGGACGGAGACCCGAAAGTGGAAAAGTCGTTTTTTTTTTCGAAGGGTTCGCCACGATATGATGTTTCGCTCACGAGGTTCAGACGTACGTGGCGGCGGCCGTCTTGGGTTTTGACGTGGCGACCCGATTTACGACGGCGTTCTTCCTTATGCCGAGATACACCCACGCACCGAATTAGAAGTCGGTACCTTGCTTATCTTTCGAGATATTCCGCTCACGAGGTTCAGACGTATATATGGTGGCGGCCATCTTGGAGTTGACGTGGCGACCCGATTTTCAACTGCGTTCTTCCTTATGCCTAGATACACCCACGCACCGGATTAGAAGTCGGTTCTTTGCTTATTTTTCGAGATATTCCGCTCACGAGGTTCAGACGTAGATATGGTGGCGGCCATCTTGGATTTTGACGTGGCGACCCAATTTACGATAACCTTCTTCCTTATGCCTCGGTACACCCACGCACCGAATTAGAAGTTGGTGCTTTGCCTATTTTTCAAGATATTCCGCTCACAATGTTCAGACGTATATATGGTGGCGGCCATCTTGGATTTTGACGTGGCGACCCAATTTTCAATAGCATTCTTCCTTGTGCCTAGATACACGCACACACCAAATTAGAAGTTTCTACTTCGCTTATTTCTCAAGATATGCAGGTTGCAAGGTCAGACATATATATGGTGGCGGCCATCTTGGATTTTGACGTGGCGACCCAATTTACGATAGCCTTCTTCCTTATGCCTCGGTACACCCACGCACCAAATTAGAAGTTGGTGCTTTGCCTATTTTTCAAGATATTCCACTCACAATGTTCAGACATATATATGGTGGCGGCCATCTTGGATTTTGACGTGCAGACCCAATTTTCGATAGCGTTCTTCCTTGTGCCTAGAAACACGCACACACCAAGTTAGAAGTTTCTACTTCGCTTATTTTTCAAGATATGCAGGTTGCAAGGTTCAGACATACATGTTGGCGGCCATCTTGGATTTTGCCGTGGCGACCCAATTTTCAATAGCTGGCGCATGCGCAGATGGGCTGCACTGCGATGCCACTGAAAAGCGGCTGAGAAAACCGCGCATGCGCAGATCGCGGACATGATTCATTTCGAATTTCCATCTTTATTTAATTTCCGAAAAGACGTCTGCATTCGACAATCGCGCGATGACGTCACGACGTAAATGACTTTCTTCATATAACTTCAGATCCGCTGGATGGATTTTGACGAAATAAACGGCATCGTGTAGGGCATTTAAATGCGCAAATTTCGAGACCACTTGTGACCATGACAGCCATTTCCTTCTCGCACAGCACCAAACATTCTAATGCGTCAATCCCGTCAACCCTGCGCATGCGCAGGTGGTGCGACAGTCGTTTGCCGAAGCACTTGAACATTTAACGCTGAAAAAATCGCGCATGCGCAAATGGTAGCGCTGGAGAGCAAGGTCACGTGTGCACGCGTACGTAATATGTGGATGGATATTTGCGCATGCGCAAATGGTCGCGCTGGAGCGCAAGGTCACGTGTGCACGCTTACGTAACTTACGTCCGCGCTTTGATGGGCGGGGCGTACGGTGTTAACGAAATGCTAAAATGCGGAAGCGCTGGAAGCGTATGCGAAGCTGTCGCACGATCTCCTGTCATGGTCCACAAGATTATCACAGAGAGGTGCAGCTTCCAGCGTTTCGAGATATGATCCAGACCTAACTTTTGAGACCGGTCCCAGCGTTCTAGGCGCGGTGGTTGGTTCAGACGGACCCGACGAAGGACGTGTTGGATTTTACCGCGAGCCGATTCTAGCGCCGACGTGCCGGCGAACAAAACCGGTCATATCTTTTGAACGCGTGGCTCGATTTTTACAAAATAAACTTTTTCTTGAAGGGCTGAACCGTGCGCTCAAAACGATACCGAGTTTGACCCTGAGAGATCCGTTTTGCGCCGGCAAAGGCGCCTTGTGTGACGTGAGGACGATCTCGTGCTGCATAGATTATCATAAATTATCATATCATTACCGCCGGCGCGATCCGTGACGTCACGGCTCACTTAATTGCAATTATCTGTGCTATTCCTTGGCCGAATCGAACCGAAAAAGAGTTATGTTGTATAATATTCGGATGCGCACGTTTCAAGCCCGGTTTGAGCTTCCGCAGTTACGTGGTTCTCGAGATAGCCGTTTCTGTGCCCAAACTCTATAGTGTTTTCCTCGTCAGTTCTATGAGCGGTTTCGGGCCTGGACTATGTTGGTGAAGATGCGAGGGGGCGGGCTTTTGCTTCTGGGTGACTTCGTCACGATTCGTGATTATTTCTCCGCCCTTTACAACCAGAAAAAAACACGACCAACAGGAATATTGTGCTGTGTTTCGGCCCAGGAAAGGGCCTGAAATCACTCCTGGGGGGAGTCCTAATGGGGGCGACAGGCCCCGGGGGTGGGTGGCACAAACAAAAGACACTCGACGCGTGCCCACGTGTGCCCGTGGGTGTGGAAAACTGGGTGGGTGCCCACCGCACCGACGCGCGTCACAAAAAATCGAACGTAGGGCTTGGTCCTTGTGAGGGACGCTAAAGACGATTGTGCTTGGCTTGTGCTTGTGCTGTGTGTGTGCTGAAAATGGAAACGTTAAAAAACGTAGTTAGATTTAGTGAACCCGAAATGCTGTTGTGTTATTTAAAAAACAATAATTATCCACTCCACACGAAAGGCTAATGTGCTTTTAAAAAGACCTATGGTATATGGTGTGGTATCGTGCGATACACCGTGGATGGAACGTCGTTACGTGTGCGTATACGTGCTTCCATTCCACAAAACGAACTTGCGACGGGTACGTATTTATGGATGCGGCGTACGATGCGATAAACAATAAAATGCCCCTGCCGGTGTTACGTGGTGTGGCGCGGTGTGTGTTGGTCCCTTCCTCGTTATACGTTATTTGTGGCATGACGTACGTGCTGGTTTTTGTGCGGGATCACAAAAATCGATGTGCTTCCGTCGCGTATGTATGGATGTGTCGCTGAAAAACATTTCTTTTTTTTAAACTTGGAATCTCAAAAACATTCGTTTCGACCGTCGATGATGGTAGGGACTCGACCTCGTGGTCACCGACGGTGTCGTCAGCTTATCGTATTAGGGGACGAAAACACGTGGGGGCTCGAGGCCGCGCGTTCGCCGACGCCCGGACCGACGGTCCGTGCTCTTCTGCGCCGAGCCGGGGCGAGCGCGGGTCTCGTGGGGTGCGGCGTCGGAGAGGTCCGCCGGTGCGTGCTCGTGGTGCGAGGCGTGGTGCGGCGCGTGGTCGCCCCGCCGAAAACACGCGCGCCTTTGCTTTTCCCTGTGCCTGCCTTTACGCCCTCCGGTGAAACCTCCGGGCCGTAAAGGCAGGAGCGTGGCTTCGGACGGAGACCCGAAAGTGGAAAAGTCGGTTTTTTTTTCGAAGGGTTCGCCACGATATGATCTTCCGCTCACGAGGTTCTGACGTACGTGGCGGCGGCCGTCTTGGGTTTTGACGTGGCGACCCGATTTACGACGGCGTTCTTCCTTATGCCGAGATACACCCACGCTCCGAATTAGAAGTCGGTACTTTGCTTATTTTTCCAGATATTCCGCTCACGAGGTTCAGACGTATATATGGTGGCGGCCATCTTGGAGTTGACGTGGCGACCCGATTTTCAACGGCGTTCTTCCTTATGCCGAGATACACCCACGCACCAGATTAGAAGTCGGTACTTTGCTTATTTTTCGAGATATTCCGCTCACGAGGTTCAGACGTATATATGGTGGCGGCCATCTTGGATTTGACGTGGCGACCCAATTTACGATAACCTTCTTCCTTATGCCTCGGTACACCCACGCACCGAATTAGAAGTTGGTGCTTTGCCTATTTTTCAAGATATTCCGCTCACAATGTTCAGACGTATATATGGTGGCGGCCATCTTGGATTTGACGTGGCGACCCAATTTTCGACAGCGTTCTTCCTTATGCCTAGGTACACCCACACCCACGCACCTAATTAGAAGTTGGTGCTTTGCCTATTTTTCAAGATATTCCACTCACAATGTTCAGACATATATATGGTGGCGGCCATCTTGGATTTTGACGTGGCGACCCAATTTTCAATAGCGTTCTTCCTTGTGCCTAGATACACGCACACACCAAATTAGAAGTTTCTACTTCGCTTATTTCTCAAGATATGCAGGTTGCAAGGTCAGACATATATATGGTGGCGGCCATCTTGGATTTTGACGTGGCGACCCAATTTTCGACAGCTTTCTTCCGTGTGCCTAGATACACCCACACACCAAGTTAGAAGTTTCTACTTCGCTTATTTCTCAAGATATGCAGGTTGCAAGGTCAGACATATATATGGTGGCGGCCATCTTGGATTTTGACGTGGCGACCCAATTTTCGAAGGCTTTCTTCCTTGTGCCTAGATACACGCACACACCAAGTTAGAAGTTTCTACTTCGCTTATTTCTCAAGATATGCAGGTTGCAAGGTTCAGACATACATGTTGGCGGCCATCTTGGAGTTTGCCGTGGCGACCCAATTTTCAATAGCTGGCGCATGCGCAGATGGGCTGCACTGCGATGCCACTGAAAAGCGGCTGAGAAAACCGCGCATGCGCAGATCGCGGACATGATTCATTTCGAATTTCCATCTTTATTTAATTTCCGAAAAGACGTCTGTATTCGACAATCGCGTGATGACGTCACGACGTAAATGAATTTCTTCATATAACTTCAGATCCGCTGGATGGATTTTGACGAAATAAACGGCATCGTGTAGGGCATTTAAATGCGCAAATTTCGAGACCACTTGTGACCATGACAGCCATTTCCTTCTCGCACAGCACCAAACATTCTAATGCGTCAATCCCGTCAACCCTGCGCATGCGCAGGTGGTGCGACAGTCGTTTGCCGAAGCACTTGGACATTTAACGCTGAAAAAATCGCGCATGCGCAAATGGTAGCGCTGGAGCGCAAGGTCACGTGTGCACGCGTACGTAATATGTGGATGGATATTTGCGCATGCGCAAATGGTCGCGCTGGAGCGCAAGGTCACGTGTGCACGCTTACGTAACTTACGTACGCGCTTTGATGGGCGGGGCGAACGGTGTTCACGAATGGTAAAATGCGGAAGCGCTGGAAGCGTATGCGAAGCTGTCGCACGATCTCCTGTCATGGTCCACAAGATTATCACAGAGAGGTGCAGCTTCCAGCGTTTCGAGATATGATCCAGACCTAACTTTTGAGACCGGTCCCAGCGTTCTAGGCCCCGTGGTTGGTTCAGACGGACCCGACGAAGGACGTGTTGGATTTTACCGCGAGCCGATTCGAGCACCGACGTGCCGGCGAACAAAACCGGTCATATCTTTTGAACGCGTGGCTCGATTTTTACAAAATAAACTTTTTCTTGAAGGGCTGAACCGTGCGCTCAAAAGGATAGTAATGGCGACCGGGAAATGTTTTGTTTTGCGCCGCAAAGGCGTCTTGTGTGACGTGAGGACCATGTCGTGCTGCATAAATTATCATATCATTACCGCCGGCGCGATCCGTGACGTCACGGCTCACTTAATTGCAATTATCTGTGCTATTCCTTGGCCGAATCGAACCGAAAAAGAGTTATGTTGTATAATATTCGGATGCGCACGTTTCAAGCCCGGTTTGAGCTTCCGCAGTTACGTGGTTCTCGAGATAGCCGTTTCCGAGCCCAAACTCTATAGTGTTTTCCTCTGTAAGTTCTATGAGCGGTTTCGGGCCTGGACTATGTTGGTGAAGATGCGAGGGGGCGGGCTTTTGCTTCTGGGTGACTTCGTCACGATAACGTGATTATTTCTCCGCCCTTTACAACCAGAAGACACGACACCCAACGTACTATGAAATGTGTGTGTGTGGGCCCAGGAAAGGGCCTGAAATCACTCCTGGGGGGAGTCCTAATGGGGGCGACAGGCCCCGGGGGTGGGTGGCACAAAAGACACTCGACGCGTGCCCACGTGTGCCCGTGCGTGTGGAAAACCGGGTGGGTGCCCGCCGCACCGACGCGCGTCACAAAAAATCGAACGCATGGCAAGGTCCTTTTGAGGGACGCTAAAGACGATTGTGCTTGGCTTGTGCTTGTGGTGTGTGTGTGCTGAAAATGGAAACGTTAAAAAACGTAGTTAGATTTAGTGAACCCGAAATGCTGTTGTGTTATTTAAAAAACAATAATTATCCACTCCACACGAAAGGCTAATGTGCTTTTAAAAAGACCTATGGTATATGGTGTGGTATCGTGCGATACACCGTGGATGGAACGTCGTTACGTGTGCGTATACGTGCTTCGATTCCACAAAACGAACTTGCGACGGGTACGTATTTATGGATGCGGCGTACGATGCGATAAACAATAAAATGCCCCTGCCGGTGTTGCGTGGTGTGGCGCGGTGTGTGTTGGTCCCTTCCTCGTTATACGTTATTTATGGCATGACGTACGTGCTGGTTTTTGTGCGGGATCACAAAAATCGATGTGCTTCCGTCGCGTATGTATGGATGTGTCGCTGAAAAACATTTCTTTTTTTTAAACTTGGAATCTCAAAAACATTCGTTTCGACCGTCGATGATGGTAGGGACTCGACCTCGTGGTCACCGAGGGTGTCGTCAGCTTATCGTATTAGGGGACGAAAACACGTGGGGGCTCGAGGCCGCGCGTTCGCCGACGCCCGGACCGACGGTCCGTGCTCTTCTGCGCCGAGCCGGGCCGGGGCGAGCGCGGGTCTCGTGGGGTGCGGCGCCGGAGAGGTCCGCCGGTGCGTGCTCGTGGTGCGAGGCGTGGTGCGGCGCGTGGTCGCCCCGCCGAAAACACGCGGGCCTTTGCTTTTCCCTGTGCCTGCCTTTACGCCCTCCGGTGAAACCTCCGGGCCGTAAAGGCAGGAGCGTGGCTTCGGACGGAGACCCGAAAGTGGAAAAGTCGGTTTTTTTTTCGAAGGGTTCGCTACGATATGATGTTTCGCTCACGAGGTTCAGACGTACGTGGCGCCGGCCGTCTTGGGTTTTGACGTGGCGACCCGATTTACGACGGCGTTCTTCCTTATGCCGAGATACACCCACGCACCGAATTAGAAGTCGGTACCTTGCTTATTTTTCGAGATATTTCGCTCACGAGGTTCAGACGTATATATGGTGGCGGCCATCTTGGAGTTGACGTGGCGACCCGATTTTCAACTGCGTTCTTCCTTATGCCTAGATACACCCACGCACCGGATTAGAAGTTGGTTCTTTGCTTATTTTTCGAGATATTCCGCTCACGAGGTTCAGACGTAGATATGGTGGCGGCCATCTTGGATTTTGACGTGGCGACCCAATTTACGATAACCTTCTTCCTTATGCCTCGGTACACCCACGCACCGAATTAGAAGTTGGTGCTTTGCCTATTTTTCAAGATATTCCGCTCACAATGTTCAGACGTATATATGGTGGCGGCCATCTTGGATTTGCCGTGGCGACCCAATTTTCAACAGCGTTCTTCCTTATGCCTAGATACACCCACGCACCAAATTAGAAGTTGGTGCTTTGCCTATTTTTCAAGATATTCTGCTCATGAGGTTCAGACATATATATGGTGGCGGCCATCTTGGATTTTGACGTGGCGACCCAATTTACGATAGCCTTCTTCCTTATGCCTCGGTACACCCACGCACTAAATTAGAAGTTGGTGCTTTGCCTATTTTTCAAGATATTCCACTCACAATGTTCAGACATATATATGGTGGCGGCCATCTTGGATTTTGACGTGGCGAACCAATTTTCAATAGCGTTCTTCCTTGTGCCTAGATACACGCACACACCAAGTTAGAAGATTCTACTTCGCTTATTTTTCAAGATATGCAGGTTGCAAGGTTCAGACATACATGTTGGCGGCCATCTTGGATTTTGCCGTGGCGACCCAATTTTCAATAGCTGGCGCATGCGCAGATGGGCTGCACTGCGATGCCACTGAAAAGCGGCTGAGAAAACCGCGCATGCGCAGATCGCGGACATGATTCATTTCGAATTTCCATCTTTATTTAATTTCCGAAAAGACGTCTGCATTCGCCAATCGCGCGATGACGTCACGACGTAAATGAATTTCTTCATATAACTTCAGATCCGCTGGATGGATTTTGACGACATAAACGGCATCGTGTAGGGCATTTAAATGCGCAAATTTCGAGACCACTTGTGACCATGACAGCCATTTCCTTCTCGCACAGCACCAAACATTCTAATGCGTCAATCCCGTCAACCCTGCGCATGCGCAGGTGGTGCGACAGTCGTTTGCCGAAGCACTTGAACATTTAACGCTGAAAAAATCGCGCATGCGCAAATGGTAGCGCTGGAGCGCAAGGTCACGTGTGCACGCGTACGTAATATGTGGATGGATATTTGCGCATGCGCAAATGGTCGCGCTGGAGCGCAAGGTCACGTGTGCACGCTTACGTAACTTACGTACGCGCTTTGATGGGCGGGGCGTACGGTGTTAACGAAATGCTAAAATGCGGAAGCGCTGGAAGCGTATGCGAAGCTGTCGCACGATCTCCTGTCATGGTCCACAAGATTATCACAGAGAGGTGCAGCTTCCAGCGTTTCGAGATATGATCCAGACCTAACTTTTGAGACCGGTCCCAGCTTTCTAGGCCCCGTGGTTGGTTCAGACGGACCCGACGAAGGACGTGTTGGATTTTACCGCGAGCCGATTCTAGCGCCGACGTGCCGGCGAACAAAACCGGTCATATCTTTTGAACGCGTGGCTCGATTTTTACAAAATAAACTTTTTCTTGAAGGGCTGAACCGTGCGCTCAAAACGATACCGAGTTTGACCCTGAGAGAGCCGTTTTGCGCCGGCAAAGGCGCCTTGTGTTACGTGAGGACGATGTCGTGCTGCATAAATTATCATATCATTACCGCCGGCGCGATCCGTGACGTCACGGCTCACTTAATTGCAATTATCTGTGCTATTCCTTGGCCGAATCGAACCGAAAAAGAGTTATGTTGTATAATATTCGGATGCGCACGTTTCAAGCCCGGTTTGAGCTTCCGCAGTTACGTGGTTCTCGAGATAGCCGTTTCTGTGCCCAAACTCTATAGTGTTTTCCTCGTCAGTTCTATGAGCGGTTTCGGGCCTGGACTATGTTGGTGAAGATGCGAGGGGGCGGGCTTTTGCTTCTGGGTGACTTCGTCACGATAACGTGATTATTTCTCCGCCCTTTACAACCAGAAGACACGACACGAGTAACATACGGAATGTTGTGGTGTGTGTGGGCCCAGGAAAGGGCCTGAAATCACTCCTGGGGGGAGTCCTAATGGGGGCGACAGGCCCCGGGGGTGGGTGGCACAAACAAAACACACTCGACGCGTGCCCACGTGTGCCCGTGCGTGTGGAAAACTGGGTGGGTGCCCACCGCACCGACGCGCGTGACAAAAAATCGAACGCATGGCACGGTCCTTTTGAGGGACGCTAAAGACGATTGTGCTTGGCTTGTGCTTGGGCTGTGGGTGTGCTGAAAATGGAAACGTTAAAAAACGTAGTTAGATTTAGTGAACCCGAAATGCTGTTTTGTTATTTAAAAAATAATAATTATCCACTCCACACGAAAGGCTAATGTGCTTTTTAAAAGACCTATGGTATATGGTGTGGTGTCGTGCGATAGACCGTGGATGGAACGTCGTTACGTGTGCGTATACGTGCTTCCATTCCACAAAACGAACTTGCGATGGGTACGTATTTATGGATGCGGCGTACGATGCGATAAACAATAAAATGCCCCTGCCCGTGTTACGTGGTGTGGCACGGTGTGTGTTGGTCCCTTCCTCGTTATACGTTATTTATGGCATGACGTACGTGCTGGTTTTCGTGCGGGATCACAAAAATCGATGTGCTTCCGTCGCGTACGTATGGATGCGTCGCTGAAAAACATTTCTTTTTTTAAAACTTGGAATCTAAAAAACATTCCTTTCGACCGTCGATGATGGTAGGGACTCGACCTCGTGGTCACCGAGGGTGTCGTCAGCTTATCGTATTAGGGGACGAAAACACGGGGGGGCTCGAGGCCGCGCGTTCGCCGACGCCCGGACCGACGGTCCGTGCTCTTCTGCGCCGAGCCGGGGCGAGCGCGGGTCTCGTGGGGCGCGGCGCCGGAGAGGTCCGCCGGTGCGTGCTCGTGGTGCGAGGCGTGGTGCGGCGCGTGGTCGCCCCGCCGAAAACACGCGCGCCTTTGCTTTTCCCTGTGCCTGCCTTTACGCCCTCCGGTGAAACCTCCGGGCCGTAAAGGCAGGAGCGTGGCTTCGGACGGAGACCCGAAAGTGGAAAAGTCGGTTTTTTTTTCGAAGGGTTCGCCACGATATGATGTTTCGCTCACGAGGTTCAGACGTACGTGGCGGCGGCCGTCTTGGGTTTTGACGTGGCGACCCGATTTACGACGGTGTTCTTCCTTATGCCGAGATACACCCACGCACCGAATTAGAAGTCGGTACTTTGCTTATTTTTCCAGATATTCCGCTCACGAGGTTCAGACGTATATATGGTGGCGGCCATCTTGGAGTTGACGTGGCGACCCGATTTTCAACTGCGTTCTTCCTTATGCCTAGATACACCCACGCACCGGATTAGAAGTTGGTTCTTTGCTTATCTTTCGAGATATTCCGCTCACGAGGTTCAGACGTAGATAATGTGGCGGCCATCTTGGATTTTGACGTGGCGACCCAATTTACGATAACCTTCTTCCTTATGCCTCGGTACACCCACGCACCGAATTAGAAGTTGGTGCTTTGCCTATTTTTCAAGATATTCCGCTCACAATGTTCAGACGTATATATGGTGGCGGCCATCTTGGATTTGACGTGGCGACCCAATTTTCGACAGCGTTCTTCCTTATGCCTAGGTACACCCACGCACCTAATTAGAAGTTGGTGCTTTGCCTATTTTTCAAGATATTCCACTCACAATGTTCAGACATATATATGGTGGCGGCCATCTTGGATTTTGACGTGGCGACCCAATTTACGATAGCCTTCTTCCTTATGCCTCGGTACACCCACGCACCAAATTAGAAGTTGGTGCTTTGCCTATTTTTCAAGATATTCCACTCACAATGTTCAGACATATATATGGTGGCGGCCATCTTTGATTTTGACGTGCAGACCCAATTTTCGACAGCGTTCTTCCTTGTGCCTAGATACACGCACACACCAAGTTAGAAGTTTCTACTTTGCTTATTTCTCAAGATATGCAGGTTGCAAGGTCAGACATATATACGGTGGCGGCCATCTTGGATTTTGACGTGGCGACCCAATTTTCGAAAACTTTCTTCCTTGTGCCTAGATACACGCACACACCAAGTTAGAAGTTTCTACTTCGCTTATTTTTCAAGATATGCAGGTTGCAAGGTTCAGACATACATGGTGGCGGCCATCTTGGATTTTGCCGTGGCGACCCAATTTTCAATAGCTGGCGCATGCGCAGATGGGCTGCACTGCGATGCCACTGAAAAGCGGCTGAGAAAACCGCGCATGCGCAGATCGCGGACATGATTCATTTCGAATTTCCATCTTTATTTAATTTCCGAAAAGACGTCTGTATTCGACAATCGCGTGATGACGTCACGACGTAAATGAATTTCTTCATATAACTTCAGATCCGCTGGATGGATTTTGACGAAATAAACGGCATCGTGTAGGGCATTTAAATGCGCAAATTTCGAGACCACTTGTGACCATGACAGCCATTTCCTTCTCGCACAGCACCAAACATTCTAATACGTCAATCCCGTCAACCCTGCGCATGCGCAGGTGGTGCGACAGTCGTTTGCCGAAGCACTTGGACATTTAACGCTGAAAAAATCGCGCATGCGCAAATGGTAGCGCTGGAGCGCAAGGTCACGTGTGCACGCGTACGTAATATGTGGATGGATATTTGCGCATGCGCAAATGGTCGCGCTGGAGCGCAAGGTCACGTGTGCACGCTTACGTAACTTACGTACGCGCTTTGATGGGCGGGGCGAACGGTGTTCACGAATGGTAAAATGCGGAAGCGCTGGAAGCGTATGCGAAGCTGTCGCACGATCTCCTGTCATGGTCCACAAGATTATCACAGAGAGGTGCAGCTTCCAGCGTTTCGAGATATGATCCAGACCTAACTTTTGAGACCGGTCCCAGCGTTCTAGGCGCGGTGGTTGTCTCAGACGGACCCGACGAAGGACGTGTTGGATTTTACCGCGAGCCGATTCGAGCACCGACGTGCCGGCGAACAAAACCGGTCATATCTTTTGAACGCGTGGCTCGATTTTTACAAAATAAACTTTTTCTTGAAGGGCTGAACCGTGCGCTCAAAACGATAGTAATGGCGACCGGGAAATGTTTTGTTTTGCGCCGCAAAGGCGTCTTGTGTGACGTGAGGACCATGTCGTGCTGCATAGATTATCATAAATTATCATATCATTACCGCCGGCGCGATCCGTGACGTCACGGCTCACTTAATTGCAATTATCTGTGCTATTCCTTGGCCGAATCGAACCGAAAAAGAGTTATGTTGTATAATATTCGGATGCGCACGTTTCAAGCCCGGTTTGAGCTTCCGCAGTTACGTGGTTCTCGAGATAGCCGTTTCACCGCCCAAACTCTATAGTGTTTTCCTCGTCAGTTCTATGAGCGGTTTCGGGCCTGGACTATGTTGGTGAAGATGCGAGGGGGCGGGATTTTGCTTCTGGGTGACTTCGTCACGATTCGTGATTATTTCTCCGCCCTTTACAACCAGAAAAAAACACGACCAACAGGAATATTGTGCTGTGTTTCGGCCCAGGAAAGGGCCTGAAATCACTCCTGGGGGGAGTCCTAATGGGGGCGACAGGCCCCGGGGGTGGGTGTCACAAAAGACACTCGACGCGTGCCCACGTGTGCCCGTGCGTGTGGAAAACAGGGTGGGTGCCCACCGCACCGACGCGCGTGACAAAAAATCGAACGTAGGGCTTGGTCCTTGTGAGGGACGCTAAAGACGATTGTGCTTGGCTTGTGCTTGTGCTGTGGGTGTGCTGAAAATGGAAACGTTAAAAAACGTAGTTAGATTTAGTGAACCCGAAATGCTGTTTTGTTATTTAAAAAAAAATTATTATCCACTCCACACGAAAGGCTAATGTGCTTTTTAAAAGACCTATGGTATACGGTGTGGTATCGTGCGATAGACCGTGGATGGAACGTCGTTACGTGTGCGTATACGTGCTTCCATTCCACAAAACGAACTTGCGACGGGTACGTATTTATGGATGCGGCGTACGATGCGATAAACAATAAAATGCCCCTGCCGGTGTTACGTGGTGTGGCACGGTGTGTGTTGGTCCCTTCCTCGTTATACGTTATTTATGGCATGACGTACGTGCTGGTTTTCGTGCGGGATCACAAAAATCGATGTGCTTCCGTCGCGTACGTATGGATGCGTCGCTGAAAAACATTTCTTTTTTTTAAACTTGGAATCTCAAAAACATTCGTTTCGACCGTCGATGATGGTAGGGACTCGACCTCGTGGTCACCGAGGGTGTCGTCAGCTTATCGTATTAGGGGACGAAAACACGGGGGGGCTCGAGGCCGCGCGTTCGCCGACGCCCGGACCGACGGTCCGTGCTCTTCTGCGCCGAGCCGGGGCGAGCGCGGGTCTCGTGGGGCGCGGCGCCGGAGAGGTCCGCCGGTGCGTGCTCGTGGTGCGAGGCGTGGTGCGGCGCGTGGTCGCCCCGCCGAAAACACGCGCGCCTTTGCTTTTCCCTGTGCCTGCCTTTACGCCCTCCGGTGAAACCTCCGGGCCGTAAAGGCAGGAGCGTGGCTTCGGACGGAGACCCGAAAGTGGAAAAGTCGGTTTTTTTTTCGAAGGGTTCGCTACGATATGATGTTTCGCTCACGAGGTTCAGACGTACGTGGCGGCGGCCGTCTTGGGTTTTGACGTGGCGACCCGATTTACGACGGCGTTCTTCCTTATGCCGAGATACACCCACGCACCGAATTAGAAGTCGGTACTTTGCTTATTTTTCCAGATATTCCGCTCACGAGGTTCAGACGTATATATGGTGGCGGCCATCTTGGAGTTGACGTGGCGACCCGATTTTCAACTGCGTTCTTCCTTATGCCTAGATACACCCACGCACCGGATTAGAAGTCGGTTCTTTGCTTATCTTTCGAGATATTCCGCTCACGAGGTTCAGACGTAGATAATGTGGTGGCCATCTTGGATTTTGACGTGGCGACCCAATTTACGATAACCTTCTTCCTTATGCCTCGGTACACCCACGCACCGAATTAGAAGTTGGTGCTTTGCCTATTTTTCAAGATATTCCGCTCACAATGTTCAGACGTATATATGGTGGCGGCCATCTTGGATTTGACGTGGCGACCCAATTTTCGACAGCGTTCTTCCTTATGCCTAGGTACACCCACGCACCTAATTAGAAGTTGGTGCTTTGCCTATTTTTCAAGATATTCCACTCACAATGTTCAGACATATATATGGTGGCGGCCATCTTGGATTTTGACGTGGCGACCCAATTTTCAATAGCATTCTTCCTTGTGCCTAGATACACGCACACACCAAATTAGAAGTTTCTACTTCGCTTATTTCTCAAGATATGCAGGTTGCAAGGTCAGACATATATATGGTGGCAGCCATCTTGGATTTTGACGTGGCGACCCAATTTTCAATAGCGTTCTTCCTTGTGCCTAGATACACGCACACACCAAATTAGAAGTTTCTACTTCGCTTATTTCTCAAGATATGCAGGTTGCAAGGTCAGACATATATATGGTGGCGGCCATCTTGGATTTTGACGTGGCGACCCAATTTTCGAAGGCTTTCTTCCTTGTGCCTAGATACACGCACACACCAAGTTAGAAGTTTCTACTTCGCTTATTTTTCAAGATATGCAGGTTGCAAGGTTCAGACATACATGTTGGCGGCCATCTTGGATTTTGCCGTGGCGACAATTTTCAATAGCTGGCGCATGCGCAGATGGGCTGCACTGCGATGCCACTGAAAAGCGGCTGAGAAAACCGCGCATGCGCAGATCGCGGACATGATTCATTTCGAATTTCCATCTTTATTTAATTTCCGAAAAGACGTCTGCATTCGACAATCGCGTGATGACGTCACCACGTAAATGAATTTCTTCATATAACTTCAGATCCGCTGGATGGATTTTGACGAAATAAAGGGCATCGTGTAGGGCATTTAAATGCGCAAATTTCGAGACCACATGTGACCATGACAGCCATTTCCTTCTCGCACAGCACCAAACATTCTAATGCGTCAATCCCATCAACCCTGCGCATGCGCAGGTGGTGCGACAGTCGTTTGCCGAAGCACTTGAACATTTAACGCTGAAAAAATCGCGCATGCGCAAATGGTAGCGCTGGAGCGCAAGGTCACGTGTGCACGCGTACGTAATATGTGGATGGATATTTGCGCATGCGCAAATGGTCGCGCTGGAGCGCAAGGTCACGTGTGCACGCTTACGTAACTTACGTACGCGCTTTGATGGGCGGGGCGAACGGTGTTCACGAATGGTAAAATGCGGAAGCGCTGGAAGCGTATGCGAAGCTGTCGCACGATCTCCTGTCATGGTCCACAAGATTATCACAGAGAGGTGCAGCTTCCAGCGTTTCGAGATATGATCCAGACCTAACTTTTGAGACCGGTCCCAGCGTTCTAGGCGCGGTGGTTGTCTCAGACGGACCCGACGAAGGACGTGTTGGATTTTACCGCGAGCCGATTCTAGCGCCGACGTGCCGGCGAACAAAACCGGTCATATCTTTTGAACGCGTGGCTCGATTTTTACAAAATAAACTTTTTCTTGAAGGGCTGAACCGTGCGCTCAAAACGATACCGAGTTTGACCCTGAGAGAGCCGTTTTGCGCCGGCAAAGGCGCCTTGCGTGACGTGAGGACCATGTCGTGCTGCATAAATTATCATATCATTACCGCCGGCGCGATCCGTGACGTCACGGCTCACTTAATTGCAATTATCTGTGCTATTCCTTGGCCGAATCGAACCGAAAAAGAGTTATGTTGTATAATATTCGGATGCGCACGTTTCAAGCCCGGTTTGAGCTTCCGCAGTTACGTGGTTCTCGAGATAGCCGTTTCCGAGCCCAAACTCTATAGTGTTTTCCTCTGTAAGTTCTATGAGCGGTTTCGGGCCTGGACTATGTTGGTGAAGATGCGAGGGGGCGGGCTTTTGCTTCTGGGTGACTTCGTCACGATAACGTGATTATTTCTCCGCCCTTTACAACCAGAAGACACGACACGAGTAACATACGGAATGTTGTGGTGTGTGTGGGCCCAGGAAAGGGCCTGAAATCACTCCTGGGGGGAGTCCTAATGGGGGCGACAGGCCCCGGGGGTGGGTGGCACAAAACACACTCGACGCGTGCCCACGTGTGCCCGTGCGTGTGGAAAATATCGGGTGGGTGCCCGCCGTGCCGACGCGCGTCACAAAAAATCGAACGCATGGCAAGGTCCTTTTGAGGGACGCTAAAGACGATTGTGCTTGGCTTGTGCTTGTGCTGTGTGTGTGCTGAAAATGGAAACGTTAAAAACGTAGTTAGATTTAGTGAACCCGAAATGCTGTTTTGTTATTTAAAAAAAAAAAATTATCCACTCCACACGAAAGGCTAATGTGCTTTTTAAAAGACCTATGGTATACGGTGTGGTATCGTGCGATACACCGTGGATGGAACGTCGTTACGTGTGCGTATACGTGCTTCCATTCCACAAAACGAACTTGCGACGGGTACGTATTTATGGATGCGGCGTACGATGCGATAAACAATAAAATGCCCCTGCCTGTGTTACGTGCTGTGGCACGGTGTGTGTTGGTCCCTTCCTCGTTACACGTTATTTATGGCATGAAGTACTTGCTGGTTTTTGTGCGGGATCACAAAAATCGATGTGCTTCCGTCGCGTATGTATGGACGTGTCGCTGAAAAACATTTCTTTTTTTTAAACTTGGAATCTCAAAAACGTTCGTTTCGACCGTCGATGATGGTAGGGACTCGACCTCGTGGTCACCGAGGGTGTCGTCAGCTTATCGTATTAGGGGACGAAAACACGTGGGGGCTCGAGGCCGCGCGTTCGCCGACGCCCGGACCGACGGTCCGTGCTCTTCTGCGCCGAGCCGGGGCGAGCGCGGGTCTCGTGGGGCGCGGCGCCGGAGAGGTCCGCCGGTGCGTGCTCGTGGTGCGAGGCGTGGTGCGGCGCGTGGTCGCCCCGCCGAAAACACGCGCGCCTTTGCTTTTCCCTGTGCCTGCCTTTACGCCCTCCGGTGAAACCTCCGGGCCGTAAAGGCAGGAGCGTGGCTTCGGACGGAGACCCGAAAGTGGAAAAGTCGGTTTTTTTTTCGAAGGGTTCGCTACGATATGATGTTTCGCTCACGAGGTTCAGACGTACGTGGCGGCGGCCGTCTTGGGTTTTGACGTGGCGACCCGATTTACGACGGCGTTCTTCCTTATGCCGAGATACACCCACGCACCGAATTAGAAGTCGGTACCTTGCTTATCTTTCGAGATATTCCGCTCACGAGGTTCAGACGTATATATGGTGGCGGCCATCTTGGAGTTGACGTGGCGACCCGATTTTCAACTGCGTTCTTCCTTATGCCTAGATACACCCACGCACCGGATTAGAAGTTGGTTCTTTGCTTATTTTTCCAGATATTCCGCTCACAAGGTTCAGACGTAGATATGGTGGCGGCCATCTTGGATTTTGACGTGGCGACCCAATTTACGATAACCTTCTTCCTTATGCCTCGGTACACCCACGCACCGAATTAGAAGTTGGTGCTTTGCCTATTTTTCAAGATATTCCGCTCACAATGTTCAGACGTATATATGGTGGCGGCCATCTTGGATTTGACGTGGCGACCCAATTTTCAACAGCGTTCTTCCTTATGCCTAGATACACCCACGCACCAAATTAGAAGTTGGTTCTTTGCTTATTTTTCAAGATATTCTGCTCATGAGGTTCAGACATATATATGGTGGCGGCCATCTTGGATTTTGACGTGGCGACCCAATTTACGATAGCCTTCTTCCTTATGCCTCGGTACACCCACGCACCAAATTAGAAGTTGGTGCTTTGCCTATTTTTCAAGATATTCCACTCACAATGTTCAGACATATATATGGTGGCGGCCATCTTGGATTTCGACGTGCAGACCCAATTTTCGACAGCGTTCTTCCTTGTGCCTAGATACACGCACACACCAAGTTAGAAGTTTCTACTTCGCTTATTTTTAAAGATATGCAGGTTGCAAGGTTCAGACATACATGTTGGCGGCCATCTTGGATTTTGCCGTGGCGACCCAATTTTCAATAGCTGGCGCATGCGCAGATGGGCTGCACGGCGATGCCACTGAAAAGCGGCCGAGAAAACCGCGCATGCGCAGATCGCGGACATGATTCATTTCGAATTTCCATCTTTATTTAATTTCCGAAAAGACGTCTGCATTCGACAATCGCGTGATGACGTCACCACGTAAATGAATTTCTTCATATAACTTCAGATCCGCTGGATGGATTTTGACGAATTAAACGGCATCGTGTAGGCCATTTAAATGCGCAAATTTAGAGACCACTTGTGACCATGACAGCCATTTCCTTCTCGCACAGCACCAAACATTCTAATGCGTCAATCCCGTCAACCCTGCGCATGCGCAGGTGGTGCGACAGTCGTTTGCCGAAGCACTTGAACATTTAACGCTGAAAAAATCGCGCATGCGCAAATGGTAGCGCTGGAGCGCAAGGTCACGTGTGCACGCGTACGTAATATGTGGATGGATATTTGCGCATGCGCAAATGGTCGCGCTGGAGCGCAAGGTCACGTGTGCACGCTTACGTAACTTACGTACGCGCTTTGATGGGCGGGGCGAACGGTGTTCACGAATGGTAAAATGCGGAAGCGCTGGAAGCGTATGCGAAGCTGTCGCACGATCTCCTGTCATGGTCCACAAGATTATCACAGAGAGGTGCAGCTTCCAGCGTTTCGAGATATGATCCAGACCTAACTTTTGAGACCGGTCCCAGCGTTCTAGGCCCCGTGGTTGGTTCAGACGGACCCGACGAAGGACGTGTTGGATTTTACCGCGAGCCGATTCGAGCGCCGACGTGCCGGCGAACAAAACCGGTCATATCTTTTGAACGCGTGGCTCGATTTTTACAAAATAAACTTTTTCTTGAAGGGCTGAACCGTGCGCTCAAAACGATAGTAATGGCGACCGGGAAATGTTTTGTTTTGCGCCGGCAAAGGCGCCTTGCGTGACGTGAGGACCATGTCGTGCTGCATAAATTATCATATCATTACCGCCGGCGCGATCCGTGACGTCACGTCTCACTTAATTGCAATTATCTGTGCTATTCCTTGGCCGAATCGAACCGAAAAAGAGTTATGTTGTATAATATTCGGATGCGCACGTTTCAAGCCCGGTTTGAGCTTCCGCAGTTACGTGGTTCTCGAGATAGCCGTTTCACCGCCCAAACTCTATAGTGTTTTCCTCTGTAAGTTCTATGAGCGGTTTCGGGCCTGGACTATGTTGGTGAAGATGCGAGGGGGCGGGCTTTTGCTTCTGGGTGACTTCGTCACGATAACGTGATTATTTCTCCGCCCTTTACAACCAGAAGACACGACACGAGTAACATACGGAATGTTGTGGTGTGTGTGGGCCCAGGAAAGGGCCTGAAATCACTCCTGGGGGGAGTCCTAATGGGGGCGACAGGCCCCGGGGGTGGGTGGCACAAAAGACACTCGACGCGTGCCCACGTGTGCCCGTGGGTGTGGAAAACAGGGTGGGTGCCCGCCGCACCGACGCGCGTCACAAATAATCGAACCTAGGGCTTGGTCCTTGTGAGGGACGCTAAAGACGATTGTGCTTGGCTTGTGCTTGTGCTGTGTGTGTGCTGAAAATGGAAACGTTAAAAAACGTAGTTAGATTTAGTGAACCCGAAATGCTGTTTTGTTATTTAAAAAAACAATAATTATCCACTCCACACGAAAGGCTAAAGTGCTTTTAAAAAGACCTATGGTATACGGTGTGGTATCGTGCGATAGACCGTGGATGGAACGTCGTTACGTGTGCGTATACGTGCTTCCATTCCACAAAACGAACTTGCGATGGGTACGTATTTATGGATGCGGCGTACGATGCGATAAACAATAAAATGCCCCTGCCGGTGTTACGTGGTGTGGCGCGGTGTGTGTTGGTCCCTTCCTCGTTATACGTTATTTATGGCATGACGTACGTGCTGGTTTTCGTGCGGGATCACAAAAATCGATGTGCTTCCGTCGCGTACGTATGGACGTGTCGCTGAAAAACATTTCTTTTTTTTAAACTTGGAATCTCAAAAACATTCGTTTCGACCGTCGATGATGGTAGGGACTCGACCTCGTGGTCACCGAAGGTGTCGTCAGCTTATCGTGTTAGGGGACGAAAACACGTGGGGGCTCGAGGCCGCGCGTTCGCCGACGCCCGGACCGACGGTCCGTGCTCTTCTGCGCCGAGCCGGGGCGAGCGCGGGTCTCGTGGGGTGCGGCGCCGGAGAGTTCCGCCGGTGCGTGCTCGTGGTGCGAGGCGTGGTGCGGCGCGTGGTCGCCCCGCCGAAAACACGCGCGCCTTTGCTTTTCCCTGTGCCTGCCTTTACGCCCTCCGGTGAAACCTCCGGGCCGTAAAGGCAGGAGCGTGGCTTCGGACGGAGACCCGAAAGTGGAAAAGTCGGTTTTTTTTTCGAAGGGTTCGCTACGATATGATGTTTCGCTCACGAGGTTCAGACGTACGTGGCGGCGGCCGTCTTGGGTTTTGACGTGGCGACCCGATTTACGACGGCGTTCTTCCGTATGCCGAGATACACCCACGCTCCGAATTAGAAGTCGGTACTTTGCTTATTTTTCCAGATATTCCGCTCACGAGGTTCAGACGTATATATGGTGGCGGCCATCTTGGAGTTGACGTGGCGACCCGATTTTCAACTGCGTTCTTCCTTATGCCTAGATACACCCACGCACCGGATTAGAAGTTGGTTCTTTGCTTATTTTTCAAGATATTCCGCTCACGAGGTTCAGAAGTAGATAATGTGGCGGCCATCTTGGATTTTGACGTGGCGACCCGATTTACGATAACCTTCTTCCTTATGCCTCGGTACACCCACGCACCGAATTAGAAGTTGGTGCTTTGCTTATTTTTCAAGATATTCCGCTCACGAGGTTCAGACATATATATGGTGGCGGCCATCTTGGATTTTGACGTGGCGACCCAATTTACGATAGCCTTCTTCCTTATGCCTAGGTACACCCACGCACCTAATTAGAAGTTGGTGCTTTGCCTATTTTTCAAGATATTCCACTCACAATGTTCAGACATATATATGGTGGCGGCCATCTTGGATTTTGACGTGGCGACCCAATTTTCGACAGCTTTCTTCCGTGTGCCTAGATACACCCACACACCAAGTTAGAAGTTTCTACTTCGCTTATTTCTCAAGATATGCAGGTTGCAAGGTCAGACATATATATGGTGGCGGCCATCTTGGATTTTGACGTGGCGACCCAATTTTCGAAGGCTTTCTTCCTTGTGCCTAGATACACGCACACACCAAGTTAGAAGATTCTACTTCGCTTATTTTTCAAGATATGCAGGTTGCAAGGTTCAGACATACATGTTGGCGGCCATCTTGGATTTTGCCGTGGCGACCCAATTTTCAATAGCTGGCGCATGCGCAGATGGGCTGCACTGCGATGCCACTGAAAAGCGGCTGAGAAAACCGCGCATGCGCAGATCGCGGACATGATTCATTTCGAATTTCCATCTTTATTTAATTTCCGAAAAGACGTCTGCATTCGCCAATCGCGCGATGACGTCACGACGTAAATGAATTTCTTCATATAACTTCAGATCCGCTGGATGGATTTTGACGACATAAACGGCATCGTGTAGGGCATTTAAATGCGCAAATTTCGAGACCACCTGTGACCATGACAGCCATTTCCTTCTCGCACAGCACCAAACATTCTAATGCGTCAATCCCGTCAACCCTGCGCATGCGCAGGTGGTGCGACAGTCGTTTGCCGAAGCACTTGAACATTTAACGCTGAAAAAATCGCGCATGCGCAAATGGTAGCGCTGGAGCGCAAGGTCACGTGTGCACGCGTACGTAATATGTGGATGGATATTTGCGCATGCGCAAATGGTCGCGCTGGAGCGCAAGGTCACGTGTGCACGCTTACGTAACTTACGTACGCGCTTTGATGGGCGGGGCGTACGGTGTTAACGAAATGCTAAAATGCGGAAGCGCTGGAAGCGTATGCGAAGCTGTCGCACGATCTCCTGTCATGGTCCACAAGATTATCACAGAGAGGTGCAGCTTCCAGCGTTTCGAGATATGATCCAGACCTAACTTTTGAGACCGGTCCCAGCTTTCTAGGCCCCGTGGTTGGTTCAGACGGACCCGACGAAGGACGTGTTGGATTTTACCGCGAGCCGATTCTAGCGCCGACGTGCCGGCGAACAAAACCGGTCATATCTTTTGAACGCGTGGCTCGATTTTTACAAAATAAACTTTTTCTTGAAGGGCTGAACCGTGCGCTCAAAACGATACCGAGTTTGACCCTGAGAGAGCCGTTTTGCGCCGGCAAAGGCGCCTTGTGTTACGTGAGGACGATGTCGTGCTGCATAAATTATCATATCATTACCGCCGGCGCGATCCGTGACGTCACGGCTCACTTAATTGCAATTATCTGTGCTATTCCTTGGCCGAATCGAACCGAAAAAGAGTTATGTTGTATAATATTCGGATGCGCACGTTTCAAGCCCGGTTTGAGCTTCCGCAGTTACGTGGTTCTCGAGATAGCCGTTTCTGTGCCCAAACTCTATAGTGTTTTCCTCGTCAGTTCTATGAGCGGTTTCGGGCCTGGACTATGTTGGTGAAGATGCGAGGGGGCGGGCTTTTGCTTCTGGGTGACTTCGTCACGATTCGTGATTATTTCTCCGCCCTTTACAACCAGAAGACACGACACGAGTAACATACGGAATGTTGTGGTGTGTGTGGGCCCAGGAAAGGGCCTGAAATCACTCCTGGGGGGAGTCCTAATGGGGGCGACAGGCCCCGGGGGTGGGTGGCACAAACAAAAGACACTCGACGCGTGCCCACGTGTGCCCGTGCGTGTGGAAAACAGGGTGGGTGCCCACCGCACCGACGCGCGTGACAAAAAATCGAACCTAGGGCTTGGTCCTTGTGAGGGACGCTAAAGACGATTGTGCTTGGCTTGTGCTTGTGCTGTGTGTGTGCTGAAAATGGAAACGTTAAAAAACGTAGTTAGATTTAGTGAACCCGAAATGCTGTTTTGTTATTTAAAAAAAAATAATTATCCACTCCACACGAAAGGCTAAAGTGCTTTTTAAAAGACCTATGGTATACGGTGTGGTATCGTGCGATACACCGTGGATGGAACGTCGTTACGTGTGCGTATACGTGCTTCCATTCCACAAAACGAACTTGCGACGGGTACGTATTTATGGATGCGGCGTACGATGCGATAAACAATAAAATGCCCCTGCCGGTGTTACGTGGTGTGGCGCGGTGTGTGTTGGTCCCTTCCTCGTTATACGTTATTTATGGCATGACGTACGTGCTGGTTTTTGTGCGGGATCACAAAAATCGATGTGCTTCCCTCGCGTACGTATGGATGCGTCGCTGAAAAACATTTCTTTTTTTAAAACTTGGAATCTCAAAAACGTTCGTTTCGACCGTCGATGATGGTAGGGACTCGACCTCGTGGTCACCGAGGGTGTCGTCGGCTTATCGTATTAGGGGACGAAAACACGTGGGGGCTCGAGGCCGCGCGTTCGCCGACGCCCGGACCGACGGTCCGTGCTCTTCTGCGCCGAGCCGGGGCGAGCGCGGGTCTCGTGGGGCGCGGCGCCGGAGAGGTCCGCCGGTGCGTGCTCGTGGTGCGAGGCGTGGTGCGGCGCGTGGTCGCCCCGCCGAAAACACGCGCGCCTTTGCTTTTCCCTGTGCCTGCCTTTACGCCCTCCGGTGAAACCTCCGGGCCGTAAAGGCAGGAGCGTGGCTTCGGACGGAGACCCGAAAGTGGAAAAGTCGTTTTTTTTTTCGAAGGGTTCGCCACGATATGATCTTCCGCTCACGAGGTTCTGACGTACGTGGCGGCGGCCGTCTTGGGTTTTGACGTGGCGACCCGATTTACGACGGCGTTCTTCCTTATGCCGAGATACACCCACGCTCCGAATTAGAAGTCGGTACTTTGCTTATTTTTCCAGATATTCCGCTCACGAGGTTCAGACGTATATATGGTGGCGGCCATCTTGGAGTTGACGTGGCGACCCGATTTTCAACGGCGTTCTTCCTTATGCCGAGATACACCCACGCACCGGATTAGAACTCGGTACTTTGCTTATTTTTCGAGATATTCCGCTCACGAGGTTCAGACGTATATATGGTGGCGGCCATCTTGGATTTGACGTGGCGACCCAATTTTCGACAGCTTTCTTCCTTATGCCTAGGTACACCCACGCACCTAATTAGAAGTTGGTGCTTTGCCTATTTTTCAAGATATTCCACTCACAATGTTCAGACATATATATGGTGGCGGCCATCTTGGATTTTGACGTGGCGACCCAATTTTCAATAGCGTTCTTCCTTGTGCCTAGATACACGCACACACCAAATTAGAAGTTTCTACTTCGCTTATTTCTCAAGATATGCAGGTTGCAAGGTCAGACATATATATGGTGGCGGCCATCTTGGATTTTGACGTGGCGACCCAATTTTCGACAGCTTTCTTCCGTGTGCCTAGATACACCCACACACCAAGTTAGAAGTTTCTACTTCGCTTATTTCTCAAGATATGCAGGTTGCAAGGTCAGACATATATATGGTGGCGGCCATCTTGGATTTTGACGTGGCGACCCAATTTTCGAAGGCTTTCTTCCTTGTGCCTAGATACACGCACACACCAAGTTAGAAGTTTCTACTTCGCTTATTTTTCAAGATATGCAGGTTGCAAGGTTCAGACATACATGTTGGCGGCCATCTTGGATTTTGCCGTGGCGACCCAATTTTCAATAGCTGGCGCATGCGCAGATGGGCTGCACTGCGATGCCACTGAAAAGCGACTGAGAAAACCGCGCATGCGCAGATCGCGGACATGATTCATTTCGAATTTCCATCTTTATTTAATTTCCGAAAAGACGTCTGTATTCGACAATCGCGTGATGACGTCACGACGTAAATGAATTTCTTCATATAACTTCAGATCCGCTGGATGGATTTTGACGAAATAAACGGCATCGTGTAGGGCATTTAAATGCGCAAATTTCGAGACCACTTGTGACCATGACAGCCATTTCCTTCTCGCACAGCACCAAACATTCTAATACGTCGATCCCGTCAACCCTGCGCATGCGCAGGTGGTGCGACAGTCGTTTGCCGAAGCACTTGAACATTTAACGCTGAAAAATCGCGCATGCGCAAATGGTAGCGCTGGAGCGCAAGGTCACGTGTGCACGCGTACGTAATATGTGGATGGATATTTGCGCATGCGCAAATGGTCGCGCTGGAGCGCAAGGTCACGTGTGCACGCTTACGTAACTTACGTACGCGCTTTGATGGGCGGGGCGAACGGTGTTCACGAATGGTAAAATGCGGAAGCGCTGGAAGCGTATGCGAAGCTGTCGCACGATCTCCTGTCATGGTCCACAAGATTATCACAGAGAGGTGCAGCTTCCAGCGTTTCGAGATATGATCCAGACCTAACTTTTGAGACCGGTCCCAGCGTTCTAGGCGCGGTGGTTGTCTCAGACGGACCCGACGAAGGACGTGTTGGATTTTACCGCGAGCCGATTCGAGCGCCGACGTGCCGGCGAACAAAACCGGTCATATCTTTTGAACGCGTGGCTCGATTTTTACAAAATAAACTTTTTCTTGAAGGGCTGAACCGTGCGCTCAAAACGATACCGAGTTTGACCCTGAGAGAGCCGTTTTGCGCCGGCAAAGGCGCCTTGCGTGACGTGAGGACCATGTCGTGCTGCATAAATTATCATATCATTACCGCCGGCGCGATCCGTGACGTCACGGCTCACTTAATTGCAATTATCTCTGCTATTCCTTGGCCGAATCGAACCGGGAAACAAGTATGTTGTATAATATTCGGATGCGCACGTTTCAAGCCCGGTTTGAGCTTCCGCAGTTACGTGGTTCTCGAGATAGCCGTTTCCGTGCACAAACTCTATAGTGTTTTCCTCTGTAAGTTCTATGAGCGGTTTCGGGCCTGGACTATGTTGGTGAAGATGCGAGGGGGCGGGCTTTTGCTTCTGGGTGACTTCGTCACGATAACGTGATTGTTTCTCCGCCCTTTACAACCAGAAAAAAACACGACCAACAGGAATATTGTGCTGTGTTTCGGCCCAGGAAAGGGCCTGAAATCACTCCTGGGGGGAGTCCTAATGGGGGCGACAGGCCCCGGGGGTGGGTGGCACAAAACACACTCGACGCGTGCCCACGTGTGCCCGTGCGTGTGGAAAATATCGGGTGGGTGACCACCGCACCGACGCGCGTGACAAAAAATCGAACCTAGGGCTTGGTCCTTGTGAGGGACGCTAAAGACGATTGTGCTTGGCTTGTGCTTGTGCTGTGTGTGTGCTGAAAATGGAAACGTTAAAAAACGTAATTAGATTTAGTGAACCCGAAATGCTGTTTTGTTATTTAAAAAATAATAATTATCCACTCCACACGAAAGGCTAAAGTGCTTTTAAAAAGACCTATGGTATACGGTGTGGTATCGTGCGATACACCGTGGATGGAACGTCGTTACGTGTGCGTATACGTGCTTCCATTCCACAAAACGAACTTGCGACGGGTACGTATTTATGGATGCGGCGTACGATGCGATAAACAATAAAATGCCCCTGCCGGTGTTACGTGGTGTGGCACGGTGTGTGTTGGTCCCTTCTTCGTTATACGTTATTTATGGCATGACGTACGTGCTGGTTTTCGTGCGGGATCACAAAAATCGATGTGCTTCCGTCGCGTACGTATGGATGCGTCGCTGAAAAACATTTCTTTTTTTTAAACTTGGAATCTCAAAAACGTTCGTTTCGACCGTCGATGATGGTAGGGACTCGACCTCGTGGTCACCGACGGTGTCGTCAGCTTATCGTCTTAGGGGACGAAAACACGGGGGGGCTCGAGGCCGCGCGTTCGCCGACGCCCGGACCGACGGTCCGTGCTCTTCTGCGCCGAGCCGGGGCGAGCGCGGGTCTCGTGGGGTGCGGCGCCGGAGAGGTCCGCCGGTGCGTGCTCGTGGTGCGAGGCGTGGTGTGGCGCGTGGTCGCCCCGCCGAAAACACGCGCGCCTTTGCTTTTCCCTGTGCCTGCCTTTACGCCCTCCGGTGAAACCTCCGGGCCGTAAAGGCAGGAGCGTGGCTTCGGACGGAGACCCGAAAGTGGAAAAGTCGTTTTTTTTTTCGAAGGGTTCGCTACGATATGATGTTTCGCTCACGAGGTTCAGACGTACGTGGCGGCGGCCGTCTTGGGTTTTGACGTGGCGACCCGATTTACGACGGCGTTCTTCCTTATGCCGAGATACACCCACGCACCGAATTAGAAGTCGGTACCTTGCTTATCTTTCGAGATATTCCGCTCACGAGGTTCAGACGTATATAAGGTGGCGGCCATCTTGGAGTTGACGTGGCGACCCGATTTTCAACTGCGTTCTTCCTTATGCCTAGATACACCCACGCACCGGATTAGAAGTTGGTTCTTTGCTTATTTTTCCAGATATTCCGCTCACGAGGTTCAGACGTAGATATGGTGGCGGCCATCTTGGATTTTGACGTGGCGACCCAATTTACGACAACCTTCTTCCTTATGCCTCGGTACACCCACGCACCGAATTAGAAGTTGGTGCTTTGCCTATTTTTCAAGATATTCCGCTCACAATGTTCAGACGTATATATGGTGGCGGCCATCTTGGATTTGACGTGGCGACCCAATTTTCGACAGCGTTCTTCCTTATGCCTAGGTACAGCCACGCACCTAATTAGAAGTTGGTGCTTTGCCTATTTTTCAAGATATTCCGCTCACGAGGTTCAGACATAGATATGGTGGCGGCCATCTTGGATTTTGACGTGGCGACCCAATTTACGATAGCCTTCTTCCTTGTGCCTAGATACACGCACACACCAAGTTAGAAGTTTCTACTTCGCTTATTTTTCAAGATATTCCACTCACAATGTTCAGACATATATATGGTGGCGGCCATCTTGGATTTTGACGTGGCGACCCAATTTACGATAGCCTTCTTCCTTGTGCCTCGATACACGGACACACCAAATTAGAAGTTTCTACTTCGCTTATTTTTCAAGATATGCAGGTTGCAAGGTTCAGACATACATGTTGGCGGCCATCTTGGATTTTGACGTGGCGACCCAATTTTCAATAGCTGGCGCATGCGCAGATGGGCTGCACTGCGATGCCACTGAAAAGCGGCTGAGAAAACCGCGCATGCGCAGATCGCGGACATGATTCATTTCGAATTTCCATCTTTATTTAATTTCCGAAAAGACGTCTGCATTCGACAATCGCGCGATGACGTCACGACGTAAATGAATTTCTTCATATAACTTCAGATCCGCTGGATGGATTTTGACGAAATAAACGGCATCGTGTAGGGCATTTAAATGCGCAAATTTCGAGACCACTTGTGACCATGACAGCCATTTCCTTCTCGCACAGCACCAAACATTCTAATACGTCAATCCCGTCAACCCTGCGCATGCGCAGGTGGTGCGACAGTCGTTTGCCGAAGCACTTGAACATTTAACGCTGAAAAAATCGCGCATGCGCAAATGGTAGCGCTGGAGCGCAAGGTCACGTGTGCACGCGTATGTAATATGTGGATGGATATTTGCGCATGCGCAAATGGTCGCGCTGGAGCGCAAGGTCACGTGTGCACGCTTACGTAACTTACGTACGCGCTTTGATGGGCGGGGCGAACGGTGTTCACGAATGGTAAAATGCGGAAGCGCTGGTAGCGTATGCGAAGCTGTCGCACGATCTCCTGTCATGGTCCACAAGATTATCACAGAGAGGTGCAGCTTCCAGCGTTTCGAGATATGATCCAGACCTAACTTTTGAGACCGGTCCCAGCTTTCTAGGCCCCGTGGTTGGTTCAGACGGACCCGACGAAGGACGTGTTGGATTTTACCGCGAGCCGATTCGAGCACCGACGTGCCGGCGAACAAAACCGGTCATATCTTTTGAACGCGTGGCTCGATTTTTACAAAATAAACTTTTTCTTGAAGGGCTGAACCGTGCGCTCAAAAGGATAGTAATGGCGACCGGGAAATGTTTTGTTTTGCGCCGCAAAGGCGCCTTGTGTGACGTGAGGACGATCTCGTGCTGCATAAATTATCATATCATTACCGCCGGCGCGATCCGTGACGTCACGGCTCACTTAATTGCAATTATCTGTGCTATTCCTTGGCCGAATCGAACCGAAAAAGAGTTATGTTGTATAATATTCGGATCCGCACGTTTCAAGCCCGGTTTGAGCTTCCGCAGTTACGTGGTTCTCGAGATAGCCGTTTCACCGCCCAAACTCTATAGTGTTTTCCTCGTCAGTTCTATGAGCGGTTTCGGGCCTGGACTATGTTGGTGAAGATGCGAGGGGGCGGGATTTTGCTTCTGGGTGACTTCGTCACGATAACGTGATTATTTCTCCGCCCTTTACAACCAGAAGACACGACACCCAACGTACTATGAAATGTGTGTGTGTGGGCCCAGGAAAGGGCCTGAAATCACTCCTGGGGGGAGTCCTAATGGGGGCGACAGGCCCCGGGGGTGGGTGGCACAAACAAAAGACACTCGACGCGTGCCCACGTGTGCCCGTGGGTGTGGAAAACTGGGTGGGTGCCCACCGCACCGACGCGCGTCACAAAAAATCGAACGTAGGGCTTGGTCCTTGTGAGGGACGCTAAAGACGATTGTGCTTGGCTTGTGCTTGTGCTGTGGGTGTGCTGAAAATGGAAACGTTAAAAAACGTAGTTAGATTTAGTGAACCCGAAATGCTGTTTTGTTATTTAAAAAAAATAAATTATCCACTCCACACGAAAGGCTAAAGTGCTTTTTAAAAGACCTATGGTATACGGTGTGGTATCGTGCGATACACCGTGGATGGAACGTCGTTACGTGTGCGTATACGTGCTTCGATTCCACAAAACGAACTTGCGACGGGTACGTATTTATGGATGCGGCGTACGATGCGATAAACAATAAAATGCCCCTGCCGGTGTTACGTGGTGTGGCGCGGTGTGTGTTGGTCCCTTCCTCGTTATACGTTATTTATGGCATCACGTACGTGCTGGTTTTCGTGCGGGATCACGAAAATCGATGTGCTTCCGTCGCGTACGTATGGACGCGTCGCTGAAAAACATTTCTTTTTTTAAAACTTGGAATCTCAAAAACGTTCGTTTCGACCGTCGATGATGGTAGGGACTCGACCTCGTGGTCACCGACGGTGTCGTCAGCTTATCGTGTTAGGGGACGAAAACACGTGGGGGCTCGAGGCCGCGCGTTCGCCGACGCCCGGACCGACGGTCCGTGCTCTTCTGCGCCGAGCCGGGGCGAGCGCGGGTCTCGTGGGGTGCGGCGCCGGAGAGGTCCGCCGGTGCGTGCTCGTGGTGCGAGGCGTGGTGCGGCGCGTGGGCGCCCCGCCGAAAACACGCGCGCCTTTGCTTTTCCCTGTGCCTGCCTTTACGCCCTCCGGTGAAACCTCCGGGCCGTAAAGGCAGGAGCGTGGCTTCGGACGGAGACCCGAAAGTGGAAAAGTCGGTTTTTTTTTCGAAGGGTTCGCTACGATATGATCTTTCGCTCACGAGGTTCTGACGTACGTGGCGGCGGCCGTCTTGGGTTTTGACGTGGCGACCCGATTTACGACTGCGTTCTTCCTTATGCCGAGATACACCCACGCACCGAATTAGAAGTCGGTACCTTGCTTATTTTTCCAGATATTCCGCTCACGAGGTTCAGACGTATATATGGTGGCGGCCATCTTGGATTTGACGTGGCGACCCAATTTACGATAACCTTCTTCCTTATGCCTCGGTACACCCACGCACCGAATTAGAAGTTGGTGCTTTGCCTATTTTTCAAGATATTCCGCTCACAATGTTCAGACGTATATATGGTGGCGGCCATCTTGGAGTTGACGTGGCGACCCGATTTTCAACTGCGTTCTTCCTTATGCCTAGATACACCCACGCACCGGATTAGAAGTTGGTTCTTTGCTTATTTTTCAAGATATTCCGCTCACGAGGTTCAGAAGTAGATAATGTGGCGGCCATCTTGGATTTTGACGTGGCGACCCGATTTACGATAACCTTCTTCCTTATGCCTCGGTACACCCACGCACCGAATTAGAAGTTGGTGCTTTGCTTATTTTTCAAGATATTCCGCTCACGAGGTTCAGACATATATATGGTGGCGGCCATCTTGGATTTTGACGTGGCGACCCAATTTACGATAGCCTTCTTCCTTATGCCTAGGTACACCCACGCACCTAATTAGAAGTTGGTGCTTTGCCTATTTTTCAAGATATTCCACTCACAATGTTCAGACATATATATGGTGGCGGCCATCTTGGATTTTGACGTGGCGACCCAATTTTCGACAGCTTTCTTCCGTGTGCCTAGATACACCCACACACCAAGTTAGAAGTTTCTACTTCGCTTATTTCTCAAGATATGCAGGTTGCAAGGTCAGACATATATATGGTGGCGGCCATCTTGGATTTTGACGTGGCGACCCAATTTTCGAAGGCTTTCTTCCTTGTGCCTAGATACACGCACACACCAAGTTAGAAGATTCTACTTCGCTTATTTTTCAAGATATGCAGGTTGCAAGGTTCAGACATACATGTTGGCGGCCATCTTGGATTTTGCCGTGGCGACCCAATTTTCAATAGCTGGCGCATGCGCAGATGGGCTGCACTGCGATGCCACTGAAAAGCGGCTGAGAAAACCGCGCATGCGCAGATCGCGGACATGATTCATTTCGAATTTCCATCTTTATTTAATTTCCGAAAAGACGTCTGCATTCGCCAATCGCGCGATGACGTCACGACGTAAATGAATTTCTTCATATAACTTCAGATCCGCTGGATGGATTTTGACGACATAAACGGCATCGTGTAGGGCATTTAAATGCGCAAATTTCGAGACCACTTGTGACCATGACAGCCATTTCCTTCTCGCACAGCACCAAACATTCTAATGCGTCAATCCCGTCAACCCTGCGCATGCGCAGGTGGTGCGACAGTCGTTTGCCGAAGCACTTGAACATTTAACGCTGAAAAAATCGCGCATGCGCAAATGGTAGCGCTGGAGCGCAAGGTCACGTGTGCACGCGTACGTAATATGTGGATGGATATTTGCGCATGCGCAAATGGTCGCGCTGGAGCGCAAGGTCACGTGTGCACGCTTACGTAACTTACGTACGCGCTTTGATGGGCGGGGCGTACGGTGTTAACGAAATGCTAAAATGCGGAAGCGCTGGAAGCGTATGCGAAGCTGTCGCACGATCTCCTGTCATGGTCCACAAGATTATCACAGAGAGGTGCAGCTTCCAGCGTTTCGAGATATGATCCAGACCTAACTTTTGAGACCGGTCCCAGCGTTCTAGGCGCGGTGGTTGTCTCAGACGGACCCGACGAAGGACGTGTTGGATTTTACCGCGAGCCGATTCGAGCACCGACGTGCCGGCGAACAAAACCG
Organism: Myxine glutinosa; assembly: GCF_964187855.1. Classification (NCBI taxonomy): domain Eukaryota; kingdom Metazoa; phylum Chordata; class Myxini; order Myxiniformes; family Myxinidae; genus Myxine; species Myxine glutinosa. The sequence goes on along the minus strand of NC_136262.1, from coordinate 32,428,631 downwards.
GTCATATCTTTTGAACGCGTGGCTCGATTTTTACAAAATAAACTTTTTCTTGAAGGGCTGAACCGTGCGCTCAAAACGATACCGAGTTTGACCCTGAGAGAGCCGTTTTGCGCCGGCAAAGGCGCCTTGTGTTACGTGAGGACGATGTCGTGCTGCATAAATTATCATATCATTACCGCCGGCGCGATCCGTGACGTCACGGCTCACTTAATTGCAATTATCTGTGCTATTCCTTGGCCGAATCGAACCGAAAAAGAGTTATGTTGTATAATATTCGGATGCGCACGTTTCAAGCCCGGTTTGAGCTTCCGCAGTTACGTGGTTCTCGAGATAGCCGTTTCTGTGCCCAAACTCTATAGTGTTTTCCTCGTCAGTTCTATGAGCGGTTTCGGGCCTGGACTATGTTGGTGAAGATGCGAGGGGGCGGGCTTTTGCTTCTGGGTGACTTCGTCACGATTCGTGATTATTTCTCCGCCCTTTACAACCAGAAAAAAACACGACCAACAGGAATATTGTGCTGTGTTTCGGCCCAGGAAAGGGCCTGAAATCACTCCTGGGGGGAGTCCTAATGGGGGCGACAGGCCCCGGGGGTGGGTGGCACAAAACACACTCGACGCGTGCCCACGTGTGCCCGTGCGTGTGGAAAACCGGGTGGGTGCCCACCGCGCCGACGCGCGTCACAAAAAATCGAACGCATGGCAAGGTCCTTTTGAGGGACGCTAAAGACGATTGTGCTTGGCTTGTGCTTGTGCTGTGTGTGTGCTGAAAATGGAAACGTTAAAAAAGTAGTTAGATTTAGTGAACCCGAAATGCTGTTTTGTTATTTAAAAAATAATAATTATCCACTCCACACGAAAGGCTAAAGTGCTTTTAAAAAGACCTATGGTATACGGTGTGGTATCGTGCGATACACCGTGGATGGAACGTCGTTACGTGTGCGTATACGTGCTTCCATTCCACAAAACGAACTTGCGACGGGTACGTATTTATGGATGCGGCGTACGATGCGATAAACAATAAAATGCCCCTGCCGGTGTTACGTGGTGTGGCGCGGTGTGTGTTGGTCCCTTCCTCGTTATACGTTATTTATGGCATGACGTACGTGCTGGTTTTCGTGCGGGATCACAAAAATCGATGTGCTTCCGTCGCGTACGTATGGACGTGTCGCTGAAAAACATTTCTTTTTTTTAAACTTGGAATCTCAAAAACGTTCGTTTCGACCGTCGATGATGGTAGGGACTCGACCTCGTGGTCACCGAAGGTGTCGTCAGCTTATCGTATTAGGGGACGAAAACACGTGGGGGCTCGAGGCCGCGCGTTCGCCGACGCCCGGACCGACGGTCCGTGCTCTTCTGCGCCGAGCCGGGGCGAGCGCGGGTCTCGTGGGGTGCGGCGCCGGAGAGTTCCGCCGGTGCGTGCTCGTGGTGCGAGGCGTGGTGCGGCGCGTGGTCGCCCCGCCGAAAACACGCGCGCCTTTGCTTTTCCCTGTGCCTGCCTTTACGCCCTCCGGTGAAACCTCCGGGCCGTAAAGGCAGGAGCGTGGCTTCGGACGGAGACCCGAAAGTGGAAAAGTCGGTTTTTTTTTCGAAGGGTTCGCTACGATATGATGTTTCGCTCACGAGGTTCAGACGTACGTGGCGGCGGCCGTCTTGGGTTTTGACGTGGCGACCCGATTTACGACGGCGTTCTTCCGTATGCCGAGATACACCCACGCTCCGAATTAGAAGTCGGTACTTTGCTTATTTTTCCAGATATTCCGCTCACGAGGTTCAGACGTATATATGGTGGCGGCCATCTTGGAGTTGACGTGGCGACCCGATTTTCAACTGCGTTCTTCCTTATGCCTAGATACACCCACGCACCGGATTAGAAGTTGGTTCTTTGCTTATTTTTCAAGATATTCCGCTCACGAGGTTCAGAAGTAGATAATGTGGCGGCCATCTTGGATTTTGACGTGGCGACCCGATTTACGATAACCTTCTTCCTTATGCCTCGGTACACCCACGCACCGAATTAGAAGTTGGTGCTTTGCTTATTTTTCAAGATATTCCGCTCACGAGGTTCAGACATATATATGGTGGCGGCCATCTTGGATTTTGACGTGGCGACCCAATTTACGATAGCCTTCTTCCTTATGCCTAGGTACACCCACGCACCTAATTAGAAGTTGGTGCTTTGCCTATTTTTCAAGATATTCCACTCACAATGTTCAGACATATATATGGTGGCGGCCATCTTGGATTTTGACGTGGCGACCCAATTTTCGACAGCTTTCTTCCGTGTGCCTAGATACACCCACACACCAAGTTAGAAGTTTCTACTTCGCTTATTTCTCAAGATATGCAGGTTGCAAGGTCAGACATATATATGGTGGCGGCCATCTTGGATTTTGACGTGGCGACCCAATTTTCGAAGGCTTTCTTCCTTGTGCCTAGATACACGCACACACCAAGTTAGAAGATTCTACTTCGCTTATTTTTCAAGATATGCAGGTTGCAAGGTTCAGACATACATGTTGGCGGCCATCTTGGATTTTGCCGTGGCGACCCAATTTTCAATAGCTGGCGCATGCGCAGATGGGCTGCACTGCGATGCCACTGAAAAGCGGCTGAGAAAACCGCGCATGCGCAGATCGCGGACATGATTCATTTCGAATTTCCATCTTTATTTAATTTCCGAAAAGACGTCTGCATTCGCCAATCGCGCGATGACGTCACGACGTAAATGAATTTCTTCATATAACTTCAGATCCGCTGGATGGATTTTGACGACATAAACGGCATCGTGTAGGGCATTTAAATGCGCAAATTTCGAGACCACTTGTGACCATGACAGCCATTTCCTTCTCGCACAGCACCAAACATTCTAATGCGTCAATCCCGTCAACCCTGCGCATGCGCAGGTGGTGCGACAGTCGTTTGCCGAAGCACTTGAACATTTAACGCTGAAAAAATCGCGCATGCGCAAATGGTAGCGCTGGAGCGCAAGGTCACGTGTGCACGCGTACGTAATATGTGGATGGATATTTGCGCATGCGCAAATGGTCGCGCTGGAGCGCAAGGTCACGTGTGCACGCTTACGTAACTTACGTACGCGCTTTGATGGGCGGGGCGAACGGTGTTAACGAAATGCTAAAATGCGGAAGCGCTGGAAGCGTATGCGAAGCTGTCGCACGATCTCCTGTCATGGTCCACAAGATTATCACAGAGAGGTGCAGCTTCCAGCGTTTCGAGATATGATCCAGACCTAACTTTTGAGACCGGTCCCAGCGTTCTAGGCCCCGTGGTTGGTTCAGACGGACCCGACGAAGGACGTGTTGGATTTTACCGCGAGCCGATTCTAGCGCCGACGTGCCGGCGAACAAAACCGGTCATATCTTTTGAACGCGTGGCTCGATTTTTACAAAATAAACTTTTTCTTGAAGGGCTGAACCGTGCGCTCAAAACGATACCGAGTTTGACCCTGAGAGAGCCGTTTTGCGCCGGCAAAGGCGCCTTGTGTTACGTGAGGACGATGTCGTGCTGCATAAATTATCATATCATTACCGCCGGCGCGATCCGTGACGTCACGGCTCACTTAATTGCAATTATCTGTGCTATTCCTTGGCCGAATCGAACCGAAAAAGAGTTATGTTGTATAATATTCGGATGCGCACGTTTCAAGCCCGGTTTGAGCTTCCGCAGTTACGTGGTTCTCGAGATAGCCGTTTCTGTGCCCAAACTCTATAGTGTTTTCCTCGTCAGTTCTATGAGCGGTTTCGGGCCTGGACTATGTTGGTGAAGATGCGAGGGGGCGGGCTTTTGCTTCTGGGTGACTTCGTCACGATTCGTGATTATTTCTCCGCCCTTTACAACCAGAAGACACGACACCCATACAACCGGAGGAATGTGCTGTGTGTGGGCCCAGGAAAGGGCCTGAAATCACTCCTGGGGGGAGTCCTCATGGGGGCGACAGGCCCCGGGGGTGGGTGGCACAAACAAAAGACACTCGACGCGCCCCACGTGTGCCCGTGGGTGTGGAAAACAGGGTGGGTGCCCACCGCGCCGACGCGCGTCACAAAAAATCGAACGCATGGCACGGTCCTTTTGAGGGACGCTAAAGACGATTGTGCTTGGCTTGTGCTTGTGCTGTGTGTGTGCTGAAAATGGAAACGTTAAAAAACGTAGTTAGATTTAGTGAACCCGAAATGCTGTTTTGTTATTTAAAAAAAATAAATTATCCACTCCAAACGAAAGGCTAAAGTGCTTTTAAAAAGACCTATGGTATACGGTGTGGTATCGTGCGATACACCGTGGATGGAACGTCGTTACGTGTGCGTATACGTGCTTCCATTCCACAAAACGAACTTGCGACGGGTACGTATTTATGGATGCGGCGTACGATGCGATAAACAATAAAATGCCCCTGCCGGTGTTACGTGGTGTGGCACGGTGTGTGTTGGTCCCTTCCTCGTTACACGTTATTTATGGCATGACGTACTTGCTGGTTTTTGTGCGGGATCACAAAAATCGATGTGTTTCCGTCGCGTACGTATGGACGTGTCGCTGAAAAACATTTCTTTTTTTTAAACTTGGAATCTCAAAAACATTCCTTTCGACCGTCGATGATGGTAGGGACTCGACCTCGTGGTCACCGAGGGTGTCGTCAGCTTATCGTATTAGGGGACGAAAACACGTGGGGGCTCGAGGCCGCGCGTTCGCCGACGCCCGGACCGACGGTCCGTGCTCTTCTGCGCCGAGCCGGGGCGGCGCGGGTCTCGTGGGGCGCGGCGCCGGAGAGGTCCGCCGGTGCGTGCTCGTGGTGCGAGGCGTGGTGCGGCGCGTGGTCGCCCCGCCGAAAACACGCGCGCCTTTGCTTTTCCCTGTGCCTGCCTTTACGCCCTCCGGTGAAACCTCCGGGCCGTAAAGGCAGGAGCGTGGCTTCGGACGGAGACCCGAAAGTGGAAAAGTCGGTTTTTTTTTCGAAGGGTTCGCCACGATATGATGTTTCGCTCACGAGGTTCAGACGTACGTGGCGGCGGCCGTCTTGGGTTTTGACGTGGCGACCCGATTTACGACGGCGTTCTTCCTTATGCCGAGATACACCCACGCACCGAATTAGAAGTCGGTACTTTGCTTATTTTTCCAGATATTCCGCTCACGAGGTTCAGACGTATATATGGTGGCGGCCATCTTGGACCCGATTTTCAACTGCGTTCTTCCTTATGCCTAGATACACCCACGCACCGGATTAGAAGTCGGTTCTTTGCTTATCTTTCGAGATATTCCGCTCACGAGGTTCAGACGTAGATAATGTGGCGGCCATCTTGGATTTTGACGTGGCGACCCAATTTACGATAACCTTCTTCCTTATGCCTCGGTACACCCACGCACCGAATTAGAAGTTGGTGCTTTGCCTATTTTTCAAGATATTCCGCTCACAATGTTCAGACGTATATATGGTGGCGGCCATCTTGGATTTGACGTGGCGACCCAATTTTCGACAGCGTTCTTCCTTATGCCTAGGTATACCCACGCACCTAATTAGAAGTTGGTGCTTTGCCTATTTTTCAAGATATTCCACTCACAATGTTCAGACATATATATGGTGGCGGCCATCTTGGATTTTGACGTGGCGACCCAATTTTCAATAGCATTCTTCCTTGTGCCTAGATACACGCACACACCAAATTAGAAGTTTCTACTTCGCTTATTTCTCAAGATATGCAGGTTGCAAGGTCAGACATATATATGGTGGCGGCCATCTTGGATTTTGACGTGGCGACCCAATTTTCAATAGCGTTCTTCCTTGTGCCTAGATACACGCACACACCAAATTAGAAGTTTCTACTTCGCTTATTTCTCAAGATATGCAGGTTGCAAGGTCAGACATATATATGGTGGCGGCCATCTTGGATTTTGACGTGCAGACCCAATTTTCGAAGGCTTTCTTCCTTGTGCCTAGATACACGCACACACCAAGTTAGAAGTTTCTACTTCGCTTATTTTTCAAGGTATGCAGGTTGCAAGGTTCAGACATAAATGTTGGCGGCCATCTTGGATTTTGCCGTGGCGACCCAATTTTCAATAGCTGGCGCATGCGCAGATGGGCTGCACTGCGATGCCACTGAAAAGCGGCTGAGAAAACCGCGCATGCGCAGATCGCGGACATGATTCATTTCGAATTTCCATCTTTATTTAATTTCCGAAAAGACGTCTGCATTCGACAATCGCGTGATGACGTCACGACGTAAATGAATTTCTTCATATAACTTCAGATCCGCTGGATGGATTTTGACGAAATAAAGGGCATCGTGTAGGGCATTTAAATGCGCAAATTTCGAGACCACTTGTGACCATGACAGCCATTTCCTTCTCGCACAGCACCAAACATTCTTGTGCGTCAACCCGTCAACCCTGCGCATGCGCAGGTGGTGCGACAGTCGTTTGCCGAAGCACTTGAACATTTGACGCTGAAAAATCGCGCATGCGCAAATGGTAGCGCTGGAGCGCAAGGGTCACGTGTGCACGCGTACGTAATATGTGGATGGATATTTGCGCATGCGCAAATGGTCGCGCTGGAGCGCAAGGTCACGTGTGCACGCTTACGTAACTTACGTACGCGCTTTGATGGGCGGGGCGAACGGTGTTCACGAATGGTAAAATGCGGAAGCGCTGGAAGCGTATGCGAAGCTGTCGCACGATCTCCTGTCATGGTCCACAAGATTATCACAGAGAGGTGCAGCTTCCAGCGTTTCGAGATATGATCCAGACCTAACTTTTGAGACCGGTCCCAGCGTTCTAGGCGCGGTGGTTGTCTCAGACGGACCCGACGAAGGACGTGTTGGATTTTACCGCGAGCCGATTCGAGCACCGACGTGCCGGCGAACAAAACCGGTCATATCTTTTGAACGCGTGGCTCGATTTTTACAAAATAAACTTTTTCTTGAAGGGCTGAACCGTGCGCTCAAAACGATAGTAATGGCGACCGGGAAATGTTTTGTTTTGCGCCGCAAAGGCGTCTTGTGTGACGTGAGGACCATGTCGTGCTGCATAAATTATCATATCATTACCGCCGGCGCGATCCGTGACGTCACGGCTCACTTAATTGCAATTATCTGTGCTATTCCTTGGCCGAATCGAACCGAAAAAGAGTTATGTTGTATAATATTCGGATGCGCACGTTTCAAGCCCGGTTTGAGCTTCCGCAGTTACGTGGTTCTCGAGATAGCCGTTTCCGAGCCCAAACTCTATAGTGTTTTCCTCTGTAAGTTCTATGAGCGGTTTCGGGCCTGGACTATGTTGGTGAAGATGCGAGGGGGCGGGCTTTTGCTTCTGGGTGACTTCGTCACGATAACGTGATTATTTCTCCGCCCTTTACAACCAGAAAAAAACACGGCCAACATTGACATGGAATATTGTGCTGTGTTTCGGCCCAGGAAAGGGCCTGAAATCACTCCTGGGGGGAGTCCTAATGGGGGCGACAGGCCCCGGGGGTGGGTGGCACAAAACACACTCGACGCGTGCCCACGTGTGCCCGTGCGTGTGGAAAATATCGGGTGGGTGCCCACCGCACCGACGCGCGTGACAAAAAATCGAACCTAGGGCTTGGTCCTTGTGAGGGACGCTAAAGACGATTGTGCTTGGCTTGTGCTTGTGCTGTGTGTGTGCTGAAAATGGAAACGTTAAAAAACGTAGTTAGATTTAGTGAACCCGAAATGCTGTTTTGTTATTTAAAAAATAATAATTATCCACTCCACACGAAAGGCTAAAGTGCTTTTAAAAAGACCTATGGTATACGGTGTGGTATCGTGCGATACACCGTGGATGGAACGTCGTTACGTGTGCGTATACGTGCTTCCATTCCACAAAACGAACTTGCGACGGGTACGTATTTATGGATGCGGCGTACGATGCGATAAACAATAAAATGCCCCTGCCGGTGTTACGTGGTGTGGCACGGTGTGTGTTGGTCCCTTCTTCGTTATACGTTATTTATGGCATGACGTACGTGCTGGTTTTCGTGCGGGATCACAAAAATCGATGTGCTTCCGTCGCGTACGTATGGATGCGTCGCTGAAAAACATTTCTTTTTTTTAAACTTGGAATCTCAAAAACGTTCGTTTCGACCGTCGATGATGGTAGGGACTCGACCTCGTGGTCACCGACGGTGTCGTCAGCTTATCGTATTAGGGGACGAAAACACGGCGGGGCTCGAGGCCGCGCGTTCGCCGACGCCCGGACCGACGGTCCGTGCTCTTCTGCGCCGAGCCGGGGCGAGCGCGGGTCTCGTGGGGTGCGGCACCGGAGAGGTCCGCCGGTGCGTGCTCGTGGTGCGAGGCGTGGTGCGGCGCGTGGTCGCCCCGCCGAAAACACGCGCGCCTTCGCTTTTCCCTGTGCCTGCCTTTACGCCCTCCGGTGAAACCTCCGGGCCGTAAAGGCAGGAGCGTGGCTTCGGACGGAGACCCGAAAGTGGAAAAGTCGGTTTTTTTTTCGAAGGGTTCGCCACGATATGATGTTTCGCTCACGAGGTTCAGACGTACGTGGCGGCGGCCGTCTTGGGTTTTGACGTGGCGACCCGATTTACGACGGCGTTCTTCCTTATGCCGAGATACACCCACGCACCGAATTAGAAGTCGGTACCTTGCTTATTTTTCCAGATATTCCGCTCACGAGGTTCAGACGTATATATGGTGGCGGCCATCTTGGAGTTGACGTGGCGACCCGATTTTCAACTGCGTTCTTCCTTATGCCTAGATACACCCACGCACCGGATTAGAAGTTGGTTCTTTGCTTATTTTTCGAGATATTCCGCTCACGAGGTTCAGACGTAGATAATGTGCGGCCATCTTGGATTTTGACGTGGCGACCCAATTTACGATAACCTTCTTCCTTATGCCTCGGTACACCCACGCACCGAATTAGAAGTTGGTGCTTTGCCTATTTTTCAAGATATTCCGCTCACAATGCTCAGACGTATATATGGTGGCGGCCATCTTGGATTTGACGTGGCGACCCAATTTTCGACAGCGTTCTTCCTTATGCCTAGGTACACCCACGCACCTAATTAGAAGTTGGTGCTTTGCCTATTTTTCAAGATATGCAGGTTGCAAGGTTCAGACATATATATGGTGGCGGCCATCTTGGATTTTGACGTGGCGACCCAATTTTCAATAGCATTCTTCCTTGTGCCTAGATACACGCACACACCAAGTTAGAAGTTTCTACTTCGCTTATTTCTCAAGATATGCAGGTTGCAAGGTCAGACATATATATGGTGGCGGCCATCTTGGATTTTGACGTGGCGACCCAATTTTCGAAAGCTTTCTTCCTTGTGCCTAGATACACGCACACACCAAGTTAGAAGTTTCTACTTCGCTTATTTTTCAAGATATGCAGGTTGCAAGGTTCAGACATACATGTTGGCGGCCATCTTGGATTTTGCCGTGGCGACCCAATTTTCAATAGCTGGCGCATGCGCAGATGGGCTGCACTGCGATGCCACTGAAAAGCGGCTGAGAAAACCGCGCATGCGCAGATCGCGGACATGATTCATTTCGAATTTCCATCTTTATTTAATTTCCGAAAAGACGTCTGCATTCGACAATCGCGCGATGACGTCACGACGTAAATGAATTTCTTCATATAACTTCAGATCCGCTGGATGGATTTTGACGAAATAAACGGCATCGTGTAGGGCATTTAAATGCGCAAATTTCGAGACCACTTGTGACCATGACAGCCATTTCCTTCTCGCACAGCACCAAACATTCTAATGCGTCAATCCCGTCAACCCTGCGCATGCGCAGGTGGTGCGACAGTCGTTTGCCGAAGCACTTGAACATTTAACGCTGAAAAAATCGCGCATGCGCAAATGGTAGCGCTGGAGCGCAAGGTCACGTGTGCACGCGTACGTAATATGTGGATGGATATTTGCGCATGCGCAAATGGTCGCGCTGGAGCGCAAGGTCACGTGTGCACGCTTACGTAACTTACGTACGCGCTTTGATGGGCGGGGCGAACGGTGTTCACGAATGGTAAAATGCGGAAGCGCTGGAAGCGTATGCGAAGCTGTCGCACGATCTCCTGTCATGGTCCACAAGATTATCACAGAGAGGTGCAGCTTCCAGCGTTTCGAGATATGATCCAGACCTAACTTTTGAGACCGGTCCCAGCGTTCTAGGCGCGGTGGTTGTCTCAGACGGACCCGACGAAGGACGTGTTGGATTTTACCGCGAGCCGATTCGAGCACCGACGTGCCGGCGAACAAAACCGGTCATATCTTTTGAACGCGTGGCTCGATTTTTACAAAATAAACTTTTTCTTGAAGGGCTGAACCGTGCGCTCAAAACGATAGTAATGGCGACCGGGAAATGTTTTGTTTTGCGCCGCAAAGGCGTCTTGTGTGACGTGAGGACCATCTCGTGCTGCATAAATTATCATATCATTACCGCCGGCGCGATCCGTGACGTCACGGCTCACTTAATTGCAATTATCTCCGCTATTCCTTGGCCGAATCGAACCGGGAAACAAGTATGTTGTATAATATTCGGATGCGCACGTTTCAAGCCCGGTTTGAGCTTCCGCAGTTACGTGGTTCTCGAGATAGCCGTTTCCGTGCACAAACTCTATAGTGTTTTCCTCTGTAAGTTCTATGAGCGGTTTCGGGCCTGGACTATGTTGGTGAAGATGCGAGGGGGCGGGCTTTTGCTTCTGGGTGACTTCGTCACGATAACGTGATTATTTCTCCGCCCTTTACAACCAGAAGACACGACACGAGTAACATACGGAATGTTGTGGTGTGTGTGGGCCCAGGAAAGGGCCTGAAATCACTCCTGGGGGGAGTCCTAATGGGGGCGACAGGCCCCGTGGGTGGGTGGCACAAAACACACTCGACGCGTGCCCACGTGTGCCCGTGCGTGTGGAAAATATCGGGTGGGTGCCCACCGCACCGACGCGCGTGACAAATAATCGAACGCATGGCAAGGTCCTTTTGAGGGACGCTAAAGACGATTGTGCTTGGCTTGTGCTTGTGCTGTGTGTGTGCTGAAAATGGAAACGTTAAAAAACGTAGTTAGATTTAGTGAACCCGAAATGCTGTTTTGTTATTTAAAAATAATAAATTATCCACTCCACACGAAAGGCTAAAGTGCTTTTTAAAAGACCTATGGTATACGGTGTGGTATCGTGCGATAGACCGTGGATGGAACGTCGTTACGTGTGCGTATACGTGCTTCCATTCCACAAAACGAACTTGCGACGGGTACGTATTTATGGATGCGGCGTACGATGCGATAAACAATAAAATGCCCCTGCCGGTGTTACGTGGTGTGGCACGGTGTGTGTTGGTCCCTTCCTCGTTATACGTTATTTATGGCATCACGTACGTGCTGGTTTTTGTGCGGGATCACAAAAATCGATGTGCTTCCGTCGCGTACGTATGGACGCGTCGCTGAAAAACATTTCTTTTTTTTAAACTTGGAATCTCAAAAACGTTCGTTTCGACCGTCGATGATGGTAGGGACTCGACCTCGTGGTCACCGAGGGTGTCGTGAGCTTATCGTGTTAGGGGACGAAAACACGTGGGGGCTCGAGGCCGCGCGTTCGCCGACGCCCGGACCGACGGTCCGTGCTCTTCTGCGCCGAGCCGGGGCGAGCGCGGGTCTCGTGGGGTGCGGCGCCGGAGAGGTCCGCCGGTGCGTGCTCGTGGTGCGAGGCGTGGTGCGGCGCGTGGGCGCCCCGCCGAAAACACGCGCGCCTTTGCTTTTCCCTGTGCCTGCCTTTACGCCCTCCGGTGAAACCTCCGGGCCGTAAAGGCAGGAGCGTGGCTTCGGACGGAGACCCGAAAGTGGAAAAGTCGGTTTTTTTTTCGAAGGGTTCGCTACGATATGATGTTTCGCTCACGAGGTTCAGACGTACGTGGCGGCGGCCGTCTTGGGTTTTGACGTGGCGACCCGATTTACGACGGCGTTCTTCCTTATGCCGAGATACACCCACGCACCGAATTAGAAGTCGGTACCTTGCTTATCTTTCGAGATATTCCGCTCACGAGGTTCAGACGTATATATGGTGGCGGCCATCTTGGAGTTGACGTGGCGACCCAATTTTCAATAGGGTTCTTCCTTATGCCTAGATACACCCACGTACCGGATTAGAAGTTGGTTCTTTGCTTATTTTTCGAGATATTCCGCTCACGAGGTTCAGACGTAGATATGGTGGCGGCCATCTTGGATTTTGACGTGGCGACCCAATTTACGATAGCCTTCTTCCTTATGCCTAGGTACACCCACGCACCTAATTAGAAGTTGGTGCTTTGCCTATTTTTCAAGATATTCCACTCAAAATGTTCAGACATATATATGGTGGCGGCCATCTTGGATTTTGACGTGGCGACCCAATTTTCAATAGCATTCTTCCTTGTGCATAGATACACGCACACACCAAATTAGAAGTTTCTACTTCGCTTATTTCTCAAGATATGCAGGTTGCAAGGTCAGACATATATATGGTGGCGGCCATCTTGGATTTTGACGTGGCGACCCAATTTTCGACAGCTTTCCTCCGTGTGCCTAGATACACCCACACACCAAGTTAGAAGTTTCTACTTCGCTTATTTCTCAAGATATGCAGGTTGCAAGGTCAGACATATATATGGTGGCGGCCATCTTGGATTTTGACGTGGCGACCCAATTTCCGAAAGCTTTCTTCCTTGTGCCTAGATACACGCACACACCAAGTTAGAAGTTTCTACTTCGCTTATTTTTCAAGATATGCAGGTTGCAAGGTTCAGACATACATGTTGGCGGCCATCTTGGATTTTGCCGTGGCGACCCAATTTTCAATAGCTGGCGCATGCGCAGATGGGCTGCACTGCGATGCCACTGAAAAGCGGCTGAGAAAACCGCGCATGCGCAGATCGCGGACATGATTCATTTCGAATTTCCATCTTTATTTAATTTCCGAAAAGACGTCTGCATTCGACAATCGCGCGATGACGTCACGACGTAAATGAATTTCTTCATATAACTTCAGATCCGCTGGATGGATTTTGACGAAATAAACGGCATCGTGTAGGGCATTTAAATGCGCAAATTTCGAGACCACTTGTGACCATGACAGCCATTTCCTTGTCGCACAGCACCAAACATTCTTGTGCGTCAATCCCGTCAACCCTGCGCATGCGCAGGTGGTGCGACAGTCGTTTGCCGAAGCACTTGAACAATTAACGCTGAAAAATCGCGCATGCGCAAATGGTAGCGCTGGAGCGCAAGGTCACGTGTGCACGCGTACGTAATATGTGGATGGATATTTGCGCATGCGCAAATGGTCGCGCTGGAGCGCAAGGTCACGTGTGCACGCTTACGTAACTTACGTACGCGCTTTGATGGGCGGGGCGAACGGTGTTCACGAATGGTAAAATGCGGAAGCGCTGGAAGCGTATGCGAAGCTGTCGCACGATCTCCTGTCATGGTCCACAAGATTATCACAGAGAGGTGCAGCTTCCAGCGTTTCGAGATATGATCCAGACCTAACTTTTGAGACCGGTCCCAGCGTTCTAGGCCCCGTGGTTGGTTCAGACGGACCCGACAATGGACGTGTTGGATTTTACCGCGAGCCGATTCGAACGCCGACGTGCCGGCGAACAAAACCGGTCATATCTTTTGAACGCGTGGCTCGATTTTTACAAAATAAACTTTTTCTTGAAGGGCTGAACCGTGCGCTCAAAAGGATAGTAATGGCGACCGGGAAATGTTTTGTTTTGCGCCGCAAAGGCGTCTTGCGTGACGTGAGGACCATGTCGTGCTGCATAAATTATCATATCATTACCGCCGGCGCGATCCGTGACGTCACGGCTCACTTAATTGCAATTATCTCTGCTATTCCTTGGCCGAATCGAACCGGGAAACAAGTATGTTGTATAATATTCGGATGCGCACGTTTCAAGCCCGGTTTGAGCTTCCGCAGTTACGTGGTTCTCGAGATAGCCGTTTCCGTGCACAAACTCTATAGTGTTTTCCTCTGTAAGTTCTATGAGCGGTTTCGGGCCTGGACTATGTTGGTGAAGATGCGAGGGGGCGGGCTTTTGCTTCTGGGTGACTTCGTCACGATAACGTGATTATTTCTCCGCCCTTTACAACCAGAAGACACGACACGAGTAACATACGGAATGTTGTGGTGTGTGTGGGCCCAGGAAAGGGCCTGAAATCACTCCTGGGGGGAGTCCTAATGGGGGCGACAGGCCCCGGGGGTGGGTGGCACAAAACACACTCGACGCGTGCCCACGTGTGCCCGTGCGTGTGGAAAACTGGGTGGGTGCCCACCGCACCGACGCGCGTGACAAAAAATCGAACGCATGGCACGGTCCTTTTGAGGGACGCTAAAGACGATTGTGCTTGGCTTGTGCTTGTGCTGTGTGTGTGCTGAAAATGGAAACGTTAAAAAACGTAGTTAGATTTAGTGAACCCGAAATGCTGTTGTGTTATTTAAAAAATAATAATTATCCACTCCACACGAAAGGCTAATGTGCTTTTTAAAAGACCTATGGTATACGGTGTGGTATCGTGCGATACACCGTGGATGGAACGTCGTTACGTGTGCGTATACGTGCTTCCATTCCACAAAACGAACTTGCGACGGGTACGTATTTATGGATGCGGCGTACGATGCGATAAACAATAAAATGCCCCTGCCGGTGTTACGTGGTGTGGCACGGTGTGTGTTGGTCCCTTCCTCGTTACACGTTATTTATGGCATGGCGTACTTGCTGGTTTTTGTGCGGGATCACAAAAATCGATGTGCTTCCGTCGCGTATGTATGGACGCGTCGCTGAACAACATTTCTTTTTTTTAAACTTGGAATCTCAAAAACATTCCTTTCGACCGTCGATGATGGTAGGGACTCGACCTCGTGGTCACCGAGGGTGTCGTCAGCTTATCGTATTAGGGGACGAAAACACGTGGGGGCTCGAGGCCGCGCGTTCGCCGACGCCCGGACCGACGGTCCGTGCTCTTCTGCGCCGAGCCGGGGCGAGCGCGGGTCTCGTGGGGCGCGGCGTCGGAGAGGTCCGCCGGTGCGTGCTCGTGGTGCGAGGCGTGGTGCGGCGCGTGGTCGCCCCGCCGAAAACACGCGCGCCTTTGCTTTTCCCTGTGCCTGCCTTTACGCCCTCCGGTGAAACCTCCGGGCCGTAAAGGCAGGAGCGTGGCTTCGGACGGAGACCCGAAAGTGGAAAAGTCGGTTTTTTTTTCGAAGGGTTCGCCACGATATGATCTTCCGCTCACGAGGTTCTGACGTACGTGGCGGCGGCCGTCTTGGGTTTTGACGTGGCGACCCGATTTACGACGGCGTTCTTCCTTATGCCGAGATACACCCACGCTCCGAATTAGAAGTCGGTACTTTGCTTATTTTTCCAGATATTCCGCTCACGAGGTTCAGACGTATATATGGTGGCGGCCATCTTGGAGTTGACGTGGCGACCCGATTTTCAACGGCTTTCTTCCTTATGCCGAGATACACCCACGCACCGGATTAGAAGTCGGTACTTTGCTTATTTTTCGAGATATTCTGCTCACGAGGTTCAGACGTATATATGGTGGCGGCCATCTTGGATTTGACGTGGCGACCCAATTTACGATAACCTTCTTCCTTATGCCTCGGTACACCCACGCACCGAATTAGAAGTTGGTGCTTTGCCTATTTTTCAAGATATTCCGCTCACAATGTTCAGACGTATATATGGTGGCGGCCATCTTGGATTTGACGTGGCGACCCAATTTTCGACAGCATTCTTCCTTATGCCTAGGTACACCCACGCACCTAATTAGAAGTTGGTGCTTTGCCTATTTTTCAAGATATTCCACTCACAATGTTCAGACATATATATGGTGGCGGCCATCTTGGATTTTGACGTGGCGACCCAATTTTCAATAGCGTTCTTCCTTGTGCCTAGATACACGCACACACCAAAGTAGAAGTTTCTACTTCGCTTATTTCTCAAGATATGCAGGTTGCAAGGTCAGACATATATATGGTGGCGGCCATCTTGGATTTTGACGTGGCGACCCAATTTTCGACAGCTTTCTTCCGTGTGCCTAGATACACCCACACACCAAGTTAGAAGTTTCTACTTCGCTTATTTCTCAAGATATGCAGGTTGCAAGGTCAGACATATATATGGTGGCGGCCATCTTGGATTTCGACGTGGCGACCCAATTTTCGAAGGCTTTCTTCCTTGTGCCTAGATACACGCACACACCAAGTTAGAAGTTTCTACTTCGCTTATTTTTCAAGATATGCAGGTTGCAAGGTTCAGACATACATGTTGGCGGCCATCTTGGAGTTTGCCGTGGCGACCCAATTTTCAATAGCTGGCGCATGCGCAGATGGGCTGCACTGCGATGCCACTGAAAAGCGACTGAGAAAACCGCGCATGCGCAGATCGCGGACATGATTCATTTCGAATTTCCATCTTTATTTAATTTCCGAAAAGACGTCTGTATTCGACAATCGCGTGATGACGTCACGACGTAAATGAATTTCTTCATATAACTTCAGATCCGCTGGATGGATTTTGACGAAATAAACGGCATCGTGTAGGGCATTTAAATGCGCAAATTTCGAGACCACTTGTGACCATGACAGCCATTTCCTTCTCGCACAGCACCAAACATTCTAATACCTCAATCCCGTCAACCCTGCGCATGCGCAGGTGGTGCGACAGTCGTTTGCCGAAGCACTTGGACATTTAACGCTGAAAAAATCGCGCATGCGCAAATGGTAGCGCTGGAGCGCAAGGTCACGTGTGCATGCGTACGTAATATGTGGATGGATATTTGCGCATGCGCAAATGGTCGCGCTGGAGCGCAAGGTCACGTGTGCACGCTTACGGAACTTACGTACGCGCTTTGATGGGCGGGGCGAACGGTGTTCACGAATGGTAAAATGCGGAAGCGCTGGAAGCGTATGCGAAGCTGTCGCACGATCTCCTGTCATGGTCCACAAGATTATCACAGAGAGGTGCAGCTTCCAGCGTTTCGAGATATGATCCAGACCTAACTTTTGAGACCGGTCCCAGCGTTCTAGGCGCGGTGGTTGTCTCAGACGGACCCGACGAAGGACGTGTTGGATTTTACCGCGAGCCGATTCGAGCACCGACGTGCCGGCGAACAAAACCGGTCATATCTTTTGAACGCGTGGCTCGATTTTTACAAAATAAACTTTTTCTTGAAGGGCTGAACCGTGCGCTCAAAACGATACCGAGTTTGACCCTGAGAGAGCCGTTTTGCGCCGGCAAAGGCGCCTTGCGTGACGTGAGGACCATGTCGTGCTGCATAAATTATCATATCATTACCGCCGGCGCGATCCGTGACGTCACGGCTCACTTAATTGCAATTATCTCCGCTATTCCTTGGCCGAATCGAACCGGGAAACAAGTATGTTGTATAATATTCGGATGCGCACGTTTCAAGCCCGGTTTGAGCTTCCGCAGTTACGTGGTTCTCGAGATAGCCGTTTCCGTGCACAAACTCTATAGTGTTTTCCTCTGTAAGTTCTATGAGCGGTTTCGGGCCTGGACTATGTTGGTGAAGATGCGAGGGGGCGGGCTTTTGCTTCTGGGTGACTTCGTCACGATAACGTGATTATTTCTCCGCCCTTTACAACCAGAAAAAAACACGACCAACAGGAATATTGTGCTGTGTTTCGGCCCAGGAAAGGGCCTGAAATCACTCCTGGGGGGAGTCCTAATGGGGGCGACAGGCCCCGGGGGTGGGTGTCACAAAACACACTCGACGCGTGCCCACGTGTGCCCGTGCGTGTGGAAAATATCGGGTGGGTGCCCACCGCACCGACGCGCGTCACAAAAAATCGAACCTAGGGCTTGGTCCTTGTGAGGGACGCTAAAGACGATTGTGCTTGGCTTGTGCTTGTGCTGTGTGTGTGCTGAAAATGGAAACGTTAAAAAACGTAGTTAGATTTAGTGAACCCGAAATGCTGTTTTGTTATTTAAAAAATAATAATTATCCACTCCACACGAAAGGCTAAAGTGCTTTTAAAAAGACCTATGGTATACGGTGTGGTATCGTGCGATACACCGTGGATGGAACGTCGTTACGTGTGCGTATACGTGCTTCCATTCCACAAAACGAACTTGCGACGGGTACGTATTTATGGATGCGGCGTACGATGCGATAAACAATAAAATGCCCCTGCCGGTGTTACGTGGTGTGGCGCGGTGTGTGTTGGTCCCTTCTTCGTTATACGTTATTTATGGCATGACGTACGTGCTGGTTTTCGTGCGGGATCACAAAAATCGATGTGCTTCCGTCGCGTACGTATGGATGCGTCGCTGAAAAACATTTCTTTTTTTTAAACTTGGAATCTCAAAAACGTTCGTTTCGACCGTCGATGATGGTAGGGACTCGACCTCGTGGTCACCGACGGTGTCGTCGGCTTATCGTGTTAGGGGACGAAAACACGGGGGGGCTCGAGGCCGCGCGTTCGCCGACGCTCGGACCGACGGTCCGTGCTCTTCTGCGCCGAGCCGGGGCGAGCGCGGGTCTCGTGGGGTGCGGCGCCGGAGAGGTCCGCCGGTGCGTGCTCGTGGTGCGAGGCGTGGTGCGGCGCGTGGTCGCCCCGCCGAAAACACGCGCGCCTTTGCTTTTCCCTGTGCCTGCCTTTACGCCCTCCGGTGAAACCTCCGGGCCGTAAAGGCAGGAGCGTGGCTTCGGACGGAGACCCGAAAGTGGAAAAGTCGGTTTTTTTTTCGAAGGGTTCGCCACGATATGATGTTTCGCTCACGAGGTTCAGACGTACGTGGCGGCGGCCGTCTTGGGTTTTGACGTGGCGACCCGATTTACGACGGCGTTCTTCCTTATGCCGAGATACACCCACGCACCGAATTAGAAGTCGGTACCTTGCTTATTTTTCCAGATATTCCGCTCACGAGGTTCAGACGTATATATGGTGGCGGCCATCTTGGAGTTGACGTGGCGACCCGATTTTCAACTGCGTTCTTCCTTATGCCTAGATACACCCACGCACCGGATTAGAAGTTGGTTCTTTGCTTATTTTTCGAGATATTCCGCTCACGAGGTTCAGACGTAGATAATGTGCGGCCATCTTGGATTTTGACGTGGCGACCCAATTTACGATAACCTTCTTCCTTATGCCTCGGTACACCCACGCACCGAATTAGAAGTTGGTGCTTTGCCTATTTTTCAAGATATTCCGCTCACAATGCTCAGACGTATATATGGTGGCGGCCATCTTGGATTTGACGTGGCGACCCAATTTTCGACAGCGTTCTTCCTTATGCCTAGGTACACCCACGCACCTAATTAGAAGTTGGTGCTTTGCCTATTTTTCAAGATATTCCACTCACAATGTTCAGACATATATATGGTGGCGGCCATCTTGGATTTTGACGTGGCGACCCAATTTTCAATAGCATTCTTCCTTGTGCCTAGATACACGCACACACCAAATTAGAAGTTTCTACTTCGCTTATTTCTCAAGATATGCAGGTTGCAAGGTCAGACATATATATGGTGGCGGCCATCTTGGATTTTGACGTGGCGACCCAATTTTCGACAGCTTTCTTCCGTGTCCCTAGATACACCCACACACCAAGTTAGAAGTTTCTACTTCGCTTATATCTCAAGATATGCAGGTTGCAAGGTCAGACATATATATGGTGGCGGCCATCTTGGATTTTGACGTGGCGACCCAATTTTCGAAGGCTTTCTTCCTTGTGCCTAGATACACGCACACACCAAGTTAGAAGTTTCTACTTCGCTTATTTTTCAAGATATGCAGGTTGCAAGGTTCAGACATACATGTTGGCGGCCATCTTGGAGTTTGCCGTGGCGACCCAATTTTCAATAGCTGGCGCATGCGCAGATGGGCTGCACTGCGATGCCACTGAAAAGCGACTGAGAAAACCGCGCATGCGCAGATCGCGGACATGATTCATTTCGAATTTCCATCTTTATTTAATTTCCGAAAAGACGTCTGTATTCGACAATCGCGTGATGACGTCACGACGTAAATGAATTTCTTAATATAACTTCAGATCCGCTGGATGGATTTTGACGAAATAAACGGCATCGTGTAGGGCATTTAAATGCGCAAATTTCGAGACCACTTGTGACCATGACAGCCATTTCCTTCTCGCACAGCACCAAACATTCTAATACGTCAATCCCGTCAACCCTGCGCATGCGCAGGTGGTGCGACAGTCGTTTGCCGAAGCACTTGGACATTTAACGCTGAAAAAATCGCGCATGCGCAAATGGTAGCGCTGGAGCGCAAGGTCACGTGTGCACGCGTACGTAATATGTGGATGGATATTTGCGCATGCGCAAATGGTCGCGCTGGAGCGCAAGGTCACGTGTGCACGCTTACGTAACTTACGTACGCGCTTTGATGGGCGGGGCGAACGGTGTTCACGAATGGTAAAATGCGGAAGCGCTGGAAGCGTATGCGAAGCTGTCGCACGATCTCCTGTCATGGTCCACAAGATTATCACAGAGAGGTGCAGCTTCCAGCGTTTCGAGATATGATCCAGACCTAACTTTTGAGACCGGTCCCAGCGTTCTAGGCGCGGTGGTTGTCTCAGACGGACCCGACGAAGGACGTGTTGGATTTTACCGCGAGCCGATTCTAGCGCCGACGTGCCGGCGAACAAAACCGGTCATATCTTTTGAACGCGTGGCTCGATTTTTACAAAATAAACTTTTTCTTGAAGGGCTGAACCGTGCGCTCAAAACGATAGTAATGGCGACCGGGAAATGTTTTGTTTTGCGCCGCAAAGGCGTCTTGTGTGACGTGAGGACCATGTCGTGCTGCATAAATTATCATATCATTACCGCCGGCGCGATCCGTGACGTCACGGCTCACTTAATTGCAATTATCTCCGCTATTCCTTGGCCGAATCGAACCGGGAAACAAGTATGTTGTATAATATTCGGATGCGCACGTTTCAAGCCCGGTTTGAGCTTCCGCAGTTACGTGGTTCTCGAGATAGCCGTTTCCGAGCCCAAACTCTATAGTGTTTTCCTCTGTAAGTTCTATGAGCGGTTTCGGGCCTGGACTATGTTGGTGAAGATGCGAGGGGGCGGGCTTTTGCTTCTGGGTGACTTCGTCACGATAACGTGATTATTTCTCCGCCCTTTACAACCAGAAGACACGACACGAGTAACATACGGAATGTTGTGGTGTGTGTGGGCCCAGGAAAGGGCCTGAAATCACTCCTGGGGGGAGTCCTAATGGGGGCGACAGGCCCCAGGGGTGGGTGGCACAAACGACACTCGACGCGTGCCCACGTGTGCCCGTGGGTGTGGAAAACAGGGTGGGTGCCCACCGCGCCGACGCGCGTGACAAAAAATCGAACCTAGGGCTTGGTCCTTGTGAGGGACGCTAAAGACGATTGTGCTTGGCTTGTGCTTGTGCTGTGGGTGTGCTGAAAATGGAAACGTTAAAAAACGTAGTTAGATTTAGTGAACCCGAAATGCTGTTTTGTTATTTAAAAAAAATAAATTATCCACTCCACACGAAAGGCTAAAGTGCTTTTAAAAAGACCTATGGTATACGGTGTGGTATCGTGCGATACACCGTGGATGGAACGTCGTTACGTGTGCGTATACGTCCTTCCATTCCACAAAACGAACTTGCGACGGGTGCGTATTTATGGATGCGGCGTACGATGCGATAAACAATAAAATGCCCCTGCCGGTGTTACGTGGTGTGGCGCGGTGTGTGTTGGTCCCTTCCTCGTTATACGTTATTTATGGCATGACGTACGTGCTGGTTTTCGTGCGGGATCACAAAAATCGATGTGCTTCCGTCGCGTACGTATGGACGCGTCGCTGAAAAACATTTCTTTTTTTTAAACTTGGAATCTCAAAAACGTTCGTTTCGACCGTCGATGATGGTAGGGACTCGACCTCGTGGTCACCGACGGTGTCGTCAGCTTATCGTATTAGGGGACGAAAACACGGGGGGGCTCGAGGCCGCGCGTTCGCCGACGCCCGGACCGACGGTCCGTGCTCTTCTGCGCCGAGCCGGGGCGAGCGCGGGTCTCGTGGGGCGCGGCGCCGGAGAGGTCCGCCGGTGCGTGCTCGTGGTGCGAGGCGTGGTGCGGCGCGTGGTCGCCCCGCCGAAAACACGCGCGCCTTTGCTTTTCCCTGTGCCTGCCTTTACGCCCTCCGGTGAAACCTCCGGGCCGTAAAGGCAGGAGCGTGGCTTCGGACGGAGACCCGAAAGTGGAAAAGTCGGTTTTTTTTTTCGAAGGGTTCGCTACGATATGATGTTTCGCTCAAGAGGTTCAGACGTACGTGGCGGCGGCCGTCTTGGGTTTTGACGTGGCGACCCGATTTACGACGGCGTTCTTCCTTATGCCGAGATACACCCACGCACCGAATTAGAAGTCGGTACCTTGCTTATTTTTCCAGATATTCCGCTCACGAGGTTCAGACGTATATATGGTGGCGGCCATCTTGGAGTTGACGTGGCGACCCGATTTTCAACTGCGTTCTTCCTTATGCCTAGATACACCCACGCACCGGATTAGAAGTCGGTTCTTTGCTTATTTTTCGAGATATTCCGCTCACGAGGTTCAGACGTAGATATGGTGGCGGCCATCTTGGATTTTGACGTGGCGACCCAATTTACGATAGCCTTCTTCCTTATGCCTAGGTACACCCACGCACCGAATTAGAAGTCGGTACCTTGCTTATTTTTCGAGATATTCCGCTCACGAGGTTCAGACGTATATATGGTGGCGGCCATCTTGGAGTTGACGTGGCGACCCGATTTTCAACTGCGTTCTTCCTTATGCCTAGATACACCCACGCACCGGATTAGAAGTTGGTTCTTTGCTTATTTTTCGAGATATTCCGCTCACGAGGTTCAGACGTAGATATGGTGGCGGCCATCTTGGATTTTGACGTGGCGACCCAATTTTCAACAGCATTCTTCCTTGTGCCTAGATACACGCACACACCAAATTAGAAGTTTCTACTTCGCTTATTTCTCAAGATATGCAGGTTGCAAGGTCAGACATATATATGGTGGCAGCCATCTTGGATTTTGACGTGGCGACCCAATTTTCAATAGCGTTCTTCCTTGTGCCTAGATACACGCACACACCAAATTAGAAGTTTCTACTTCGCTTATTTCTCAAGATATGCAGGTTGCAAGGTCAGACATATATATGGTGGCGGCCATCTTGGATTTTGACGTGGCGACCCAATTTTCGAAGGCTTTCTTCCTTGTGCCTAGATACACGCACACACCAAGTTAGAAGTTTCTACTTCGCTTATTTTTCAAGGTATGCAGGTTGCAAGGTTCAGACATACATGTTGGCGGCCATCTTGGATTTTGCCGTGGCGACCCAATTTTCAATAGCTGGCGCATGCGCAGATGGGCTGCACTGCGATGCCACTGAAAAGCGGCTGAGAAAACCGCGCATGCGCAGATCGCGGACATGATTCATTTCGAATTTCCATCTTTATTTAATTTCCGAAAAGTCTGCATTCGACAATCGCGCGATGACGTCACGACGTAAATGAATTTCTTCATATAACTTCAGATCCGCTGGATGGATTTTGACGAAATAAACGTCATCGTGTAGGGCATTTAAATGCGCAAATTTCGAGACCACTTGTGACCATGACAGCCATTTCCTTCTCGCACAGCACCAAACATTCTTGTGCGTCAATCCCGTCAACCCTGCGCATGCGCAGGTGGTGCGACAGTCGTTTGCCGAAGCACTTGAACATTTAACGCTGAAAAATCGCGCATGCGCAAATGGTAGCGCTGGAGCGCAAGGTCACGTGTGCACGCGTACGTAATATGTGGATGGATATTTGCGCATGCGCAAATGGTCGCGCTGGAGCGCAAGGTCACGTGTGCACGCTTACGTAACTTACGTACGCGCTTTGATGGGCGGGGCGAACGGTGTTCACGAAATGCTAAAATGCGGAAGCGCTGGAAGCGTATGCGAAGCTGTCGCACGATCTCCTGTCATGGTCCACAAGATTATCACAGAGAGGTGCAGCTTCCAGCGTTTCGAGATATGATCCAGACCTAACTTTTGAGACCGGTCCCAGCGTTCTAGGCCCCGTGGTTGGTTCAGACGGACCCGACGAAGGACGTGTTGGATTTTACCGCGAGCCGATTCTAGCGCCGACGTGCCGGCGAACAAAACCGGTCATATCTTTTGAACGCGTGGCTCGATTTTTACAAAATAAACTTTTTCTTGAAGGGCTGAACCGTGCGCTCAAAACGATACCGAGTTTGACCCTGAGAGAGCCGTTTTGCGCCGGCAAAGGCGCCTTGTGTGACGTGAGGACGATCTCGTGCTGCATAAATTATCATATCATTACCGCCGGCGCGATCCGTGACGTCACGGCTCACTTAATTGCAATTATCTGTGCTATTCCTTGGCCGAATCGAACCGAAAAAGAGTTATGTTGTATAATATTCGGATGCGCACGTTTCAAGCCCGGTTTGAGCTTCCGCAGTTACGTGGTTCTCGAGATAGCCGTTTCCGAGCCCAAACTCTATAGTGTTTTCCTCTGTAAGTTCTATGAGCGGTTTCGGGCCTGGACTATGTTGGTGAAGATGCGAGGGGGCGGGCTTTTGCTTCTGGGTGACTTCGTCACGATAACGTGATTATTTCTCCGCCCTTTACAACCAGAAGAAGACACGACATTGACAACGTACTATGAAATGTGTGTGTGTGGGCCCAGGAAAGGGCCTGAAATCACTCCTGGGGGGAGTCCTAATGGGGGCGACAGGCCCCGGGGGTGGGTGGCACAAAAGACACTCGACGCGTGCCCACGTGTGCCCGTGCGTGTGGAAAACAGGGTGGGTGCCCGCCGCACCGACGCGCGTCACAAAAAATCGAACGCATGGCAAGGTCCTTTTGAGGGACGCTAAAGACGATTGTGCTTGGCTTGTGCTTGTGGTGTGTGTGTGCTGAAAATGGAAACGTTAAAAAACGTAGTTAGATTTAGTGAACCCGAAATGCTGTTGTGTTATTTAAAAAACAATAATTATCCACTCCACACGAAAGGCTAATGTGCTTTTAAAAAGACCTATGGTATACGGTGTGGTATCGTGCGATACACCGCGGATGGAACGTCGTTACGTGTGCGTATACGTGCTTCCATTCCACAAAACGAACTTGCGATGGGTACGTATTTATGGATGCGGCGTACGATGCGATAAACAATAAAATGCCCCTGCCGGTGTCACGTGGTGTGGCACGGTGTGTGTTGGTCCCTTCCTCGTTATACGTTATTTATGGCATGACGTACGTGCTGGTTTTTGTGGGGGATCACAAAAATCGATGTGCTTCCGTCGCGTATGTATGGACGCGTCGCTGAAAAACATTTATTTTTTTTAAACTTGGAATCTCAAAAACATTCGTTTCGACCGTCGATGATGGTAGGGACTCGACCTCGTGGTCACCGAGGGTGTCGTCAGCTTATCGTATTAGGGGACGAAAACACGTGGGGGCTCGAGGCCGCGCGTTCGCCGACGCCCGGACCGACGGTCCGTGCTCTTCTGCGCCGAGCCGGGGCGAGCGCGGGTCTCGTGGGGCGCGGCGCCGGAGAGGTCCGCCGGTGCGTGCTCGTGGTGCGAGGCGTGGTGCGGCGCGTGGTCGCCCCGCCGAAAACACGCGTGCCTTTGCTTTTCCCTGTGCCTGCCTTTACGCCCTCCGGTGAAACCTCCGGGCCGTAAAGGCAGGAGCGTGGCTTCGGACGGAGACCCGAAAGTGGAAAAGTCGGTTTTTTTTTCGAAGGGTTCGCCACGATATGATCTTCCGCTCACGAGGTTCAGACGTACGTGGTGGCGGCCGTCTTGGGTTTTGACGTGGCGACCCGATTTACGACGGCGTTCTTCCTTATGCCGAGATACACCCACGCACCGAATTAGAAGTCGGTACTTTGCTTATTTTTCCAGATATTCCGCTCACGAGGTTCAGACGTATATATGGTGGCGGCCATCTTGGAGTTGACGTGGCGACCCGATTTTCAATAGCGTTCTTCCTTGTGCCTAGCTACACCCACGCACCGAATTAGAAGTCGGTACTTTGCTTATTTTTCGAGATATTCCGCTCACGAGGTTCAGACGTATATATGGTGGCGGCCATCTTGGATTTTGACGTGGCGACCCAATTTACGATAACCTTCTTGCTTATGCCTCGGTACACCCATGCACCGAATTAGAAGTTGGTGCTTTGCCTATTTTTCAAGATATTCCGCTCACAATGTTCAGACGTATATATGGTGGCGGCCATCTTGGATTTGACGTGGCGACCCAATTTACGATAGCCTTCTTCCTTATGCCTAGGTACACGCACACACCAAATTAGAAGTTTCTACTTCGCTTATTTCTCAAGATATGCAGGTTGCAAGGTCAGACATATATATGGTGGCGGCCATCTTGGATTTTGACGTGGCGACCCAATTTTCGACAGCTTTCTTCCGTGTGCCTAGATACACCCACACACCAAGTTAGAAGTTTCTACTTCGCTTATTTCTCAAGATATGCAGGTTGCAAGGTCAGACATATATATGGTGGCGGCCATCTTGGATTTTGACGTGGCGACGCAATTTTCGAAGGCTTTCTTCCTTGTGCCTAGATACACGCACACACCAAGTTAGAAGTTTCTACTTCGCTTATTTTTCAAGATATGCAGGTTGCAAGGTCAGACATATATATGGTGGCGGCCATCTTGGATTTTGCCGTGGCGACCCAATTTTCAATAGCTGGCGCATGCGCAGATGGGCTGCACTGCGATGCCACTGAAAAGCGGCCGAGAAAACCGCGCATGCGCAGATCGCGGACATGATTCATTTCGAATTTCCATCTTTATTTAATTTCCGAAAAGACGTCTGCATTCGACAATCGCGCGATGACGTCACGACGTAAATGAATTTCTTCATATAACTTCAGATCCGCTGGATGGATTTTGACGAAATAAAGGGCATCGTGTAGGCCATTTAAATGCGCAAATTTCGAGACCACTTGTGACCATGACAGCCATTTCCTTGTCGCACAGCACCAAACATTCTTGTGCGTCAATCCCGTCAACCCTGCGCATGCGCAGGTGGTGCGACAGTCGTTTGCCGAAGCACTTGAACATTTAACGCTGAAAAATCGCGCATGCGCAAATGGTAGCGCTGGAGCGCAAGGTCACGTGTGCACGCGTACGTAATATGTGGATGGATATTTGCGCATGCGCAAATGGTCGCGCTGGAGCGCAAGGTCACGTGTGCACGCTTACGTAACTTACGTACGCGCTTTGATGGGCGGGGCGAACGGTGTTCACGAATGGTAAAATGCGGAAGCGCTGGAAGCGTATGCGAAGCTGTCGCACGATCTCCTGTCATGGTCCACAAGATTATCACAGAGAGGTGCAGCTTCCAGCGTTTCGAGATATGATCCAGACCTAACTTTTGAGACCGGTCCCAGCTTTCTAGGCCCCGTGGTTGGTTCAGACGGACCCGACGAAGGACGTGTTGGATTTTACCGCGAGCCGATTCGAGCACCGACGTGCCGGCGAACAAAACCGGTCATATCTTTTGAACGCGTGGCTCGATTTTTACAAAATAAACTTTTTCTTGAAGGGCTGAACCGTGCGCTCAAAACGCTGGTAATGGCGACCGGGAAATGTTTTGTTTTGCGCCGCAAAGGCGTCTTGTGTGACGTGAGGACCATGTCGTGCTGCATAGATTATCATAAATTATCATATCATTATCGGCGGCGCGATCCGTGACGTCACGGCTCACTTAATTGCAATTATCTCCGCTATTCCTTGGACGAATCGAACCGACAAACAAGTATGTTGTATAATATTCGGATGCGCACGTTTCAAGCCCGGTTTGAGCTTCCGCAGTTACGTGGTTCTCGAGATAGCCGTTTCTGTGCCCAAACTCTATAGTGTTTTCCTCGTCAGTTCTATGAGCGGTATCGGGCCTGGACTATGTTGGTGAAGATGCGAGGGGGCGGGCTTTTGCTTCTGGGTGACTTCGTCACGATTCGTGATTATTTCTCCGCCCTTTACAACCAGAAGACACGACACGAGTAACATACGGAATGTTGTGGTGTGTGTGGGCCCAGGAAAGGGCCTGAAATCACTCCTGGGGGGAGTCCTAATGGGGGCGACAGGCCCCGGGGGTGGGTGGCACAAAACACACTCGACGCGTGCCCACGTGTGCCCGTGCGTGTGGAAAATATCGGGTGGGTGCCCACCGCACCGACGCGCGTCACAAAAAATCGAACGCATGGCAAGGTCCTTTTGAGGGACGCTAAAGACGATTGTGCTTGGCTTGTGCTTGTGCTGTGTGTGTGCTGAAAATGGAAACGTTAAAAAACGTAGTTAGATTTAGTGAACCCGAAATGCTGTTTTGTTATTTAAAAAAAAAAAATTATCCACTCCACACGAAAGGCTAAAGTGCTTTTTAAAAGACCTATGGTATACGGTGTGGTATCGTGCGATACACCGTGGATGGAACGTCGTTACGTGTGCGTATACGTGCTTCCATTCCACAAAACGAACTTGCGACGGGTACGTATTTATGGATGCGGCGTACGATGCGATAAACAATAAAATGCCCCTGCCTGTGTTACGTGGTGTGGCACGGTGTGTGTTGGTCCCTTCCTCGTTACACGTTATTTATGGCATGACGTACTTGCTGGTTTTTGTGCGGGATCACAAAAATCGATGTGCTTCCGTCGCGTACGTATGGATGCGTCGCTGAAAAACATTTCTTTTTTTTAAACTTGGAATCTCAAAAACATTCCTTTCGACCGTCGATGATGGTAGGGACTCGACCTCGTGGTCACCGAGGGTGTCGTCAGCTTATCGTATTAGGGGACGAAAACACGTGGGGGCTCGAGGCCGCGCGTTCGCCGACGCCCGGACCGACGGTCCGTGCTCTTCTGCGCCGAGCCGGGGCGAGCGCGGGTCTCGTGGGGCGCGGCGCCGGAGAGGTCCGCCGGTGCGTGCTCGTGGTGCGAGGCGTGGTGCGGCGCGTGGTCGCCCCGCCGAAAACACGCGCGCCTTTGCTTTTCCCTGTGCCTGCCTTTACGCCCTCCGGTGAAACCTCCGGGCCGTAAAGGCAGGAGCGTGGCTTCGGACGGAGACCCGAAAGTGGAAAAGTCGGTTTTTTTTTCGAAGGGTTCGCTACGATATGATGTTTCGCTCACGAGGTTCAGACGTACGTGGCGGCGGCCGTCTTGGGTTTTGACGTGGCGACCCGATTTACGACGGCGTTCTTCCTTATGCCGAGATACACCCACGCACCGAATTAGAAGTCGGTACCTTGCTTATCTTTCGAGATATTCCGCTCACGAGGTTCAGACGTATATATGGTGGCGGCCATCTTGGAGTTGACGTGGCGACCCGATTTTCAACTGCGTTCTTCCTTATGCCTAGATACACCCACGCACCGGATTAGAAGTTGGTTCTTTGCTTATTTTTCGAGATATTCCGCTCACGAGGTTCAGACGTAGATATGGTGGCGGCCATCTTGGATTTTGACGTGGCGACCCCATTTACGACAACCTTCTTCCTTATGCCTCGGTACACCCACGCACCGAATTAGAAGTTGGTGCTTTGCCTATTTTTCAAGATATTCCGCTCACAATGTTCAGACGTATATATGGTGGCGGCCATCTTGGATTTGACGTGGCGACCCAATTTTCAACAGCTTTCTTCCTTATGCCTAGATACACCCACGCACCAAATTAGAAGTTGGTGCTTTGCCTATTTTTCAAGATATTCCGCTCATGAGGTTCAGACATAGATATGGTGGCGGCCATCTTGGATTTTGACGTGGCGACCCAATTTACGATAGCCTTCTTCCTTATGCCTCGGTACACCCACGCACCAAATTAGAAGTTGGTGCTTTGCCTATTTTTCAAGATATTCCACTCACAATGTTCAGACATATATATGGTGGCGGCCATCTTGGATTTTGCCGTGGCGACCCAATGTTCGACAGCGTTCTTCCTTGTGCCTAGATACACGGACACACCAAATTAGAAGTTTCTACTTCGCTTATTTTTCAAGATATGCAGGTTGCAAGGTTCAGACATACATGTTGGCGGCCATCTTGGATTTTGCCGTGGCGACCCAATTTTCAATAGCTGGCGCATGCGCAGATGGGCTGCACTGCGATGCCACTGAAAAGCGGCCGAGAAAACCGCGCATGCGCAGATCGCGGACATGATTCATTTCGAATTTCCATCTTTATTTAATTTCCGAAAAGACGTCTGCATTCGACAATCGCGCGATGACGTCACGACGTAAATGAATTTCTTCATATAACTTCAGATCCGCTGGATGGATTTTGACGAAATAAACGGCATCGTGTAGGGCATTTAAATGCGCAAATTTCGAGACCACTTGTGACCATGACAGCCATTTCCTTCTCGCACAGCACCAAACATTCTAATACGTCAATCCCGTCAACCCTGCGCATGCGCAGGTGGTGCGACAGTCGTTTGCCGAAGCACTTGAACATTTAACGCTGAAAAAATCGCGCATGCGCAAATGGTAGCGCTGGAGCGCAAGGTCACGTGTGCACGCTTACGTAACTTACGTACGCGCTTTGATGGGCGGGGCGAACGGTGTTCACGAAATGGTAAAATGCGGATGTCCTGGAAGCGTATGCGATAGTGTCGCACGATCTCTTGTCATGGTCCACAAGATTATCACAGAGAGGTGCAGCTTCCAGCGTTTCGAGATATGATCCAGACCTAACTTTTGAGACCGGTCCCAGCGTTATAGGCCCCGTGGTTGTCTCAGACGGACCCGACGAAGGACGTGTTGGATTTTACCGCGAGCCGATTCGAGCACCGACGTGCCGGCGAACAAAACCGGTCATATCTTTTGAACGCGTGGCTCGATTTTTACAAAATAAACTTTTTCTTGAAGGGCTGAACCGTGCGCTCAAAACGATAGTAATGGCGACCGGGAAATGTTTTGTTTTGCGCCGCAAAGGCGTCTTGTGTGACGTGAGGACCATGTCGTGCTGCATAGATTATCATAAATTATCATATCATTATCGGCGGCGCGATCCGTGACGTCACGGCTCACTTAATTGCAATTATCTCCGCTATTCCTTGGCCGAATCGAACCGAAAAAGAGTTATGTTGTATAATATTCGGATGCGCACGTTTCAAGCCCGGTTTGAGCTTCCGCAGTTAAGTGGTTCTCGAGATAGCCGTTTCACCACGATTTCTCTATAGTGTTTTCCTCTGTGAGTTCTATGAGCGGTTTCGGGCCTGGACTATGTTGGTGAAGATGCGAGGGGGCGGGCTTTTGCTTCTGGGTGACTTCGTCACGATTCGTGATTATTTCTCCGCCCTTTACAACCAGAAGACACGACACGAGTAACATACGGAATGTTGTGGTGTGTGTGGGCCCAGGAAAGGGCCTGAAATCACTCCTGGGGGGAGTCCTAATGGGGGCGACAGGCCCCGGGGGTGGGTGGCACAAACAAAACACACTCGACGCGTGCCCACGTGTGCCCGTGCGTGTGGAAAACAGGGTGGGTGCCCGCCGCACCGACGCGCGTCACAAAATATGGAACGCATGGCAAGGTCCTTTTGAGGGACGCTAAAGACGATTGTGCTTGGCTTGTGCTTGTGCTGTGTGTGTGCTGAAAATGGAAACGTTAAAAACGTAGTTAGATTTAGTGAACCCGAAATGCTGTTTTGTTCTTTAAAAAAAATAAATTATCCACTCCACACGAAAGGCTAAAGTGCTTTTTAAAAGACCTATGGTATACGGTGTGGTATCGTGCGATACACCGTGGATGGAACGTCGTTACGTGTGCGTATACGTGCTTCCATTCCACAAAACGAACTTGCGATGGGTACGTATTTATGGATGCGGCGTACGATGCGATAAACAATAAAATGCCCCTGCCGGTGTTACGTGGTGTGGCGCGGTGTGTGTTGGTCCCTTCCTCGTTATACGTTATTTATGGCATGACGTACGTGCTGGTTTTTGTGCGGGATCACAAAAACCGATGTGCTTCCCTCGCGTACGTATGGATGCGTCGCTGAAAAACATTTCTTTTTTTTAAACTTGGAATCTCAAAAACGTTCGTTTCGACCGTCGATGATGGTAGGGACTCGACCTCGTGGTCACCGAGGGTGTCGTCAGCTTATCGTATTAGGGGACGAAAACACGTGGGGGCTCGAGGCCGCGCGTTCGCCGACGCCCGGACCGACGGTCCGTGCTCTTCTGCGCCGAGCCGGGGCGAGCGCGGGTCTCGTGGGGTGCGCCGCCGGAGAGGTCCGCCGGTGCGTGCTCGTGGTGCGAGGCGTGGTGCGGCGCGTGGTCGCCCCGCCGAAAACACGCGCGCCTTTGCTTTTCCCTGTGCCTGCCTTTACGCCCTCCGGTGAAACCTCTGGGCCGTAAAGGCAGGAGCGTGGCTTCGGACGGAGACCCGAAAGTGGAAAAGTCGGTTTTTTTTTCGAAGGGTTCGCCACGATATGATGTTTCGCTCACGAGGTTCAGACGTACGTGGCGGCGGCCGTCTTGGGTTTTGACGTGGCGACCCGATTTACGACGGCGTTCTTCCTTATGCCGAGATACACCCACGCTCCGAATTAGAAGTCGGTACTTTGCTTATTTTTCCAGATATTCCGCTCACGAGGTTCAGACGTATATATGGTGGCGGCCATCTTGGAGTTGACGTGGCGACCCGATTTTCAACGGCGTTCTTCCTTATGCCGAGATACACCCACGCACCGGATTAGAAGTCGGTACTTTGCTTATCTTTCGAGATATTCCGCTCACGAGTTTCAGACGTATATATGGTGGCGGCCATCTTGGATTTGACGTGGCGACCCAATTTACGATAACCTTCTTCCTTATGCCGAGATACACCCACGCACCGAATTAGAAGTCGGTGCTTTGCCTATTTTTCAAGATATTCCGCTCACGAGGTTCAGACGTATATATGGTGGCGGCCATCTTGGATTTGACGTGGCGACCCAATTTTCGACAGCGTTCTTCCTTATGCCTAGGTACACCCACGCACCTAATTAGAAGTTGGTGCTTTGCCTATTTTTCAAGATATTCCACTCACAATGTTCAGACATATATATGGTGGCGGCCATCTTGGATTTTGACGTGGCGACCCAATTTTCAATAGCATTCTTCCTTGTGCCTAGATACACGCACACACCAAATTAGAAGTTTCTACTTCGCTTATTTCTCAAGATATGCAGGTTGCAAGGTCAGACATATATATGGTGGCAGCCATCTTGGATTTTGACGTGGCGACCCAATTTTCAATAGCGTTCTTCCTTGTGCCTAGATACACGCACACACCAAATTAGAAGTTTCTACTTCGCTTATTTCTCAAGATATGCAGGTTGCAAGGTCAGACATATATATGGTGGCGGCCATCTTGGATTTTGACGTGGCGACCCAATTTTCGAAGGCTTTCTTCCTTGTGCCTAGATACACGCACACACCAAGTTAGAAGTTTCTACTTCGCTTATTTTTCAAGGTATGCAGGTTGCAAGGTTCAGACATACATGTTGGCGGCCATCTTGGATTTTGCCGTGGCGACCCAATTTTCAATAGCTGGCGCATGCGCAGATGGGCTGCACTGCGATGCCACTGAAAAGCGGCTGAGAAAACCGCGCATGCGCAGATCGCGGACATGATTCATTTCGAATTTCCATCTTTATTTAATTTCCGAAAAGACGTCTGCATTCGACAATCGCGCGATGACGTCACGACGTAAATGAATTTCTTCATATAACTTCAGATCCGCTGGATGGATTTTGACGAAATAAACGGCATCGTGTAGGGCATTTAAATGCGCAAATTTCGAGACCACTTGTGACCATGACAGCCATTTCCTTCTCGCACAGCACCAAACATTCTTGTGCGTCAATCCCGTCAACCCTGCGCATGCGCAGGTGGTGCGACAGTCGTTTGCCGAAGCACTTGACCATTTAACGCTGAAAATATCGCGCATGCGCAAATGGTAGCGCTGGAGCGCAAGGTCACGTGTGCACGCGTACGTAATATGTGGATGGATATTTGCGCATGCGCAAATGGTCGCGCTGGAGCGCAAGGTCACGTGTGCACGCTTACGTAACTTACGTACGCGCTTTGATGGGCGGGGCGAACGGTGTTCACGAATGGTAAAATGCGGAAGCGCTGGAAGCGTATGCGAAGCTGTCGCACGATCTCCTGTCATGGTCCACAAGATTATCACAGAGAGGTGCAGCTTCCAGCGTTTCGAGATATGATCCAGACCTAACTTTTGAGACCGGTCCCAGCGTTCTAGGCGCGGTGGTTGTCTCAGACGGACCCGACGAAGGACGTGTTGGATTTTACCGCGAGCCGATTCGAACGCCGACGTGCCGGCGAACAAAACCGGTCATATCTTTTGAACGCGTGGCTCGATTTTTACAAAATAAACTTTTTCTTGAAGGGCTGAACCGTGCGCTCAAAAGGATAGTAATGGCGACCGGGAAATGTTTTGTTTTGCGCCGCAAAGGCGTCTTGTGTGACGTGAGGACCATGTCGTGCTGCATAAATTATCATATCATTACCGCCGGCGCGATCCGTGACGTCACGGCTCACTTAATTGCAATTATCTGTGCTATTCCTTGGCCGAATCGAACCGAAAAAGAGTTATGTTGTATAATATTCGGATGCGCACGTTTCAAGCCCGGTTTGAGCTTCCGCAGTTACGTGGTTCTCGAGATAGCCGTTTGGGCGCCCAAACCCTTAGTGTTTTCCTCTGTGAGTTCTATGAGCGGTTTCGGGCCTGGACTATGTTGGTGAAGATGCGAGGGGGCGGGCTTTTGCTTCTGGGTGACTTCGTCACGTTTCGTGATTATTTCTCCGCCCTTTACAACCAGAAGACACGACACCCAACGTACTATGAAATGTGTGTGTGTGGGCCCAGGAAAGGGCCTGAAATCGCTCCTGGGGGGAGTCCTAATGGGGGCGACAGGCCCCGGGGGTGGGTGGCACAAAAGACACTCGACGCGTGCCCACGTGTGCCCGTGGGTGTGGAAAACCGGGTGGGTGCCCGCCGCACCGACGCGCGTCACAAAAAATCGAACCTAGGGCTTGGTCCTTGTGAGGGACGCTAAAGACGATTGTGCTTGGCTTGTGCTTGTGCTGTGTGTGTGCTGAAAATGGAAACGTTAAAAAACGTAGTTAGATTTAGTGAACCCGAAATGCTGTTTTGTTATTTTAAAAAAAATAATTATCCACTCCACACGAAAGGCTAAAGTGCTTTTAAAAAGACCTATGGTATACGGTGTGGTATCGTGCGATAGACCGTGGATGGAACGTCGTTACGTGTGCGTATACGTGCTTCCATTCCACAAAACGAACTTGCGACGGGTACGTATTTATGGATGCGGCGTACGATGCGATAAACAATAAAATGCCCCTGCCGGTGTTACGTGGTGTGGCGCGGTGTGTGTTGGTCCCTTCCTCGTTATACGTTATTTATGGCATGACGTACGTGCTGGTTTTCGTGCGGGATCACAAAAATCGATGTGCTTCCGTCGCGTACGTATGGACGTGTCGCTGAAAAACATTTCTTTTTTTTAAACTTGGAATCTCAAAAACGTTCGTTTCGACCGTCGATGATGGTAGGGACTCGACCTCGTGGTCACCGAGGGTGTCGTCAGCTTATCGTATTAGGGGACGAAAACACGTGGGGGCTCGAGGCCGCGCGTTCGCCGACGCCCGGACCGACGGTCCGTGCTCTTCTGCGCCGAGCCGGGGCGAGCGCGGGTCTCGTGGGGTGCGGCGCCGGAGAGGTCCGCCGGTGCGTGCTCGTGGTGCGAGGCGTGGTGCGGCGCGTGGTCGCCCCGCCGAAAACACGCGCGCCTTTGCTTTTCCCTGTGCCTGCCTTTACGCCCTCCGGTGAAACCTCCGGGCCGTAAAGGCAGGAGCGTGGCTTCGGACGGAGACCCGAAAGTGGAAAAGTCGGTTTTTTTTTCGAAGGGTTCGCCACGATATGATGTTTCGCTCACGAGGTTCAGACGTACGTGGCGGCGGCCGTCTTGGGTTTTGACGTGGCGACCCGATTTACGACGGCGTTCTTCCTTATGCCGAGATACACCCACGCACCGAATTAGAAGTCGGTACTTTGCTTATTTTTCCAGATATTCCGCTCACGAGGTTCAGACGTATATATGGTGGCGGCCATCTTGGAGTTGACGTGGCGACCCGATTTTCAACGGCGTTCTTCCTTATGCCGAGATACACCCACGCACCGAATTAGAAGTCGGTACTTTGCTTATTTTTCGAGATATTCCGCTCACGAGGTTCAGACGTATATATGGTGGCGGCCATCTTGGATTTGACGTGGCGACCCAATTTTCAACAGCGTTCTACCTTATGCCTAGATACACCCAAGCACCAAATTAGAAGTTGGTTCTTTGCTTATTTTTCAAGATATTCCGCTCACGAGGTTCAGACATAGATATGGTGGCGGCCATCTTGGATTTTGACGTGGCGACCCAATTTTCGACAGCGTTCTTCCTTATGCCTAGGTACACCCACGCACCTAATTAGAAGTTGGTGCTTTGCCTATTTTTCAAGATATTCCACTCACAATGTTCAGACATATATATGGTGGCGGCCATCTTGGATTTTGACGTGGCGACCCAATTTTCAATAGCATTCTTCCTTGTGCCTAGATACACGCACACACCAAATTAGAAGTTTCTACTTCGCTTATTTCTCAAGATATGCAGGTTGCAAGGTCAGACATATATATGGTGGCGGCCATCTTGGATTTTGACGTGGCGACCCAATTTTCGACAGCTTTCTTCCGTGTCCCTAGATACACCCACACACCAAGTTAGAAGTTTCTACTTCGCTTATATCTCAAGATATGCAGGTTGCAAGGTCAGACATATATATGGTGGCGGCCATCTTGGATTTTGACGTGGCGACCCAATTTTCGAAGGCTTTCTTCCTTGTGCCTAGATACACGCACACACCAAGTTAGAAGTTTCTACTTCGCTTATTTTTCAAGCTATGCAGGTTGCAAGGTTCAGACATACATGTTGGCGGCCATCTTGGAGTTTGCCGTGGCGACCCAATTTTCAATAGCTGGCGCATGCGCAGATGGGCTGCACTGCGATGCCACTGAAAAGCGACTGAGAAAACCGCGCATGCGCAGATCGCGGACATGATTCATTTCGAATTTCCATCTTTATTTAATTTCCGAAAAGACGTCTGCATTCGACAATCGCGCGATGACGTCACGACGTAAATGAATTTCTTCATATAACTTCAGATCCGCTGGATGGATTTTGACGAAATAAACGGCATCGTGTAGGGCATTTAAATGCGCAAATTTCGAGACCACTTGTGACCATGACAGCCATTTCCTTCTCGCACAGCACCAAACATTCTTGTGCGTCAATCCCGTCAACCCTGCGCATGCGCAGGTGGTGCGACAGTCGTTTGCCGAAGCACTTGAACATTTAACGCTGAAAAATCGCGCATGCGCAAATGGTAGCGCTGGAGCGCAAGGTCACGTGTGCACGCGTACGTAATATGTGGATGG
This sequence comes from Myxine glutinosa, assembly GCF_964187855.1. NCBI lineage: Eukaryota > Metazoa > Chordata > Myxini > Myxiniformes > Myxinidae > Myxine > Myxine glutinosa. The sequence goes on along the minus strand of NC_136262.1, from coordinate 32,391,055 downwards.
ATATTTGCGCATGCGCAAATGGTCGCGCTGGAGCGCAAGGTCACGTGTGCACGCTTACGTAACTTACGTACGCGCTTTGATGGGCGGGGCGAACGGTGTTCACGAATGGTAAAATGCGGAAGCGCTGGAAGCGTATGCGAAGCTGTCGCACGATCTCCTGTCATGGTCCACAAGATTATCACAGAGAGGTGCAGCTTCCAGCGTTTCGAGATATGATCCAGACCTAACTTTTGAGACCGGTCCCAGCGTTCTAGGCCCCGTGGTTGGTTCAGACGGACCCGACAATGGACGTGTTGGATTTTACCGCGAGCCGATTCGAACGCCGACGTGCCGGCGAACAAAACCGGTCATATCTTTTGAACGCGTGGCTCGATTTTTACAAAATAAACTTTTTCTTGAAGGGCTGAACCGTGCGCTCAAAAGGATAGTAATGGCGACCGGGAAATGTTTTGTTTTGCGCCGCAAAGGCGTCTTGTGTGACGTGAGGACCATGTCGTGCTGCATAAATTATCATATCATTACCGCCGGCGCGATCCGTGACGTCACGGCTCACTTAATTGCAATTATCTGTGCTATTCCTTGGCCGAATCGAACCGAAAAAGAGTTATGTTGTATAATATTCGGATGCGCACGTTTCAAGCCCGGTTTGAGCTTCCGCAGTTACGTGGTTCTCGAGATAGCCGTTTCACCGCCCAAACTCTATAGTGTTTTCCTCGTCAGTTCTATGAGCGGTTTCGGGCCTGGACTATGTTGGTGAAGATGCGAGGGGGCGGGCTTTTGCTTCTGGGTGACTTCGTCACGTTTCGTGATTATTTCTCCGCCCTTTACAACCAGAAGACACGACACGAGTAACATACGGAATGTTGTGGTGTGTGTGGGCCCAGGAAAGGGCCTGAAATCACTCCTGGGGGGAGTCCTAATGGGGGCGACAGGCCCCGGGGGTGGGTGGCACAAAACACACTCGACGCGTGCCCACGTGTGCCCGTGCGTGTGGAAAATATCGGGTGGGTGCCCACCGCACCGACGCGCGTGACAAATAATCGAACGCATGGCAAGGTCCTTTTGAGGGACGCTAAAGACGATTGTGCTTGGCTTGTGCTTGTGCTGTGTGTGTGCTGAAAATGGAAACGTTAAAAAACGTAGTTAGATTTAGTGAACCCGAAATGCTGTTTTGTTATTTAAAAAAAAAAAATTATCCACTCCACACGAAAGGCTAAAGTGCTTTTTAAAAGACCTATGGTATACGGTGTGGTATCGTGCGATACACCGTGGATGGAACGTCGTTACGTGTGCGTATACGTGCTTCCATTCCACAAAACGAACTTGCGACGGGTACGTATTTATGGATGCGGCGTACGATGCGATAAACAATAAAATGCCCCTGCCGGTGTTACGTGGTGTGGCACGGTGTGTGTTGGTCCCTTCCTCGTTATACGTTATTTATGGCATCACGTACGTGCTGGTTTTTGTGCGGGATCACAAAAATCGATGTGCTTCCGTCGCGTACGTATGGACGCGTCGCTGAAAAACATTTCTTTTTTTTAAACTTGGAATCTCAAAAACGTTCGTTTCGACCGTCGATGATGGTAGGGACTCGACCTCGTGGTCACCGAGGGTGTCGTCAGCTTATCGTATTAGGGGACGAAAACACGGGGGGGCTCGAGGCCGCGCGTTCGCCGACGCCCGGACCGACGGTCCGTGCTCTTCTGCGCCGAGCCGGGGCGAGCGCGGGTCTCGTGGGGCGCGGCGCCGGAGAGGTCCGCCGGTGCGTGCTCGTGGTGCGAGGCGTGGTGCGGCGCGTGGTCGCCCCGCCGAAAACACGCGCGCCTTTGCTTTTCCCTGTGCCTGCCTTTACGCCCTCCGGTGAAACCTCCGGGCCGTAAAGGCAGGAGCGTGGCTTCGGACGGAGACCCGAAAGTGGAAAAGTCGGTTTTTTTTTCGAAGGGTTCGCTACGATATGATGTTTCGCTCACGAGGTTCTGACGTACGTGGCGGCGGCCGTCTTGGGTTTTGACGTGGCGACCCGATTTATGACGGCGTTCTTCCTTATGCCGAGATACACCCACGCACCGAATTAGAAGTCGGTACTTTGCTTATTTTTCCAGATATTCCGCTCACGAGGTTCAGACGTATATATGGTGGCGGCCATCTTGGAGTTGACGTGGCGACCCGATTTTCAACTGCGTTCTTCCTTATGCCTAGATACACCCACGCACCGGATTAGAAGTCGGTTCTTTGCTTATCTTTCGAGATATTCCGCTCACGAGGTTCAGACGTAGATAATGTGGCGGCCATCTTGGATTTTGACGTGGCGACCCAATTTACGATAACCTTCTTCCTTATGCCTCGGTACACCCACGCACCGAATTAGAAGTTGGTGCTTTGCCTATTTTTCAAGATATTCCGCTCACAATGTTCAGACGTATATATGGTGGCGGCCATCTTGGATTTGACGTGGCGACCCAATTTTCGACAGCGTTCTTCCTTATGCCTAGGTACACCCACGCACCTAATTAGAAGTTGGTGCTTTGCCTATTTTTCAAGATATTCCACTCACAATGTTCAGACATATATATGGTGGCGGCCATCTTGGATTTTGACGTGGCGACCCAATTTTCAATAGCATTCTTCCTTGTGCCTAGATACACGCACACACCAAATTAGAAGTTTCTACTTCGCTTATTTCTCAAGATATGCAGGTTGCAAGGTCAGACATATATATGGTGGCAGCCATCTTGGATTTTGACGTGGCGACCCAATTTTCAATAGCGTTCTTCCTTGTGCCTAGATACACGCACACACCAAATTAGAAGTTTCTACTTCGCTTATTTCTCAAGATATGCAGGTTGCAAGGTCAGACATATATATGGTGGCGGCCATCTTGGATTTTGACGTGGCGACCCAATTTTCGAAGGCTTTCTTCCTTGTGCCTAGATACACGCACACACCAAGTTAGAAGTTTCTACTTCGCTTATTTTTCAAGGTATGCAGGTTGCAAGGTTCAGACATACATGTTGGCGGCCATCTTGGATTTTGCCGTGGCGACCCAATTTTCAATAGCTGGCGCATGCGCAGATGGGCTGCACTGCGATGCCACTGAAAAGCGGCTGAGAAAACCGCGCATGCGCAGATCGCGGACATGATTCATTTCGAATTTCCATCTTTATTTAATTTCCGAAAAGACGTCTGCATTCGACAATCGCGCGATGACGTCACGACGTAAATGAATTTCTTCATATAACTTCAGATCCGCTGGATGGATTTTGACGAAATAAACGGCATCGTGTAGGGCATTTAAATGCGCAAATTTCGAGACCACTTGTGACCATGACAGCCATTTCCTTCTCGCACAGCACCAAACATTCTTGTGCGTCAATCCCGTCAACCCTGCGCATGCGCAGGTGGTGCGACAGTCGTTTGCCGAAGCACTTGAACATTTAACGCTGAAAAATCGCGCATGCGCAAATGGTAGCGCTGGAGCGCAAGGTCACGTGTGCACGCGTACGTAATATGTGGATGGATATTTGCGCATGCGCAAATGGTCGCGCTGGAGCGCAAGGTCACGTGTGCACGCTTACGTAACTTACGTACGCGCTTTGATGGGCGGGGCGAACGGTGTTCACGAATGGTAAAATGCGGAAGCGCTGGAAGCGTATGCGAAGCTGTCGCACGATCTCCTGTCATGGTCCACAAGATTATCACAGAGAGGTGCAGCTTCCAGCGTTTCGAGATATGATCCAGACCTAACTTTTGAGACCGGTCCCAGCGTTCTAGGCCCCGTGGTTGGTTCAGACGGACCCGACAATGGACGTGTTGGATTTTACCGCGAGCCGATTCGAACGCCGACGTGCCGGCGAACAAAACCGGTCATATCTTTTGAACGCGTGGCTCGATTTTTACAAAATAAACTTTTTCTTGAAGGGCTGAACCGTGCGCTCAAAACGATACCGAGTTTGACCCTGAGAGAGCCGTTTTGCGCCGGCAAAGGCGCCTTGTGTGACGTGAGGACCATGTCGTGCTGCATAAATTATCATATCATTACCGCCGGCGCGATCCGTGACGTCACGGCTCACTTAATTGCAATTATCTCCGCTATTCCTTGGCCGAATCGAACCGGGAAACAAGTATGTTGTAAAATATTCGGATGCGCACGTTTCAAGCCCGGTTTGAGCTTCCGCAGTTACGTGGTTCTCGAGATAGCCGTTTCCGTGCACAAACTCTATAGTGTTTTCCTCTGTAAGTTCTATGAGCGGTTTCGGGCCTGGACTATGTTGGTGAAGATGCGAGGGGGCGGGCTTTTGCTTCTGGGTGACTTCGTCACGATAACGTGATTATTTCTCCGCCCTTTACAACCAGAAGACACGACACGAGTAACATACGGAATGTTGTGGTGTGTGTGGGCCCAGGAAAGGGCCTGAAATCACTCCTGGGGGGAGTCCTAATGGGGGCGACAGGCCCCGGGGGTGGGTGGCACAAAACACACTCGACGCGTGCCCACGTGTGCCCGTGCGTGTGGAAAATATCGGGTGGGTGCCCACCGCACCGACGCGCGTCACAAAAAATCGAACGCATGGCAAGGTCCTTTTGAGGGACGCTAAAGACGATTGTGCTTGGCTTGTGCTTGTGCTGTGTGTGTGCTGAAAATGGAAACGTTAAAAAACGTAGTTAGATTTAGTGAACCCGAAATGCTGTTTTGTTATTTAAAAAAAAAAAATTATCCACTCCACACGAAAGGCTAAAGTGCTTTTTAAAAGACCTATGGTATACGGTGTGGTATCGTGCGATACACCGTGGATGGAACGTCGTTACGTGTGCGTATACGTGCTTCCATTCCACAAAACGAACTTGCGACGGGTACGTATTTATGGATGCGGCGTACGATGCGATAAACAATAAAATGCCCCTGCCTGTGTTACGTGGTGTGGCACGGTGTGTGTTGGTCCCTTCCTCGTTACACGTTATTTATGGCATGACGTACTTGCTGGTTTTTGTGCGGGATCACAAAAATCGATGTGCTTCCGTCGCGTACGTATGGATGCGTCGCTGAAAAACATTTCTTTTTTTTAAACTTGGAATCTCAAAAACATTCCTTTCGACCGTCGATGATGGTAGGGACTCGACCTCGTGGTCACCGAGGGTGTCGTCAGCTTATCGTATTAGGGGACGAAAACACGTGGGGGCTCGAGGCCGCGCGTTCGCCGACGCCCGGACCGACGGTCCGTGCTCTTCTGCGCCGAGCCGGGGCGAGCGCGGGTCTCGTGGGGCGCGGCGCCGGAGAGGTCCGCCGGTGCGTGCTCGTGGTGCGAGGCGTGGTGCGGCGCGTGGTCGCCCCGCCGAAAACACGCGCGCCTTTGCTTTTCCCTGTGCCTGCCTTTACGCCCTCCGGTGAAACCTCCGGGCCGTAAAGGCAGGAGCGTGGCTTCGGACGGAGACCCGAAAGTGGAAAAGTCGGTTTTTTTTTCGAAGGGTTCGCTACGATATGATGTTTCGCTCACGAGGTTCAGACGTACGTGGCGGCGGCCGTCTTGGGTTTTGACGTGGCGACCCGATTTACGACGGCGTTCTTCCTTATGCCGAGATACACCCACGCACCGAATTAGAAGTCGGTACCTTGCTTATCTTTCGAGATATTCCGCTCACGAGGTTCAGACGTATATATGGTGGCGGCCATCTTGGAGTTGACGTGGCGACCCGATTTTCAACTGCGTTCTTCCTTATGCCTAGATACACCCACGCACCGGATTAGAAGTTGGTTCTTTGCTTATTTTTCGAGATATTCCGCTCACGAGGTTCAGACGTAGATATGGTGGCGGCCATCTTGGATTTTGACGTGGCGACCCCATTTACGACAACCTTCTTCCTTATGCCTCGGTACACCCACGCACCGAATTAGAAGTTGGTGCTTTGCCTATTTTTCAAGATATTCCGCTCACAATGTTCAGACGTATATATGGTGGCGGCCATCTTGGATTTGACGTGGCGACCCAATTTTCAACAGCTTTCTTCCTTATGCCTAGATACACCCACGCACCAAATTAGAAGTTGGTGCTTTGCCTATTTTTCAAGATATTCCGCTCATGAGGTTCAGACATAGATATGGTGGCGGCCATCTTGGATTTTGACGTGGCGACCCAATTTACGATAGCCTTCTTCCTTATGCCTCGGTACACCCACGCACCAAATTAGAAGTTGGTGCTTTGCCTATTTTTCAAGATATTCCACTCACAATGTTCAGACATATATATGGTGGCGGCCATCTTGGATTTTGCCGTGGCGACCCAATGTTCGACAGCGTTCTTCCTTGTGCCTAGATACACGGACACACCAAATTAGAAGTTTCTACTTCGCTTATTTTTCAAGATATGCAGGTTGCAAGGTTCAGACATACATGTTGGCGGCCATCTTGGATTTTGCCGTGGCGACCCAATTTTCAATAGCTGGCGCATGCGCAGATGGGCTGCACTGCGATGCCACTGAAAAGCGGCCGAGAAAACCGCGCATGCGCAGATCGCGGACATGATTCATTTCGAATTTCCATCTTTATTTAATTTCCGAAAAGACGTCTGCATTCGACAATCGCGCGATGACGTCACGACGTAAATGAATTTCTTCATATAACTTCAGATCCGCTGGATGGATTTTGACGAAATAAACGGCATCGTGTAGGGCATTTAAATGCGCAAATTTCGAGACCACTTGTGACCATGACAGCCATTTCCTTCTCGCACAGCACCAAACATTCTAATACGTCAATCCCGTCAACCCTGCGCATGCGCAGGTGGTGCGACAGTCGTTTGCCGAAGCACTTGAACATTTAACGCTGAAAAAATCGCGCATGCGCAAATGGTAGCGCTGGAGCGCAAGGTCACGTGTGCACGCTTACGTAACTTACGTACGCGCTTTGATGGGCGGGGCGAACGGTGTTCACGAAATGGTAAAATGCGGATGTCCTGGAAGCGTATGCGATAGTGTCGCACGATCTCTTGTCATGGTCCACAAGATTATCACAGAGAGGTGCAGCTTCCAGCGTTTCGAGATATGATCCAGACCTAACTTTTGAGACCGGTCCCAGCGTTATAGGCCCCGTGGTTGTCTCAGACGGACCCGACGAAGGACGTGTTGGATTTTACCGCGAGCCGATTCGAGCACCGACGTGCCGGCGAACAAAACCGGTCATATCTTTTGAACGCGTGGCTCGATTTTTACAAAATAAACTTTTTCTTGAAGGGCTGAACCGTGCGCTCAAAACGATAGTAATGGCGACCGGGAAATGTTTTGTTTTGCGCCGCAAAGGCGTCTTGTGTGACGTGAGGACCATGTCGTGCTGCATAGATTATCATAAATTATCATATCATTATCGGCGGCGCGATCCGTGACGTCACGGCTCACTTAATTGCAATTATCTCCGCTATTCCTTGGCCGAATCGAACCGAAAAAGAGTTATGTTGTATAATATTCGGATGCGCACGTTTCAAGCCCGGTTTGAGCTTCCGCAGTTAAGTGGTTCTCGAGATAGCCGTTTCACCACGATTTCTCTATAGTGTTTTCCTCTGTGAGTTCTATGAGCGGTTTCGGGCCTGGACTATGTTGGTGAAGATGCGAGGGGGCGGGCTTTTGCTTCTGGGTGACTTCGTCACGATTCGTGATTATTTCTCCGCCCTTTACAACCAGAAAAAAACACGACCAACAGGAATATTGTGCTGTGTTTCGGCCCAGGAAAGGGCCTGAAATCACTCCTGGGGGGAGTCCTAATGGGGGCGACAGGCCCCGGGGGTGGGTGGCACAAAACACACTCGACGCGTGCCCACGTGTGCCCGTGCGTGTGGAAAATATCGGGTGGGTGCCCACCGCACCGACGCGCGTGACAAAAAATCGAACCTAGGGCTTGGTCCTTGTGAGGGACGCTAAAGACGATTGTGCTTGGCTTGTGCTTGTGCTGTGTGTGTGCTGAAAATGGAAACGTTAAAAAACGTAGTTAGATTTAGTGAACCCGAAATGCTGTTTTGTTATTTAAAAAATAATAATTATCCACTCCACACGAAAGGCTAAAGTGCTTTTAAAAAGACCTATGGTATACGGTGTGGTATCGTGCGATACACCGTGGATGGAACGTCGTTACGTGTGCGTATACGTGCTTCCATTCCACAAAACGAACTTGCGACGGGTACGTATTTATGGATGCGGCGTACGATGCGATAAACAATAAAATGCCCCTGCCGGTGTTACGTGGTGTGGCACGGTGTGTGTTGGTCCCTTCTTCGTTATACGTTATTTATGGCATGACGTACGTGCTGGTTTTCGTGCGGGATCACAAAAATCGATGTGCTTCCGTCGCGTACGTATGGATGCGTCGCTGAAAAACATTTCTTTTTTTTAAACTTGGAATCTCAAAAACGTTCGTTTCGACCGTCGATGATGGTAGGGACTCGACCTCGTGGTCACCGACGGTGTCGTCAGCTTATCGTATTAGGGGACGAAAACACGGGGGGGCTCGAGGCCGCGCGTTCGCCGACGCCCGGACCGACGGTCCGTGCTCTTCTGCGCCGAGCCGGGGCGAGCGCGGGTCTCGTGGGGTGCGGCGCCGGAGAGGTCCGCCGGTGCGTGCTCGTGGTGCGAGGCGTGGTGTGGCGCGTGGTCGCCCCGCCGAAAACACGCGCGCCTTTGCTTTTCCCTGTGCCTGCCTTTACGCCCTCCGGTGAAACCTCCGGGCCGTAAAGGCAGGAGCGTGGCTTCGGACGGAGACCCGAAAGTGGAAAAGTCGGTTTTTTTTTCGAAGGGTTCGCTACGATATGATGTTTCGCTCACGAGGTTCAGACGTACGTGGCGGCGGCCGTCTTGGGTTTTGACGTGGCGACCCGATTTACGACGGCGTTCTTCCTTATGCCGAGATACACCCACGCACCGAATTAGAAGTCGGTACCTTGCTTATCTTTCGAGATATTCCGCTCACGAGGTTCAGACGTATATAAGGTGGCGGCCATCTTGGAGTTGACGTGGCGACCCGATTTTCAACTGCGTTCTTCCTTATGCCTAGATACACCCACGCACCGGATTAGAAGTTGGTTCTTTGCTTATTTTTCCAGATATTCCGCTCACGAGGTTCAGACGTAGATATGGTGGCGGCCATCTTGGATTTTGACGTGGCGACCCAATTTACGACAACCTTCTTCCTTATGCCTCGGTACACCCACGCACCGAATTAGAAGTTGGTGCTTTGCCTATTTTTCAAGATATTCCGCTCACAATGTTCAGACGTATATATGGTGGCGGCCATCTTGGATTTGACGTGGCGACCCAATTTTCGACAGCGTTCTTCCTTATGCCTAGGTACAGCCACGCACCTAATTAGAAGTTGGTGCTTTGCCTATTTTTCAAGATATTCCGCTCACGAGGTTCAGACATAGATATGGTGGCGGCCATCTTGGATTTTGACGTGGCGACCCAATTTACGATAGCCTTCTTCCTTGTGCCTAGATACACGCACACACCAAGTTAGAAGTTTCTACTTCGCTTATTTTTCAAGATATTCCACTCACAATGTTCAGACATATATATGGTGGCGGCCATCTTGGATTTTGACGTGGCGACCCAATTTACGATAGCCTTCTTCCTTGTGCCTCGATACACGGACACACCAAATTAGAAGTTTCTACTTCGCTTATTTTTCAAGATATGCAGGTTGCAAGGTTCAGACATACATGTTGGCGGCCATCTTGGATTTTGACGTGGCGACCCAATTTTCAATAGCTGGCGCATGCGCAGATGGGCTGCACTGCGATGCCACTGAAAAGCGGCTGAGAAAACCGCGCATGCGCAGATCGCGGACATGATTCATTTCGAATTTCCATCTTTATTTAATTTCCGAAAAGACGTCTGCATTCGACAATCGCGCGATGACGTCACGACGTAAATGAATTTCTTCATATAACTTCAGATCCGCTGGATGGATTTTGACGAAATAAACGGCATCGTGTAGGGCATTTAAATGCGCAAATTTCGAGACCACTTGTGACCATGACAGCCATTTCCTTCTCGCACAGCACCAAACATTCTAATACGTCAATCCCGTCAACCCTGCGCATGCGCAGGTGGTGCGACAGTCGTTTGCCGAAGCACTTGAACATTTAACGCTGAAAAAATCGCGCATGCGCAAATGGTAGCGCTGGAGCGCAAGGTCACGTGTGCACGCTTACGTAACTTACGTACGCGCTTTGATGGGCGGGGCGAACGGTGTTCACGAAATGGTAAAATGCGGATGTCCTGGAAGCGTATGCGATAGTGTCGCACGATCTCTTGTCATGGTCCACAAGATTATCACAGAGAGGTGCAGCTTCCAGCGTTTCGAGATATGATCCAGACCTAACTTTTGAGACCGGTCCCAGCGTTATAGGCCCCGTGGTTGTCTCAGACGGACCCGACGAAGGACGTGTTGGATTTTACCGCGAGCCGATTCGAGCACCGACGTGCCGGCGAACAAAACCGGTCATATCTTTTGAACGCGTGGCTCGATTTTTACAAAATAAACTTTTTCTTGAAGGGCTGAACCGTGCGCTCAAAACGATAGTAATGGCGACCGGGAAATGTTTTGTTTTGCGCCGCAAAGGCGTCTTGTGTGACGTGAGGACCATGTCGTGCTGCATAGATTATCATAAATTATCATATCATTATCGGCGGCGCGATCCGTGACGTCACGGCTCACTTAATTGCAATTATCTCCGCTATTCCTTGGCCGAATCGAACCGAAAAAGAGTTATGTTGTATAATATTCGGATGCGCACGTTTCAAGCCCGGTTTGAGCTTCCGCAGTTAAGTGGTTCTCGAGATAGCCGTTTCACCACGATTTCTCTATAGTGTTTTCCTCTGTGAGTTCTATGAGCGGTTTCGGGCCTGGACTATGTTGGTGAAGATGCGAGGGGGCGGGCTTTTGCTTCTGGGTGACTTCGTCACGATTCGTGATTATTTCTCCGCCCTTTACAACCAGAAAAAAACACGACCAACAGGAATATTGTGCTGTGTTTCGGCCCAGGAAAGGGCCTGAAATCACTCCTGGGGGGAGTCCTAATGGGGGCGACAGGCCCCGGGGGTGGGTGGCACAAACAAAACACACTCGACGCGTGCCCACGTGTGCCCGTGGGTGTGGAAAACCGGGTGGGTGCCCACCGCACCGACGCGCGTCACAAAAAATCGAACGCATGGCAAGGTCCTTTTGAGGGACGCTAAAGACGATTGTGCTTGGCTTGTGCTTGTGGTGTGTGTGTGCTGAAAATGGAAACGTTAAAAAACGTAGTTAGATTTAGTGAACCCGAAATGCTGTTGTGTTATTTAAAAAACAATAATTATCCACTCCACACGAAAGGCTAATGTGCTTTTAAAAAGACCTATGGTATATGGTGTGGTATCGTGCGATACACCGTGGATGGAACGTCGTTACGTGTGCGTATACGTGCTTCGATTCCACAAAACGAACTTGCGACGGGTACGTATTTATGGATGCGGCGTACGATGCGATAAACAATAAAATGCCCCTGCCGGTGTTACGTGGTGTGGCGCGGTGTGTGTTGGTCCCTTCCTCGTTATACGTTATTTGTGGCATGACGTACGTGCTGGTTTTTGTGAAGGGATCACAAAAATCGATGTGCTTCCGTCGCGTATGTATGGATGTGTCGCTGAAAAACATTTCTTTTTTTTAAACTTGGAATCTCAAAAACATTCGTTTCGACCGTCGATGATGGTAGGGACTCGACCTCGTGGTCACCGACGGTGTCGTCAGCTTATCGTATTAGGGGACGAAAACACGTGGGGGCTCGAGGCCGCGCGTTCGCCGACGCCCGGACCGACGGTCCGTGCTCTTCTGCGCCGAGCCGGGGCGAGCGCGGGTCTCGTGGGGTGCGGCGTCGGAGAGGTCCGCCGGTGCGTGCTCGTGGTGCGAGGCGTGGTGCGGCGTGTGGTCGCCCCGCCGAAAACACGCGCGCCTTTGCTTTTCCCTGTGCCTGCCTTTACGCCCTCCGGTGAAACCTCCGGGCCGTAAAGGCAGGAGCGTGGCTTCGGACGGAGACCCGAAAGTGGAAAAGTCGGTTTTTTTTTCGAAGGGTTCGCCACGATATGATCTTCCGCTCACGAGGTTCTGACGTACGTGGCGGCGGCCGTCTTGGGTTTTGACGTGGCGACCCGATTTACGACGGCGTTCTTCCTTATGCCGAGATACACCCACGCTCCGAATTAGAAGTCGGTACTTTGCTTATTTTTCCAGATATTCCGCTCACGAGGTTCAGACGTATATATGGTGGCGGCCATCTTGGAGTTGACGTGGCGACCCGATTTTCAACGGCGTTCTTCCTTATGCCGAGATACACCCACGCACCAGATTAGAAGTCGGTACTTTGCTTATTTTTCGAGATATTCCGCTCACGAGGTTCAGACGTATATATGGTGGCGGCCATCTTGGATTTGACGTGGCGACCCAATTTACGATAACCTTCTTCCTTATGCCTCGGTACACCCACGCACCGAATTAGAAGTTGGTGCTTTGCCTATTTTTCAAGATATTCCGCTCACAATGTTCAGACGTATATATGGTGGCGGCCATCTTGGATTTGACGTGGCGACCCAATTTTCGACAGCGTTCTTCCTTATGCCTAGGTACACCCACGCACCTAATTAGAAGTTGGTGCTTTGCCTATTTTTCAAGATATTCCACTCACAATGTTCAGACATATATATGGTGGCGGCCATCTTGGATTTTGACGTGGCGACCCAATTTTCAATAGCGTTCTTCCTTGTGCCTAGATACACGCACACACCAAATTAGAAGTTTCTACTTCGCTTATTTCTCAAGATATGCAGGTTGCAAGGTCAGACATATATATGGTGGCGGCCATCTTGGATTTTGACGTGGCGACCCAATTTTCGACAGCTTTCTTCCGTGTGCCTAGGTACACCCACACACCAAGTTAGCAGTTTCTACTTCGCTTATTTCTCAAGATATGCAGGTTGCAAGGTCAGACATATATATGGTGGCGGCCATCTTGGATTTTGACGTGGCGACCCAATTTTCAATAGCGTTCTTCCTTGTGCCTAGATACACGCACACACCAAATTAGAAGTTTCTACTTCGCTTATTTCTCAAGATATGCAGGTTGCAAGGTCAGACATATATATGGTGGCGGCCATCTTGGATTTTGCCGTGGCGACCCAATTTTCAATAGCTGGCGCATGCGCAGATGGGCTGCACTGCGATGCCACTGAAAAGCGGCTGAGAAAACCGCGCATGCGCAGATCGCGGACATGATTCATTTCGAATTTCCATCTTTATTTAATTTCCGAAAAGACGTCTGCATTCGACAATCGCGCGATGACGTCACGACGTAAATGAATTTCTTCATCTAACTTCAGATCCGCTGGATGGATTTTGACGAAATAAACGGCATCGTGTAGGGCATTTAAATGCGCAAATTTCGAGACCACTTGTGACCATGACAGCCATTTCCTTCTCGCACAGCACCAAACATTCTAATACGTCAATCCCGTCAACCCTGCGCATGCGCAGGTGGTGCGACAGTCGTTTGCCGAAGCACTTGGACATTTAACGCTGAAAAAATCGCGCATGCGCAAATGGTAGCGCTGGAGCGCAAGGTCACTGTGCACGCGTACGTAATATGTGGATGGATATTTGCGCATGCGCAAATGGTCGCGCTGGAGCGCAAGGTCACGTGTGCACGCTTACGTAACTTACGTACGCGCTTTGATGGGCGGGGCGTACGGTGTTAACGAAATGCTAAAATGCGGAAGCGCTGGAAGCGTATGCGAAGCTGTCGCACGATCTCCTGTCATGGTCCACAAGATTATCACAGAGAGGTGCAGCTTCCAGCGTTTCGAGATATGATCCAGACCTAACTTTTGAGACCGGTCCCAGCGTTCTAGGCCCCGTGGTTGGTTCAGACGGACCCGACGAAGGACGTGTTGGATTTTACCGCGAGCCGATTCTAGCGCCGACGTGCCGGCGAACAAAACCGGTCATATCTTTTGAACGCGTGGCTCGATTTTTACAAAATAAACTTTTTCTTGAAGGGCTGAACCGTGCGCTCAAAACGATAGTAATGGCGACCGGGAAATGTTTTGTTTTGCGCCGCAAAGGCGTCTTGTGTGACGTGAGGACCATGTCGTGCTGCATAGATTATCATATCATTACCGCCGGCGCGATCCGTGACGTCACGGCTCACTTAATTGCAATTATCTGTGCTATTCCTTGGCCGAATCGAACCGACAAAGAGTTATGTTGTATAATATTCGGATGCGCACGTTTCAAGCCCGGTTTGAGCTTCCGCAGTTACGTGGTTCTCGAGATAGCCGTTTCACCGCCCAAACTCTATAGTGTTTTCCTCTGTAAGTTCTATGAGCGGTTTCGGGCCTGGACTATGTTGGTGAAGATGCGAGGGGGCGGGATTTTGCTTCTGGGTGACTTCGTCACGATAACGTGATTATTTCTCCGCCCTTTACAACCAGAAGACACGACACGAGTAACATACGGAATGTTGTGGTGTGTGTGGGCCCAGGAAAGGGCCTGAAATCACTCCTGGGGGGAGTCCTAATGGGGGCGACAGGCCCCGGGGGTGGGTGGCACAAACAAAACACACTCGACGCGTGCCCACGTGTGCCCGTGCGTGTGGAAAACTGGGTGGGTGCCCACCGCACCGACGCGCGTGACAAAAAATCGAACGCATGGCACGGTCCTTTTGAGGGACGCTAAAGACGATTGTGCTTGGCTTGTGCTTGGGCTGTGGGTGTGCTGAAAATGGAAACGTTAAAAAACGTAGTTAGATTTAGTGAACCCGAAATGCTGTTTTGTTATTTAAAAAATAATAATTATCCACTCCACACGAAAGGCTAATGTGCTTTTTAAAAGACCTATGGTATACGGTGTGGTGTCGTGCGATAGACCGTGGATGGAACGTCGTTACGTGTGCGTATACGTGCTTCCATTCCACAAAACGAACTTGCGATGGGTACGTATTTATGGATGCGGCGTACGATGCGATAAACAATAAAATGCCCCTGCCCGTGTTACGTGGTGTGGCACGGTGTGTGTTGGTCCCTTCCTCGTTATACGTTATTTATGGCATGACGTACGTGCTGGTTTTCGTGCGGGATCACAAAAATCGATGTGCTTCCGTCGCGTACGTATGGATGCGTCGCTGAAAAACATTTCTTTTTTTAAAACTTGGAATCTAAAAAACATTCCTTTCGACCGTCGATGATGGTAGGGACTCGACCTCGTGGTCACCGAGGGTGTCGTCAGCTTATCGTATTAGGGGACGAAAACACGGGGGGGCTCGAGGCCGCGCGTTCGCCGACGCCCGGACCGACGGTCCGTGCTCTTCTGCGCCGAGCCGGGGCGAGCGCGGGTCTCGTGGGGCGCGGCGCCGGAGAGGTCCGCCGGTGCGTGCTCGTGGTGCGAGGCGTGGTGCGGCGCGTGGTCGCCCCGCCGAAAACACGCGCGCCTTTGCTTTTCCCTGTGCCTGCCTTTACGCCCTCCGGTGAAACCTCCGGGCCGTAAAGGCAGGAGCGTGGCTTCGGACGGAGACCCGAAAGTGGAAAAGTCGGTTTTTTTTTCGAAGGGTTCGCCACGATATGATGTTTCGCTCACGAGGTTCAGACGTACGTGGCGGCGGCCGTCTTGGGTTTTGACGTGGCGACCCGATTTACGACGGTGTTCTTCCTTATGCCGAGATACACCCACGCACCGAATTAGAAGTCGGTACTTTGCTTATTTTTCCAGATATTCCGCTCACGAGGTTCAGACGTATATATGGTGGCGGCCATCTTGGAGTTGACGTGGCGACCCGATTTTCAACTGCGTTCTTCCTTATGCCTAGATACACCCACGCACCGGATTAGAAGTTGGTTCTTTGCTTATCTTTCGAGATATTCCGCTCACGAGGTTCAGACGTAGATAATGTGGCGGCCATCTTGGATTTTGACGTGGCGACCCAATTTACGATAACCTTCTTCCTTATGCCTCGGTACACCCACGCACCGAATTAGAAGTTGGTGCTTTGCCTATTTTTCAAGATATTCCACTCACAATGTTCAGACGTATATATGGTGGCGGCCATCTTGGATTTTGACGTGGCGACCCAATTTACGATAGCCTTCTTCCTTATGCCTCGGTACACCCACGCACCTAATTAGAAGTTGGTGCTTTGCCTATTTTTCAAGATATTCCACTCACAATGTTCAGACATATATATGGTGGCGGCCATCTTGGATTTTGACGTGCAGCCCCAATTTTCGACAGCGTTCTTCCTTGTGCCTAGATACACGCACACACCAAGTTAGAAGTTTCTACTTTGCTTATTTCTCAAGATATGCAGGTTGCAAGGTCAGACATATATACGGTGGCGGCCATCTTGGATTTTGACGTGGCGACCCAATTTTCGAAAGCTTTCTTCCTTGTGCCTAGATACACGCACACACCAAGTTAGAAGTTTCTACTTCGCTTATTTTTCAGGATATGCAGGTTGCAAGGTTCAGACATACATGGTGGCGGCCATCTTGGATTTTGCCGTGGCGACCCAATTTTCAATAGCTGGCGCATGCGCAGATGGGCTGCACTGCGATGCCACTGAAAAGCGGCTGAGAAAACCGCGCATGCGCAGATCGCGGACATGATTCATTTCGAATTTCCATCTTTATTTAATTTCCGAAAAGACGTCTGTATTCGACAATCGCGTGATGACGTCACGACGTAAATGAATTTCTTCATATAACTTCAGATCCGCTGGATGGATTTTGACGAAATAAACGGCATCGTGTAGGGCATTTAAATGCGCAAATTTCGAGACCACTTGTGACCATGACAGCCATTTCCTTCTCGCACAGCACCAAACATTCTAATACGTCAATCCCGTCAACCCTGCGCATGCGCAGGTGGTGCGACAGTCGTTTGCCGAAGCACTTGAACATTTAACGCTGAAAAAATCGCGCATGCGCAAATGGTAGCGCTGGAGCGCAAGGTCACGTGTGCACGCGTACGTAATATGTGGATGGATATTTGCGCATGCGCAAATGGTCGCGCTGGAGCGCAAGGTCACGTGTGCACGCTTACGTAACTTACGTACGCGCTTTGATGGGCGGGGCGAACGGTGTTCACGAATGGTAAAATGCGGAAGCGCTGGAAGCGTATGCGAAGCTGTCGCACGATCTCCTGTCATGGTCCACAAGATTATCACAGAGAGGTGCAGCTTCCAGCGTTTCGAGATATGATCCAGACCTAACTTTTGAGACCGGTCCCAGCGTTCTAGGCGCGGTGGTTGTCTCAGACGGACCCGACGAAGGACGTGTTGGATTTTACCGCGAGCCGATTCGAGCACCGACGTGCCGGCGAACAAAACCGGTCATATCTTTTGAACGCGTGGCTCGATTTTTACAAAATAAACTTTTTCTTGAAGGGCTGAACCGTGCGCTCAAAAGGATAGTAATGGCGACCGGGAAATGTTTTGTTTTGCGCCGCAAAGGCGTCTTGTGTGACGTGAGGACCATGTCGTGCTGCATAGATTATCATAAATTATCATATCATTACCGCCGGCGCGATCCGTGACGTCACGGCTCACTTAATTGCAATTATCTGTGCTATTCCTTGGCCGAATCGAACCGAAAAAGAGTTATGTTGTATAATATTCGGATGCGCACGTTTCAAGCCCGGTTTGAGCTTCCGCAGTTACGTGGTTCTCGAGATAGCCGTTTCCCCACGATTTCTCTATAGTGTTTTCCTCTGTAAGTTCTATGAGCGGTTTCGGGCCTGGACTATGTTGGTGAAGATGCGAGGGGGCGGGCTTTTGCTTCTGGGTGACTTCGTCACGATAACGTGATTATTTCTCCGCCCTTTACAACCAGAAAAAAACACGACCAACAGGAATATTGTGCTGTGTTTCGGCCCAGGAAAGGGCCTGAAATCACTCCTGGGGGGAGTCCTAATGGGGGCGACAGGCCCCGGGGGTGGGTGGCACAAAAGACACTCGACGCGTGCCCACGTGTGCCCGTGCGTGTGGAAAATATCGGGTGGGTGCCCACCGCACCGACGCGCGTGACAAATAATCGAACGCATGGCAAGGTCCTTTTGAGGGACGCTAAAGACGATTGTGCTTGGCTTGTGCTTGTGCTGTGTGTGTGCTGAAAATGGAAACGTTAAAAAACGTAGTTAGATTTAGTGAACCCGAAATGCTGTTTTGTTATTTTAAAAATAATAAATTATCCACTCCACACGAAAGGCTAATGTGCTTTTAAAAAGACCTATGGTATACGGTGTGGTATCGTGCGATACACCGTGGATGGAACGTCGTTACGTGTGCGTATACGTGCTTCCATTCCACAAAACGAACTTGCGACGGGTACGTATTTATGGATGCGGCGTACGATGCGATAAACAATAAAATGCCCCTGCCGGTGTTACGTGGTGTGGCACGGTGTGTGTTGGTCCCTTCTTCGTTATACGTTATTTATGGCATGACGTACGTGCTGGTTTTCGTGCGGGATCACAAAAATCGATGTGCTTCCGTCGCGTTCGTATGGACGCGTCGCTGAAAAACATTTCTTTTTTTTAAACTTGGAATCTCAAAAACGTTCGTTTCGACCGTCGATGATGGTAGGGACTCGACCTCGTGGTCACCGACGTTGTCGTCAGCTTATCGTATTAGGGGACGAAAACACGTGGGGGCTCGAGGCCGCGCGTTCGCCGACGCCCGGACCGACGGTCCGTGCTCTTCTGCGCCGAGCCGGGGCGAGCGCGGGTCTCGTGGGGTGCGGCGCCGGAGAGGTCCGCCGGTGCGTTCTCGTGGTGCGAGGCGTGGTGCGGCGCGTGGTCGCCCCGCCGAAAACACGCGCGCCTTTGCTTTTCCCTGTGCCTGCCTTTACGCCCTCCGGTGAAACCTCCGGGCCGTAAAGGCAGGAGCGTGGCTTCGGACGGAGACCCGAAAGTGGAAAAGTCGGTTTTTTTTTCGAAGGGTTCGCCACGATATGATTTTTCGCTCACGAGGTTCAGACGTACGTGGCGGCGGCCTTCTTGGGTTTTGACGTGGCGACCCGATTTACGACGGCGTTCTTCCTTATGCCGAGATACACCCACGCACCGAATTAGAAGTCGGTACCTTGCTTATTTTTCCAGATATTCCGCTCACGAGGTTCAGACGTACATATGGTGGCGGCCATCTTGGAGTTGACGTGGCGACCCGATTTTCAACTGCGTTCTTCCTTATGCCTAGATACACCCACGCACCGGATTAGAAGTTGGTTCTTTGCTTATTTTTCGAGATATTCCGCTCACGAGGTTCAGACGTAGATATGGTGGCGGCCATCTTGGATTTTGACGTGGCGACCCAATTTACGATAACCTTCTTCCTTATGCCTCGGTATACCCACGCACCGAATTAGAAGTTGGTGCTTTGCCTATTTTTCAAGATATTCCGCTCACAATGTTAAGACGTATATATGGTGGCGGCCATCTTGGATTTTGACGTGGCGACCCAATTTTCGACAGCTTTCTTCCGTGTGCCTAGATACACCCACACACCAACGTAGAAGTTTCTACTTCGCTTATTTCTCAAGATATGCAGGTTGCAATGTCAGATATATATATGGTGGCGGCCATCTTGGATTTTGACGTGGCGACCCAATTTTCGACAGCTTTCTTCCGTGTGCCTAGATACACCCACACACCAACTTAGAAGTTTCTACTTCGCTTATTTCTCAAGATATGCAGGTTGCAAGGTCAGACATATATATGGTGGCGGCCATCTTGGATTTTGACGTGCAGACCCAATTTTCGACAGCGTTCTTCCTTGTGCCTAGATACACGCACACACCAAGTTAGAAGTTTCTACTTCGCTTATTTTTCAAGATATGCAGGTTGCAAGGTTCAGACATACATGTTGGCGGCCATCTTGGATTTTGCCGTGGCGACCCAATTTTCAATAGCTGGCGCATGCGCAGATGGGCTGCACTGCGATGCCACTGAAAAGCGGCTGAGAAAACCGCGCATGCGCAGATCGCGGACATGATTCATTTCGAATTTCCATCTTTATTTAATTTCCGAAAAGACGTCTGCATTCGACAATCGCGCGATGACGTCACGACGTAAATGAATTTCTTCATATAACTTCAGATCCGCTGGATGGATTTTGACGAAATAAAGGGCATCGTGTAGGGCATTTAAATGCGCAAATTTCGAGACCACTTGTGACCATGACAGCCATTTCCTTCTCGCACAGCACCAAACATTCTTGTGCGTCAATCCCGTCAACCCTGCGCATGCGCAGGTGGTGCGACAGTCGTTTGCCGAAGCACTTGAACATTTAACGCTGAAAAATCGCGCATGCGCAAATGGTAGCGCTGGAGCGCAAGGTCACGTGTGCACGCGTACGTAATATGTGGATGGATATTTGCGCATGCGCAAATGGTCGCGCTGGAGCGCAAGGTCACGTGTGCACGCTTACGTAACTTACGTACGCGCTTTGATGGGCGGGGCGTACGGTGTTAACGAAATGCTAAAATGCGGAAGCGCTGGAAGCGTATGCGAAGCTGTCGCACGATCTCCTGTCATGGTCCACAAGATTATCACAGAGAGGTGCAGCTTCCAGCGTTTCGAGATATGATCCAGACCTAACTTTTGAGACCGGTCCCAGCGTTCTAGGCGCGGTGGTTGTCTCAGACGGACCCGACGAAGGACGTGTTGGATTTTACCGCGAGCCGATTCGAGCACCGACGTGCCGGCGAACAAAACCGGTCATATCTTTTGAACGCGTGGCTCGATTTTTACAAAATAAACTTTTTCTTGAAGGGCTGAACCGTGCGCTCAAAACGATACCGAGTTTGACCCTGAGAGAGCCGTTTTGCGCCGGCAAAGGCGCCTTGTGTGACGTGAGGACCATGTCGTGCTGCATAAATTATCATATCATTACCGCCGGCGCGATCCGTGACGTCACGGCTCACTTAATTGCAATTATCTCCGCTATTCCTTGGCCGAATCGAACCGAAAAAGAGTTATGTTGTATAATATTCGGATGCGCACGTTTCAAGCCCGGTTTGAGCTTCCGCAGTTACGTGGTTCTCGAGATAGCCGTTTCCGTGCACAAACTCTATAGTGTTTTCCTCTGTAAGTTCTATGAGCGGTTTCGGGCCTGGACTATGTTGGTGAAGATGCGAGGGGGCGGGCTTTTGCTTCTGGGTGACTTCGTCACGATAACGTGATTATTTCTCCGCCCTTTACAACCAGAAGACACGACACGAGTAACATACGGAATGTTGTGGTGTGTGTGGGCCCAGGAAAGGGCCTGAAATCACTCCTGGGGGGAGTCCTAATGGGGGCGACAGGCCCCGGGGGTGGGTGGCACAAAACACACTCGACGCGTGCCCACGTGTGCCCGTGCGTGTGGAAAATATCGGGTGGGTGCCCACCGCACCGACGCGCGTCACAAATAATCGAACGCATGGCAAGGTCCTTTTGAGGGACGCTAAAGACGATTGTGCTTGGCTTGTGCTTGTGCTGTGTGTGTGCTGAAAATGGAAACGTTAAAAAACGTAGTTAGATTTAGTGAACCCGAAATGCTGTTGTGTTATTTAAAAAAAAAAAATTATCCACTCCACACGAAAGGCTAATGTGCTTTTTAAAAGACCTATGGTATACGGTGTGGTATCGTGCGATACACCGTGGATGGAACGTCGTTACGTGTGCGTATACGTGCTTCCATTCCACAAAACGAACTTGCGACGGGTACGTATTTATGGATGCGGCGTACGATGCGATAAACAATAAAATGCCCCTGCCGGTGTTACGTGCTGTGGCGCGGTGTGTGTTGGTCCCTTCCTCGTTATACGTTATTTATGGCATCACGTACGTGCTGGTTTTCGTGCGGGATCACAAAAATCGATGTGCTTCCGTCGCGTACGTATGGATGCGTCGCTGAAAAACATTTATTTTTTTAAAACTTGGAATCTCAAAAACATTCGTTTCGACCGTCGATGATGGTAGGGACTCGACCTCGTGGTCACCGAGGGTGTCGTCAGCTTATCGTGTTAGGGGACGAAAACACGTGGGGGCTCGAGGCCGCGCGTTCGCCGACGCCCGGACCGACGGTCCGTGCTCTTCTGCGCCGAGCCGGGGCGAGCGCGGGTCTCGTGGGGCGCGGCGTCGGAGAGGTCCGCCGGTGCGTGCTCGTGGTGCGAGGCGTGGTGCGGCGCGTGGTCGCCCCGCCGAAAACACGCGCGCCTTTGCTTTTCCCTGTGCCTGCCTTTACGCCCTCCGGTGAAACCTCCGGGCCGTAAAGGCAGGAGCGTGGCTTCGGACGGAGACCCGAAAGTGGAAAAGTCGGTTTTTTTTTCGAAGGGTTCGCCACGATATGATCTTCCGCTCACGAGGTTCTGACGTACGTGGCGGCGGCCGTCTTGGGTTTTGACGTGGCGACCCGATTTACGACGGCGTTCTTCCTTATGCCGAGATACACCCACGCTCCGAATTAGAAGTCGGTACTTTGCTTATTTTTCCAGATATTCCGCTCACGAGGTTCAGACGTATATATGGTGGCGGCCATCTTGGAGTTGACGTGGCGAACCGATTTTCAACGGCGTTCTTCCTTATGCCGAGATACACCCACGCACCGGATTAGAAGTCGGTACTTTGCTTATTTTTCGAGATATTCCGCTCACGAGGTTCAGACGTAGATATGGTGGCGGCCATCTTGGATTTGACGTGGCGACCCAATTTACGATAACCTTCTTCCTTATGCCTCGGTACACACACGCACCGAATTAGAAGTTGGTGCTTTGCCTATTTTTCAAGATATTCCGCTCACAATGTTCAGACGTATATATGGTGGCGGCCATCTTGGATTTGACGTGGCGACCCAATTTTCGACAGCTTTCTTCCTTATGCCTAGGTACACCCACGCACCTAATTAGAAGTTGGTGCTTTGCCTATTTTTCAAGATATTCCACTCACAATGTTCAGACGTATATATGGTGGCGGCCATCTTGGATTTTGACGTGCAGACCCAATTTTCAACAGCGTTCTTCCTTGTGCCTAGATACACGCACACACCAAGTTAGAAGTTTCTACTTCGCTTATTTCTCAAGATATGCAGGTTGCAAGGTCAGACATATATATGGTGGCGGCCATCTTGGATTTTGACGTGGCGACCCAATTTTCGACAGCTTTCTTCCGTGTGCCTAGATACACCCACACACCAACTTAGAAGTTTCTACTTCGCTTATTTCTCAAGATATGCAGGTTGCAAGGTCAGACATATATATGGTGGCGGCCATCTTGGATTTTGACGTGGCGACCCAATTTTCGAAAGCTTTCTTCCTTGTGCCTAGATACACGCACACACCAAGTTAGAAGTTTCTACTTCGCTTATTTTTCAAGATATGCAGGTTGCAAGGTTCAGACATACATGTTGGCGGCCATCTTGGATTTTGCCGTGGCGACCCAATTTTCAATAGCTGGCGCATGCGCAGATGGGCTGCACTGCGATGCCACTGAAAAGCGGCTGAGAAAACCGCGCATGCGCAGATCGCGGACATGATTCATTTCGAATTTCCATCTTTATTTAATTTCCGAAAAGACGTCTGCATTCGACAATCGCGCGATGACGTCACCACGTAAATGAATTTCTTCATATAACTTCAGATCCGCTGGATGGATTTTGACGAAATAAAGGGCATCGTGTAGGGCATTTAAATGCGCAAATTTCGAGACCACTTGTGACCATGACAGCCATTGCCTTCTCGCACAGCACCAAACATTCTAATGCGTCCATCCCGTCAACCCTGCGCATGCGCAGGTGGTGCGACAGTCGTTTGCCGAAGCACTTGAACATTTAACGCTGAAAAAATCGCGCATGCGCAAATGGTAGCGCTGGAGCGCAAGGTCACGTGTGCACGCGTACGTAATATGTGGATGGATATTTGCGCATGCGCAAATGGTCGCGCTGGAGCGCAAGGTCACGTGTGCACGCTTACGTAACTTACGTACGCGCTTTGATGGGCGGGGCGAACGGTGTTAACGAAATGCTAAAATGCGGAAGCGCTGGAAGCGTATGCGAAGCTGTCGCACGATCTCTGGTCATGGTCCACAAGATTATCACAGAGAGGTGCAGCTTCCAGCGTTTCGAGATATGATCCAGACCTAACTTTTGAGACCGGTCCCAGCCTTCTAGGCCCCGTGGTTGGTTCAGACGGACCCGACGAAGGACGTGTTGGATTTTACCGCGAGCCGATTCGAACGCCGACGTGCCGGCGAACAAAACCGGTCATATCTTTTGAACGCGTGGCTCGATTTTTACAAAATAAACTTTTTCGTGAAGGGCTGAACCGTGCGCTCAAAACGATACCGAGTTTGACCCTGAGAGAGCCGTTTTGCGCCGGCAAAGGCGCCTTGCGTGACGTGAGGACCATGTCGTGCTGCATAAATTATCATATCATTACCGCCGGCGCGATCCGTGACGTCACGGCTCACTTAATTGCAATTATCTGTGCTATTCCTTGGCCGAATCGAACCGACAAAGAGTTATGTTGTATAATATTCGGATGCGCACGTTTCAAGCCCGGTTTGAGCTTCCGCAGTTACGTGGTTCTCGAGATAGCCGTTTCACCGCCCAAACTCTATAGTGTTTTCCTCTGTAAGTTCTATGAGCGGTTTCGGGCCTGGACTATGTTGGTGAAGATGCGAGGGGGCGGGCTTTTGCTTCTGGGTGACTTCGTCACGATTCGTGATTATTTCTCCGCCCTTTACAACCAGAAGACACGACACGAGTAACATACGGAATGTTGTGGTGTGTGTGGGCCCAGGAAAGGGCCTGAAATCACTCCTGGGGGGAGTCCTAATGGGGGCGACAGGCCCCGGGGGTGGGTGGCACAAAACACACTCGACGCGTGCCCACGTGTGCCCGTGCGTGTGGAAAACAGGGTGGGTGCCCGCCGCACCGACGCGCGTCACAAATAATCGAACGCATGGCAAGGTCCTTTTGAGGGACGCTAAAGACGATTGTGCTTGGCTTGTGCTTGTGCTGTGTGTGTGCTGAAAATGGAAACGTTAAAAAACGTAGTTAGATTTAGTGAACCCGAAATGCTGTTTTGTTCTTTAAAAAAAAATAATTATCCACTCCACACGAAAGGCTAAAGTGCTTTTTAAAAGACCTATGGTATACGGTCTGGTATCGTGCGATAGACCGTGGATGGAACGTCGTTACGTGTGCGTATACGTGCTTCCATTCCACAAAACGAACTTGCGACGGGTACGTATTTATGGATGCGGCGTACGATGCGATAAACAATAAAATGCCCCTGCCGGTGTTACGTGGTGTGGCACGGTGTGTGTTGGTCCCTTCCTCGTTATACGTTATTTATGGCATGACGTACGTGCTGGTTTTCGTGCGGGATCACAAAAATCGATGTGCTTCCGTCGCGTACGTATGGACGTGTCGCTGAAAAACATTTCTTTTTTTAAAACTTAGAATCTCAAAAACATTCGTTTCGACCGTCGATGATGGTAGGGACTCGACCTCGTGGTCACCGACGGTGTCGTCAGCTTATCGTATTAGGGGACGAAAACACGTGGGGGCTCGAGGCCGCGCGTTCGCCGACGCCCGGACCGACGGTCCGTGCTCTTCTGCGCCGAGCCGGGGCGAGCGCGGGTCTTGTGGGGTGCGGCGCCGGAGAGGTCCGCCGGTGCGTGCTCGTGGTGCGAGGCGTGGTGCGGCGCGTGGTCGCCCCGCCGAAAACACGCGCGCCTTTGCTTTTCCCTGTGCCTGCCTTTACGCCCTCCGGTGAAACCTCCGGGCCGTAAAGGCAGGAGCGTGGCTTCGGACGGAGACCCGAAAGTGGAAAAGTCGGTTTTTTTTTTCGAAGGGTTCGCTGCGATATGATGTTTCGCTCACGAGGTTCAGACGTACGTGGCGGCGGCCTTCTTGGGTTTTGACGTGGCGACCCGATTTACGACGGCGTTGTTCCTTATGCCGAGATACACCCACGCACCGAATTAGAAGTCGGTACCCTGCTTATCTTTCGAGATATTCCGCTCACCAGGTTCGGACGTATATATGGTGGCGGCCATCTTGGAGTTGACGTGGCGACCCGATTTTCAACTGCGTTCTTCCTTATGCCTAGATACACCCACGCACCGGATGAGAAGTTGGTTCTTTGCTTATTTTTCGAGATATTCCGCTCACGAGGTTCAGACGTAGATATGGTGGCGGCCATCTTGGATTTTGACGTGGCGACCCAATTTACGATAACCTTCTTCCTTATGCCTCGGTACACCCACGCACCGAATTAGAAGTTGGTGCTTTGCCTATTTTTCAAGATATTCCCCTCACAATGTTCAGACATATATATGGTGGCGGCCATCTTGGATTTTGACGTGGCGACCCAATTTTCAATAGCATTCTTCCTTGTGCCTAGATACACGCACACACCAAATTAGAAGTTTCTACTTCGCTTATTTCTCAAGATATGCAGGTTGCAAGGTCAGACATATATATGGTGGCGGCCATCTTGGATTTTGACGTGGCGACCCAATTTTCGACAGCTTTCTTCCGTGTCCCTAGATACACCCACACACCAAGTTAGAAGTTTCTACTTCGCTTATTTCTCAAGATATGCAGGTTGCAAGGTCAGACATATATATGGTGGCGGCCATCTTGGATTTTGACGTGGCGACCCAATTTTCGAAGGCTTTCTTCCTTGTGCCTAGATACACGCACACACCAAGTTAGAAGTTTCTACTTCGCTTATTTTTCAAGATATGCAGGTTGCAAGGTTCAGACATACATGTTGGCGGCCATCTTGGATTTTGCCGTGGCGACCCAATTTTCAATAGCTGGCGCATGCGCAGATGGGCTGCACTGCGATGCCACTGAAAAGCGGCTGAGAAAACCGCGCATGCGCAGATCGCGGACATGATTCATTTCGAATTTCCATCTTTATTTAATTTCCGAAAAGACGTCTGCATTCGACAATCGCGTGATGACGTCACCACGTAAATGAATTTCTTCATATAACTTCAGATCCGCTGGATGGATTTTGACGAAATAAACGGCATCGTGTAGGCCATTTAAATGCGCAAATTTCGAGACCACTTGTGACCATGACAGCCATTTCCTTCTCGCACAGCACCAAACGTTCTAATGCGTCAATCCCGTCAACCCTGCGCATGCGCAGGTGGTGCGACAGTCGTTTGCCGAAGCACTTGAACATTTAACGCTGAAAAAATCGCGCATGCGCAAATGGTAGCGCTGGAGCGCAAGCTCACGTGTGCGCGCGTACGTAATATGTGGATGGATATTTGCGCATGCGCAAATGGTCGCGCTGGAGCGCAAGGTCACGTGTGCACGCTTACGTAACTTACGTACGCGCTTTGATGGGCGGGGCGAACGGTGTTCACGAATGGTAAAATGCGGAAGCGCTGGAAGCGTATGCGAAGCTGTCGCACGATCTCCTGTCATGGTCCACAAGATTATCACAGAGAGGTGCAGCTTCCAGCGTTTCGAGATATGATCCAGACCTAACTTTTGAGACCGGTCCCAGCGTTCTAGGCGCGGTGGTTGTCTCAGACGGACCCGACGAAGGACGTGTTGGATTTTACCGCGAGCCGATTCGAGCACCGACGTGCCGGCGAACAAAACCGGTCATATCTTTTGAACGCGTGGCTCGATTTTTACAAAATAAACTTTTTCTTGAAGGGCTGAACCGTGCGCTCAAAACGATACCGAGTTTGACCCTGAGAGAGCCGTTTTGCGCCGGCAAAGGCGCCTTGCGTGACGTGAGGACCATGTCGTGCTGCATAAATTATCATATCATTACCGCCGGCGCGATCCGTGACGTCACGGCTCACTTAATTGCAATTATCTGTGCTATTCCTTGGCCGAATCGAACCGAAAAAGAGTTATGTTGTATAATATTCGGATGCGCACGTTTCAAGCCCGGTTTGAGCTTCCGCAGTTACGTGGTTCTCGAGATAGCCGTTTCTGTGCCCAAACTCTATAGTGTTTTCCTCGTCAGTTCTATGAGCGGTTTCGGGCCTGGACTATGTTGGTGAAGATGCGAGGGGGCGGGCTTTTGCTTCTGGGTGACTTCGTCACGATAACGTGATTATTTCTCCGCCCTTTACAACCAGAAGACACGACACCCATACAACCGGAGGAATGTGCTGTGTGTGGGCCCAGGAAAGGGCCTGAAATCACTCCTGGGGGGAGTCCTAATGGGGGCGACAGGCCCCGGGGGTGGGTGGCACAAAACACACTCGACGCGTGCCCACGTGTGCCCGTGCGTGTGGAAAATATCGGGTGGGTGCCCACCGCACCGACGCGTGTCACAAAAAATCGAACGCATGGCAAGGTCCTTTTGAGGGACGCTAAAGACGATTGTGCTTGGCTTGTGCTTGTGCTGTGTGTGTGCTGAAAATGGAAACGTTAAAAAACGTAGTTAGATTTAGTGAACCCGAAATGCTGTTTTGTTATTTAAAAAAAATAAATTATCCACTCCACACGAAAGGCTAAAGTGCTTTTTAAAAGACCTATGGTATACGGTGTGGTATCGTGCGATAGACCGTGGATGGAACGTCGTTACGTGTGCGTATACGTGCTTCCATTCCACAAAACGAACTTGCGATGGGTACGTATTTATGGATGCGGCGTACGATGCGATAAACAATAAAATGCCCCTGCCGGTGTTACGTGGTGTGGCGCGGTGTGTGTTGGTCCCTTCCTCGTTATACGTTATTTATGGCATGACGTACGTGCTGGTTTTCGTGCGGGATCACAAAAATCGATGTGCTTCCGTCGCGTACGTATGGACGTGTCGCTGAAAAACATTTCTTTTTTTTAAACTTGGAATCTCAAAAACATTCGTTTCGACCGTCGATGATGGTAGGGACTCGACCTCGTGGTCACCGAAGGTGTCGTCAGCTTATCGTATTAGGGGACGAAAACACGTGGGGGCTCGAGGCCGCGCGTTCGCCGACGCCCGGACCGACGGTCCGTGCTCTTCTGCGCCGAGCCGGGGCGAGCGCGGGTCTCGTGGGGTGCGGTGCCGGAGAGTTCCGCCGGTGCGTGCTCGTGGTGCGAGGCGTGGTGCGGCGCGTGGTCGCCCCGCCGAAAACACGCGCGCCTTTGCTTTTCCCTGTGCCTGCCTTTACGCCCTCCGGTGAAACCTCCGGGCCGTAAAGGCAGGAGCGTGGCTTCGGACGGAGACCCGAAAGTGGAAAAGTCGGTTTTTTTTTCGAAGGGTTCGCTACGATATGATGTTTCGCTCACGAGGTTCAGACGTACGTGGCGGCGGCCGTCTTGGGTTTTGACGTGGCGACCCGATTTACGACGGCGTTCTTCCGTATGCCGAGATACACCCACGCTCCGAATTAGAAGTCGGTACTTTGCTTATTTTTCCAGATATTCCGCTCACGAGGTTCAGACGTATATATGGTGGCGGCCATCTTGGAGTTGACGTGGCGACCCGATTTTCAACTGCGTTCTTCCTTATGCCTAGATACACCCACGCACCGGATTAGAAGTTGGTTCTTTGCTTATTTTTCAAGATATTCCGCTCACGAGGTTCAGAAGTAGATAATGTGGCGGCCATCTTGGATTTTGACGTGGCGACCCGATTTACGATAACCTTCTTCCTTATGCCTCGGTACACCCACGCACCGAATTAGAAGTTGGTGCTTTGCTTATTTTTCAAGATATTCCGCTCACGAGGTTCAGACATATATATGGTGGCGGCCATCTTGGATTTTGACGTGGCGACCCAATTTACGATAGCCTTCTTCCTTATGCCTAGGTACACCCACGCACCTAATTAGAAGTTGGTGCTTTGCCTATTTTTCAAGATATTCCACTCACAATGTTCAGACATATATATGGTGGCGGCCATCTTGGATTTTGACGTGGCGACCCAATTTTCGACAGCTTTCTTCCGTGTGCCTAGATACACCCACACACCAAGTTAGAAGTTTCTACTTCGCTTATTTCTCAAGATATGCAGGTTGCAAGGTCAGACATATATATGGTGGCGGCCATCTTGGATTTTGACGTGGCGACCCAATTTTCGAAGGCTTTCTTCCTTGTGCCTAGATACACGCACACACCAAGTTAGAAGATTCTACTTCGCTTATTTTTCAAGATATGCAGGTTGCAAGGTTCAGACATACATGTTGGCGGCCATCTTGGATTTTGCCGTGGCGACCCAATTTTCAATAGCTGGCGCATGCGCAGATGGGCTGCACTGCGATGCCACTGAAAAGCGGCTGAGAAAACCGCGCATGCGCAGATCGCGGACATGATTCATTTCGAATTTCCATCTTTATTTAATTTCCGAAAAGACGTCTGCATTCGCCAATCGCGCGATGACGTCACGACGTAAATGAATTTCTTCATATAACTTCAGATCCGCTGGATGGATTTTGACGACATAAACGGCATCGTGTAGGGCATTTAAATGCGCAAATTTCGAGACCACTTGTGACCATGACAGCCATTTCCTTCTCGCACAGCACCAAACATTCTAATGCGTCAATCCCGTCAACCCTGCGCATGCGCAGGTGGTGCGACAGTCGTTTGCCGAAGCACTTGAACATTTAACGCTGAAAAATCGCGCATGCGCAAATGGTAGCGCTGGAGCGCAAGGTCACGTGTGCACGCGTACGTAATATGTGGATGGATATTTGCGCATGCGCAAATGGTCGCGCTGGAGCGCAAGGTCACGTGTGCACGCTTACGTAACTTACGTACGCGCTTTGATGGGCGGGGCGTACGGTGTTAACGAAATGGTAAAATGCGGAAGCGCTGGAAGCGTATGCGAAGCTGTCGCACGATCTCCTGTCATGGTCCACAAGATTATCACAGAGAGGTGCAGCTTCCAGCGTTTCGAGATATGATCCAGACCTAACTTTTGAGACCGGTCCCAGCGTTCTAGGCCCCGTGGTTGGTTCAGACGGACCCGACGAAGGACGTGTTGGATTTTACCGCGAGCCGATTCTAGCGCCGACGTGCCGGCGAACAAAACCTGTCATATCTTTTGAACGCGTGGCTCGATTTTTACAAAATAAACTTTTTCTTGAAGGGCTGAACCGTGCGCTCAAAACGATACCGAGTTTGACCCTGAGAGAGCCGTTTTGCGCCGGCAAAGGCGCCTTGTGTGACGTGAGGACGATCTCGTGCTGCATAAATTATCATATCATTACCGCCGGCGCGATCCGTGACGTCACGGCTCACTTAATTGCAATTATCTGTGCTATTCCTTGGCCGAATCGAACCGACAAAGAGTTATGTTGTATAATATTCGGATGCGCACGTTTCAAGCCCGGTTTGAGCTTCCGCAGTTACGTGGTTCTCGAGATAGCCGTTTCACCGCCCAAACTCTATAGTGTTTTCCTCTGTAAGTTCTATGAGCGGTTTCGGGCCTGGACTATGTTGGTGAAGATGCGAGGGGGCGGGCTTTTGCTTCTGGGTGACTTCGTCACGTTTCGTGATTATTTCTCCGCCCTTTACAACCAGAAGACACGACACGAGTAACATACGGAATGTTGTGGTGTGTGTGGGCCCAGGAAAGGGCCTGAAATCACTCCTGGGGGGAGTCCTAATGGGGGCGACAGGCCCCAGGGGTGGGTGGCACAAACGACACTCGACGCGTGCCCACGTGTGCCCGTGGGTGTGGAAAACAGGGTGGGTGCCCACCGCGCCGACGCGCGTGACAAAAAATCGAACCTAGGGCTTGGTCCTTGTGAGGGACGCTAAAGACGATTGTGCTTGGCTTGTGCTTGTGCTGTGGGTGTGCTGAAAATGGAAACGTTAAAAAACGTAGTTAGATTTAGTGAACCCGAAATGCTGTTTTGTTATTTAAAAAAAATAAATTATCCACTCCACACGAAAGGCTAAAGTGCTTTTAAAAAGACCTATGGTATACGGTGTGGTATCGTGCGATACACCGTGGATGGAACGTCGTTACGTGTGCGTATACGTCCTTCCATTCCACAAAACGAACTTGCGACGGGTGCGTATTTATGGATGCGGCGTACGATGCGATAAACAATAAAATGCCCCTGCCGGTGTTACGTGGTGTGGCGCGGTGTGTGTTGGTCCCTTCCTCGTTATACGTTATTTATGGCATGACGTACGTGCTGGTTTTCGTGCGGGATCACAAAAATCGATGTGCTTCCGTCGCGTACGTATGGACGCGTCGCTGAAAAACATTTCTTTTTTTTAAACTTGGAATCTCAAAAACGTTCGTTTCGACCGTCGATGATGGTAGGGACTCGACCTCGTGGTCACCGACGGTGTCGTCAGCTTATCGTATTAGGGGACGAAAACACGGGGGGGCTCGAGGCCGCGCGTTCGCCGACGCCCGGACCGACGGTCCGTGCTCTTCTGCGCCGAGCCGGGGCGAGCGCGGGTCTCGTGGGGCGCGGCGCCGGAGAGGTCCGCCGGTGCGTGCTCGTGGTGCGAGGCGTGGTGCGGCGCGTGGTCGCCCCGCCGAAAACACGCGCGCCTTTGCTTTTCCCTGTGCCTGCCTTTACGCCCTCCGGTGAAACCTCCGGGCCGTAAAGGCAGGAGCGTGGCTTCGGACGGAGACCCGAAAGTGGAAAAGTCGGTTTTTTTTTTCGAAGGGTTCGCTACGATATGATGTTTCGCTCAAGAGGTTCAGACGTACGTGGCGGCGGCCGTCTTGGGTTTTGACGTGGCGACCCGATTTACGACGGCGTTCTTCCTTATGCCGAGATACACCCACGCACCGAATTAGAAGTCGGTACCTTGCTTATTTTTCCAGATATTCCGCTCACGAGGTTCAGACGTATATATGGTGGCGGCCATCTTGGAGTTGACGTGGCGACCCGATTTTCAACTGCGTTCTTCCTTATGCCTAGATACACCCACGCACCGGATTAGAAGTCGGTTCTTTGCTTATTTTTCGAGATATTCCGCTCACGAGGTTCAGACGTAGATATGGTGGCGGCCATCTTGGATTTTGACGTGGCGACCCAATTTACGATAGCCTTCTTCCTTATGCCTAGGTACACCCACGCACCGAATTAGAAGTCGGTACCTTGCTTATTTTTCGAGATATTCCGCTCACGAGGTTCAGACGTATATATGGTGGCGGCCATCTTGGAGTTGACGTGGCGACCCGATTTTCAACTGCGTTCTTCCTTATGCCTAGATACACCCACGCACCGGATTAGAAGTTGGTTCTTTGCTTATTTTTCGAGATATTCCGCTCACGAGGTTCAGACGTAGATATGGTGGCGGCCATCTTGGATTTTGACGTGGCGACCCAATTTTCAACAGCATTCTTCCTTGTGCCTAGATACACGCACACACCAAATTAGAAGTTTCTACTTCGCTTATTTCTCAAGATATGCAGGTTGCAAGGTCAGACATATATATGGTGGCAGCCATCTTGGATTTTGACGTGGCGACCCAATTTTCAATAGCGTTCTTCCTTGTGCCTAGATACACGCACACACCAAATTAGAAGTTTCTACTTCGCTTATTTCTCAAGATATGCAGGTTGCAAGGTCAGACATATATATGGTGGCGGCCATCTTGGATTTTGACGTGGCGACCCAATTTTCGAAGGCTTTCTTCCTTGTGCCTAGATACACGCACACACCAAGTTAGAAGTTTCTACTTCGCTTATTTTTCAAGGTATGCAGGTTGCAAGGTTCAGACATACATGTTGGCGGCCATCTTGGATTTTGCCGTGGCGACCCAATTTTCAATAGCTGGCGCATGCGCAGATGGGCTGCACTGCGATGCCACTGAAAAGCGGCTGAGAAAACCGCGCATGCGCAGATCGCGGACATGATTCATTTCGAATTTCCATCTTTATTTAATTTCCGAAAAGTCTGCATTCGACAATCGCGCGATGACGTCACGACGTAAATGAATTTCTTCATATAACTTCAGATCCGCTGGATGGATTTTGACGAAATAAACGTCATCGTGTAGGGCATTTAAATGCGCAAATTTCGAGACCACTTGTGACCATGACAGCCATTTCCTTCTCGCACAGCACCAAACATTCTTGTGCGTCAATCCCGTCAACCCTGCGCATGCGCAGGTGGTGCGACAGTCGTTTGCCGAAGCACTTGAACATTTAACGCTGAAAAATCGCGCATGCGCAAATGGTAGCGCTGGAGCGCAAGGTCACGTGTGCACGCGTACGTAATATGTGGATGGATATTTGCGCATGCGCAAATGGTCGCGCTGGAGCGCAAGGTCACGTGTGCACGCTTACGTAACTTACGTACGCGCTTTGATGGGCGGGGCGAACGGTGTTCACGAATGGTAAAATGCGGAAGCGCTGGAAGCGTATGCGAAGCTGTCGCACGATCTCCTGTCATGGTCCACAAGATTATCACAGAGAGGTGCAGCTTCCAGCGTTTCGAGATATGATCCAGACCTAACTTTTGAGACCGGTCCCAGCGTTCTAGGCCCCGTGGTTGGTTCAGACGGACCCGACAATGGACGTGTTGGATTTTACCGCGAGCCGATTCGAACGCCGACGTGCCGGCGAACAAAACCGGTCATATCTTTTGAACGCGTGGCTCGATTTTTACAAAATAAACTTTTTCTTGAAGGGCTGAACCGTGCGCTCAAAACGATAGTAATGGCGACCGGGAAATGTTTTGTTTTGCGCCGCAAAGGCGCCTTGTGTGACGTGAGGACCATCTCGTGCTGCATAAATTATCATATCATTACCGCCGGCGCGATCCGTGACGTCACGGCTCACTTAATTGCAATTATCTGTGCTATTCCTTGGCCGAATCGAACCGAAAAAGAGTTATGTTGTATAATATTCGGATGCGCACGTTTCAAGCCCGGTTTGAGCTTCCGCAGTTACGTGGTTCTCGAGATAGCCGTTTCACCGCCCAAACTCTATAGTGTTTTCCTCGTCAGTTCTATGAGCGGTATCGGGCCTGGACTATGTTGGTGAAGATGCGAGGGGGCGGGCTTTTGCTTCTGGGTGACTTCGTCACGATTCGTGATTATTTCTCCGCCCTTTACAACCAGAAAAAAACACGACCAACAGGAATATTGTGCTGTGTTTCGGCCCAGGAAAGGGCCTGAAATCACTCCTGGGGGGAGTCCTAATGGGGGCGACAGGCCCCGGGGGTGGGTGGCACAAAACACACTCGACGCGTGCCCACGTGTGCCCGTGCGTGTGGAAAACCGGGTGGGGGTGCCCACCGCACCGACGCGCGTCACAAAAAATCGAACCTCGGGCTTGGTCCTTGTGAGGGACGCTAAAGACGATTGTGCTTGGCTTGTGCTTGTGCTGTGTGTGTGCTGAAAATGGAAACGTTAAAAAACGTAGTTAGATTTAGTGAACCCGAAATGCTGTTTTGTTATTTAAAAAAAATAAATTATCCACTCCACACGAAAGGCTAAAGTGCTTTTAAAAAGACCTATGGTATACGGTGTGGTATCGTGCGATAGACCGTGGATGGAACGTCGTTACGTGTGCGTATACGTGCTTCCATTCCACAAAACGAACTTGCGATGGGTACGTATTTATGGATGCGGCGTACGATGCGATAAACAATAAAATGCCCCTGCCGGTGTCACGTGGTGTGGCACGGTGTGTGTTGGTCCCTTCCTCGTTATACGTTATTTATGGCATGACGTACGTGCTGGTTTTTGTGGGGGATCACAAAAATCGATGTGCTTCCGTCGCGTACGTATGGACGCGTCGCTGAAAAACATTTCTTTTTTTTAAACTTGGAATCTCAAAAACATTCGTTTCGACCGTCGATGATGGTAGGGACTCGACCTCGTGGTCACCGAGGGTGTCGTCAGCTTATCGTATTAGGGGACGAAAACACGTGGGGGCTCGAGGCCGCGCGTTCGCCGACGCCCGGACCGACGGTCCGTGCTCTTCTGCGCCGAGCCGGGGCGAGCGCGGGTCTCGTGGGGCGCGGCGCCGGAGAGGTCCGCCGGTGCGTGCTCGTGGTGCGAGGCGTGGTGCGGCGCGTGGTCGCCCCGCCGAAAACACGCGCGCCTTTGCTTTTCCCTGTGCCTGCCTTTACGCCCTCCGGTGAAACCTCCGGGCCGTAAAGGCAGGAGCCTGGCTTCGGACGGAGACCCGAAAGTGGAAAAGTCGTTTTTTTTTTCGAAGGGTTCGCTACGATATGATTTTCCCTCACGAGGTTCAGACGTACGTGGCGGCGGCCGTCTTGGGTTTTGACGTGGCGACCCGATTTACGACGGCGTTCTTCCTTATGCCGAGATACACCCACGCACCGAATTAGAAGTCGGTACTTTGCTTATCTTTCGAGATATTCCGCTCACGAGGTTCAGACGTATATATGGTGGCGGCCATCTTGGAGTTGACGTGGCGACCCGATTTTCAACTGCGTTCTTCCTTATGCCTAGATACACCCACGCACCGGATTAGAAGTCGGTTCTTTGCTTATTTTTCGAGATATTCCGCTCACGAGGTTCAGACGTAGATAATGTGGCGGCCATCTTGGATTTTGACGTGGCGACCCAATTTACGATAACCTTCTTCCTTATGCCTCGGTACACCCACGCACCGAATTAGAAGTTGGTGCTTTGCCTATTTTTCAAGATATTCCGCTCACAATGTTCAGACGTATATATGGTGGCGGCCATCTTGGATTTGACGTGGCGACCCAATTTTCGACAGCGTTCTTCCTTATGCCTAGGTACACCCACGCACCTAATTAGAAGTTGGTGCTTTGCCTATTTTTCAAGATATTCCACTCACAATGTTCAGACATATATATGGT
This sequence comes from Myxine glutinosa, assembly GCF_964187855.1. NCBI lineage: Eukaryota > Metazoa > Chordata > Myxini > Myxiniformes > Myxinidae > Myxine > Myxine glutinosa. The sequence continues at coordinate 32,354,262 of NC_136262.1, read as the reverse complement.
GGCGGCCATCTTGGATTTTGACGTGGCGACCCAATTTTCAATAGCGTTCTTCCTTGTGCCTAGATACACGCACACACCAAATTAGAAGTTTCTACTTCGCTTATTTCTCAAGATATGCAGGTTGCAAGGTCAGACATATATATGGTGGCGGCCATCTTGGATTTTGACGTGGCGACCCAATTTACGATAGCCTTCTTCCTTATGCCTCGGTACACCCACGCACCAAATTAGAAGTTGGTGCTTTGCCTATTTTTCAAGATATTCCACTCACAATGTTCAGACATCTCTATGGTGGCGGCCATCTTGGATTTTGACGTGGCGACCCAATTTTCAATAGCGTTCTTCCTTGTGCCTAGATACACGCACACACCAAATTAGAAGTTTCTACTTCGCTTATTTCTCAAGATATGCAGGTTGCAAGGTCAGACATATATATGGTGGCGGCCATCTTGGATTTTGCCGTGGCGACCCAATTTTCAATAGCTGGCGCATGCGCAGATGGGCTGCACTGCGATGCCACTGAAAAGCGGCTGAGAAAACCGCGCATGCGCAGATCGCGGACATGATTCATTTCGAATTTCCATCTTTATTTAATTTCCGAAAAGACGTCTGCATTCGACAATCGCGCGATGACGTCACGACGTAAATGAATTTCTTCATCTAACTTCAGATCCGCTGGATGGATTTTGACGAAATAAACGGCATCGTGTAGGGCATTTAAATGCGCAAATTTCGAGACCACTTGTGACCATGACAGCCATTTCCTTCTCGCACAGCACCAAACATTCTAATACGTCAATCCCGTCAACCCTGCGCATGCGCAGGTGGTGCGACAGTCGTTTGCCGAAGCACTTGGACATTTAACGCTGAAAAAATCGCGCATGCGCAAATGGTAGCGCTGGAGCGCAAGGTCACTGTGCACGCGTACGTAATATGTGGATGGATATTTGCGCATGCGCAAATGGTCGCGCTGGAGCGCAAGGTCACGTGTGCACGCTTACGTAACTTACGTACGCGCTTTGATGGGCGGGGCGTACGGTGTTAACGAAATGCTAAAATGCGGAAGCGCTGGAAGCGTATGCGAAGCTGTCGCACGATCTCCTGTCATGGTCCACAAGATTATCACAGAGAGGTGCAGCTTCCAGCGTTTCGAGATATGATCCAGACCTAACTTTTGAGACCGGTCCCAGCGTTCTAGGCCCCGTGGTTGGTTCAGACGGACCCGACGAAGGACGTGTTGGATTTTACCGCGAGCCGATTCTAGCGCCGACGTGCCGGCGAACAAAACCGGTCATATCTTTTGAACGCGTGGCTCGATTTTTACAAAATAAACTTTTTCTTGAAGGGCTGAACCGTGCGCTCAAAACGATAGTAATGGCGACCGGGAAATGTTTTGTTTTGCGCCGCAAAGGCGTCTTGTGTGACGTGAGGACCATGTCGTGCTGCATAGATTATCATATCATTACCGCCGGCGCGATCCGTGACGTCACGGCTCACTTAATTGCAATTATCTGTGCTATTCCTTGGCCGAATCGAACCGACAAAGAGTTATGTTGTATAATATTCGGATGCGCACGTTTCAAGCCCGGTTTGAGCTTCCGCAGTTACGTGGTTCTCGAGATAGCCGTTTCACCGCCCAAACTCTATAGTGTTTTCCTCTGTAAGTTCTATGAGCGGTTTCGGGCCTGGACTATGTTGGTGAAGATGCGAGGGGGCGGGCTTTTGCTTCTGGGTGACTTCGTCACGATAACGTGATTATTTCTCCGCCCTTTACAACCAGAAAAAAACACGACCAACATTGACATGGAATATTGTGCTGTGTTTCGGCCCAGGAAAGGGCCTGAAATCACTCCTGGGGGGAGTCCTAATGGGGGCGACAGGCCCCGGGGGTGGGTGGCACAAAACACACTCGACGCGTGCCCACGTGTGCCCGTGCGTGTGGAAAATATCGGGTGGGTGCCCACCGCACCGACGCGCGTGACAAATAATCGAACCTAGGGCTTGGTCCTTGTGAGGGACGCTAAAGACGATTGTGCTTGGCTTGTGCTTGTGCTGTGTGTGTGCTGAAAATGGAAACGTTAAAAAACGTAGTTAGATTTAGTGAACCCGAAATGCTGTTTTGTTATTTAAAAAATAATAAATTATCCACTCCACACGAAAGGCTAAAGTGCTTTTAAAAATACCTATGGTATACGGTGTGGTATCGTGCGATACACCGTGGATGGAACGTCGTTACGTGTGCGTATACGTGCTTCCATTCCACAAAACGAACTTGCGACGGGTACGTATTTATGGATGCGGCGTACGATGCGATAAACAATAAAATGCCCCTGCCGGTGTTACGTGGTGTGGCGCGGTGTGTGTTGGTCCCTTCTTCGTTATACGTTATTTATGGCATGACGTACGTGCTGGTTTTCGTGCGGGATCACAAAAATCGATGTGCTTCCGTCGCGTACGTATGGATGCGTCGCTGAAAAACATTTCTTTTTTTTTAACTTGGAATCTCAAAAACGTTCGTTTCGACCGTCGATGATGGTAGGGACTCGACCTCGTGGTCACCGACGGTGTCGTCAGCTTATCGTATTAGGGGACGAAAACACGGGGGGGCTCGAGGCCGCGCGTTCGCCGACGCCCGGACCGACGGTCCGTGCTCTTCTGCGCCGAGCCGGGGCGAGCGCGGGTCTCGTGGGGCGCGGCGCCGGAGAGGTCCGCCGGTGCGTGCTCGTGGTGCGAGGCGTGGTGCGGCGCGTGGTCGCCCCGCCGAAAACACGCGCGCCTTTGCTTTTCCCTGTGCCTGCCTTTACGCCCTCCGGTGAAACCTCCGGGCCGTAAAGGCAGGAGCGTGGCTTCGGACGGAGACCCGAAAGTGGAAAAGTCGGTTTTTTTTTCGAAGGGTTCGCCACGATATGATGTTTCGCTCACGAGGTTCAGACGTACGTGGCGGCGGCCGTCTTGGGTTTTGACGTGGCGACCAGATTTACGACGGCGTTCTTCCTTATGCCGAGATACACCCACGCACCGAATTAGAAGTCGGTACCTTGCTTATCTTTCGAGATATTCCGCTCACGAGGTTCAGACGTATATATGGTGGCGGCCATCTTGGAGTTGACGTGGCGACCCGATTTTCAACTGCGTTCTTCCTTATGCCTAGATACACCCACGCACCGGATTAGAAGTTGGTTCTTTGCTTATTTTTCGAGATATTCCGCTCACGAGGTTCAGACGTAGATATGGTGGCGGCCATCTTGGATTTTGACGTGGCGACCCAATTTACGATAGCCTTCTTCCTTATGCCTAGGTACACCCACGCACCTAATTAGAAGTTGGTGCTTTGCCTATTTTTCAAGATATTCCACTCACAATGTTCAGACGTATATATGGTGGCGGCCATCTTGGATTTTGACGTGGCGACCCAATTTTCAACAGCGTTCTACCTTGTGCCTAGATACACGCACACACCAAATTAGAAGTTTCTACTTCGCTTATTTCTCAAGATATGCAGGTTGCAAGGTCAGACATATATATGGTGGCGGCCATCTTGGATTTTGACGTGGCGACCCAATTTACGATAGCCTTCTTCCTTATGCCTCGGTACACCCACGCACCAAATTAGAAGTTGGTGCTTTGCCTATTTTTCAAGATATTCCACTCACAATGTTCAGACATATATATGGTGGCGGCCATCTTGGATTTCGACGTGTAGACCCAATTTTCGACAGCGTTCTTCCTTGTGCCTCGATACACGGACACACCAAATTAGAAGTTTCTACTTCGCTTATTTTTCAAGATATGCAGGTTGCAAGGTTCAGACATACATGTGCGGCCATCTTGGATTTTGCCGTGGCGACCCAATTTTCAATAGCTGGCGCATGCGCAGATGGGCTGCACTGCGATGCCACTGAAAAGCGGCTGAGAAAACCGCGCATGCGCAGATCGCGGACATGATTCATTTCGAATTTCCATCTTTATTTAATTTCCGAAAAGACGTCTGCATTCGACAATCGCGCGATGACGTCACGACGTAAATGAATTTCTTCATATAACTTCAGATCCGCTGGATGGATTTTGACGAAATAAAGGGCATCGTGTAGGGCATTTAAATGCGCAAATTTCGAGACCACTTGTGACCATGACAGCCATTTCCTTCTCGCACAGCACCAAACGTTCTAATGCGTCAATCCCGTCAACCCTGCGCATGCGCAGGTGGTGCGACAGTCGTTTGCCGAAGCACTTGACCATTTAACGCTGAAAAAATCGCGCATGCGCAAATGGTAGCGCTGGAGCGCAAGGTCACGTGTGCACGCGTACGTAATATGTGGATGGATATTTGCGCATGCGCAAATGGTCGCGCTGGAGCGCAAGGTCACGTGTGCACGCTTACGTAACTTACGTACGCGCTTTGATGGGCGGGGCGAACGGTGTTCACGAATGGTAAAATGCGGAAGCGCTGGAAGCGTATGCGAAGCTGTCGCACGATCTCCTGTCATGGTCCACAAGATTATCACAGAGAGGTGCAGCTTCCAGCGTTTCGAGATATGATCCAGACCTAACTTTTGAGACCGGTCCCAGCGTTCTAGGCGCGGTGGTTGTCTCAGACGGACCCGACGAAGGACGTGTTGGATTTTACCGCGAGCCGATTCGAGCACCGACGTGCCGGCGAACAAAACCGGTCATATCTTTTGAACGCGTGGCTCGATTTTTACAAAATAAACTTTTTCTTGAAGGGCTGAACCGTGCGCTCAAAAGGATAGTAATGGCGACCGGGAAATGTTTTGTTTTGCGCCGCAAAGGCGTCTTGTGTGACGTGAGGACCATGTCGTGCTGCATAAATTATCATATCATTACCGCCGGCGCGATCCGTGACGTCACGGCTCACTTAATTGCAATTATCTGTGCTATTCCTTGGCCGAATCGAACCGAAAAAGAGTTATGTTGTATAATATTCGGATGCGCACGTTTCAAGCCCGGTTTGAGCTTCCGCAGTTACGTGGTTCTCGAGATAGCCGTTTGGGCGCCCAAACCCTTAGTGTTTTCCTCTGTGAGTTCTATGAGCGGTTTCGGGCCTGGACTATGTTGGTGAAGATGCGAGGGGGCGGGCTTTTGCTTCTGGGTGACTTCGTCACGTTTCGTGATTATTTCTCCGCCCTTTACAACCAGAAGACACGACACCCATACAACCGGAGGAATGTGCTGTGTGTGGGCCCAGGAAAGGGCCTGAAATCACTCCTGGGGGGAGTCCTAATGGGGGCGACAGGCCCCGGGGGTGGGTGGCACAAACAAAACACACTCGACGCGCCCCACGTGTGCCCGTGGGTGTGGAAAACAGGGTGGGTGCCCACCGCGCCGACGCGCGTGACAAAAAATCGAACGCATGGCACGGTCCTTTTGAGGGACGCTAAAGACGATTGTGCTTGGCTTGTGCTTGTGCTGTGTGTGTGCTGAAAATGGAAACGTTAAAAAACGTAGTTAGATTTAGTGAACCCGAAATGCTGTTTTGTTATTTAAAAAAAATAAATTATCCACTCCAAACGAAAGGCTAAAGTGCTTTTAAAAAGACCTATGGTATACGGTGTGGTATCGTGCGATACACCGTGGATGGAACGTCGTTACGTGTGCGTATACGTGCTTCCATTCCACAAAACGAACTTGCGACGGGTACGTATTTATGGATGCGGCGTACGATGCGATAAACAATAAAATGCCCCTGCCGGTGTTACGTGGTGTGGCACGGTGTGTGTTGGTCCCTTCCTCGTTACACGTTATTTATGGCATGACGTACTTGCTGGTTTTCGTGCGGGATCACAAAAATCGATGTGCTTCCGTCGCGTACGTATGGACGTGTCGCTGAAAAACATTTCTTTTTTTTAAACTTGGAATCTCAAAAACATTCGTTTCGACCGTCGATGATGGTAGGGACTCGACCTCGTGGTCACCGAGGGTGTCGTCAGCTTATCGTATTAGGGGACGAAAACACGTGGGGGCTCGAGGCCGCGCGTTCGCCGACGCCCGGACCGACGGTCCGTGCTCTTCTGCGCCGAGCCGGGGCGAGCGCGGGTCTCGTGGGGCGCGGCGCCGGAGAGGTCCGCCGGTGCGTGCTCGTGGTGCGAGGCGTGGTGCGGCGCGTGGTCGCCCCGCCGAAAACACGTGCGCCTTTGCTTTTCCCTGTGCCTGCCTTTACGCCCTCCGGTGAAACCTCCGGGCCGTAAAGGCAGGAGCGTGGCTTCGGACGGAGACCCGAAAGTGGAAAAGTCGGTTTTTTTTTCGAAGGGTTCGCCACGATATGATGTTTCGCTCACGAGGTTCAGACGTACGTGGCGGCGGCCGTCTTGGGTTTTGACGTGGCGACCCGATTTACGACGGCGTTCTTCCTTATGCCGAGATACACCCACGCACCGAATTAGAAGTCGGTACCTTGCTTATCTTTCGAGATATTCCGCTCACGAGGTTCGGACGTATATATGGTGGCGGCCATCTTGGAGTTGACGTGGCGACCCGATTTACAACGGCGTTCTTCCGTATGCCGAGATACACCCACGCTCCGAATTAGAAGTCGGTACTTTGCTTATTTTTCCAGATATTCCGCTCACGAGGTTCAGACGTATATATGGTGGCGGCCATCTTGGATTTGACGTGGCGACCCAATTTACGATAACCTTCTTCCTTATGCCTCGGTACACCCACGCACCGAATTAGAAGTTGGTGCTTTGCCTATTTTTCAAGATATTCCGCTCACAATGTTCAGACGTATATATGGTGGCGGCCATCTTGGATTTGACGTGGCGACCCAATTTTCGACATCGTTCTTCCTTATGCCTAGGTACACACACGCACCTAATTAGAAGTTGGTGCTTTGCCTATTTTTCAAGATATTCCACTCACAATGTTCAGACATATATATGGTGGCGGCCATCTTGGATTTTGACGTGGCGACCCAATTTTCAATAGCGTTCTTCCTTGTGCCTAGATACACGCACACACCAAATTAGAAGTTTCTACTTCGCTTATTTCTCAAGATATGCAGGTTGCAAGGTCAGACATATATATGGTGGCGGCCATCTTGGATTTTGACGTGGCGACCCAATTTTCGACAGCTTTCTTCCGTGTGCCTAGATACACCCACACACCAAGTTAGAAGTTTCTACTTCGCTTATTTCTCAAGATATGCAGGTTGCAAGGTCAGACATATATATGGTGGCGGCCATCTTGGATTTTGACGTGGCGACCCAATTTTCGAAGGCTTTCTTCCTTGTGCCTAGATACACGCACACACCAAGTTAGAAGTTTCTACTTCGCTTATTTTTCAAGATATGCAGGTTGCAAGGTTCAGACATACATGTTGGCGGCCATCTTGGAGTTTGCCGTGGCGACCCAATTTTCAATAGCTGGCGCATGCGCAGATAGGCTGCACTGCGATGCCACTGAAAAGCGACTGAGAAAACCGCGCATGCGCAGATCGCGGACATGATTCATTTCGAATTTCCATCTTTATTTAATTTCCGAAAAGACGTCTGTATTCGACAATCGCGTGATGACGTCACGACGTAAATGAATTTCTTCATATAACTTCAGATCCGCTGGATGGATTTTGACGAAATAAACGGCATCGTGTAGGGCATTTAAATGCGCAAATTTCGAGACCACTTGTGACCATGACAGCCATTTCCTTCTCGCACAGCACCAAACATTCTAATACGTCAATCCCGTCAACCCTGCGCATGCGCAGGTGGTGCGACAGTCGTTTGCCGAAGCACTTGGACATTTAACGCTGAAAATATCGCGCATGCGCAAATGGTAGCGCTGGAGCGCAAGGTCACGTGTGCACGCGTACGTAATATGTGGATGGATATTTGCGCATGCGCAAATGGTCGCGCTGGAGCGCAAGGTCACGTGTGCACGCTTACGTAACTTACGTACGCGCTTTGATGGGCGGGGCGAACGGTGTTCACGAAATGCTAAAATGCGGAAGTCCTGGAAGCGTATGCGATAGTGTCGCACGATCTCTTGTCATGGTCCACAAGATTATCACAGAGAGGTGCAGCTTCCAGCGTTTCGAGATATGATCCAGACCTAACTTTTGAGACCGGTCCCAGCGTTCTAGGCCCCGTGGTTGGTTCAGACGGACCCGACAATGGACGTGTTGGATTTTACCGCGAGCCGATTCGAACGCCGACGTGCCGGCGAACAAAACCGGTCATATCTTTTGAACGCGTGGCTCGATTTTTACAAAATAAACTTTTTCTTGAAGGGCTGAACCGTGCGCTCAAAAGGATACCGAGTTTGACCCTGAGAGAGCCGTTTTGCGCCGCAAAGGCGCCTTGTGTGACGTGAGGACCATGTCGTGCTGCATAAATTATCATATCATTACCGCCGGCGCGATCCGTGACGTCACGGCTCACTTAATTGCAATTATCTCCGCTATTCCTTGGCCGAATCGAACCGGGAAACAAGTATGTTGTATAATATTCGGATGCGCACGTTTCAAGCCCGGTTTGAGCTTCCGCAGTTACGTGGTTCTCGAGATAGCCGTTTGGGCACAAATTCCCTATAGTGTGTTCCTTTGTAAAGTTCTATGAGCGGTTTCGGGCCTGGACTATGTTGGTGAAGATGCGAGGGGGCGGGCTTTTGCTTCTGGGTGACTTCGTCACGATTCGTGATTATTTCTCCGCCCTTTACAACCAGAAAAAAACACGACCAACATTGACATGGAATATTGTGCTGTGTTTCGGCCCAGGAAAGGGCCTGAAATCACTCCTGGGGGGAGTCCTAATGGGGGCGACAGGCCCCGGGGGTGGGTGTCACAAAAGACACTCGACGCGTGCCCACGTGTGCCCGTGCGTGTGGAAAACAGGGTGGGTGCCCGCCGCACCGACGCGCGTCACAAAAAATCGAACGCATGGCAAGGTCCTTTTGAGGGACGCTAAAGACGATTGTGCTTGGCTTGTGCTTGTGGTGTGTGTGTGCTGAAAATGGAAACGTTAAAAAACGTAGTTAGATTTAGTGAACCCGAAATGCTGTTGTGTTATTTAAAAAAAATAATTATCCACTCCACACGAAAGGCTAATGTGCTTTTAAAAAGACCTATGGTATACGGTGTGGTATCGTGCGATACACCGTGGATGGAACGTCGTTACGTGTGCGTATACGTGCTTCCATTCCACAAAACGAACTTGCGACGGGTACGTATTTATGGATGCGGCGTACGATGCGATAAACAATAAAATGCCCCTGCCGGTGTTGCGTGGTGTGGCGCGGTGTGTGTTGGTCCCTTCCTCGTTATACGTTATTTATGGCATGACGTACGTGCTGGTTTTTGTGCGGGATCACAAAAATCGATGTGCTTCCGTCGCGTATGTATGGATGTGTCGCTGAAAAACATTTCTTTTTTTTTAACTTGGAATCTCAAAAACATTCGTTTCGACCGTCGATGATGGTAGGGACTCGACCTCGTGGTCACCGAGGGTGTCGTCAGCTTATCGTGTTAGGGGACGAAAACACGTGGGGGCTCGAGGCCGCGCGTTCGCCGACGCCCGGACCGACGGTCCGTGCTCTTCTGCGCCGAGCCGGGGCGAGCGCGGGTCTCGTGGGGTGCGGCGCCGGAGAGGTCCGCCGGTGCGTGCTCGTGGTGCGAGGCGTGGTGCGGCGCGTGGTCGCCCCGCCGAAAACACGCGCGCCTTTGCTTTTCCCTGTGCCTGCCTTTACGCCCTCCGGTGAAACCTCCGGGCCGTAAAGGCAGGAGCGTGGCTTCGGACGGAGACCCGAAAGTGGAAAAGTCGGTTTTTTTTTCGAAGGGTTCGCCACGATATGATGTTTCGCTCACGAGGTTCAGACGTACGTGGCGGCGGCCGTCTTGGGTTTTGACGTGGCGACCCGATTTACGACGGCGTTCTTCCTTATGCCGAGATACACCCACGCACCGAATTAGAAGTCGGTACCTTGCTTATCTTTCGAGATATTCCGCTCACGAGGTTCAGACGTATATATGGTGGCGGCCATCTTGGAGTTGACGTGGCGACCCGATTTTCAACTGCGTTCTTCCTTATGCCTAGATACACCCACGCACCGGATTAGAAGTTGGTTCTTTGCTTATTTTTCGAGATATTCCGCTCACGAGGTTCAGACGTAGATATGGTGGCGGCCATCTTGGATTTTGACGTGGCGACCCAATTTACGATAGCCTTCTTCCTTATGCCTAGGTACACCCACGCACCTAATTAGAAGTTGGTGCTTTGCCTATTTTTCAAGATATTCCACTCACAATGTTCAGACGTATATATGGTGGCGGCCATCTTGGATTTTGACGTGGCGACCCAATTTTCAACAGCCTTCTACCTTGTGCCTAGATACACGCACACACCAAATTAGAAGTTTCTACTTCGCTTATTTCTCAAGATATGCAGGTTGCAAGGTCAGACATATATATGGTGGCGGCCATCTTGGATTTTGACGTGGCGACCCAATTTTCGACAGCTTTCTTCCGTGTGCCTAGGTACACCCACACACCAAGTTAGAAGTTTCTACTTCGCTTATTTCTCAAGATATGCAGGTTGCAAGGTCAGACATATATATGGTGGCGGCCATCTTGGATTTTGACGTGGCGACCCAATTTTCGACGGCTTTCTTCCTTGTGCCTAGATACACGCACACACCAAGTTAGAAGTTTCTACTTCGCTTATTTTTCAAGATATGCAGGTTGCAAGGTTCAGACATACATGTTGGCGGCCATCTTGGATTTTGCCGTGGCGACCCAATTTTCAATAGCTGGCGCATGCGCAGATGGGCTGCACTGCGATGCCACTGAAAAGCGGCTGAGAAAACCGCGCATGCGCAGATCGCGGACATGATTCATTTCGAATTTCCATCTTTATTTAATTACCGAAAAGACGTCTGCATTCGACAATCGCGTGATGACGTCACGACGTAAATGAATTTCTTCATATAACTTCAGATCCGCTGGATGGATTTTGACGAAATAAAGGGCATCGTGTAGGGCATTTAAATGCGCAAATTTCGAGACCACTTGTGACCATGACAGCCATTTCCTTCTCGCACAGCACCAAACGTTCTAATACGTCAATCCCGTCAACCCTGCGCATGCGCAGGTGGTGCGACAGTCGTTTGCCGAAGCACTTGAACATTTAACGCTGAAAAAATCGCGCATGCGCAAATGGTAGCGCTGGAGCGCAAGGTCACGTGTGCACGCGTACGTAATATGTGGATGGATATTTGCGCATGCGCCAATGGTCGCGCTGGAGCGCAAGGTCACGTGTGCACGCTTACGTAACTTACGTCCGCGCTTTGATGGGCGGGGCGTACGGTGTTAACGAAATGGTAAAATGCGGAAGCGCTGGAAGCGTATGCGAAGCTGTCGCACGATCTCCTGTCATGGTCCACAAGATTATCACAGAGAGGTGCAGCTTCCAGCGTTTCGAGATATGATCCAGACCTAACTTTTGAGACCGGTCCCAGCTTTCTAGGCCCCGTGGTTGGTTCAGACGGACCCGACGAAGGACGTGTTGGATTTTACCGCGAGCCGATTCTAGCGCCGACGTGCCGGCGAACAAAACCGGTCATATCTTTTGAACGCGTGGCTCGATTTTTACAAAATAAACTTTTTCTTGAAGGGCTGAACCGTGCGCTCAAAACGATAGTAATGGCGACCGGGAAATGTTTTGTTTTGCGCCGCAAAGGCGTCTTGTGTGACGTGAGGACCATCTCGTGCTGCATAAATTATCATATCATTACCGCCGGCGCGATCCGTGACGTCACGGCTCACTTAATTGCAATTATCTCCGCTATTCCTTGGCCGAATCGAACCGGGAAACAAGTATGTTGTATAATATTCGGATGCGCACGTTTCAAGCCCGGTTTGAGCTTCCGCAGTTACGTGGTTCTCGAGATAGCCGTTTCCGTGCACAAACTCTATAGTGTTTTCCTCTGTAAGTTCTATGAGCGGTTTCGGGCCTGGACTATGTTGGTGAAGATGCGAGGGGGCGGGCTTTTGCTTCTGGGTGACTTCGTCACGATAACGTGATTATTTCTCCGCCCTTTACAACCAGAAGACACGACACCCATACAACCGGAGGAATGTGCTGTGTGTGGGCCCAGGAAAGGGCCTGAAATCACTCCTGGGGGGAGTCCTAATGGGGGCGACAGGCCCCGGGGGTGGGTGGCACAAAAGACACTCGACGCGTGCCCACGTGTGCCCGTGCGTGTGGAAAACCGGGTGGGTGCCCGCCGCACCGACGCGCGTGACAAAATATGGAACGTAGGGCTTGGTCCTTGTGAGGGACGCTAAAGACGATTGTGCTTGGCTTGTGCTTGTGCTGTGTGTGTGCTGAAAATGGAAACGTTAAAAAACGTAGTTAGATTTAGTGAACCCGAAATGCTGTTGTGTTATTTAAAAAAAAATAATTATCCACTCCACACGAAAGGCTAATGTGCTTTTAAAAAGACCTATGGTATATGGTGTGGTATCGTGCGATACACCGTGGATGGAACGTCGTTACGTGTGCGTATACGTGCTTCCATTCCACAAAACGAACTTGCGACGGGTACGTATTTATGGATGCGGCGTACGATGCGATAAACAATAAAATGCCCCTGCCGGTGTTACGTGGTGTGGCGCGGTGTGTGTTGGTCCCTTCCTCGTTATACGTTATTTATGGCATGACGTACGTGCTGGTTTTTGTGCGGGATCACAAAAATCGATGTGCTTCCGTCGCGTATGTATGGATGTGTCGCTGAAAAACATTTCTTTTTTTTAAACATGGAATCTCAAAAACATTCGTTTCGACCGTCGATGATGGTAGGGACTCGACCTCGTGGTCACCGAGGGTGTCGTCAGCTTATCGTGTTAGGGGACGAAAACACGTGGGGGCTCGAGGCCGCGCGTTCGCCGACGCCCGGACCGACGGTCCGTGCTCTTCTGCGCCGAGCCGGGGCGGGCGCGGGTCTCGTGGGGTGCGGCGTCGGAGAGGTCCGCCGGTGCGTGCTCGTGGTGCGAGGCGTGGTGCGGCGCGTGGTCGCCCCGCCGAAAACACGCGCGCCTTTGCTTTTCCCTGTGCCTGCCTTTACGCCCTCCGGTGAAACCTCCGGGCCGTAAAGGCAGGAGCGTGGCTTCGGACGGAGACCCGAAAGTGGAAAAGTCGGTTTTTTTTTCGAAGGGTTCGCCACGATATGATCTTCCGCTCACGAGGTTCTGACGTACGTGGCGGCGGCCGTCTTGGGTTTTGACGTGGCGACCCGATTTACGACGGCGTTCTTCCTTATGCCGAGATACACCCACGCTCCGAATTAGAAGTCGGTACTTTGCTTATTTTTCCAGATATTCCGCTCACGAGGTTCAGACGTATATATGGTGGCGGCCATCTTGGAGTTGACGTGGCGACCCGATTTTCAACGGCGTTCTTCCTTATGCCGAGATACACCCACGCACCGGATTAGAAGTCGGTACTTTGCTTATTTTTCGAGATATTCCGCTCACGAGGTTCAGACGTATATATGGTGGCGGCCATCTTGGATTTGAAGTGGCGACCCAATTTACGATAACCTTCTTCCTTATGCCTCGGTACACCCACGCACCGAATTAGAAGTTGGTGCTTTGCCTATTTTTCAAGATATTCCGCTCACAATGTTCAGACGTATATATGGTGGCGGCCATCTTGGATTTGACGTGGCGACCCAATTTTCGACAGCGTTCTTCCTTATGCCTAGGTACACCCACACCCACGCACCTAATTAGAAGTTGGTGCTTTGCCTATTTTTCAAGATATTCCACTCACAATGTTCAGACATATATATGGTGGCGGCCATCTTGGATTTTGACGTGGCGACCCAATTTTCAATAGCGTTCTTCCTTGTGCCTAGATACACGCACACACCAAATTAGAAGTTTCTACTTCGCTTATTTCTCAAGATATGCAGGTTGCAAGGTCAGACATATATATGGTGGCGGCCATCTTGGATTTTGACGTGGCGACCCAATTTTCGACAGCTTTCTTCCGTGTGCCTAGATACACCCACACACCAAGTTAGAAGTTTCTACTTCGCTTATTTCTCAAGATATGCAGGTTGCAAGGTCAGACATATATATGGTGGCGGCCATCTTGGATTTTGACGTGGCGACCCAATTTTCGAAGGCTTTCTTCCTTGTGCCTAGATACACGCACACACCAAGTTAGAAGTTTCTACTTCGCTTATTTTTCAAGATATGCAGGTTGCAAGGTTCAGACATACATGTTGGCGGCCATCTTGGAGTTTGCCGTGGCGACCCAATTTTCAATAGCTGGCGCATGCGCAGATGGGCTGCACTGCGATGCCACTGAAAAGCGGCTGAGAAAACCGCGCATGCGCAGATCGCGGACATGATTCATTTCGAATTTCCATCTTTATTTAATTTCCGAAAAGACGTCTGTATTCGACAATCGCGTGATGACGTCACGACGTAAATGAATTTCTTCATATAACTTCAGATCCGCTGGATGGATTTTGACGAAATAAACGGCATCGTGTAGGGCATTTAAATGCGCAAATTTCGAGACCACTTGTGACCATGACAGCCATTTCCTTCTCGCACAGCACCAAACATTCTAATGCGTCAATCCCGTCAACCCTGCGCATGCGCAGGTGGTGCGACAGTCGTTTGCCGAAGCACTTGGACATTTAACGCTGAAAAAATCGCGCATGCGCAAATGGTAGCGCTGGAGCGCAAGGTCACGTGTGCACGCGTACGTAATATGTGGATGGATATTTGCGCATGCGCAAATGGTCGCGCTGGAGCGCAAGGTCACGTGTGCACGCTTACGTAACTTACGTACGCGCTTTGATGGGCGGGGCGAACGGTGTTCACGAATGGTAAAATGCGGAAGCGCTGGAAGCGTATGCGAAGCTGTCGCACGATCTCCTGTCATGGTCCACAAGATTATCACAGAGAGGTGCAGCTTCCAGCGTTTCGAGATATGATCCAGACCTAACTTTTGAGACCGGTCCCAGCGTTCTAGGCCCCGTGGTTGGTTCAGACGGACCCGACGAAGGACGTGTTGGATTTTACCGCGAGCCGATTCGAGCACCGACGTGCCGGCGAACAAAACCGGTCATATCTTTTGAACGCGTGGCTCGATTTTTACAAAATAAACTTTTTCTTGAAGGGCTGAACCGTGCGCTCAAAAGGATAGTAATGGCGACCGGGAAATGTTTTGTTTTGCGCCGCAAAGGCGTCTTGTGTGACGTGAGGACCATGTCGTGCTGCATAAATTATCATATCATTACCGCCGGCGCGATCCGTGACGTCACGGCTCACTTAATTGCAATTATCTCTGCTATTCCTTGGCCGAATCGAACCGAAAAAGAGTTATGTTGTATAATATTCGGATGCGCACGTTTCAAGCCCGGTTTGAGCTTCCGCAGTTACGTGGTTCTCGAGATAGCCGTTTGGGCGCCCAAACCCTTAGTGTTTTCCTCTGTGAGTTCTATGAGCGGTTTCGGGCCTGGACTATGTTGGTGAAGATGCGAGGGGGCGGGCTTTTGCTTCTGGGTGACTTCGTCACGTTTCGTGATTATTTCTCCGCCCTTTACAACCAGAAAAAAACACGACCAACAGGAATATTGTGCTGTGTTTCGGCCCAGGAAAGGGCCTGAAATCACTCCTGGGGGGAGTCCTAATGGGGGCGACAGGCCCCGGGGGTGGGTGGCACAAAACACACTCGACGCGTGCCCACGTGTGCCCGTGCGTGTGGAAAATATCGGGTGGGTGCCCACCGCACCGACGCGCGTGACAAATAATCGAACGCATGGCAAGGTCCTTTTGAGGGACGCTAAAGACGATTGTGCTTGGCTTGTGCTTGTGCTGTGTGTGTGCTGAAAATGGAAACGTTAAAAAACGTAGTTAGATTTAGTGAACCCGAAATGCTGTTTTGTTATTTAAAAACAATAAATTATCCACTCCACACGAAAGGCTAATGTGCTTTTAAAAAGACCTATGGTATACGGTGTGGTATCGTGCGATTGACCGTGGATGGAACGTCGTTACGTGTGCGTATACGTGCTTCCATTCCACAAAACGAACTTGCGATGGGTACGTATTTATGGATGCGGCATATGATGCGATAAACAATAAAATGCCCCTGCCGGGGTTACGTGGTGTGGCGCGGTGTGTGTTGGTCCCTTCCTCGTTATACGTTATTTATGGCATGACGTACGAGCTGGTTTTTGTGCGGGATCACAAAAATCGATGTGCTTCCGTATGGATGCGTCGCTGAAAAACATTTCTTTTTTTTAAACTTGGAATCTCAAAAACATTCATTTCGACCATCAATGATAGTCGTCGTTTAAAAAGTAGTTATATTTAGTTACCCGAAATGCTGTTTTGTTCTTTTAAAAAAAAGTATCCCCACTGAACTAAAGGATAAAGAGGGGTGTATTCTGATAATGCCTAAGGTTTGTCTGGTGTAGTTGGCACACTAGGCAAAAATTGCAAATAACATGATGCATGGAGTGGGGTGGCATAGTTTTGTATGACATATGACGTATGACGTTGTTGTGTTTGACAAATCCTGGAATACAAAAACCATGAAATCCTGAAAACTAAACTGCACTTACTTGTAGTGACGATCGTGTAATTCAAGTTAAGTGAACAAAAACAAAATTTACCAAGCTGCTCTTTCTTTCTTGAAAAAGGGGTTGTGTTGTGTTGTGTGCGACATTACATTGTGTGTTTATTCACATTCACAGCAAAAAATGGGTTGCTCTGTTGTCAGGCATGCATGGGTCATGGATGTGCACGTACCTCGTTGTCGTGGTTGGCCTTGGGGGGGGGGGGGGGGGGGGGAAATCAAGGTGATTGGGATGGCTCCAAAATGACGTTGTCACCTCGTCCAACAACAACAGGTGGCACAACATGCATCGCTAATTATTATGATTGTGCAAATTAATATTATTGTGATGGCACAAAATAATATTATTGTGATTAAAGCAATGTTTAAAATATACATATCTATGTCAACGGCCATAGACAAGCAAACTCCAAATGGACCAAAACGTGTTTATTAAACAAAAAAAACAACATCATGTACGTATGCATGTATACAGGCAAAAAACAAACGAACACCATGTACGTATGCATGGAAAGGTATATGTAACAAAATGTGTATATTTATTAAGGAAAAACTTGCAAAATTGCAATAAAGGAAATGTCTTTCAATTGACATTCTTTTCAATGGGAAAGAAAAACCAGAAATGTCTTCAATGATCCACACGCTTGCTCCACTTGGACGGCAACCTCAACTTCACATGTTGCCCATGCATTTGCAAAGGCTGCAAAAAAAATGTTTGTAGTACCAGAAAATCAGTGAAGTATACAAAAGTTTTGTATGACATATGACGTATGACGTATGACATTGTTGTGTTTGACAAATCCTGGAGTACAAAAACCATGAAATCCTGAAAACTAAACTACACTTACTTGTAGTGACGATCGTGTAATTCAAGTTAAGTGAACAAAAACAAAATTTACCAAGCTGCTCTTTCTTTCTTGAAAAAGGGGTTGTGTTGTGTTGTGTGCGACATTACATTGTGTGTTTATTCACATTCACAGCAAAAAATGGGTTGCTCTGTTGTCAGGCATGCATGGGTCATGGATGTGCACGTACCTCGTTGTCGTGGTTGGCCTTGGGGGGGGGGGGGAAATCAAGGTGATTGGGATGGCTCCAAAATGACGTTGTCACCTCGTCCAACAAGAGCAGGTGGCACAACATGGATCGATTCCCCGATGTCTTCTTGACTTTGACAAGGGTCCTCTGTGTCATCGATTGCATCAACTGTAGGATTTGGCAAGGCCTTTTTGGGGGGAAGCATTATCGGCGCGTCGGCCAATCGACGCTCCGGCTTGACCAGGGACAAGTGGAAAAGTCTGGAAACCGCAACCGTCTGTTCACTTTTTTGGGAAGGTTTGCTCCAGCCAGCAATAATCCATTTTATGCCAGCACTTGCATAATGATGCAGGACTAAACGCACGTGTTTGCGAATGTCGTCTTCGTCCCAGACTGTCACATTTTCTCCACTCTGCAAAAGGAGAACACGATTTGTTTGACATGCATGTTGCGTGTCGCAACGATCACTACTTTCATTGTCGTCTTTATCAATATCAAGGACCATATCACAGTAGTAGTGTAGTGTAGTGTAGTGTTAAACTTTAGTGAGTTTACTTACACAACTATTACATTACATTGCATTACTTACTGCACATGTTGCTGGCCCCTCATTACAATCATAATTTCAATTACAATATTACACTGACATGAAAGAAAAAATAAATTCTAAAGGGCCAATGTTGTTGAACGTTGATGTAAACAAAGTCTTACCATGAGGTAAGCTGGGTGCAAAAAGTAAGTCCCCAGATCTCGCGATGAATACTTCACGGCGACTATGTTCATCTCCCGAGACGAGATCCTGCAACTAAAAACAGACATAGCAGTCGACATTCCTCCATCCAGCGAAAAGCAAGGTTTTGTGTTGGAATGGACACCATCACATGCTGCATTGCCACATCCGAACTCGATGCTTTCATGACCCAGCATCATGTCATCGACAACTGAGTACAGCGCACTCATTTTGCCATCCACGACACGAGCCGCAGAATGGGTAACAATTTCTATGCCTTGCCAATCGGGTGTGATGGGGAGAAATGGACAATCCGTTTCTACCAATGGAATGCCGAACAACTCCGTGTCAAAGTAAACAGGTTCATTCACCAGGACAAATGTCCCGATCCATCGTTGGTTTTGCTTCAGGAAAAGCTTATTGCTGTCCTTGGCCGTTTTACACTTGATGTAAAACAGAGTGCCGTCACGGATTTCTCTGCAACAACAATGAAAATGCGAATGTATAGTCGGCTTTACGACAGGCTGGCTTTACGACAGGCTTTACGACAGGCTTTACGACAGGCTTTACGACAGGCACTACAGAAAATTGCTACCAATGTGCACAGCACAGCACAGCACATACGTTTCACATGAAACGATGTCAAATCAATCAATCAATCAATGGAGGTTTTCATTTCCTAAAGATCACAGACATGACAAGGTGCAAGCAATACAATACAATAGGTTACAACACCATTTATGTAAACATTCTGTAAAATACACAACACACACTCTACATATTTGTTAAACACCATACATACACAAACAAATGATACACACCTGAGTAGTATCAGATGCATGAATAGCATCTCCACTTTTCTGATTTTGCCGACAGTAGATGTCGGCATTCTGGTTGGTGAGCCAACCTTGATGTGAAGAAGCTGCAAGTCATAAACATTGGATAAATATAATTAGTTAGTTCGTTAGTGAGTTGATCAACATTATATATTATATTATATTATTTGGATAGATAGATATAGAATCATACATGGGGTGTTAATTTGTTGTGAACATTAAAACTTCATTACTAATGAACGTAGCTTTCAAAAATGCATAATAATTATTGATTTCCTTGAAAGTTGGAAAAAAAACAGCAAAACCGTTTGCTTTGCAATTGCAATGACAAATGGCGTGACGACGACGTCAAATAATGCATTATTTATCACTTACTATATAATGTTGACATGCCAACTAATATGGCACTGTTAATTGTAATCCCGTTTGAAATAAAAAACGGAAAAGTAAGTGTATAATTATGTAGTGTAAATAGTACACTTCACTTCACCTCACTTCACTTCACTTCACTTCACCTACCTGGGCCATCATATATGTCAAATTTTGACACTTAACGTTCCGCAATCGGGTGAACGAAATCATGCTGGTGCCTGGACGCATGGCACGCTGCACAGCCATCTCCAAGTCGTTGTCTTTCAAGTATTTCATTAGGATGTGTGACATCTGTAAAATCATTCATTAATTATTAGGTCAATTTGCACAGTCATTACAAATGCCATACGGAACAAAAGAACAAAGGACAGCGTACACGTACACAGTCAGAGTCACATGTTGCATGTTACATATTACATATTACATGGAAGGGAAAATAATATTTACATTATGACGTTGAAAGGACACCATGTGTACATTTGTAATTCACACAATGTATTGTAATTGTAATTGTAGTGCCTATTTATTGAGCACACAAAATGATATAATTTAATACAGCTCCAGCGTTGTTGATTATATTTATATTGACATGCGAATTACATTCAATCTTTATGTTGCATCCAATTTTCATTTAGATCCACAACACAATTTTTTTTTATACAACTTTGATATTCTTTATCAGCAGATTAGAGGACCAACCAAACAACCAAACATTTCCTATACACACGCACACAAACACAAACACACACAAAATTATGGTATTCTCATGGACCAACCGAGCAACCAAACAAACAACCAAACACACACACACACACCTCGTTTTTTCATTTCTGTTCCTCACAATTCTGTCTCTTATTCACAGACACACACACACACACACACACACACACACAATTATGGTATTCCCATGGACCACCGACATGTTACACACACACACACACACACACACACACACACACACACACACACACACACACACACACACACACACACACACACACACACACACACACACACACACACACACACACACACACACACACACACACACACACACACACACACACACTATTCTCATTCGACTGTTCCTTGTAATTATAGTGACGTTTTCAGCTAAACATTCTCATTTTCATTAATTTCTGAGCATTGTGTTCCTTTAAAATTACAGGCCAAATGAAATGAAAGTCTGATTGTTATATGTAAAGTGGCTATAAAATTGACGATATCAAGTGACTAAGTATAAAACGTTTTGAGATATATCTCACCTTCACAAAAATGCTTCCTTTACTCCGACTTCCTGATGACAAAGATCCGAGATGTGATGGCACCGAGAATACAAATATTCTATGAACCTGCTCTCCGATAATGTCCATCGTCAGGGGGAAAAAAAGCAATAACCAACTTCGATCGTCAACGCAATAACGAAACCAAAGCTTAAAACACAATTACTGTATTACTCATAACTGTATTGTAATGTAATTGCTTACTTGTAAAGCAAGACACATGTTGTAAAAAAAAAAAAAACGCGTTATGTACGCTCCGCCGCCGCTATGTACGCCTCGCTATGTACGCTTCCGGACATTTCCGGACTGCATTTACCTATCCACAATAGCGGATAGGTAAATGCAGTGTCGTGTTTGAGTCGAAGAACATGCCAAATCATATTATATTTAATGATACATTTGTATAAAATGGCTGAAAGTGAAACCGGAAAATTCGGAAAATTCTTATTTATGAAAGACACAGTTATAGGTACCCACACCGGTAAAGATGAGAAAACGTACGTAACCTCGGAAGCGTGTCGAGATCACAACGTACTGGAACAAGTGTGGAGATCACAAACGTACTGCAACAAGTCTGGAAATCACAAACGTACTGGAACAGAACAAGCAAATCGAGAGCCTTAAATAGACATGACCTCCAAGACGTCACGTGACGTGTAAACGTCGGCGTCGGCGTGGAAAATTACAGAACCGCGTCATCAACGTGGATTTTGGATGATGCAACCTGTTGCAATATATTTTTTCGCGCCAAGAACGAATAAACGGTTTTTTTTTTTCAGTTGAGATTTTATTCGAATTCGAATTGTATTCGTTGGATACTGATGGAAACAATAATTATTTCAACTGTTGGAAATATTTTTCTGGTTAACCAACGACGGTCGATTTAATCTCGATCTTCCCCTAGGAAACCACGCCCACTTTTCCAACAGCAATCAGCATTACGGTATATACCGCGACCCATCGCTCCTGAACTTCTCTTTGGCAGTTTGGCGTTTGTCTGCTGATCGACGTTCATATTCGAGCTGTTTCGTTCTGCCTGTGGTGATTTTCCATCAAAAGTAGATCGTGGCCTGCAGCAAGGATCGTCTGCTGAAACGTAAATATTGTGATTGTATGATAACGTGGTAATGGCGGCTCGAGCTTTACTCGTCATCGGCTCGAGATGATTATTTAATGCTGTGATCATAACCATGTAACCGAAGGCTCATTATACCCTCATAGTCATAAGAAAGAAGAGGAAACTGGTGTGTTTTAATGCTGAGTGTGTGTGTGTGGGGGGGGGAATGGATGTGTGTGTATGTGTGTGTGTGTGGGGGGGAATGGATGTGTGTGTATGTGTGTGGGGGGGAATGGATGTGTGTGTATGTGTGGGGGGGGGAGGGCGGTTGTGGTGTGCGTATGGAAGGGGGGGCGGATGTGTGTGTGTGTGTGGAGGGGGGGGGGTGTGGGGGATGGATGTGTGTGTGTGTGTGTGGGGGGGGGGGGAGGTTGTGGTGTGCGTATGGAGGTGGGGGGTGTGGGTGGGGGGGGGGGGATATTACCCCACCAAAAACACGTGTGCCTTTGCTTTTCCCTGTGCCTGCCTTTACGCCCTACGGTGGAACCTCCGGGCTGTAAAGGCAGGAGCGTGGCTTCGGACGGAGACCCAAAAGTGGAAAAGTCTTCTTTTTTTTTTTTTCGAAGGGTTTGCCATGATATGATATTTCGCTCACGAGGTTCAGACGTACATGGTGGCGGCCATCTTTGATTTTGACGTGGCGACCCAATTTTCAATAGCGTTCTTCCTTATGCTTAGATACACCCACACACCAGATTAGAAGTTGGTACTTTGCTTATTTTTCAAGATATTCCGCTCACAAGGATGTGTGTGTGTG
Organism: Myxine glutinosa; assembly: GCF_964187855.1. NCBI lineage: Eukaryota > Metazoa > Chordata > Myxini > Myxiniformes > Myxinidae > Myxine > Myxine glutinosa. Next base: position 32,331,522 of record NC_136262.1, on the reverse strand, counting down.
TATGTGTGGAGGTGGGGGGTGTGTATGTGTGGTGGGGGGAGGGGTGAGGGGGTGTGTGTGTGGGGAGGGTGGATATGTGTGTATGTGGGGGGGAGGTAGGGGGAATGTGTGTGTGTGTGGGGGGAGGGGTGTGTGGAGGTGGGGGGTGTGTGTATGTGTGGAGGTGGGGGGTGTGTGTATGTGTGGTGGGGGGAGGGGTGGGGAGGGTGGATATGTGTGTATGTGGGGGGGGGGAGGTAGGGGGAATGTGTGTGTGTGGGGGGGAGGGGTGTGTGTATGTGTGGAGGTGGGGGGTGTGTGTATGTGTGGTGGGGGGAGGGGTGTAGGGGTGTTTGTGTGTGGATGTGCATGTGTGTAGAGGTCTGTGTGTGTGGGTGGGGATATGTGTGCGTATGGAGGGGGTTCGGTTGTGTGTGTGTGTATGTTTGTGGGGGGTAGGGGGAATGTCTGTGTGTGGGGGTGGGGGTGTGTGTGTGGGGATGTGTGTTAGGGGTGGGGGGGATGTGTGCGTGTTTTCCCTGAGTGTGTGTATCTCTGTGAGTGTGTGTGTATTTCTGTGAGTGTGTGTCTCTGTGAGTGTGTGTGTCTCTGTGTCTATCTCTGTGTCTCTCTTTGTGTATCTATGTGTCTCTGTCTCTATGTGTGTATGTATTACTGTGTGTCTGTGTGAACGAACATGTTTATAATGTCATGTGTTGAGGTCTTCCTGAATTCCTGTTGAGGTGTTAAATCCTTACTTTTATACCCGTGCGTGGTGTTGTAAACAGGGATTCTGGACGTATCCACAATAGCGAAGGAGTCTTTTTAAAAAACATGTGTGTGTGTTTGTCAGTGTGTTTCTCTGTCTGTGGTTTTCTGTGTATGTGTGTGTGTTTCTCTGTATGTGTGTGTGTTTCTCTGTATGTGTGTGTGTTTCTCTGTATGTGTGTGTGTTTCTCTGTATGTGTGCACGTTTTTCTGTGTATGTGTGTGTGTTTCTCTGTATGTGTGTGTTTCTCTGTATATATGTGTGTGTGTTTCTCTGTATATGTGTGTGTTTCTCTGTATATGTGTGTGTTTCTCTATATATGTGTGTGTGTTTCTCTGTATATGTGTGTGTGTTTCTCTGTATATGTGTGTGTGTTTCTCTATATATGTGTGTGTTTCTCTGTATATGTGTGTGTGTTTCTCTGTATATGTGTGTGTGTGTTTCTCTGTATATGTGTGTGTGTGTTTCTCTGTATATGTGTGTGTTTCTCTGTATATGTGTGTGTTTCTCTGTATATGTGTGTGTTTCTCTGTGTATGTGTGTGTGTTTCTCTGTATATGTGTGTGTGTTTCTCTGTATATGTGTGTGTTTCTCTGTATATGTGTGTGTTTCTCTATATATGTGTGTGTGTTTCTCTGTATATGTGTGTGTGTTTCTCTGTATATGTGTGTGTGTTTCTCTGTATATATGTGTGTGTTTCTCTGTATATGTGTGTGTGTTTCTCTGTATATGTGTGTGTGTGTTTCTCTGTATATGTGTGTGTTTCTCTGTATATGTGTGTGTTTCTCTGTGTATGTGTGTGTGTTTCTCTGTATATGTGTGTGTGTTTCTCTGTATATGTGTGTGTGTTTCTCTGTATATGTGTGTGTTTCTCTATATATGTGTGTGTGTTTCTCTATATATGTGTGTGTGTTTCTCTGTATATGTGTGTGTGTTTCTCTGTATATGTGTGTGTGTTTCTCTGTATATATGTGTGTGTTTCTCTGTATATATGTGTGTGTTTCTCTGTATATGTGTGTGTGTGTTTCTCTGTATATGTGTGTGTTTCTCTGTATATGTGTGTGTTTCTCTGTATATGTGTGTGTTTCTCTGTGTATGTGTGTGTGTTTCTCTGTATATGTGTGTGTGTTTCTCTGTATATGTGTGTGTTTCTCTGTATGTGTGTGTGTGTGTTTCTCTGTATATGTGTGTGTTTCTCTGTATATGTGTGTGTGTTTCTCTGTATATATGTGTGTGTTTCTCTGTGTATGTGTGTGTGTTTCTCTGTATATATGTGTGTGTTTGTCTGTATATGTGTGTGTGTTTCTCTGTATATGTGTGTGTGTTTGTCTGTATATGTGTGTGTGTTTCTCTGTATATGTGTGTGTGTTTGTCTGTATATGTGTGTGTTTCTCTGTATATATGTGTGTGTGTTTCTGTGTATGTGTGTGTGTGTTTCTCTGTATATGTGTGTGTGTTTCTCTGTATATGTGTGTGTTTCTCTGTATGTGTGTGTGTGTGTTTCTCTGTATATGTGTGTGTTTCTCTGTATATGTGTGTGTTTCTCTGTATATGTGTGTGTGTTTCTCTGTATATGTGTGTGTGTTTCTCTGTATATGTGTGTGTGTTTCTCTGTGTATGTGTGTGTGTTTCTCTGTGTATGTGTGTGTGTTTCTCTGTGTATGTGTGTGTGTTTCTCTGTATATGTGTGTGTGTTTCTCTGTATATGTGTGTGTGTTTGTCTGTATATGTGTGTGTGTTTCTCTGTATATGTGTGTGTGTTTGTCTGTATATGTGTGTGTTTCTCTGTATATGTGTGTGTGTTTCTCTGTATATGTGTGTGTGTTTCTGTGTATGTGTGTGTGTGTTTCTCTGTATATGTGTGTGTGTTTCTCTGTATATGTGTGTGTGTTTCTCTGTATATGTGTGTGTGTTTGTCTGTATATGTGTGTGTTTCTCTGTATATGTGTGTGTGTTTCTCTGTATATGTGTGTGTTCCTCTGTGTATGTGTGTGTTTCTCTGTGTATGTGTGTGTGTTTCTCTGTATATGTGTGTGTTTCTCTGTATATGTGTGTGTTTCTCTGTATGTGTGTGTGTGTGTGTGTTTCTCTGTATATGTGTGTGTTTCTCTGTATATGTGTGTGTGTTTCTCTGTATATGTGTGTGTGTTTCTCTGTATATGTGTGTGTGTTTCTCTGTGTATGTGTGTGTGTTTCTCTGTATATGTGTGTGTGTTTCTCTGTATATGTGTGTGTGTTTCTCTGTATATGTGTGTGTGTTTCTCTGTATATGTGTGTGTGTGTTTCTCTGTATATGTGTGTGTGTGTTTCTCTGTATATGTGTGTGTGTGTTTCTCTGTATATGTGTGTGTGTGTTTCTCTGTATATGTGTGTGTGTGTTTCTCTGTATATGTGTGTGTTTCTCTGTATATGTGTGTGTTTCTCTGTATATGTGTGTGTTTCTCTGTATATGTGTGTGTTTCTCTGTGTATGTGTGTGTGTTTCTCTGTATATGTGTGTGTGTTTCTCTGTATATATGTGTGTTTCTCTGTATGTGTGTGTGTGTGTTTCTCTGTATATGTGTGTGTGTTTCTCTGTATATGTGTGTGTGTTTCTCTGTATATGTGTGTGTGTTTCTCTGTATATGTGTGTGTTTCTCTGTATATGTGTGTGTTTCTCTGTATATGTGTGTGTGTTTCTCTGTATATGTGTTTGTGTGTTTCTCTGTGTGTGTGTGTTTCTCTGCGTATGTGTGTGTTTCTCTGCATATGTGTGTGTTTCTCTGTATATGTGTGTGTTTCTCTGTATATGTGTGTGTTTCTCTGTGTATGTGTGTGTGTTTCTCTGTATATGTGTGTGTGTTTCTCTGTATATGTGTGTGTTTCTCTGTATATGTGTGTGTTTCTCTGTATGTGTGTGTGTGTGTTTCTCTGTATATGTGTGTGTTTCTCTGTATATGTGTGTGTGTTTCTCTGTATATGTGTGTGTGTTTCTCTGTATATGTGTGTGTTTCTCTGTATATGTGTGTGTGTTTCTCTGTATATGTGTGTGTTTCTCTGTATATGTGTGTGTTTCTCTGTATATGTGTGTGTGTTTCTCTGTATATGTGTGTGTGTTTCTCTGTGTGTGTGTGTGTGTATGTGTTTCTCTGTGTGTGTGTGTGTGTGTATGTGTGTTTCTCTGTGTGTGTGTGTTTCTCTGTGTGTGTGTGTGTGTGTTTCTCTGTGTGTGTGTGTGTGTGTGTGTGTGTGTGTGTGTGTGTGTGTGTGTGTGTGTGTGTGTGTGTGTGTTCTCTGCGTATGTGTGTGTTTCTCTGCGTATGTGTGTGTTTCTCTCTGTGTGTGTGTGTTTCTCTGTGTGTGTGTGTGTGTGTGTTTCTCTCTGTGTGTGTGTGTGTGTGTTTCTCTGTGTGTGTGTGAACGAACATGTTTATAATGTCGTGTTGAGGTCTTCCATCAGACTCCCAGTTGGCTTAGTGTGAGATGTGTTGGTGTCATTAGGATATTAAGGCGAGTTTTCGCTGATATCAATTAAATTCACCTCTCACACCGAATTAATTATGTCAATGTTCCTTTGTTAACGTTGTCATGTTACATGCCAGAACATATGGTTTAGAATTATTTTGATAACGACTCATGAACCTGCTTGGCTCCAAAATGATCATGAAAGATGGAATGAAAGATGTAATGTCACACAAGATCAGAATCATTTTTACCTGCTTAGCTTTTCTTTAGAGCCTGTGGTGAATACCTGCATTGTGTCCACACTTTGCAGGGTTCTGTTCTGTCCCCAATAACATTTCTTCTTTTTATCAATGACTTTTTCTTCAACAAATAACCAAATACACACGTATGCTTATGATTTGACATGACATTCGTCCATGTATTGACCAACAAAATTGACCAACGGACACAATAGTTTAGTTAGTTTCTTAAAGTGTGATTACAAAGTTAGAAAATGTGGTCCCTCGCAGGTTATAAATCCTTACTTTTCTACCCGTGCGTGGTGTCTTTGTTGTAAACAGGCATTCTGGACGTATCCACAATAGCCAAGGAGTCTTTTTAAAAAATACAACGAAATCCAAGGTAAGTATTGTTTTTGTGTGTGAAGTGTGTGAAGTGTGTGAAGTGTGTGTGTTAGTCCCCTAAAACAGGTCCTGGTTTTGGTGCAACGAGACGTGCCACAGGGTACGAGGACGGTGAAGACTGTCGGCAATCACTGGTGCGATCAAGCATAGGTGGCTGTTGAAGGTGAGAGGTCACAGGTTCACACTAATTGCAAATTCATCTTTGCGAGCAACTCGAAAGGAACTTGCTTTGCTTGTTGAATAACTTTTGCATAGTTAACTTTGGCCTATAGTTATGTTGTTATATGTTTGTTTACTCATACATGTACGTGGCCGATATCCATATCCTTCCATTACTTAACAGGAATATGGGGAAAGCCAAGCCAAGGAAAACCTGTTCCATATGTCATCAACGAGGCCATAACAGATTGACCTGCGCAAGGAGACAACATGTAAGTTCATCAGCTCACGCTCCATACCTTACTGTAACGTGAACGATGCCTGGGAATACAAATATATAGTAATTGACATTCCACGTAAACAATGGTATTGTATGGTATCTGTCCTTTTTTTGTGGCTAACAAAACAAATGCATCTTTTGATGAAACCCAATTTCGCATAATAATTATGTGACTATCTCTGGTATTATTTACATTTATTGCAGGGTATCCCTCACGTGGATCCAACACATCAAGAACCGCAAGCTGTGGACATCGAGGCATCAACATCTATACCTCACGTGCATCCAACACATGATGAACCACAAGCTATGGACATCGAGGCAACAACATCTATACCTAACGTGGATCCAGCATTTGGAATGCAAATAAATACATTGCAGGTGACCCGTCGTTGGCCTGTGTAAATGCAGAGCGGGGTCGGTCGGTCGGTCGATGATACAACCTGCAAATTATGTTATAAAAGTCAACATTTTCTTCTATCTGTTATTTCACCTACCTGAATGCTGCAGCCCCTATTAATGTATTTATTTATTTATTTACTATAAAGGTAAAACAACTAGCTCTGATTGCATTTCAGCAACATTTCATTCCCGTTACACGTTACATGTTACACGTGCATGATATGATGGACGTGTCAACCAAACATTGCTGCAAACGACATGAAACAAAGTACGTTCTATAATGGCGTTGTTTCACTTTGCTTTGCAGGTGCCGACAAATGGTGACCCGACGCACGTACTTACTCATGTGCATGAAGTTGAGCAGCATATTGCTCAGGTATTTACTATTGACGTATAATTATGTAGTTTATATTGATATTTTTATATCACTGTTACGACTATTGATTGCACGACCTGACTAACTTGCCCGTGTGTTAGTGTAAGTTATCATGGCGTTGTTTCACTTTGCTTTGCAGGTGCCGACACATGGTGACCCGACGCACGTACTTACTCATGTGCATGAAGTTGAGCAGCATATTGCTCAGGTATTTACTATTGACGTATAATTATGTAGTTTATATTGATATTTTTATATCACTGTTACGACTATTGATTACACGACCTGACTAACTTGCCCGTGTGTTAGTGTAAGTTATCATGGCGTTGTTTCACTTTGCTTTGCAGGTGCCGACACATGGTGACCCGACGCACGTACTTACTCATGTGCGTGAAGTTGAGCAGCATATTGCTCAGGTATTTAATATTGACGTATAATTATGTTGTTTCTATTGATATTTTTATATCACTGTTATGACTATTGATTGCACGACCTGACTAACTTGCCCGTGTGTTACTTATCATTATCATGGTGTTGTTTCACTTTGCTTTCCAGGTGCCTACACAACATAATGGTGACCCGACGCACTTACTTACTCATGTGCGTGAAGCTGAGCAGCAAGTTTCTCAGGTAATGAGTTTACGTCGTCATTATGTCTACTAAATGTCATAATGAAAAATAAAGATACTTTGAAAGAACACACAACACAAACACAACACAGATGTTGAATAAATAAATATATGTCCTATCAATGGCAATGGTAGTTAGTAATGCTTTGCTTTGTTTGATGTTGCCTATATATTAAACTAGGTTGCTCTTCCTTTCATTTGTTCCAGGTCAATGATGGAGGACATTCCAGCATTGCTGCTCGACCTGTACGTCGTCCAACATGTGCATTGTGTCACAGAAATGGAACAGAGCTGTTTGACTTTGTGGAACATCCAATTCCAGACAACATTGTTCGACGAAAGCACGGGGATATGCCGAACATCAATGCTGACGCTGTTGTATGCTGGCACTGTCATCAATATATCAACAGGGACACCGACATTCATGCGAAAAACGCCTGGCTTTTTGCATGGCCAGCTGTTCTGTGGACATACCTGTCGGGAAAGAAGCCAGTGGATCCATCAAAATTCTCTGCACTGCTATCGGACGAGCTACGTGAGATGTGGAAACAAATGCTGCTTGACAACGATGTGTCGCGGCCTGTTAAGCAATCGTTAGCCGCCAAGAAACCCATCTTCACTGATATCACGAAGCAACTGCGTGAATTTGATCACATGCTGCATGTCGATGGACCACGTCTTCTCCAGATGCAGACTCTGCTCAACAAAACGGCCTTTCCAACGGTCGTGTGCCCCATGGGGTGTAACCTGTTCGTGGACGACTTGTTGTGGGAGCGTGCCGAACTGTTGCCCTTGCACCACTACTTGAAAACCTTCATCCCATCGTTCAACGGCTTCAAAGCGGATGCCACCTACCTCACAGGTGCGAGACCCAACTGGCCATACAAGACAAAGGACCTAAAGTGGTACGTTTCACCCGCTTTGGTCATGGATACGACACGTGGCCTGTGTCTTGTGACGTGCTCAAAAAGTGTGCACGCAGGAGGTGACCATCAATACCTCCACGTTCCGACACATCCAATCCTCGGGCACATACCAACAACATATCCTGACCACATGGCACCGGCGGTGGTGACTCCAAACTTTGTGAGAGTTGGACATACGAGGCAGTACAACACATCGTACAACGTGGTGAAACAACAAGGCGATGGACGAGGACTGTCAACATTCTCGCTGAGAACAAAATCGCCACGAGGTACAATGCAGCAACACGAGTCGCAAGCTTGCTCTCTGACACTACACGAGCGATCCGATGTCCGACACTTCATGTGTCAATCGCAGACATACGGGCGCAAGTACGTGAGGAACGTGATGCAGCGATTCCCACCACCGGTGCAGCAACACGTCGCAAAGCATTCGAGATCCGGAACGTACATCCATGTCGGTGATGCTTATGAAATGGCAAAAGCGTTCCACTCCCGGCAAACTGTCATTGGGGAGGAGGCGGAGGACAACGATGCACGGCAGCAGCAAGTTGCCGCTGACGACGATGTCCGGAGCAAGACGGATGGAACCGCTGCCTGTCTCGTTGTGGTTCACAGCGTGCAACACAAAGGGCACCCCCCGTTCAATGTACCGTACGTGCAACAGCGAAGGCCTCACTGCGATTACTCAGCTGGACGGGCCCTTGTGTGTGCATTGCATTGCATAGTCCACTGTCGGCCACTACACAGACTACTGGTCCGAGCGACGTTGCAACTTCGAGCGGATCCAATCATCATCACGCTACAATCGCTGTGCGTTCGCTTGTGCAACTACATGCAAGGGACCTTCATAAATCAGTACCCTTCTCCAAAGTTGCTGGCAATAGATGCATCTGTTGAAAATGCATACCTTCAGCCGCACCATACACTGGTTGAAAGGAAGATTGCAACCCTGCTTTGTCACCATTGCTCAAGGGTTTCCCATCACCATTTGCATCGGAATGAAGATATCGATGTGTCCACCATCCTATCAGCTACTGACAACGATGTGGTGATACTGACGAGGCACGTGTACACAACAGAGGCTGAACACACGGGAGCAGCACGCCGCATAAGGGTCGCCGAACTACCATTACAATCTGCGGATACGAAATGGTCGTTGCTTCTGGCCCTTACTGTTCATTCTCCTGTTGAAACACCCTACACCGTGGACGTTGCATTCAGATGGACCAGTACCCATGGCTGGCAGAATCTGACAACAGCACAAACTGAAGCACCAGCACCAGTGCACGATGTCGGGAAAATGGCTCTCGTGATATATGCCAGAGACAACAGTGACAACTCCCTAGCTCGGAATGAAGCTATCAATTGGTGCGGTGGACAAACAAAACTGCGCTGTGCGAACCATCCCGACATACTCCTGATCAGAGAGCATGGAAAAACGGGTTATCGCTGCTGCTACGGACACTGCAAAACTCCTCTGCGTTGGCGCTGTCCTCACGGAATACCCAAATACCAATGTGACACTGGACTCTGCCTAAAACATGCGAAACAACTTTTGCGTGACGACGCTGCATGTGGTTTGATCCGACAGCGTGACGACGCCGACACCGATGATCTCCCCGTCCAGGGCGAGGGTGGTGCCTCCATCAACGACGACAGGAACGTCCCCGGTGCCGCTGCTGATGACCTCAGAAACCCGGTGATGATGCCCGGTGATGTCATTGATCCTGAAGACGAGCCTCAAGATGCTGTTGAAGCAGCCGACATGTACGTCATTGCTGGAGACGACTTCCCGGATGACGCGCCAACATTGACCACATCATCTACACTCGTGCCGCTGTACATGTCGGAAACGTCACATGCCACACTCTCGACTCTGGGTCACTTCGTACTCAACGACTACCTGAGAGTGATGACACGAGCAAGCTACGCCAGAAAACCGGCTGTGGCAACGCAGCAAGTCCTTCAACACATCTGTGCGGTGACACCAGGAGACACGATCCCACTGCTGTATCCGGAGGGTGTGTTATTCCCAACAATTTTCTGGTCGTCGGTGGGACAGTCGATCATCGGAGCACTGCCCTCTGCTCTGTATACAAAACTGGAGAGACGTCATGGAGGACAAACGGCCACGTTGCAAGATCACATGTGCGTTCGTTTACGCGACAACTCTCTGCTTACGTCGCACGACTGTGAATACTTGCAATGGACCTTTGACGTTTTGCTGAACCATCAGCTCAACTACAACTCTGCTGTCGTCGCTGTGAAAAAAGGCCTGGAACACCTACGTCCTCCAAACATCGGATTCAGCAGCAACACAGAAACCTGCATGAAGTTTGATGAACTCGACGGCAGACAACAAGTCAACCGACTTGCTGCATTGATGAAAGACATGGGCGGATTTGATTACTTCATCACCGCGACCTGCAATGACAGCAAAACCTTTGGAGTGGCACCCATCACACGAGCTATCGAGGAGCTGTATCGTCGCAATTTCAAGAACCCACATCACGTGAACGTCGAGCACATCCATCAGTCCTACTGCGTCATCATGTGCAGAGCGTGGGAGAGAACCAGCCGCTACTTTCTACATTGGCTGGAGCACAGCCCAGAACAACCGTGTGGAGAGGTGCAGACGCTGTGGGCCCGCTACGAGTTTCAGTCGACCGGCAGTCCTGGTAATCGGCCCCATATCCATGGCTTTCTCAAGGTCAAGAACGAGGACGAAAAGACAAAACTCAGCCGGATACGATGTCAGATCTCGCACATCTTCAGCAAAAGTGCTCGTATGACCATGAGGTGTTTACTGGAAGACGGCTTCGTCGAAACCTTTGACGACTACTGTGACATGTACGCTCTGTGCATGAAAGTACAGGTGCATGACTGCAGCCACGCACAAAACCGGTGTCAGAGGAAAATGGCCAACGGTACCTGGAAGTGTCGTGTTCAACAACACCCACCTTCGTTCGAGTACGACTTTGATGAACGACCAAACCTGTACGATCCAGATGTCCTGAAATTGTTGGAAGAGCTCGGACTGGCAAAACGAGATGTTTTTGGGAGGTTGAAAGTGCCCAGAACGCTGGCTGGAGGAAAATACACTTACCCGGCTCAACCCAAGGAAACCTTCGTCCCCACGATACCACGATTCTGGCTCGCTCTGCAATCCTGCACCAACGTTCAGCTGTGTGACACACGATTCCAAGTGGCCTATGTGTGCAAGTATGCTGCCGGTGTGGATGAGAAGAGACAAGCTGATTTCAAAAGCACCAGCAGCAGCAGCGAGGACATGCCACACGACACGGTTGACGTGCGGCTCGGTGACCTCAGCAATACAAAAACCTCTGGACAAACGATGAAGACCACCAAGCCTGGAGGAGAACATATGGCGAAGGAAATTGGTTTGCCCGAGATGATGTGGCACAGTCTCCGGCTGCCTTTCATCACGACCAATGTGGAATACACACACGTGTCGACACAAGCACCAGAGTATCGTTCGGCTGTGACAAAACGACGTGGGGGACAGCATGTGGACGACATAGGTATGCAGAATTGACGTGTGATGTACATAATTAATGATGTGCATGGAATAGGTGAACGTTTTTTGATGAAATGGTTTTTTTGTAACATTTTCAAATAAAACCTATATCATTTTATAAAGGACATTGATTTGTCATGAGTGCAGAAAAGTATTTTGTATTGAAATTATATTTAACTTGATGCAATGAGAGTTAAACAAACCATGCCGTTCATTTTGAAACACCCTTTTCTTGCAGCAGGAGGAGCGGGAGCAGCAGGAGGGACACCGGAAGCAGTGCAAGCACGACGAGGACTCCCAGCATGGCGACAGTTTACATACAACCAGACCATCGTCATTCAGCAACTGCTCGACGGGTACTACTACCTCGACAGCACCTGGAAGTTCTCCGTTCGCCCACCAGAGTTGATGCTGTTTGATGATCTGCACTCCTACAGCCGGTGGTTCTGCATGAAAACGTGCAAGCGGTACGACATCGACGCCGACCTCGCCTCATGTCCCTGGATCAGCGGGAACACGCAACGAATACGCCTGCGCCAAGCACATGTAAAGGACGCTGTGGCATTCGTGGAACAACAAAGGCAAAGTGACATCCCTTCACGTGCTGAACAGGCTGCTCAAATGTACCGGGCCATATTCGCTCCCCTACAAGCTGAACACGACGGCGCTGCTGGTGGTGAAAAGTCCAACTTTTACCACAAATTCGTCGACGTCACCAAAGTGCAGAACAACATCGTGGTCTTCACAGCCGTGACACCGTTTGTGTTGCCAAGTTTCCTCGTCCATCTCCTGCTCAGCATGGGCAAATTCAACACAGAGGTTGATCTGTACTCCTGCCCTGAACTGAAAAGTGCTTTTGTAAAAGCTGGCCTGATTCCTGACGGAGTAACTGACGTTGCGAGTATTCACCAACTGGCACGCAGATACATCGAAGAACAACTCATGTGGCTCCCAATCGGAACGAGACAGTTCCAAAGGATTTTGCGTGTGGTGGTGGCCGGATTGAAGCGTTTCTTCCTGGACGGCGACTTCATCTATGAAGCAATGCCTCTGGCAACAGACGCAGCCATCAGCGAAACGGCCAATGCACAACTACAGCAGCTGGAAACGAGTCGACGACACGCAGCGGTGGATGCCCTGAGTCTTCAGAACCTGCCCAACTTTCCTGACCCTGCAGCACTGAAGTCTGGCATACCTGTGCATTACTCACCTGTTCTCCAGCAAGCAGAAAACCAATCGGACGAGTCGTTGGAGGAGCAGCGAATCGCCCTCGGCAACGCAGTGGCAGCGATTGACGCGCTCCAACACACAGGCGATGCGTCCGTTCGGTTCCCTCTGTTCGTCGGTGGTCCTGGAGCAGGCAAAACCTTTCTGCTCCTGGTGTCGCAAGTGTACGCCATGTCGCTGGGATTCAACACACTTCTCGTGGCATATACATCTGAACGTGCTCGATGTCTCGGTGGTGAACACCTCCATCTAATTACTGGCATGCCGGTGGTGGATCTTGGAACACGCACGGTACGACGAATTGCAGAACAATGCCTGCACAACCTGGCCAGGTCCCCACTGAAAATGCAGGCTCTGCGACGCATCAAGATCATGTTCGTCGAAGAGATTGGCTTGATTCCCGGCGAATTGTTCGCCGTTCTGGACATGGTCATGCGGAAGCTCAACGCAAGCCCCGTGCCGTTCGGTGGAACTCTAATTGTGGCCACGGGTGACCACCATCAGCTGGCACCGATCAAAGGACAGGCCATATGGACCAGTTGCTACATGCTGACCACTTTTCGCATCCTCATCCTACAACATTACGTGCGCTGCAGCCGTGACCATCAGCTACGCCGTCTGATTGAAATGATGCGACGTAACAACCTGGGCGATGCAGACATCGACGAATTCTGCAACATCATGCGACGGCGTTGTGTTCCTCGGCAATTTGTTCAAACATGGACGGAAGTGCCGGCGGACGTATTGCGAGTGTTCGGGAAGAAGCAAGCCGTGGATGTGGCGGTGGAACAATTCCTGAAAAACAAACGCAGCGACAGAACACTACACTCTGCAACGTATGCTGCTGTCGATGAGGTCGAAACCACAAATGGGAACTGGCAACCAGCAAACCTCAACATCAGTCGGAAGCTGAACTACTCCTGCTCCGAACAGCATCAGCTACTCCTGTATGAAGGTGCAATTATGCGGCTGACATACAACAACACAGCAAACACTCAACATGTCCCACGGTTTTCACAAGGACAATTGTGCCTGGTGCGGCAGATACCCCTCATGGACAAGGGTGTCGTGCCAGCCGCGCAGCCCCAGCTGCAGCAACAACGTGTCAGGATCACCCTCATCCCGGTGGGACAGACACCTGCGAACCTTGCAAACATTCCTGCAGAATGGAGAACATTCAGCATTGCTCGGAGATACTCGGTGCCAAGCATCGTCGGCCGCAGAATGACGAAGGGTCGAAGATACCAGTGGCCACTGTGTTATTTTGTGGCCACGACCATCCACAAAGTCATCGGCCAAACGTGCGTTCGCATGGCCACACAGATCAGCCAGCGAGAAAGCATGTATCGACTGTGGTCTCCCGAAATGCTGTTGGTGGTTCTCAGTCGTGTGCGCAGCCTGGCGGACATTATCTTTGTCGGAGACGTGGAGGACACGATGACAGCCATACGAACGCTTCTGAGGCAACCCTCCGACCTCAGGGCACTCATAGATGGATTGCTGCAAAGCCTCAACGTTCTCCACAATCCCATCCGTGTGGTCAACAGGGTGTTCAAACAACAACTCGTGAACTTGAACACAGACGACGGATTCGTGTACCTGCTTGTGAGCACCAAGGACACCGAAGTCTTCTTTATCGGTGAAACGTGTCGTCTGAGGAGACAGCTCACTGACCACAATACAGGACAAGGATTCAAGTTCACAATGGACATGCACTACCGACCCTGGGGACTCTACGTCCTTGTCACCGGTTTCACCGCGGCTGGCAGCGACCAACAAAACCAGCAACAACGGCAAATCTTTGAGCGCAAATGGCGCAAAGCCATTGCACGACTTCGCCACAAGAACACCACGGCGATTCGACGTGTCGGCTACCAGCTCTTCATCAAATGCCAACGCACAAACAGCGAGTTGATGTGGATCAATTGTGGGACTGTAACGACACACCAAGAGGTGCAAGATCTTCACGAACATCTCATGGTAGCAGAACCTACAAGACCAAGTCTATTCCCCATCACGTCTGTGCTGCGAGTGAACGACCCACCCCCATTGCCTCAGTGACTGAGTTAATGGCCTCCGCAAATGACATTGTAAGGGTGAGCCTTGAGGGATTTGGTGTGATACTATGCGTGTGTGACTAAACCCTCTTGGCAAGCTCACAGCGGAGATGTCTTACCTTACTTATTTGAGCACATATAACGAACTGCCATAATCCACCAAAGGCATTTATTTTTTTTCCTTGTTACAATACACCAAGGTTTTTTTTTTTTTTTCCTTGGTACAAGAGAGAGAGTAATGGCCTCCGCAAATGACATTGTAAGGGTGAGCCTTGAGGGATTTGGTGTGATACTATGCGTGTGTGACTGAACCCTCTTGGCAAGCTCACAGCGGAGATGTCTTACCTTACTTATTTGAGAACATATAACGAACTGCCATAATCCACCAAAGGTTTTTTGATTTTTTTTCCTTGGTACAATACACCAAGGTTGTTTTTTATTTTTTCCTTTGGTACAAGAGGTTTTTCTTTTTTTTCCCTTGGTACAATACACCAAGGTTTTTATTTTTTCCCCTTGATACAAGAGAGAGAGTAATGGCCTCCGCAAATGACATTGTAAGGGTGAGCCTTGAGGGATTTGGTGTGATACTATGCATGTGTGACTGAACCCTCTTGGCAAGCTCACAGCGGAGATGTCTTACCTTACTTATTTGAGAACATATAACGAACTGCCATAATCCACCAAAGGTTTTTTGATTTTTTTTCCTTGGTACAATACACCAAGGTTGTTTTTTATTTTTTCCTTTGGTACAAGAGAGGTTTTTCTTTTTTTTCCCTTGGTACAATACACCAAGGTTTTTATTTTTTTCCCTTGATACAAGAGAGAGAGTAATGGCCTCCGCAAATGACATTGTAAGGGTGAGCCTTGAGGGATTTGGTGTGATACTATGCATGTGTGACTGAACCCTCTTGGCAAGCTCACAGCGGAGATGTCTTACCTTACTTATTTGAGCACATATAACGAACTGCCATAATCCACCAAAGGTTTTTTGTTTTTTTCCTTGGTACAATACACCAAGGTTTTTTAATTTCTTTTTCCTTGGTACAAGAGAGAGTAATGGCCTCCACAACTGACATATGTAAGGGTGAGCCTTGAGGGAGTTGGGGTGATGCGACGCGTATGTGACTGAACCCCTCTGGGCAAGCTCACACCGGAATGTCTTACTTGTATGTGCACAAACAACGAACTTTGTGTTATCACAAAATCACTTTTATTGCATGTGTTTAGAATGCCAATGTCATGATCAGCAATGTCATTCTGATTCGTTCTGTTGTGCTCTGGAAATAAAACCATCTTTGAAAAATATTTGCATTGTCACTTCTATATCTTTCAATAAATAGTGTGTACAAAATCACTTTTATTGCATGTGTTTAAAATGCTAATGTCATGATCAACGTTTTGAACAACTCTCCCGAAAATTCTGCGCACCTTTTAATTCTCGTGATGTCGTCGACATGCCGTGAGACTTTGTTTTCAATGGTAGATAGGTACGCCGCTTGGTTTCAGTTGTTTCTTGAAGGAAACTTCTCTTTTCGAGAAGAGGAAGAAGTTGTTTCTTGGGTTTATTGATCTGGAGAAAGCATTCGATAGGGTTCCACGTGAAGTCGTGACATGGGCATTGAGGAGGTTAGGTGTGGAGGAAAGTGCACCTTGCTGTATGAGACGGTTATACTGGACAAGGTGAGTATATTGTCATGCGACTCCGGTTAATACCAGAAGGTCACGGATAGGCCTAAACGGTTTTATTGGAGGCGCCGACTGTAATGACATTGTGTCTAAGTTGAACCCAGGTGTTATGCTGTCTCCAACCACTGAGAGGCTTCTATAAGAACGTGGACGAACATCGCTCCGAGGACATTCCTGTGACAATTTGAGATGGTTTGTTCATGTGTGGAGGAAGAATGAAAGTAACTGGTTGAGAAGAGTGGTGGAAATGAATGTAGAGGGCGGGGAATGTTCTGTGTGTGTTCTGATGTGGTCCTTCAGAGGGACGGGTGTTGTCCAATCACAGTTGTGCTCCGACGGATGGTACTTTCCTTATTTTTTTCAAGATATTCCGCTCACAATGTTCAGACGTATATATGGTGGCGGCCATCTTGGATTTTGACGTGGCGACCCAATTTACGATAACCTTCTTGCTTATGCCTCGGTACACCCACGCACCGAATTAGAAGTTGGTGCTTTGCCTATTTTTCAAGATATTCCGCTCACAATGTTCAGACGTATATATGGTGGCGGCCATCTTGGATTTGACGTGGCGACCCAATTTACGATAGCCTTCTTCCTTATGCCTAGGTACACCCACGCACCGAATTAGGAGTTGGTGCTTTGCCTATTTTTCAAGATATTCTGCTCATGAGGTTCAGACCTATATATGGTGGCGGCCATCTTGGATTTTGACGTGGCGACCCAATTTACGATAGCGTTCTCCCTTATGCGTAGATACACCCACACACCAGATTAGAAGTTAGTAGTTCGTTTCTTTTTCAAGATATTCCGCTTACAAGGTTCAGACATATATATGGTGGCGACCCAATTTTCAATAGCGTTCTTCCGTATGCGTAGATACACCCACACACCAGATTAGACGTTAGTAGTTCGTTTATTTTTCAAGATATTTCGCTCAAAAGGTTCAGACATATACATGGTGGCGGCCATCTTGGATTTTGACGTGGCGACCCAATTTTCAATAGCGTTCTTCCTTATGCCGAGATACACCCACACACCAGATTAGAAGTTGGTACCTCGCTTATTTCTCAAGATATGCAGGTTGCAAGGTCAGACATATATATGGTGGCGGCCATCTTGGATTTTGACGTGGCGACCCAATTTTCGAAGGCTTTCTTCCTTGTGCCTAGATACACGCACACACCAAGTTAGAAGTTTCTACTTCGCTTATTTTTCAAGGTATGCAGGTTGCAAGGTTCAGACATACATGTTGGCGGCCATCTTGGATTTTGCCGTGGCGACCCAATTTTCAATAGCTGGCGCATGCGCAGATGGGCTGCACTGCGATGCCACTGAAAAGCGGCTGAGAAAACCGCGCATGCGCAGATCGCGGACATGATTCATTTCGAATTTCCATCTTTATTTAATTTCCGAAAAGACGTCTGCATTCGACAATCGCGCGATGACGTCACGACGTAAATGAATTTCTTCATATAACTTCAGATCCGCTGGATGGATTTTGACGAAATAAACGGCATCGTGTAGGGCATTTAAATGCGCAAATTTCGAGACCACTTGTGACCATGACAGCCATTTCCTTCTCGCACAGCACCAAACATTCTTGTGCGTCAATCCCGTCAACCCTGCGCATGCGCAGGTGGTGCGACAGTCGTTTGCCGAAGCACTTGAACATTTAACGCTGAAAAATCGCGCATGCGCAAATGGTAGCGCTGGAGCGCAAGGTCACGTGTGCACGCGTACGTAATATGTGGATGGATATTTGCGCATGCGCAAATGGTCGCGCTGGAGCGCAAGGTCACGTGTGCACGCTTACGTAACTTACGTACGCGCTTTGATGGGCGGGGCGAACGGTGTTCACGAATGGTAAAATGCGGAAGCGCTGGAAGCGTATGCGAAGCTGTCGCACGATCTCCTGTCATGGTCCACAAGATTATCACAGAGAGGTGCAGCTTCCAGCGTTTCGAGATATGATCCAGACCTAACTTTTGAGACCGGTCCCAGCGTTCTAGGCCCCGTGGTTGGTTCAGACGGACCCGACAATGGACGTGTTGGATTTTACCGCGAGCCGATTCGAACGCCGACGTGCCGGCGAACAAAACCGGTCATATCTTTTGAACGCGTGGCTCGATTTTTACAAAATAAACTTTTTCTTGAAGGGCTGAACCGTGCGCTCAAAACGATACCGAGTTTGACCCTGAGAGAGCCGTTTTGCGCCGGCAAAGGCGCCTTGTGTGACGTGAGGACCATGTCGTGCTGCATAGATTATCATAAATTATCATATCATTATCGGCGGCGCGATCCGTGACGTCACGGCTCACTTAATTGCAATTATCTCCGCTATTCCTTGGCCGAATCGAACCGGGAAACAAGTATGTTGTATAATATTCGGATGCGCACGTTTCAAGCCCGGTTTGAGCTTCCGCAGTTACGTGGTTCTCGAGATAGCCGTTTGGGCGCCCAAACCCTTAGTGTTTTCCTCTGTGAGTTCTATGAGCGGTTTCGGGCCTGGACTATGTTGGTGAAGATGCGAGGGGGCGGGCTTTTGCTTCTGGGTGACTTCGTCACGATTCGTGATTATTTCTCCGCCCTTTACAACCAGAAGACACGACACCCATACAACCGGAGGAATGTGCTGTGTGTGGGCCCAGGAAAGGGCCTGAAATCACTCCTGGGGGGAGTCCTAATGGGGGCGACAGGCCCCGGGGGTGGGTGGCACAAACAAAACACACTCGACGCGTGCCCACGTGTGCCCGTGGGTGTGGAAAACCGGGTGGGTGCCCACCGCACCGACGCGCGTGACAAAAAATCGAACGCATGGCAAGGTCCTTTTGAGGGACGCTAAAGACGATTGTGCTTGGCTTGTGCTTGTGCTGTGTGTGTGCTGAAAATGGAAACGTTAAAAAACGTAGTTAGATTTAGTGAACCCGAAATGCTGTTGTGTTATTTTAAAAAAATAAATTATCCACTCCACACGAAAGGCTAATGTGCTTTTAAAAAGACCTATGGTATATGGTGTGGTATCGTGCGATAGACCGTGGATGGAACGTCGTTACGTGTGCGTATACGTGCTTCCATTCCACAAAACGAACTTGCGACGGGTACGTATTTATGGATGCGGCGTACGATGCGATAAACAATAAAATGCCCCTGCCGGTGTTACGTGGTGTGGCGCGGTGTGTGTTGGTCCCTTCCTCGTTACACGTTATTTATGGCATGACGTACGTGCTGGTTTTTGTGCGGGATCACAAAAATCGATGTGCTTCCGTCGCGTACGTATGGATGCGTCGCTGAAAAACATTTCTTTTTTTTAAACTTGGAATCTCAAAAACGTTCCTTTCGACCGTCGATGATGGTAGGGACTCGACCTCGTGGTCACCGACGGTGTCGTCGGCTTATCGTATTAGGGGACGAAAACACGTGGGGGCTCGAGGCCGCGCGTTCGCCGACGCCCGGACCGACGGTCCGTGCTCTTCTGCGCCGAGCCGGGGCGAGCGCGGGTCTCGTGGGGCGCGGCGTCGGAGAGGTCCGCCGGTGCGTGCTCGTGGTGCGAGGCGTGGTGCGGCGCGTGGTCGCCCCGCCGAAAACACGCGCGCCTTTGCTTTTCCCTGTGCCTGCCTTTACGCCCTCCGGTGAAACCTCCGGGCCGTAAAGGCAGGAGCGTGGCTTCGGACGGAGACCCGAAAGTGGAAAAGTCGGTTTTTTTTTCGAAGGGTTCGCTACGATATGATGTTTCGCTCACGAGGTTCAGACGTACGTGGCGGCGGCCGTCTTGGGTTTTGACGTGGCGACCCGATTTACGACGGCGTTCTTCCTTATGCCGAGATACACCCACGCACCGAATTAGAAGTCGGTACCTTGCTTATCTTTCGAGATATTCCGCTCACGAGGTTCAGACGTATATATGGTGGCGGCCATCTTGGAGTTGACGTGGCGACCCGATTTTCAACTGCGTTCTTCCTTATGCCTAGATACACCCACGCACCGGATTAGAAGTTGGTTCTTTGCTTATTTTTCGAGATATTCCGCTCACGAGGTTCAGACGTAGATATGGTGGCGGCCATCTTGGATTTTGACGTGGCGACCCAATTTACGACAACCTTCTTCCTTATGCCTCGGTACACCCACGCACCGAATTAGAAGTTGGTGCTTTGCCTATTTTTCAAGATATTCCGCTCACAATGTTCAGACGTATATATGGTGGCGGCCATCTTGGATTTGACGTGGCGACCCAATTTTCAACAGCTTTCTTCCTTATGCCTAGATACACCCACGCACCAAATTAGAAGTTGGTTCTTTGCTTATTTTTCAAGATATTCTGCTCATGAGGTTCAGACATAGATATGGTGGCGGCCATCTTGGATTTTGACGTGGCGACCCAATTTACGATAGCCTTCTTCCTTATGCCTCGGTACACCCACGCACCAAATTAGAAGTTGGTGCTTTGCCTATTTTTCAAGATATTCCACTCACAATGTTCAGACATATATATGGTGGCGGCCATCTTGGATTTTGACGTGCAGACCCAATGTTCGACAGCGTTCTTCCTTGTGCCTAGATACACGCACACACCAAGTTAGAAGTTTCTACTTCGCTTATTTTTCAAGATATGCAGGTTGCAAGGTTCAGACATACATGTTGGCGGCCATCTTGGATTTTGCCGTGGCGACCCAATTTTCAATAGCTGGCGCATGCGCAGATGGGCTGCACTGCGATGCCGAAAAGCGGCCGAGAAAACCGCGCATGCGCAGATCGCGGACATGATTCATTTCGAATTTCCATCTTTATTTAATTTCCGAAAAGACGTCTGCATTCGACAATCGCGCGATGACGTCACGACGTAAATGAATTTCTTCATATAACTTCAGATCCGCTGGATGGATTTTGACGAAATAAACGGCATCGTGTAGGCCATTTAAATGCGCAAATTTCGAGACCACTTGTGACCATGACAGCCATTTCCTTGTCGCACAGCACCAAACATTCTTGTGCGTCAATCCCGTCAACCCTGCGCATGCGCAGGTGGTGCGACAGTCGTTTGCCGAAGCACTTGAACATTTAACGCTGAAAAATCGCGCATGCGCAAATGGTAGCGCTGGAGCGCAAGGTCACGTGTGCACGCGTACGTAATATGTGGATGGATATTTGCGCATGCGCAAATGGTCGCGCTGGAGCGCAAGGTCACGTGTGCACGCTTACGTAACTTACGTACGCGCTTTGATGGGCGGGGCGAACGGTGTTCACGAATGGTAAAATGCGGAAGCGCTGGAAGCGTATGCGAAGCTGTCGCACGATCTCCTGTCATGGTCCACAAGATTATCACAGAGAGGTGCAGCTTCCAGCGTTTCGAGATATGATCCAGACCTAACTTTTGAGACCGGTCCCAGCTTTCTAGGCCCCGTGGTTGGTTCAGACGGACCCGACGAAGGACGTGTTGGATTTTACCGCGAGCCGATTCTAGCGCCGACGTGCCGGCGAACAAAACCGGTCATATCTTTTGAACGCGTGGCTCGATTTTAACAAAATAAACTTTTTCTTGAAGGGCTGAACCGTGCGCTCAAAACGATAGTAATGGCGACCGGGAAATGTTTTGTTTTGCGCCGCAAAGGCGTCTTGTGTGACGTGAGGACCATGTCGTGCTGCATAAATTATCATATCATTACCGCCGGCGCGATCCGTGACGTCACGGCTCACTTAATTGCAATTATCTCTGCTATTCCTTGGCCGAATCGAACCGGGAAACAAGTATGTTGTATAATATTCGGATGCGCACGTTTCAAGCCCGGTTTGAGCTTCCGCAGTTACGTGGTTCTCGAGATAGCCGTTTCCGTGCACAAACTCTATAGTGTTTTCCTCTGTAAGTTCTATGAGCGGTTTCGGGCCTGGACTATGTTGGTGAAGATGCGAGGGGGCGGGCTTTTGCTTCTGGGTGACTTCGTCACGATAACGTGATTATTTCTCCGCCCTTTACAACCAGAAGACACGACACGAGTAACATACGGAATGTTGTGGTGTGTGTGGGCCCAGGAAAGGGCCTGAAATCACTCCTGGGGGGAGTCCTAATGGGGGCGACAGGCCCCGGGGGTGGGTGGCACAAAAGACACTCGACGCGTGCCCACGTGTGCCCGTGCGTGTGGAAAACCGGGTGGGGGTGCCCGCCGTGCCGACGCGCGTGACAAAAAATCGAACCTAGGGCTTGGTCCTTGTGAGGGACGCTAAAGACGATTGTGCTTGGCTTGTGCTTGTGCTGTGTGTGTGCTGAAAATGGAAACGTTAAAAACGTAGTTAGATTTAGTGAACCCGAAATGCTGTTTTGTTATTTAAAAAAAATAAATTATCCACTCCACACGAAAGGCTAAAGTGCTTTTTAAAAGACCTATGGTATACGGTGTGGTATCGTGCGATACACCGTGGATGGAACGTCGTTACGTGTGCGTATACGTGCTTCGATTCCACAAAACGAACTTGCGACGGGTACGTATTTATGGATGCGGCGTACGATGCGATAAACAATAAAATGCCCCTGCCGGTGTTACGTGGTGTGGCGCGGTGTGTGTTGGTCCCTTCCTCATTATACGTTATTTATGGCATGACGTACGTGCTGGTTTTCGTGCGGGATCACAAAAATCGATGTGCTTCCGTCGCGTACGTATGGACGTGTCGCTGAAAAACATTTCTTTTTTTTAAACTTGGAATCTCAAAAACGTTCGTTTCGACCGTCGATGATGGTAGGGACTCGACCTCGTGGTCACCGAGGGTGTCGTCAGCTTATCGTATTAGGGGACGAAAACACGTGGGGGCTCGAGGCCGCGCGTTCGCCGACGCCCGGACCGACGGTCCGTGCTCTTCTGCGCCGAGCCGGGGCGAGCGCGGGTCTCGTGGGGTGCGGCGCCGGAGAGGTCCGCCGGTGCGTGCTCGTGGTGCGAGGCGTGGTGCGGCGCGTGGTCGCCCCGCCGAAAACACGCGCGCCTTTGCTTTTCCCTGTGCCTGCCTTTACGCCCTCCGGTGAAACCTCCGGGCCGTAAAGGCAGGAGCGTGGCTTCGGACGGAGACCCGAAAGTGGAAAAGTCGGTTTTTTTTTCGAAGGGTTCGCCACGATATGATGTTTCGCTCACGAGGTTCAGACGTACGTGGCGGCGGCCGTCTTGGGTTTTGACGTGGCGACCCGATTTACGACGGCGTTCTTCCTTATGCCGAGATACACCCACGCACCGAATTAGAAGTCGGTACTTTGCTTATTTTTCCAGATATTCCGCTCACGAGGTTCAGACGTATATATGGTGGCGGCCATCTTGGAGTTGACGTGGCGACCCGATTTTCAACGGCGTTCTTCCTTATGCCGAGATACACCCACGCACCGAATTAGAAGTCGGTACTTTGCTTATTTTTCGAGATATTCCGCTCACGAGGTTCAGACGTATATATGGTGGCGGCCATCTTGGATTTGACGTGGCGACCCAATTTTCAACAGCGTTCTACCTTATGCCTAGATACACCCAAGCACCAAATTAGAAGTTGGTTCTTTGCTTATTTTTCAAGATATTCCGCTCACGAGGTTCAGACATAGATATGGTGGCGGCCATCTTGGATTTTGACGTGGCGACCCAATTTTCGACAGCGTTCTTCCTTATGCCTAGGTACACCCACGCACCTAATTAGAAGTTGGTGCTTTGCCTATTTTTCAAGATATTCCACTCACAATGTTCAGACATATATATGGTGGCGGCCATCTTGGATTTTGACGTGGCGACCCAATTTTCAATAGCATTCTTCCTTGTGCCTAGATACACGCACACACCAAATTAGAAGTTTCTACTTCGCTTATTTCTCAAGATATGCAGGTTGCAAGGTCAGACATATATATGGTGGCGGCCATCTTGGATTTTGACGTGGCGACCCAATTTTCGACAGCTTTCTTCCGTGTCCCTAGATACACCCACACACCAAGTTAGAAGTTTCTACTTCGCTTATATCTCAAGATATGCAGGTTGCAAGGTCAGACATATATATGGTGGCGGCCATCTTGGATTTTGACGTGGCGACCCAATTTTCGAAGGCTTTCTTCCTTGTGCCTAGATACACGCACACACCAAGTTAGAAGTTTCTACTTCGCTTATTTTTCAAGATATGCAGGTTGCAAGGTTCAGACATACATGTTGGCGGCCATCTTGGAGTTTGCCGTGGCGACCCAATTTTCAATAGCTGGCGCATGCGCAGATGGGCTGCACTGCGATGCCACTGAAAAGCGACTGAGAAAACCGCGCATGCGCAGATCGCGGACATGATTCATTTCGAATTTCCATCTTTATTTAATTTCCGAAAAGACGTCTGCATTCGACAATCGCGCGATGACGTCACGACGTAAATGAATTTCTTCATATAACTTCAGATCCGCTGGATGGATTTTGACGAAATAAACGGCATCGTGTAGGGCATTTAAATGCGCAAATTTCGAGACCACTTGTGACCATGACAGCCATTTCCTTCTCGCACAGCACCAAACATTCTTGTGCGTCAATCCCGTCAACCCTGCGCATGCGCAGGTGGTGCGACAGTCGTTTGCCGAAGCACTTGAACATTTAACGCTGAAAAATCGCGCATGCGCAAATGGTAGCGCTGGAGCGCAAGGTCACGTGTGCACGCGTACGTAATATGTGGATGGATATTTGCGCATGCGCAAATGGTCGCGCTGGAGCGCAAGGTCACGTGTGCACGCTTACGTAACTTACGTACGCGCTTTGATGGGCGGGGCGAACGGTGTTCACGAATGGTAAAATGCGGAAGCGCTGGAAGCGTATGCGAAGCTGTCGCACGATCTCCTGTCATGGTCCACAAGATTATCACAGAGAGGTGCAGCTTCCAGCGTTTCGAGATATGATCCAGACCTAACTTTTGAGACCGGTCCCAGCGTTCTAGGCCCCGTGGTTGGTTCAGACGGACCCGACAATGGACGTGTTGGATTTTACCGCGAGCCGATTCGAACGCCGACGTGCCGGCGAACAAAACCGGTCATATCTTTTGAACGCGTGGCTCGATTTTTACAAAATAAACTTTTTCTTGAAGGGCTGAACCGTGCGCTCAAAACGATACCGAGATTGACCCTGAGAGAGCCGTTTTGCGCCGGCAAAGGCGCCTTGTGTGACGTGAGGACCATGTCGTGCTGCATAGATTATCATAAATTATCATATCATTACCGCCGGCGCGATCCGTGACGTCACGGCTCACTTAATTGCAATTATCTCCGCTATTCCTTGGCCGAATCGAACCGGGAAACAAGTATGTTGTATAATATTCGGATGCGCACGTTTCAAGCCCGGTTTGAGCTTCCGCAGTTACGTGGTTCTCGAGATAGCCGTTTGGGCGCCCAAACCCTTAGTGTTTTCCTCTGTGAGTTCTATGAGCGGTTTCGGGCCTGGACTATGTTGGTGAAGATGCGAGGGGGCGGGCTTTTGCTTCTGGGTGACTTCGTCACGTTTCGTGATTATTTCTCCGCCCTTTACAACCAGAAGACACGACATTGACAACGTAGTATGAAATGTGTGTGTGTGGGCCCAGGAAAGGGCCTGAAATCACTCCTGGGGGGAGTCCTAATGGGGGCGACAGGCCCCGGGGGTGGGTGGCACAAAAGACACTCGACGCGTGCCCACGTGTGCCCGTGCGTGTGGAAAACAGGGTGGGTACCCACCGCACCGACGCGCGTCACAAAAAATCGAACGCATGGCAAGGTCCTTTTGAGGGACGCTAAAGACGATTGTGCTTGGCTTGTGCTTGTGCTGTGTGTGTGCTGAAAATGGAAACGTTAAAAAACGTAGTTAGATTTAGTGAACCCGAAATGCTGTTTTGTTATTTTAAAAAAAATAATTATCCACTCCACACGAAAGGCTAAAGTGCTTTTAAAAAGACCTATGGTATACGGTGTGGTATCGTGCGATACACCGTGGATGGAACGTCGTTACGTGTGCGTATACGTGCTTCCATTCCACAAAACGAACTTGCGATGGGTACGTATTTATGGATGCGGCGTACGATGCGATAAACAATAAAATGCCCCTGCCGGTGTTACGTGGTGTGGCACGGTGTGTGTTGGTCCCTTCCTCGTTATACGTTATTTATGGCATCACGTACGTGCTGGTTTTTGTGCGGGATCACAAAAATCGATGTGCTTCCGTCGCGTATGTATGGATGTGTCGCTGAAAAACATTTCTTTTTTTTAAACTTGGAATCTCAAAAACATTCGTTTCGACCGTCGATGATGGTAGGGACTCGACCTCGTGGTCACCGAGGGTGTCGTCGGCTTATCGTGTTAGGGGACGAAAACACGTGGGGGCTCGAGGCCGCGCGTTCGCCGACGCCCGGACCGACGGTCCGTGCTCTTCTGCGCCGAGCCGGGGCGAGCGCGGGTCTCGTGGGGTGCGGCGCCGGAGAGGTCCGCCGGTGCGTGCTCGTGGTGCGAGGCGTGGTGCGGCGCGTGGTCGCCCCGCCGAAAACACGCGCGCCGTTGCTTTTCCCTGTGCCTGCCTTTACGCCCTCCGGTGAAACCTCCGGGCCGTAAAGGCAGGAGCGTGGCTTCGGACGGAGACCCGAAAGTGGAAAAGTCGGTTTTTTTTTCGAAGGGTTCGCTACGATATGATGTTTCGCTCACGAGGTTCAGACGTACGTGGCGCCGGCCGTCTTGGGTTTTGACGTGGCGACCCGATTTACGACGGCGTTCTTCCTTATGCCGAGATACACCCACGCACCGAATTAGAAGTCGGTACTTTGCTTATTTTTCCAGATATTCCGCTCACGAGGTTCAGACGTATATATGGTGGCGGCCATCTTGGAGTTGACGTGGCGACCCGATTTTCAACTGCGTTCTTCCTTATGCCTAGATACACCCACGCACCGGATTAGAAGTTGGTTCTTTGCTTATTTTTCGAGATATTCCGCTCACGAGGTTCAGACGTAGATATGGTGGCGGCCATCTTGGATTTTGACGTGGCGACCCAATTTACGATAGCCTTCTTCCTTATGCCTAGGTACACCCACGCACCTAATTAGAAGTTGGTGCTTTGCCTATTTTTCAAGATATTCCACTCACAATGTTCAGACGTATATATGGTGGCGGCCATCTTGGATTTTGACGTGGCGACCCAATTTACGATAGCCTTCTTCCTTATGCCTCGGTACACCCACGCACCTAATTAGAAGTTGGTGCTTTGCCTATTTTTCAAGATATTCCACTCACAATGTTCAGACATATATATGGTGGCGGCCATCTTGGATTTTGACGTGCAGCCCCAATTTTCGACAGCGTTCTTCCTTGTGCCTAGATACACGCACACACCAAGTTAGAAGTTTCTACTTTGCTTATTTCTCAAGATATGCAGGTTGCAAGGTCAGACATATATACGGTGGCGGCCATCTTGGATTTTGACGTGGCGACCCAATTTTCGAAAGCTTTCTTCCTTGTGCCTAGATACACGCACACACCAAGTTAGAAGTTTCTACTTCGCTTATTTTTCAAGATATGCAGGTTGCAAGGTTCAGACATACATGGTGGCGGCCATCTTGGATTTTGCCGTGGCGACCCAATTTTCAATAGCTGGCGCATGCGCAGATGGGCTGCACTGCGATGCCACTGAAAAGCGGCTGAGAAAACCGCGCATGCGCAGATCGCGGACATGATTCATTTCGAATTTCCATCTTTATTTAATTTCCGAAAAGACGTCTGTATTCGACAATCGCGTGATGACGTCACGACGTAAATGAATTTCTTCATATAACTTCAGATCCGCTGGATGGATTTTGACGAAATAAACGGCATCGTGTAGGGCATTTAAATGCGCAAATTTCGAGACCACTTGTGACCATGACAGCCATTTCCTTCTCGCACAGCACCAAACGTTCTAATACGTCAATCCCGTCAACCCTGCGCATGCGCAGGTGGTGCGACAGTCGTTTGCCGAAGCACTTGGACATTTAACGCTGAAAAAATCGCGCATGCGCAAATGGTAGCGCTGGAGCGCAAGGTCACGTGTGCACGCGTACGTAATATGTGGATGGATATTTGCGCATGCGCAAATGGTCGCGCTGGAGCGCAAGGTCACGTGTGCACGCTTACGTAACTTACGTACGCGCTTTGATGGGCGGGGCGAACGGTGTTCACGAATGGTAAAATGCGGAAGCGCTGGAAGCGTATGCGAAGCTGTCGCACGATCTCCTGTCATGGTCCACAAGATTATCACAGAGAGGTGCAGCTTCCAGCGTTTCGAGATATGATCCAGACCTAACTTTTGAGACCGGTCCCAGCGTTCTAGGCGCGGTGGTTGTCTCAGACGG
This sequence comes from Myxine glutinosa, assembly GCF_964187855.1. Classification (NCBI taxonomy): domain Eukaryota; kingdom Metazoa; phylum Chordata; class Myxini; order Myxiniformes; family Myxinidae; genus Myxine; species Myxine glutinosa. The sequence continues at coordinate 32,303,107 of NC_136262.1, read as the reverse complement.
ACCCGACGAAGGACGTGTTGGATTTTACCGCGAGCCGATTCGAGCACCGACGTGCCGGCGAACAAAACCGGTCATATCTTTTGAACGCGTGGCTCGATTTTTACAAAATAAACTTTTTCTTGAAGGGCTGAACCGTGCGCTCAAAAGGATAGTAATGGCGACCGGGAAATGTTTTGTTTTGCGCCGCAAAGGCGTCTTGTGTGACGTGAGGACCATGTCGTGCTGCATAAATCATCATATCATTACCGCCGGCGCGATCCGTGACGTCACGGCTCACTTAATTGCAATTATCTGTGCTATTCCTTGGCCGAATCGAACCGAAAAAGAGTTATGTTGTATAATATTCGGATGCGCACGTTTCAAGCCCGGTTTGAGCTTCCGCAGTTACGTGGTTCTCGAGATAGCCGTTTGGGCGCCCAAACCCTTAGTGTTTTCCTCTGTGAGTTCTATGAGCGGTTTCGGGCCTGGACTATGTTGGTGAAGATGCGAGGGGGCGGGCTTTTGCTTCTGGGTGACTTCGTCACGATTCGTGATTATTTCTCCGCCCTTTACAACCAGAAGACACGACACGAGTAACATACGGAATGTTGTGGTGTGTGTGGGCCCAGGAAAGGGCCTGAAATCACTCCTGGGGGGAGTCCTAATGGGGGCGACAGGCCCCGGGGGTGGGTGGCACAAACAAAAGACACTCGACGCGTGCCCACGTGTGCCCGTGCGTGTGGAAAACCGGGTGGGTGCCCACCGCGCCGACGCGCGTGACAAAAAATCGAACGCATGGCAAGGTCCTTTTGAGGGACGTTAAAGACGATTGTGCTTGGCTTGTGCTTGTGCTGTGTGTGTGCTGAAAATGGAAACGTTAAAAAACGTAGTTAGATTTAGTGAACCCGAAATGCTGTTTTGTTATTTAAAAAAAATAAATTATCCACTCCACACGAAAGGCTAAAGTGCTTTTTAAAAGACCTATGGTATACGGTGTGGTATCGTGCGATAGACCGTGGATGGAACGTCGTTACGTGTGCGTATACGTGCTTCCATTCCACAAAACGAACTTGCGACGGGTACGTATTTATGGATGCGGCGTACGATGCGATAAACAATAAAATGCCCCTGCCGGTGTTACGTGGTGTGGCGCGGTGTGTGTTGGTCCCTTCCTCGTTATACGTTATTTATGGCATGACGTACGTGCTGGTTTTTGTGCGGGATCACAAAAATCGATGTGCTTCCGTCGCGTATGTATGGACGCGTCGCTGAAAAACATTTCTTTTTTTTAAACTTGGAATCTCAAAAACATTCGTTTCGACCGTCGATGATGGTAGGGACTCGACCTCGTGGTCACCGAGGGTGTCGTCAGCTTATCGTGTTAGGGGACTAAAACACGTGGGGGCTCGAGGCCGCGCGTTCGCCGACGCCCGGACCGACGGTCCGTGCTCTTCTGCGCCGAGCCGGGGCGGGCGCGGGTCTCGTGGGGCGCGGCGTCGGAGAGGTCCGCCGGTGCGTGCTCGTGGTGCGAGGCGTGGTGCGGCGCGTGGTCGCCCCGCCGAAAACACGCGCGCCTTTGCTTTTCCCTGTGCCTGCCTTTACGCCCTCCGGTGAAACCTCCGGGCCGTAAAGGCAGGAGCGTGGCTTCGGACGGAGACCCGAAAGTGGAAAAGTCGGTTTTTTTTTCGAAGGGTTCGCCACGATATGATCTTCCGCTCACGAGGTTCTGACGTACGTGGCGGCGGCCGTCTTGGGTTTTGACGTGGCGACCCGATTTACGACGGCGTTCTTCCTTATGCCGAGATACACCCACGCTCCGAATTAGAAGTCGGTACTTTGCTTATTTTTCCAGATATTCCGCTCACGAGGTTCAGACGTATATATGGTGGCGGCCATCTTGGAGTTGACGTGGCGACCCGATTTTCAACGGCGTTCTTCCTTATGCCGAGATACACCCACGCACCAGATTAGAAGTCGGTACTTTGCTTATTTTTCGAGATATTCCGCTCACGAGGTTCAGACGTATATATGGTGGCGGCCATCTTGGATTTGACGTGGCGACCCAATTTACGATAACCTTCTTCCTTATGCCGAGATACACCCACGCACCGAATTAGAAGTCGGTGCTTTGCCTATTTTTCAAGATATTCCGCTCACGAGGTTCAGACGTATATATGGTGGCGGCCATCTTGGATTTGACGTGGCGACCCAATTTTCGACAGCGTTCTTCCTTATGCCTAGGTACACCCACGCACCTAATTAGAAGTTGGTGCTTTGCCTATTTTTCAAGATATTCCACTCACAATGTTCAGACATATATATGGTGGCGGCCATCTTGGATTTTGACGTGGCGACCCAATTTTCAATAGCATTCTTCCTTGTGCCTAGATACACGCACACACCAAATTAGAAGTTTCTACTTCGCTTATTTCTCAAGATATGCAGGTTGCAAGGTCAGACATATATATGGTGGCGGCCATCTTGGATTTTGACGTGGCGACCCAATTTTCGAAGGCTTTCTTCCTTGTGCCTAGATACACGCACACACCAAGTTAGAAGTTTCTACTTCGCTTATTTTTCAAGATATGCAGGTTGCAAGGTTCAGACATACATGTTGGCGGCCATCTTGGAGTTTGCCGTGGCGACCCAATTTTCAATAGCTGGCGCATGCGCAGATGGGCTGCACTGCGATGCCACTGAAAAGCGACTGAGAAAACCGCGCATGCGCAGATCGCGGACATGATTCATTTCGAATTTCCATCTTTATTTAATTTCCGAAAAGACGTCTGTATTCGACAATCGCGTGATGACGTCACGACGTAAATGAATTTCTTCATATAACTTCAGATCCGCTGGATGGATTTTGAGGAAATAAACGGCATCGTGTAGGGCATTTAAATGCGCAAATTTCGAGACCACTTGTGACCATGACAGCCATTTCCTTCTCGCACAGCACCAAACGTTCTAATACGTCAATCCCGTCAACCCTGCGCATGCGCAGGTGGTGCGACAGTCGTTTGCCGAAGCACTTGGACATTTAACGCTGAAAAAATCGCGCATGCGCAAATGGTAGCGCTGGAGCGCAAGGTCACGTGTGCACGCGTACGTAATATGTGGATGGATATTTGCGCATGCGCAAATGGTCGCGCTGGAGCGCAAGGTCACGTGTGCACGCTTACGTAACTTACGTACGCGCTTTGATGGGCGGGGCGAACGGTGTTCACGAATGGTAAAATGCGGAAGCGCTGGAAGCGTATGCGAAGCTGTCGCACGATCTCCTGTCATGGTCCACAAGATTATCACAGAGAGGTGCAGCTTCCAGCGTTTCGAGATATGATCCAGACCTAACTTTTGAGACCGGTCCCAGCGTTCTAGGCGCGGTGGTTGTCTCAGACGGACCCGACGAAGGACGTGTTGGATTTTACCGCGAGCCGATTCGAGCACCGACGTGCCGGCGAACAAAACCGGTCATATCTTTTGAACGCGTGGCTCGATTTTTACAAAATAAACTTTTTCTTGAAGGGCTGAACCGTGCGCTCAAAACGATACCGAGTTTGACCCTGAGAGAGCCGTTTTGCGCCGGCAAAGGCGCCTTGCGTGACGTGAGGACCATGTCGTGCTGCATAGATTACCATATCATTACCGCCGGCGCGATCCGTGACGTCACGGCTCACTTAATTGCAATTATCTCTGCTATTCCTTGGCCGAATCGAACCGGGAAACAAGTATGTTGTATAATATTCGGATGCGCACGTTTCAAGCCCGGTTTGAGCTTCCGCAGTTACGTGGTTCTCGAGATAGCCGTTTGGGCGCCCAAACCCTTAGTGTTTTCCTCTGTAAGTTCTATGAGCGGTTTCGGGCCTGGACTATGTTGGTGAAGATGCGAGGGGGCGGGCTTTTGCTTCTGGGTGACTTCGTCACGATTCGTGATTATTTCTCCGCCCTTTACAACCAGAAAAAAACACGACCAACATTGACATGGAATATTGTGCTGTGTTTCGGCCCAGGAAAGGGCCTGAAATCACTCCTGGGGGGAGTCCTAATGGGGGCGACAGGCCCCGGGGGTGGGTGGCACAAAACACACTCGACGCGTGCCCACGTGTGCCCGTGTGTGGAAAACCGGGTGGGTACCCACCGCACCGACGCGCGTGACAAAAAATCGAACGCATGGCAAGGTCCTTTTGAGGGACGCTAAAGACGATTGTGCTTGGCTTGTGCTTGTGCTGTGTGTGTGCTGAAAATGGAAACGTTAAAAAACGTATAGATTTAGTGAACCCGAAATGCTGTTTTGTTATTTAAAAAAAATAAATTATCCACTCCACACGAAAGGCTAATGTGCTTTTAAAAAGACCTATGGTATACGGTGTGGTATCGTGCGATACACCGTGGATGGAACGTCGTTACGTGTGCGTATACGTGCTTCGATTCCACAAAACGAACTTGCGACGGGTACGTATTTATGGATGCGGCGTACGATGCGATAAACAATAAAATGCCCCTGCCGGTGTTACGTGGTGTGGCGCGGTGTGTGTTGGTCCCTTCCTCGTTATACGTTATTTATGGCATGACGTACGTGCTGGTTTTCGTGCGGGATCACAAAAATCGATGTGCTTCCGTCGCGTACGTATGGACGCGTCGCTGAAAAACATTTCTTTTTTTTAAACTTGGAATCTCAAAAACGTTCGTTTCGACCGTCGATGATGGTAGGGACTCGACCTCGTGGTCACCGACGGTGTCGTCAGCTTATCGTGTTAGGGGACGAAAACACGTGGGGGCTCGAGGCCGCGCGTTCGCCGACGCCCGGACCGACGGTCCGTGCTCTTCTGCGCCGAGCCGGGGCGAGCGCGGGTCTCGTGGGGTGCGGCGCCGGAGAGGTCCGCCGGTGCGTGCTCGTGGTGCGAGGCGTGGTGCGGCGCGTGGGCGCCCCGCCGAAAACACGCGCGCCTTTGCTTTTCCCTGTGCCTGCCTTTACGCCCTCCGGTGAAACCTCCGGGCCGTAAAGGCAGGAGCGTGGCTTCGGACGGAGACCCGAAAGTGGAAAAGTCGTTTTTTTTTTCGAAGGGTTCGCTACGATATGATGTTTCGCTCACGAGGTTCTGACGTACGTGGCGGCGGCCGTCTTGGGTTTTGACGTGGCGACCCGATTTACGACGGCGTTCTTCCTTATGCCGAGATACACCCACGCACCGAATTAGAAGTCGGTACCTTGCTTATTTTTCCAGATATTCCGCTCACGAGGTTCAGACGTATATATGGTGGCGGCCATCTTGGAGTTGACTTGGCGACCCGATTTTCAACGGCGTTCTTCCTTATGCCGAGATACACCCACGCACCGAATTAGAAGTCGGTACTTTGCTTATTTTTCGAGATATTCCGCTCACGAGGTTCAGACGTATATATGGTGGCGGCCATCTTGGATTTGACGTGGCGACCCAATTTTCAACAGCGTTCTACCTTATGCCTAGATACACCCACGCACCAAATTAGAAGTTGGTTTTTTGCTTATTTTTCAAGATATTCCGCTCACGAGGTTCAGACATAGATATGGTGGCGGCCATCTTGGATTTTGACGTGGCGACCCAATTTACGATAGCCTTCTTCCTTATGCCTAGGTACACCCACGCACCTAATTAGAAGTTGGTGCTTTGCCTATTTTTCAAGATATTCCATTCACAATGTTCAGACATATATATGGTGGCGGCCATCTTGGATTTTGACGTGGCGACCCAATTTTCAATAGCCTTCTTCCTTGTGCCTAGATACACGCACACACCAAATTAGAAGTTTCTACTTCGCTTATTTCTCAAGATATGCAGGTTGCAAGGTCAGACATATATATGGTGGCGGCCATCTTGGATTTTGACGTGGCGACCCAATTTTCGACAGCTTTCTTCCGTGTGCCTCGGTACACCCACACACCAAGTTAGAAGTTTCTACTTCGCTTATTTCTCAAGATATGCAGGTTGCAAGGTCAGACATATATATGGTGGCGGCCATCTTGGATTTTGACGTGGCGACCCAATTTTCGAAGGCTTTCTTCCTTGTGCCTAGATACACGCACACACCAAGTTAGAAGTTTCTACTTCGCTTATTTTTCAAGATATGCAGGTTGCAAGGTTCAGACATACATGTTGGCGGCCATCTTGGATTTTGCCGTGACGACCCAAATTTCAATAGCTGGCGCATGCGCAGATGGGCTGCACTGCGATGCCACTGAAAAGCGGCTGAGAAAACCGCGCATGCGCAGATCGCGGACATGATTCATTTCGAATTTCCATCTTTATTTAATTTCCGAAAAGACGTCTGCATTCGACAATCGCGCGATGACGTCACGACGTAAATGAATTTCTTCATATAACTTCAGATCCGCTGGATGGATTTTGACGAAATAAACGGCATCGTGTAGGGCATTTAAATGCGCAAATTTCGAGACCACTTGTGACCATGACAGCCATTTCCTTCTCGCACAGCACCAAACGTTCTAATACGTCAATCCCGTCAACCCTGCGCATGCGCAGGTGGTGCGACAGTCGTTTGCCGAAGCACTTGAACATTTAACGCTGAAAAAATCGCGCATGCGCAAATGGTAGCGCTGGAGCGCAAGGTCACGTGTGCACGCGTACGTAATATGTGGATGGATATTTGCGCATGCGCAAATGGTCGCGCTGGAGCGCAAGGTCACGTGTGCACGCTTACGTAACTTACGTACGCGCTTTGATGGGCGGGGCGAACGGTGTTAACGAAATGCTAAAATGCGGAAGCGCTGGAAGCGTATGCGAAGCTGTCGCACGATCTCTGGTCATGGTCCACAAGATTATCACAGAGAGGTGCAGCTTCCAGCGTTTCGAGATATGATCCAGACCTAACTTTTGAGACCGGTCCCAGCCTTCTAGGCCCCGTGGTTGGTTCAGACGGACCCGACGAAGGACGTGTTGGATTTTACCGCGAGCCGATTCGAGCACCGACGTGCCGGCGAACAAAACCGGTCATATCTTTTGAACGCGTGGCTCGATTTTTACAAAATAAACTTTTTCTTGAAGGGCTGAACCGTGCGCTCAAAACGATAGTAATGGCGACCGGGAAATGTTTTGTTTTGCGCCGCAAAGGCGCCTTGTGTGACGTGAGGACGATCTCGTGCTGCATAAATTATCATATCATTACCGCCGGCGCGATCCGTGACGTCACGGCTCACTTAATTGCAATTATCTCCGCTATTCCTTGGCCGAATCGAACCGGGAAACAAGTATGTTGTATAATATTCGGATGCGCACGTTTCAAGCCCGGTTTGAGCTTCCGCAGTTACGTGGTTCTCGAGATAGCCGTTTCCGTGCACAAACTCTATAGTGTTTTCCTCTGTAAGTTCTATGAGCGGTTTCGGGCCTGGACTATGTTGGTGAAGATGCGAGGGGGCGGGCTTTTGCTTCTGGGTGACTTCGTCACGATTCGTGATTATTTCTCCGCCCTTTACAACCAGAAGACACGACACCCAACGTACTATGAAATGTGTGTGTGTGGGCCCAGGAAAGGGCCTGAAATAACTCCTGGGGGGAGTCCTAATGGGGGCGACAGGCCCCGGGGGTGGGTGGCACAAAAGACACTCGACGCGTGCCCACGTGTGCCCGTGCGTGTGGAAAACAGGGTGGGGGTGCCCGCCGTGCCGACGCGCGTGACAAATAATCGAACCTAGGGCTTGGTCCTTGTGAGGGACGCTAAAGACGATTGTGCTTGGCTTGTGCTTGTGCTGTGTGTGTGCTGAAAATGGAAACGTTAAAAACGTAGTTAGATTTAGTGAACCCGAAATGCTGTTTTGTTATTTAAAAAAAATAAATTATCCACTCCACACGAAAGGCTAATGTGCTTTTAAAAAGACCTATGGTATACGGTGTGGTATCGTGCGATACACCGTGGATGGAACGTCGTTACGTGTGCGTATACGTGCTTCCATTCCACAAAACGAACTTGCGACGGGTACGTATTTATGGATGCGGCGTACGATGCGATAAACAATAAAATGCCCCTGCCGGTGTTACGTGGTGTGGCGCGGTGTGTGTTGGTCCCTTCCTCGTTATACGTTATTTATGGCATCACGTACGTGCTGGTTTTCGTGCGGGATCACAAAAATCGATGTGCTTCCGTCGCGTACGTATGGACGTGTCGCTGAAAAACATTTCTTTTTTTTAAACTTGGAATCTCAAAAACGTTCGTTTCGACCGTCGATGATGGTAGGGACTCGACCTCGTGGTCACCGAGGGTGTCGTCCGCTTATCGTGTTAGGGGACGAAAACACGTGGGGGCTCGAGGCCGCGCGTTCGCCGACGCCCGGACCGACGGTCCGTGCTCTTCTGCGCCGAGCCGGGGCGAGCGCGGGTCTCGTGGGGTGCGGCGCCGGAGAGGTCCGCCGGTGCGTGCTCGTGGTGCGAGGCGTGGTGCGGCGCGTGGTCGCCCCGCCGAAAACACGCGCGCCTTTGCTTTTCCCTGTGCCTGCCTTTACGCCCTCCGGTGAAACCTCCGGGCCGTAAAGGCAGGAGCGTGGCTTCGGACGGAGACCCGAAAGTGGAAAAGTCGGTTTTTTTTTCGAAGGGTTCGCCACGATATGATGTTTCGCTCACGAGGTTCAGACGTACGTGGCGGCGGCCGTCTTGGGTTTTGACGTGGCGACCCGATTTACGACGGCGTTCTTCCTTATGCCGAGATACACCCACGCACCGAATTAGAAGTCGGTACTTTGCTTATTTTTCCAGATATTCCGCTCACGAGGTTCAGACGTATATATGGTGGCGGCCATCTTGGAGTTGACGTGGCGACCCGATTTTCAACGGCGTTCTTCCTTATGCCGAGATACACCCACGCACCGAATTAGAAGTCGGTACTTTGCTTATTTTTCGAGATATTCCGCTCACGAGGTTCAGACGTATATATGGTGGCGGCCATCTTGGATTTGACGTGGCGACCCAATTTTCAACAGCGTTCTACCTTATGCCTAGATACACCCAAGCACCAAATTAGAAGTTGGTTCTTTGCTTATTTTTCAAGATATTCCGCTCACGAGGTTCAGACATAGATATGGTGGCGGCCATCTTGGATTTTGACGTGGCGACCCAATTTTCGACAGCGTTCTTCCTTATGCCTAGGTACACCCACGCACCTAATTAGAAGTTGGTGCTTTGCCTATTTTTCAAGATATTCCACTCACAATGTTCAGACATATATATGGTGGCGGCCATCTTGGATTTTGACGTGGCGACCCAATTTTCAATAGCATTCTTCCTTGTGCCTAGATACACGCACACACCAAATTAGAAGTTTCTACTTCGCTTATTTCTCAAGATATGCAGGTTGCAAGGTCAGACATATATATGGTGGCGGCCATCTTGGATTTTGACGTGGCGACCCAATTTTCGACAGCTTTCTTCCGTGTCCCTAGATACACCCACACACCAAGTTAGAAGTTTCTACTTCGCTTATATCTCAAGATATGCAGGTTGCAAGGTCAGACATATATATGGTGGCGGCCATCTTGGATTTTGACGTGGCGACCCAATTTTCGAAGGCTTTCTTCCTTGTGCCTAGATACACGCACACACCAAGTTAGAAGTTTCTACTTCGCTTATTTTTCAAGATATGCAGGTTGCAAGGTTCAGACATACATGTTGGCGGCCATCTTGGAGTTTGCCGTGGCGACCCAATTTTCAATAGCTGGCGCATGCGCAGATGGGCTGCACTGCGATGCCACTGAAAAGCGACTGAGAAAACCGCGCATGCGCAGATCGCGGACATGATTCATTTCGAATTTCCATCTTTATTTAATTTCCGAAAAGACGTCTGTATTCGACAATCGCGTGATGACGTCACGACGTAAATGAATTTCTTCATATAACTTCAGATCCGCTGGATGGATTTTGACGAAATAAACGGCATCGTGTAGGGCATTTAAATGCGCAAATTTCGAGACCACTTGTGACCATGACAGCCATTTCCTTCTCGCACAGCACCAAACATTCTAATACGTCAATCCCGTCAACCCTGCGCATGCGCAGGTGGTGCGACAGTCGTTTGCCGAAGCACTTGGACATTTAACGCTGAAAAAATCGCGCATGCGCAAATGGTAGCGCTGGAGCGCAAGGTCACGTGTGCACGCGTACGTAATATGTGGATGGATATTTGCGCATGCGCAAATGGTAGCGCTGGAGCGCAAGGTCACGTGTGCACGCTTACGTAACTTACGTACGCGCTTTGATGGGCGGGGCGAACGGTGTTCACGAATGGTAAAATGCGGAAGCGCTGGAAGCGTATGCGAAGCTGTCGCACGATCTCCTGTCATGGTCCACAAGATTATCACAGAGAGTTGCAGCTTCCAGCGTTTCGAGATATGATCCAGACCTAACTTTTGAGACCGGTCCCAGCGTTCTAGGCGCGGTGGTTGTCTCAGACGGACCCGACGAAGGACGTGTTGGATTTTACCGCGAGCCGATTCGAGCACCGACGTGCCGGCGAACAAAACCGGTCATATCTTTTGAACGCGTGGCTCGATTTTTACAAAATAAACTTTTTCTTGAAGGGCTGAACCGTGCGCTCAAAACAATACCGAGTTTGACCCTGAGAGAGCCGTTTTGCGCCGGCAAAGGCGCCTTGCGTGACGTGAGGACCATGTCGTGCTGCATAGATTACCATATCATTACCGCCGGCGCGATCCGTGACGTCACGGCTCACTTAATTGCAATTATCTCTGCTATTCCTTGGCCGAATCGAACCGGGAAACAAGTATGTTGTATAATATTCGGATGCGCACGTTTCAAGCCCGGTTTGAGCTTCCGCAGTTACGTGGTTCTCGAGATAGCCGTTTGGGCGCCCAAACCCTTAGTGTTTTCCTCTGTGAGTTCTATGAGCGGTTTCGGGCCTGGACTATGTTGGTGAAGATGCGAGGGGGCGGGATTTTGCTTCTGGGTGACTTCGTCACGATTCGTGATTATTTCTCCGCCCTTTACAACCAGAAGACACGACACGAGTAACATACGGAATGTTGTGGTGTGTGTGGGCCCAGGAAAGGGCCTGAAATCACTCCTGGGGGGAGTCCTAATGGGGGCGACAGGCCCCGGGGGTGGGTGGCACAAAACACACTCGACGCGTGCCCACGTGTGCCCGTGCGTGTGGAAAATATCGGGTGGGTGCCCACCGCACCGACGCGCGTGACAAATAATCGAACGCATGGCAAGGTCCTTTTGAGGGACGCTAAAGACGATTGTGCTTGGCTTGTGCTTGTGCTGTGTGTGTGCTGAAAATGGAAACGTTAAAAACGTAGTTAGATTTAGTGAACCCGAAATGCTGTTTTGTTCTTTAAAAAAAATAAATTATCCACTCCACACGAAAGGCTAAAGTGCTTTTAAAAAGACCTATGGTATACGGTGTGGTATCGTGCGATACACCGTGGATGGAACGTCGTTACGTGTGCGTATACGTGCTTCCATTCCACAAAACGAACTTGCGACGGGTACGTATTTATGGATGCGGCGTACGATGCGATAAACAATAAAATGCCCCTGCCGGTGTTACGTGGTGTGGCACGGTGTGTGTTGGTCCCTTCCTCGTTATACGTTATTTATGGCATCACGTACGTGCTGGTTTTTGTGCGGGATCACAAAAACCGATGTGCTTCCCTCGCGTACGTATGGATGCGTCGCTGAAAAACATTTCTTTTTTTTAAACTTGGAATCTCAAAAACGTTCGTTTCGACCGTCGATGATGGTAGGGACTCGACCTCGTGGTCACCGAGGGTGTCGTTAGCTTATCGTATTAGGGGACGAAAACACGTGGGGGCTCGAGGCCGCGCGTTCGCCGACGCCCGGACCGACGGTCCGTGCTCTTCTGCGCCGAGCCGGGGCGAGCGCGGGTCTCGTGGGGTGCGGCGCCGGAGAGGTCCGCCGGTGCGTGCTCGTGGTGCGAGGCGTGGTGCGGCGCGTGGTCGCCCCGCCGAAAACACGCGCGCCTTTGCTTTTCCCTGTGCCTGCCTTTACGCCCTCCGGTGAAACCTCCGGGCCGTAAAGGCAGGAGCGTGGCTTCGGACGGAGACCCGAAAGTGGAAAAGTCGGTTTTTTTTTCGAAGGGTTCGCCACGATATGATGTTTCGCTCACGAGGTTCAGACGTACGTGGCGGCGGCCTTCTTGGGTTTTGACGTGGCGACCCGATTTACGACGGCGTTCTTCCTTATGCCGAGATACACCCACGCACCGAATTAGAAGTCGGTACCTTGCTTATTTTTCCAGATATTCCGCTCACGAGGTTCAGACGTATATATGGTGGCGGCCATCTTGGAGTTGACGTGGCGACCCGAGTTTCAACTGCGTTCTTCCTTATGCCTAGATACACCCACGCACCGGATTAGAAGTTGGTTCTTTGCTTATTTTTCGAGATATTCCGCTCACGAGGTTCAGACGTAGATAATGTGGCGGCCATCTTGGATTTTGACGTGGCGACCCAATTTACGATAACCTTCTTCCTTATGCCTCGGTACACCCACGCACCGAATTAGAAGTTGGTGCTTTGCCTATTTTTCAAGATATTCCGCTCACAATGTTCAGACGTATATATGGTGGCGGCCATCTTGGATTTGACGTGGCGACCCAATTTTCGACAGCGTTCTTCCTTATGCCTAGGTACACCCACGCACCTAATTAGAAGTTGGTGCTTTGCCTATTTTTCAAGATATTCCACTCACAATGTTCAGACATATATATGGTGGCGGCCATCTTGGATTTATACGTGCAGACCCAATTTTCGACAGCTTTCTTCCTTGTGCCTAGATACACGCACACACCAAGTTAGAAGTTTCTACTTCGCTTATTTCTCAAGATATGCAGGTTGCAAGGTCAGACATATATATGGTGGCGGCCATCTTGGATTTTGACGTGGCGACCCAATTTTCGATAGCTTTCTTCCGTGTGCCTAGATACACCCACACACCAAGTTAGAAGTTTCTACTCGGTTTATTTCTCAAGATATGCAGGTTGCAAGGTCAGACATATATATTGTGGCGGCCATCTTGGATTTTGACGTGGCGACCCAATTTTCAATAGCTGGCGCATGCGCAGATGGGCTGCACTGCGATGCCACTGAAAAGCGGCTGAGAAAACCGCGCATGCGCAGATCGCGGACATGATTCATTTCGAATTTCCATCTTTATTTAATTTCCGAAAAGACGTCTGCATTCGACAATCGCGTGATGACGTCACGACGTAAATGAATTTCTTCATATAACTTCAGATCCGCTGGATGGATTTTGACGAAATAAACGGCATCGTGTAGGGCATTTAAATGCGCAAATTTCGAGACCACTTGTGACCATGACAGCCATTTCCTTCTCGCACAGCACCAAACATTCTAATACGTCAATCCCGTCAACCCTGCGCATGCGCAGGTGGTGCGACAGTCGTTTGCCGAAGCACTTGGACATTTAACGCTGAAAAAATCGCGCATGCGCAAATGGTAGCGCTGGAGCGCAAGGTCACGTGTGCACGCGTACGTAATATGTGGATGGATATTTGCGCATGCGCAAATGGTCGCGCTGGAGCGCAAGGTCACGTGTGCACGCTTACGTAACTTACGTACGCGCTTTGATGGGCGGGGCGAACGGTGTTCACGAAATGCTAAAATGCGGAAGTCCTGGAAGCGTATGCGATAGTGTCGCACGATCTCTTGTCATGGTCCACAAGATTATCACAGAGAGGTGCAGCTTCCAGCGTTTCGAGATATGATCCAGACCTAACTTTTGAGACCGGTCCCAGCGTTCTAGGCCCCGTGGTTGGTTCAGACGGACCCGACAATGGACGTGTTGGATTTTACCGCGAGCCGATTCGAACGCCGACGTGCCGGCGAACAAAACCGGTCATATCTTTTGAACGCGTGGCTCGATTTTTACAAAATAAACTTTTTCTTGAAGGGCTGAACCGTGCGCTCAAAACGATAGTAATGGCGACCGGGAAATGTTTTGTTTTGCGCCGCAAAGGCGCCTTGTGTGACGTGAGGACCATGTCGTGCTGCATAAATTATCATATCATTACCGCCGGCGCGATCCGTGACGTCACGGCTCACTTAATTGCAATTATCTCCGCTATTCCTTGGCCGAATCGAACCGGGAAACAAGTATGTTGTATAATATTCGGATGCGCACGTTTCAAGCCCGGTTTGAGCTTCCGCAGTTACGTGGTTCTCGAGATAGCCGTTTCCCCACGATTTCTCTATAGTGTTTTCCTCTGTAAGTTCTATGAGCGGTTTCGGGCCTGGACTATGTTGGTGAAGATGCGAGGGGGCGGGCTTTTGCTTCTGGGTGACTTCGTCACGATAACGTGATTATTTCTCCGCCCTTTACAACCAGAAGACACGACACCCAACGTACTATGAAATGTGTGTGTGTGGGCCCAGGAAAGGGCCTGAAATCACTCCTGGGGGGAGTCCTAATGGGGGCGACAGGCCCCGGGGGTGGGTGGCACAAAACACACTCGACGCGTGCCCACGTGTGCCCGTGCGTGTGGAAAACAGGGTGGGTGCCCACCGCACCGACGCGCGTGACAAATAATCGAACGTAGGGCTTGGTCCTTGTGAGGGACGCTAAAGACGATTGTGCTTGGCTTGTGCTTGTGCTGTGGGTGTGCTGAAAATGGAAACGTTAAAAAACGTAGTTAGATTTAGTGAACCCGAAATGCTGTTTTGTTATTTAAAAAATAATAATTATCCACTCCACACGAAAGGCTAATGTGCTTTTTAAAAGACCTATGGTATATGGTGTGGTATCGTGCGATAGACCGTGGATGGAACGTCGTTACGTGTGCGTATACGTGCTTCCATTCCACAAAACGAACTTGCGATGGGTACGTATTTATGGATGCGGCGTACGATGCGATAAACAATAAAATGCCCCTGCCGGTGTTACGTGGTGTGGCACGGTGTGTGTTGGTCCCTTCCTCGTTATACGTTATTTATGGCATGACGTACGTGCTGGTTTTCGTGCGGGATCACAAAAATCGATGTGCTTCCGTCGCGTACGTATGGATGCGTCGCTGAAAAACATTTCTTTTTTTTAAACTTGGAATCTCAAAAACATTCGTTTCGACCGTCGATGATGGTAGGGACTCGACCTCGTGGTCACCGAGGGTGTCGTCAGCTTATCGTATTAGGGGACGAAAACACGGGGGGGCTCGAGGCCGCGCGTTCGCCGACGCCCGGACCGACGGTCCGTGCTCTTCTGCGCCGAGCCGGGGCGAGCGCGGGTCTCGTGGGGCGCGGCGCCGGAGAGGTCCGCCGGTGCGTGCTCGTGGTGCGAGGCGTGGTGCGGCGCGTGGTCGCCCCGCCGAAAACACGCGCGCCTTTGCTTTTCCCTGTGCCTGCCTTTACGCCCTCCGGTGAAACCTCCGGGCCGTAAAGGCAGGAGCGTGGCTTCGGACGGAGACCCGAAAGTGGAAAAGTCGGTTTTTTTTTCGAAGGGTTCGCTACGATATGATGTTTCGCTCACGAGGTTCAGACGTACGTGGCGGCGGCCGTCTTGGGTTTTGACGTGGCGACCCGATTTACGACGGCGTTCTTCCTTATGCCGAGATACACCCACGCACCGAATTAGAAGTCGGTACTTTGCTTATTTTTCCAGATATTCCGCTCACGAGGTTCAGACGTATATATGGTGGCGGCCATCTTGGAGTTGACGTGGCGACCCGATTTTCAACTGCGTTCTTCCTTATGCCTAGATACACCCACGCACCGGATTAGAAGTCGGTTCTTTGCTTATCTTTCGAGATATTCCGCTCACGAGGTTCAGACGTAGATAATGTGGCGGCCATCTTGGATTTTGACGTGGCGACCCAATTTACGATAACCTTCTTCCTTATGCCTCGGTACACCCACGCACCGAATTAGAAGTTGGTGCTTTGCCTATTTTTCAAGATATTCCGCTCACAATGTTCAGACGTATATATGGTGGCGGCCATCTTGGATTTGACGTGGCGACCCAATTTTCGACAGCGTTCTTCCTTATGCCTAGGTACACCCACGCACCTAATTAGAAGTTGGTGCTTTGCCTATTTTTCAAGATATTCCACTCACAATGTTCAGACATATATATGGTGGCGGCCATCTTGGATTTTGACGTGGCGACCCAATTTTCAAGAGCATTCTTCCTTGTGCCTAGATACACGCACACACCAAATTAGAAGTTTCTACTTCGCTTATTTCTCAAGATATGCAGGTTGCAAGGTCAGACATATATATGGTGGCAGCCATCTTGGATTTTGACGTGGCGACCCAATTTTCAATAGCGTTCTTCCTTGTGCCTAGATACACGCACACACCAAATTAGAAGTTTCTACTTCGCTTATTTCTCAAGATATGCAGGTTGCAAGGTCAGACATATATATGGTGGCGGCCATCTTGGATTTTGACGTGGCGACCCAATTTTCGAAGGCTTTCTTCCTTGTGCCTAGATACACGCACACACCAAGTTAGAAGTTTCTACTTCGCTTATTTTTCAAGGTATGCAGGTTGCAAGGTTCAGACATACATGTTGGCGGCCATCTTGGATTTTGCCGTGGCGACCCAATTTTCAATAGCTGGCGCATGCGCAGATGGGCTGCACTGCGATGCCACTGAAAAGCGGCTGAGAAAACCGCGCATGCGCAGATCGCGGACATGATTCATTTCGAATTTCCATCTTTATTTAATTTCCGAAAAGACGTCTGCATTCGACAATCGCGCGATGACGTCACGACGTAAATGAATTTCTTCATATAACTTCAGATCCGCTGGATGGATTTTGACGAAATAAACGGCATCGTGTAGGGCATTTAAATGCGCAAATTTCGAGACCACTTGTGACCATGACAGCCATTTCCTTCTCGCACAGCACCAAACATTCTTGTGCGTCAATCCCGTCAACCCTGCGCATGCGCAGGTGGTGCGACAGTCGTTTGCCGAAGCACTTGAACATTTAACGCTGAAAAATCGCGCATGCGCAAATGGTAGCGCTGGAGCGCAAGGTCACGTGTGCACGCGTACGTAATATGTGGATGGATATTTGCGCATGCGCAAATGGTCGCGCTGGAGCGCAAGGTCACGTGTGCACGCTTACGTAACTTACGTACGCGCTTTGATGGGCGGGGCGAACGGTGTTCACGAATGGTAAAATGCGGAAGCGCTGGAAGCGTATGCGAAGCTGTCGCACGATCTCCTGTCATGGTCCACAAGATTATCACAGAGAGGTGCAGCTTCCAGCGTTTCGAGATATGATCCAGACCTAACTTTTGAGACCGGTCCCAGCGTTCTAGGCCCCGTGGTTGGTTCAGACGGACCCGACAATGGACGTGTTGGATTTTACCGCGAGCCGATTCGAACGCCGACGTGCCGGCGAACAAAACCGGTCATATCTTTTGAACGCGTGGCTCGATTTTTACAAAATAAACTTTTTCTTGAAGGGCTGAACCGTGCGCTCAAAACGATACCGAGTTTGACCCTGAGAGAGCCGTTTTGCGCCGGCAAAGGCGCCTTGTGTGACGTGAGGACCATGTCGTGCTGCATAGATTATCATAAATTATCATATCATTATCGGCGGCGCGATCCGTGACGTCACGGCTCACTTAATTGCAATTATCTCCGCTATTCCTTGGCCGAATCGAACCGGGAAACAAGTATGTTGTATAATATTCGGATGCGCACGTTTCAAGCCCGGTTTGAGCTTCCGCAGTTACGTGGTTCTCGAGATAGCCGTTTGGGCGCCCAAACCCTTAGTGTTTTCCTCTGTGAGTTCTATGAGCGGTTTCGGGCCTGGACTATGTTGGTGAAGATGCGAGGGGGCGGGATTTTGCTTCTGGGTGACTTCGTCACGATTCGTGATTATTTCTCCGCCCTTTACAACCAGAAGACACGACATTGACAACGTAGTATGGAATGTGGTGTGTGTGGGCCCAGGAAAGGGCCTGAAATCACTCCTGGGGGGAGTCCTAATGGGGGCGACAGGCCCCGGGGGTGTGTGTCACAAAAGACACTCGACGCGTGCCCACGTGTGCCCGTGTGTGGAAAACCGGGTGGGTGCCCACCGACGCGCGTGACAAAAAATCGAACGCATGGCAAGGTCCTTTTGAGGGATGCTAAAGACGATTGTGCTTGGCTTGTGCTTGTGCTGTGTGTGTGCTGAAAATGGAAACGTTAAAAAAGTAGTTATATTTAGTGAACCCCAAATGCTGTTTTGTTCTTTAAAAAAAAAAAAAATCCACTCCACACGAAAGGCTATAGTGCTTTTAAAAAGACCTATGGTATACGGTGTGGTATCGTGCGATACACCGTGGATGGAACGTCGTTACGTGTGCGTATACGTGCTTCGATTCCACAAAACGAACTTGCGATGGGTACGTATTTATGGATGCGGCGTACGATGCGATAAACAATAAAATGCCCCTGCCGGTGTTATGTGGTGTGGCACGGTGTGTGTTGGTCCCTTCCTCGTTATACGTTATTTGTGGCATGACGTACGTGCTGGTTTTTGTGCGGGATCACAAAAATCGATGTGCTTCCGTCGCGTATGTATGGACGCGTCGCTGAAAAACATTTCTTTTTTTAAAACTTGGAGTCTCAAAAACATTCGTTTCGACCGTCGATGATGGTAGGGACTCGACCTCGTGGTCACCGACGGTGTCGTCAGCTTATCGTATTAGGGGACGAAAACACGTGGGGGCTCGAGGCCGCGCGTTCGCCGACGCCCGGACCGACGGTCCGTGCTCTTCTGCGCCGAGCCGGGGCGAGCGTGGGTCTCGTGGGGTGCGGCGCCGGAGAGGTCCGCCGGTGCGTGCTCGTGGTGCGAGGCGTGGTGCGGCGCGTGGTCGCCCCGCCGAAAACACGCGCGCCTTCGCTTTTCCCTGTGCCTGCCTTTACGCCCTCCGGTGAAACCTCCGGGCCGTAAAGGCAGGAGCGTGGCTTCGGACGGAGACCCGAAAGTGGAAAAGTCGGTTTTTTTTTCGAAGGGTTCGCCACGATATGATCTTTCGCTCACGAGGTTCAAACGTACGTGGCGGCGGCCGTCTTGGGTTTTGACGTGGCGACCCGATTTACGACGGCGATACACCCACGCACCGAATTAGAAGTCGGTACCTTGCTTATCTTTCGAGATATTCCGCTCACGAGGTTCAGACGTATATATGGTGGCGGCCATCTTGGAGTTGACGTGGCGACCCGATTTTCAACTGTGTTCTTCCTTATGCCTAGATACACCCACGCACCGGATTAGAAGTTGGTTCTTTGCTTATTTTTCGAGATATTCCGCTCACGAGGTTCAGACGTAGATATGGTGGCGGCCATCTTGGATTTTGACGTGGCGACCCAATTTACGATAACCTTCTTCCTTATGCCTCGGTACACCCACGCACCGAATTAGAAGTTGGTGCTTTGCCTATTTTTCAAGATATTCCGCTCACAATGTTCAGACGTATATATGGTGGCGGCCATCTTGGATTTGACGTGGCGACCCAATTTTCGACAGCGTTCTTCCTTATGCCTAGGTACACCCACGCACCTAATTAGAAGTTGGTGCTTTGCCTATTTTTCAAGATATTCCACTCACAATGTTCAGACATATATATGGTGGCGGCCATCTTGGATTTTGACGTGGCGACCCAATTTTCAATAGCATTCTTCCTTGTGCCTAGATACACGCACACACCAAATTAGAAGTTTCTACTTCGCTTATTTCTCAAGATATGCAGGTTGCAAGGTCAGACATATATATGGTGGCGGCCATCTTGGATTTTGACGTGGCGACCCAATTTTCGACAGCTTTCTTCCGTGTCCCTAGATACACCCACACACCACGTTAGAAGTTTCTACTTCGCTTATATCTCAAGATATGGAGGTTGCAAGGTCAGACATATATATGGTGGCGGCCATCTTGGATTTTGACGTGGCGACCCAATTTTCGAAGGCTTTCTTCCTTGTGCCTAGATACACGCACACACCAAGTTAGAAGTTTCTACTTCGCTTATTTTTCAAGATATGCAGGTTGCAAGGTTCAGACATACATGTTGGCGGCCATCTTGGATTTTGCCGTGGCGACCCAATTTTCAATAGCTGGCGCATGCGCAGATGGGCTGCACTGCGATGCCACTGAAAAGCGGCTGAGAAAACCGCGCATGCGCAGATCGCGGACATGATTCATTTCGAATTTCCATCTTTATTTAATTTCCGAAAAGACGTCTGCATTCGACAATCGCGCGATGACGTCACGACGTAAATGAATTTCTTCATATAACTTCAGATCCGCTGGATGGATTTTGACGAAATAAAGGGCATCGTGTAGGGCATTTAAATGCGCAAATTTCGAGACCACTTGTGACCATGACAGCCATTTCCTTCTCGCACAGCACCAAACGTTCTAATGCGTCAATCCCGTCAACCCTGCGCATGCGCAGGTGGTGCGACAGTCGTTTGCCGAAGCACTTGACCATTTAACGCTGAAAATATCGCGCATGCGCAAATGGTAGCGCTGGAGCGCAAGGTCACGTGTGCACGCGTACGTAATATGTGGATGGATATTTGCGCATGCGCAAATGGTCGCGCTGGAGCGCAAGGTCACGTGTGCACGCTTACGTAACTTACGTACGCGCTTTGATGGGCGGGGCGAACGGTGTTCACGAATGGTAAAATGCGGAAGCGCTGGAAGCGTATGCGAAGCTGTCGCACGATCTCCTGTCATGGTCCACAAGATTATCACAGAGAGGTGCAGCTTCCAGCGTTTCGAGATATGATCCAGACCTAACTTTTGAGACCGGTCCCAGCGTTCTAGGCGCGGTGGTTGTCTCAGACGGACCCGACGAAGGACGTGTTGGATTTTACCGCGAGCCGATTCGAGCGCCGACGTGCCGGCGAACAAAACCGGTCATATCTTTTGAACGCGTGGCTCGATTTTTACAAAATAAACTTTTTCTTGAAGGGCTGAACCGTGCGCTCAAAAGGATAGTAATGGCGACCGGGAAATGTTTTGTTTTGCGCCGCAAAGGCGTCTTGTGTGACGTGAGGACCATGTCGTGCTGCATAAGTTATCATATCATTACCGCCGGCGCGATCCGTGACGTCACGGCTCACTTAATTGCAATTATCTCCGCTATTCCTTGGCCGAATCGAACCGGGAAACAAGTATGTTGTATAATATTCGGATGCGCACGTTTCAAGCCCGGTTTGAGCTTCCGCAGTTACGTGGTTCTCGAGATAGCCGTTTCCGTGCACAAACTCTATAGTGTTTTCCTCTGTAAGTTCTATGAGCGGTTTCGGGCCTGGACTATGTTGGTGAAGATGCGAGGGGGCGGGCTTTTGCTTCTGGGTGACTTCGTCACGATAACGTGATTGTTTCTCCGCCCTTTACAACCAGAAAAAAACACGACCAACAGGAATATTGTGCTGTGTTTCGGCCCAGGAAAGGGCCTGAAATCACTCCTGGGGGGAGTCCTAATGGGGGCGACAGGCCCCGGGGGTGGGTGGCACAAAACACACTCGACGCGTGCCCACGTGTGCCCGTGGGTGTGGAAAACAGGGTGGGTGCCCGCCGCACCGACGCGCGTGACAAAAAATCGAACGCATGGCAAGGTCCTTTTGAGGGACGCTAAAGACGATTGTGCTTGGCTTGTGCTTGTGCTGTGTGTGTGCTGAAAATGGAAACGTTAAAAAACGTAGTTAGATTTAGTGAACCCGAAATGCTGTTGTGTTATTTAAAAAAAATAAATTATCCACTCCACACGAAAGGCTAATGTGCTTTTAAAAAGACCTATGGTATACGGTGTGGTATCGTGTGATAGACCGTGGATGCAACGTCGTTACGTGTGCGTATACGTGCTTCCATTCCACAAAACGAACTTGCGACGGGTACGTATTTATGGATGCGGCGTACGATGCGATAAACAATAAAATGCCCCTGCCGGTGTTACGTGGTGTGGCACGGTGTGTGTTGGTCCCTTCCTCGTTACACGTTATTTATGGCATGACGTACTTGCTGGTTTTTGTGCGGGATCACAAAAATCGATGTGCTTCCGTCGCGTATGTATGGACGCGTCGCTGAAAAACATTTCTTTTTTTTAAACTTGGAATCTCAAAAACATTCCTTTCGACCGTCGATGATGGTAGGGACTCGACCTCGTGGTCACCGAGGGTGTCGTCAGCTTATCGTATTAGGGGACGAAAACACGTGGGGGCTCGAGGCCGCGCGTTCGCCGACGCCCGGACCGACGGTCCGTGCTCTTCTGCGCCGAGCCGGGGCGAGCGCGGGTCTCGTGGGGCGCGGCGCCGGAGAGGTCCGCCGGTGCGTGCTCGTGGTGCGAGGCGTGGTGCGGCGCGTGGTCGCCCCGCCGAAAACACGCGCGCCTTTGCTTTTCCCTGTGCCTGCCTTTACGCCCTCCGGTGAAACCTCCGGGCCGTAAAGGCAGGAGCGTGGCTTCGGACGGAGACCCGAAAGTGGAAAAGTCGGTTTTTTTTCGAAGGGTTCGCAACGATATGATGTTTCGCTCACGAGGTTCAGACGTACGTGGCGGCGGCCGTCTTGGGTTTTGACGTGGCGACCCGATTTACGACGGCGTTCTTCCTTATGCCGAGATACACCCACGCACCGAATTAGAAGTCGGTACCTTGCTTATCTTTCGAGATATTCCGCTCACGAGGTTCAGACGTATATATGGTGGCGGCCATCTTGGAGTTGACGTGGCGACCCGATTTTCAACTGCGTTCTTCCTTATGCCTAGATACACCCACGCACCGAATTAGAAGTTGGTGCTTTGCCTATTTTTCAAGATATTCCGCTCACAATGTTCAGACGTATATATGGTGGCGGCCATCTTGGATTTGACGTGGCGACCCAATTTTCGACAGCGTTCTTCCTTATGCCTAGGTACACCCACGCACCTAATTAGAAGTTGGTGCTTTGCCTATTTTTCAAGATATTCCACTCACAATGTTCAGACATATATATGGTGGCGGCCATCTTGGATTTTGACGTGGCGACCCAATTTTCAAAAGCGTTCTTCCTTGTGCCTAGATACACGCACACACCAAATTAGAAGTTTCTACTTCGCTTATTTCTCAAGATATGCAGGTTGCAAGGTCAGACATATATATGGTGGCGGCCATCTTGGATTTTGACGTGGCGACCCAATTTTCGACAGCTTTCTTCCGTGTGCCTAGGTACACCCACACACCAAGTTAGCAGTTTCTACTTCGCTTATTTCTCAAGATATGCAGGTTGCAAGGTCAGACATATATATGGTGGCGGCCATCTTGGATTTTGACGTGGCGACCCAATTTTCAATAGCGTTCTTCCTTGTGCCTAGATACACGCACACACCAAATTAGAAGTTTCTACTTCGCTTATTTCTCAAGATATGCAGGTTGCAAGGTCAGACATATATATGGTGGCGGCCATCTTGGATTTTGCCGTGGCGACCCAATTTTCAATAGCTGGCGCATGCGCAGATGGGCTGCACTGCGATGCCACTGAAAAGCGGCTGAGAAAACCGCGCATGCGCAGATCGCGGACATGATTCATTTCGAATTTCCATCTTTATTTAATTTCCGAAAAGACGTCTGCATTCGACAATCGCGCGATGACGTCACGACGTAAATGAATTTCTTCATCTAACTTCAGATCCGCTGGATGGATTTTGACGAAATAAACGGCATCGTGTAGGGCATTTAAATGCGCAAATTTCGAGACCACTTGTGACCATGACAGCCATTTCCTTCTCGCACAGCACCAAACATTCTTATGCGTCCATCCCGTCAACCCTGCGCATGCGCAGGTGGTGCGACAGTCGTTTGCCGAAGCACTTGAACATTTAACGCTGAAAAAATCGCGCATGCGCAAATGGTAGCGCTGGAGCGCAAGGTCACTGTGCACGCGTACGTAATATGTGGATGGATATTTGCGCATGCGCAAATGGTCGCGCTGGAGCGCAAGGTCACGTGTGCACGCTTACGTAACTTACGTACGCGCTTTGATGGGCGGGGCGAACGGTGTTCACGAATGGTAAAATGCGGAAGCGCTGGAAGCGTATGCGAAGCTGTCGCACGATCTCCTGTCATGGTCCACAAGATTATCACAGAGAGGTGCAGCTTCCAGCGTTTCGAGATATGATCCAGACCTAACTTTTGAGACCGGTCCCAGCGTTCTAGGCCCCGTGGTTGTCTCAGACGGACCCGACGAAGGACGTGTTGGATTTTACCGCGAGCCGATTCGAGCACCGACGTGCCGGCGAACAAAACCGGTCATATCTTTTGAACGCGTGGCTCGATTTTTACAAAATAAACTTTTTCTTGAAGGGCTGAACCGTGCGCTCAAAACGATACCGAGTTTGACCCTGAGAGAGCCGTTTTGCGCCGGCAAAGGCGCCTTGCGTGACGTGAGGACCATGTCGTGCTGCATAGATTACCATATCATTACCGCCGGCGCGATCCGTGACGTCACGGCTCACTTAATTGCAATTATCTCTGCTATTCCTTGGCCGAATCGAACCGGGAAACAAGTATGTTGTATAATATTCGGATGCGCACGTTTCAAGCCCGGTTTGAGCTTCCGCAGTTACGTGGTTCTCGAGATAGCCGTTTGGGCGCCCAAACCCTTAGTGTTTTCCTCTGTGAGTTCTATGAGCGGTTTCGGGCCTGGACTATGTTGGTGAAGATGCGAGGGGGCGGGATTTTGCTTCTGGGTGACTTCGTCACGATTCGTGATTATTTCTCCGCCCTTTACAACCAGAAGACACGACACGAGTAACATACGGAATGTTGTGGTGTGTGTGGGCCCAGGAAAGGGCCTGAAATCACTCCTGGGGGGAGTCCTAATGGGGGCGACAGGCCCCGGGGGTGGGTGGCACAAAAGACACTCGACGCGTGCCCACGTGTGCCCGTGGGTGTGGAAAATATCGGGTGGGTGCCCGCCGCACCGACGCGCGTCACAAAAAATCGAACGCATGGCAAGGTCCTTTTGAGGGACGCTAAAGACGATTGTGCTTGGCTTGTGCTTGTGCTGTGTGTGTGCTGAAAATGGAAACGTTAAAAAACGTAGTTAGATTTAGTGAACCCGAAATGCTGTTGTGTTATTTAAAAAAAAAAAATTATCCACTCCACACGAAAGGCTAATGTGCTTTTTAAAAGACCTATGGTATATGGTGTGGTATCGTGCGATAGACCGTGGATGGAACGTCGTTACGTGTGCGTATACGTGCTTCCATTCCACAAAACGAACTTGCGATGGGTACGTATTTATGGATGCGGCGTATGATGCGATAAACAATAAAATGCCCCTGCCAGGGTTACGTGGTGTGGCGCGGTGTGTGTTGGTCCCTTCCTCGTTATACGTTATTTATGGCATGACGTACGTGCTGGTTTTTGTGCGGGATCACAAAAATCGATGTGCTTCCGTCGCGTACGTATGGATGCGTCGCTGAAAAACATTTCTTTTTTTTAAACTTGGAATCTCAAAAACATTCATTTCGACCATCAATGATAGTCGTCGTTTAAAAAGTAGTTATATTTAGTTACCCGAAATGCTGTTTTGTTCTTTTTAAAAAAAGTATCCCCACTGAACTAAAGGATAAAGAGGGGTGTATTCTGATAATGCCTAAGGTTTGTCTGGTGTAGTTGGCACACTAGGCAAAAATTGCAAATAACATGATGCATGGAGTGGGGTGGCATAGTTTTGTATGACGTATGACGTTGTTGTGTTTGACAAATCCTGGAATACAAAAACCATGAAATCCTGAAAACTAAACTGCACTTACTTGTAGTGACGATCGTGTAATTCAAGTTAAATGAACAAAAACAGAATTTACCAAGCTCCTCTTTCTTTCTTGAAAAAGGGGTTGTGTTGTGTTGTGTGCGACACGACACGTCAGGTCAAGTCACATTACATTGTGTGTTTATTCACATTCACAGCAAAAAATGGGTTGCTCTGTTGTCAAGCATGCATGGGTCATGGATGTGCACGTACCTCGTTGTCATGGTCGTCCTTGGGGGGGGGGGGGGGGAAATCAAGGCGATTGGGATGGCTCCAAAATGACGTTGTCACCTCGTCCAACAACAACAGGTGGCACAACATGCATCGCTAATTATTATGATTGTGCAAATTAATATTATTGTGATGGCACAAAATAATATTATTGTGCTTAAAGCAATGTTTAAAATATACATATCTATGTCAACGGCCATAGACAAGCAAACTCCAAATGGACCAAAACGTGTTTATTAAACAAAAAAAACAACACCATGTACGTATGCATGGAAAGGTATATGTAACAAAATGTGTATATTTATTAAGGAAAAACTTGCAAAATTGCAATAAAGGAAATGTCTTTCAATTGACATTCTTTTCAATGGGAAAGAAAAACCAGAAATGTCTTCAATGATCCACACGCTTGCTCCACTTGGACGGCAACCTCAACTTCACATGTTGCCCATGCATTTGCAAAGGCTGCAAAAAAAATGTTTGTAGTACCAGAAAATCAGTGAAGTATACAAAAGTTTTGTATGACATATGACATATGACGTATGACATTGTTGTGTTTGACAAATCCTGGAGTACAAAAACCATGAAATCCTGAAAACTAAACTACACTTACTTGTAGTGACGATCGTGTAATTCAAGTTAAGTGAACAAAAACAAAATTTACCAAGCTGCTCTCTTTCTTGAAAAAGGGGTTGTGTTGTGTTGTGTGCGACATTACATTGTGTGTTTATTCACATTCACAGCAAAAAATGGGTTGCTCTGTTGTCAGGCATGCATGGGTCATGGATGTGCACGTACCTCGTTGTCGTGGTTGGCCTTGGGGGGGGGGGGGGGGGGGGGAAATCAAGGTGATTGGGATGGCTCCAAAATGACGTTGTCACCTCGTCCAACAAGAGCAGGTGGCACAACATGGATCGATTCCCCGATGTCTTCTTGACTTTGACAAGGGTCCTCTGTGTCATCGATTGCATCAACTGTAGGATTTGGCAAGGCCTTTTTGGGGGGAAGCATTATCGGCGCGTCGGCCAATCGACGCTCCGGCTTGACCAGGGACAAGTGGAAAAGTCTGGAAACCGCAACCGTCTGTTCACTTTTTTGGGAAGGTTTGCTCCAGCCAGCAATAATCCATTTTATGCCAGCACTTGCATAATGATGCAGGACTAAACGCACGTGTTTGCGAATGTCGTCTTCGTCCCAGACTGTCACATTTTCTCCACTCTGCAAAAGGAGAACACGATTTGTTTGACATGCATGTTGCGTGTCGCAACGATCACTACTTTCATTGTCGTCTTTATCAATATCAAGGACCATATCACAGTAGTAGTGTAGTGTAGTGTAGTGTTAAACTTTAGTGAGTTTACTTACACAACTATTACATTACATTGCATTACTTACTGCACATGTTGCTGGCCCCTCATTACAATCATAATTTCAATTACAATATTACACTGACATGAAAGAAAAAATAAATTCTAAAGGGCCAATGTTGTTGAACGTTGATGTAAACAGTCTTACCATGAGGTAAGCTGGGTGCAAAAAGTAAGTCCCCAGATCTCGCGATGAATACTTCACGGCGACTATGTTCATCTCCCGAGACGAGATCCTGCAACTAAAAACAGACATAGCAGTCGACATTCCTCCATCCAGCGAAAAGCAAGGTTTTGTGTTGGAATGGACACCATCACATGCTGCATTGCCACATCCGAACTCGATGCTTTCATGACCCAGCATCATGTCATCGACAACTGAGTACAGCGCACTCATTTTGCCATCCACGACACGAGCCGCAGAATGGGTAACAATTTCTATGCCTTGCCAATCGGGTGTGATGGGGAGAAATGGACAATCCGTTTCTACCAATGGAATGCCGAACAACTCCGTGTCAAAGTAAACAGGTTCATTCACCAGGACAAATGTCCCGATCCATCGTTGGTTTTGCTTCAGGAAAAGCTTATTGCTGTCCTTGGCCGTTTTACACTTGATGTAAAACAGAGTGCCGTCACGGATTTCTCTGCAACAACAATGAAAATGCGAATGTATAGTCGGCTTTACGACAGGCTGAGCTACAGAAAATTGCTACCAATGTGCACAGCACAGCACAGCACATACGTTTCACATGAAACGATGTCAAATCAATCAATCAATCAATGGAGGTTTTCATTTCCTAAAGATCACAGACATGACAAGGTGCAAGCAATACAATACAATAGGTTACAACACCATTTATGTAAACATTCTGTAAAATACACAACACACACTCTACATATTTGTTAAACACCATACATACACAAACAAATGATACACACCTGAGGAGTATCAGATGCATGAATAGCATCTCCACTTTTCTGATTTTGCCGACAGTAGATGTCGGCATTCTGGTTGGTGAGCCAACCTTGATGTGAAGAAGCTGCAAGTCATAAACATTGGATAAATATAATTAGTTAGTTCGTTAGTGAGTTGATCAACATTATATATTATATTATATTATTTGGATAGATAGATATAGAATCATACATGGGGTGTTAATTTGTTGTGAACATTAAAACTTCATTACTAATGAACGTAGCTTTCAAAAATGCATAATAATTATTGATTTCCTTGAAAGTTGGAAAAAAAACAGCAAAACCGTTTGCTTTGCAATTGCAATGACAAATGGCGTGACGACGACGTCAAATAATGCATTATTTATCACTTACTATATAATGTTGACATGCCAACTAATATGGCACTGTTAATTGTAATCCCGTTTGAAATAAAAAACGGAAAAGTAAGTGTATAATTATGTAGTGTAAATAGTACACTTCACTTCACCTCACTTCACTTCACTTCACCTACCTGGGCCATCATATATGTCAAATTTTGACACTTAACGTTCCGCAATCGGGTGAACGAAATCATGCTGGTGCCTGGACGCATGGCACGCTGCACAGCCATCTCCAAGTCGTTGTCTTTCAAGTATTTCATTAGGATGTGTGACATCTGTAAAATCATTCATTAATTATTAGGTCAATTTGCACAGTCATTACAAATGCCATACGGAACAAAAGAACAAAGGACAGCGTACACGTACACACAGAGTCACATGTTGCATGTTACATATTACATATTACATGGAAGGGAAAATAATATTTACATTATGACGTTGAAAGGACACCATGTGTACATTTGTAATTCACACAATGTATTGTAATTGTAATTTTAGTGCCTATTTATTGAGCACACAAAATGATATAATTTAATACAGCTCCAGCATTGTTGATTATATTTATATTGACATGCGAATTACATTCAATCTTTATGTTGCATCCAATTTTCATTTAGATCCACAACACAATTTTTTTTTATACAACTTTGATATTCTTTATCAGCAGATTAGAGGACCAACCAAACAACCAAACATTTCCTATACACGCACACAAACACAAACACACACAAAATTATGGTATTCTCATGGACCAACCGAGCAACCAAACAAACAACCAAACACACACACACACACCTCGTTTTTTCATTTCTGTTCCTCACAATTCTGTCTCTTATTCACAGACACACACACACACACAACACGCATAATTATGGTATTCCCATGGACCAACCGAGCAACCAAACAAACAACCAAACACACACACCTCGTTTTTTCATTTCTGTTCCTCACAATTCTGTCTCTTATTCACACACACACACACACACACACACACACACACACACACACACACACACACACACACACACACACACACACACACACACGGTATTCTCATTCGACTGTTCCTTGTAATTATAGTGACGTTTTCAGCTAAACATTCTCATTTTCATTAATTTCTGAGCATTGTGTTCCTTTAAAATTACAGGCCAAATGAAATGAAAGTCTGATTGTTATATGTAATGTGGCTATAAAATTGACGATATCAAGTGACTATAAGTATAAAACGCTTTGAGATATATCTCACCTTCACAAAAATGCTTCCTTTACTCCGACTTCCTGATGACAAAGATCCGAGATGTGATGGCACCGAGAATACAAATATTCTATGAACCTGCTCTCCGATAATGTCCATCGTCAGGGGGGAAAAAAGCAATAACCAACTTCGATCGTCAACGCAATAACGAAACCAAAGCTTAAAACACAATTACTGTATTACTCATAACTGTATTGTAATGTAATTGCTTACTTGTAAAGCAAGACACATGTTGTAAAAAAAAAAAAAACGCGTTATGTACGCTCCGCCGCCGCTATGTACGGCGCCCCCGCTGTGTACGCCTCGCTATGTACGCTTCCGGACATTTCCGGACTGCATTTACCTATCCACAATAGCGGATAGGTAAATGCAGTGTCGTGTTTGAGTCGAAGAACATGCCAAATCATATTATATTTAATGATACATTTGTATAAAATGGCTGAAAGTGAAACCGGAAAATTCGGAAAATTCTTATTTATGAAAGACACAGTTATAGGTACCCACACCGGTAAAGATGAGAAAACGTACGTAACCTCGGAAGCGTGTCGAGATCACAACGTACTGGAACAAGTGTGGAGATCACAAACGTACTGCAACAAGTCTGGAAATCACAAACGTACTGGAACAGAACAAGCAAATCGAGAGCCTTAAATAGACATGACCTCCAAGACGTCACGTGACGTGTAAACGTCGGCGTCGGCGTGGAAAATTACAGAACCGCGTCATCAACGTGGATTTTGGATGATGCAACCTGTTGCAATATATTTTTTCGCGCCAAGAACGAATAAACGGTTTTTTTTTTTCAGTTGAGATTTTATTAGAATTCGAATTGTATTCGTTGGATACTGTTGGAAACAATAATTATTTCAACTGTTGGAAATATTTTTCTGGTTAACCAACGACGGTCGATTTAATCTCGATCTTCCCCTAGGAAACCACGCCCACTTTTCCAACAGCATTACGGTATATACCGCGACCCATCGCTCCTGAACTGAACTTCTCTTTGGCGTTTGTCTGCTGATCGACGTTCATATTCGAGCTGTTTCGTTCTGCCTGTGGTGATTTTCCATCAAAAGTAGATCGTGGCCTGCAGCAAGGATCGTCTGCTGAAACGTAAATATTGTGATTGTATGATAACGTGGTAATGGCGGCTCGAGCTTTACTCGTCATCGGCTCGAGATGATTATTTAATGCTGTGATCATAACCATGTAAACGAAGGCTCATTATACCCTCATAGTCATAAGAAAGAAGAGGAAACTGGTGTGTTTTAATGCTGAGTGTGTGTGTGTGTGGGGGGGGGAATGGATGTGTGTGTGTGTGGGGGGGAATGGATGTGTGTGTATGTGTGTGGGGGGGAATGGATGTGTGTGTATGTGTGTGGGGGGGGGGGCGGTTGTGGTGTGCGTATGGAAGGGGGGGCGAATGTGTGTGTGTGTGTGGAGGGGGGGGTGTGGGGGATGGATGTGTGTGTGTGTGTGTGTGGGGGGGGGAGGTTGTGGTGTGCGTATGGAGGTGGGGGGTGTGGGTGGGGGGGGGGGGGGGATATTACCCCACCAAAAACACGTGTGCCTTTGCTTTTCCCTGTGCCTGCCTTTACGCCCTACGGTGGAACCTCCGGGCTGTAAAGGCAGGAGCGTGGCTTCGGACGGAGACCCAAAAGTGGAAAAGTCTTCTTTTTTTTTTTTTCCGAAGGGTTTGCCATGATATGATATTTCGCTCACGAGGTTCAGACGTACATGGTGGCGGCCATCTTTGATTTTGACGTGGCGACCCAATTTTCAATAGCGTTCTTCCTTATGCTTAGATACACCCACACACCAGATTAGAAGTTGGTACTTTGCTTATTTTTCAAGATATTCCGCTCACAAGGATGTGTGTGTGTGTATGTGTGGAGGTGGGGGGTGTGTATGTGGGTGGGGGGAGGGGTGAGGGGGTGTGTGTGTGGGGAGGGTGGATATGTGTGTATGTGGGGGGGAGGTAGGGGGAATGTGTGTGTGTGTGGGGGGAGGGGTGTGTGGAGGTGGGGGGTGTGTGTATGTGTGGAGGTGGGGGGTGTGTGTATGTGTGGTGGGGGGAGGGGTGTGGGGGTGTTTGTGTGTGGGGAGGGTGGATATGTGTGTATGTGGGGGGGGGGAGGTAGGGGGAATGTGTGTGTGTGGGGGGGGAGGGGTGTGTGTATGTGTGGAGGTGGGGGGTGTGTGTATGTGTGGTGGGGGGAGGGGTGTAGGGGTGTTTGTGTGTGGATGTGCATGTGTGTAGAGGTCTGTGTGTGTGGGTGGGGATATGTGTGCGTATGG
Source organism: Myxine glutinosa (assembly GCF_964187855.1). NCBI lineage: Eukaryota > Metazoa > Chordata > Myxini > Myxiniformes > Myxinidae > Myxine > Myxine glutinosa. The sequence goes on along the minus strand of NC_136262.1, from coordinate 32,270,868 downwards.
AGGGGGTTCGGTTGTGTGTGTGTGTATGTTTGTGGGGGGTAGGGGGAATGTCTGTGTGTGGGGGTGGGGGTGTGTGTGTGGGGATGTGTGTTAGGGGTGGGGGGGATGTGTGCGTGTTTTCCCTGAGTGTGTGTATCTCTGTGAGTGTGTGTGTATTTCTGTGAGTGTGTGTCTCTGTGAGTGTGTGTGTCTCTGTGTCTATCTCTGTGTCTCTCTTTGTGTATCTATGTGTCTCTGTCTCTATGTGTGTATGTATTACTGTGTGTCTGTGTGAACGAACATGTTTATAATGTCATGTGTTGAGGTCTTCCTGAATTCCTGTTGAGGTGTTAAATCCTTACTTTTATACCCGTGCGTGGTGTTGTAAACAGGGATTTTGGACGTATCCACAATAGCGAAGGAGTCTTTTTAAAAAACATGTGTGTGTGTGTTTGTCAGTGTGTTTCTCTGTCTGTGGTTTTCTGTGTATGTGTGTGTGTTTCTCTGTATGTGTGTGTGTTTCTCTGTATGTGTGTGTGTTTCTCTGTATGTGTGTGTGTTTCTCTGTATGTGTGTGTGTTTCTCTGTATGTGTGCACGTTTTTCTGTGTATGTGTGTGTGTTTCTCTGTATGTGTGTGTTTCTCTGTATATATGTGTGTGTGTTTCTCTGTATATGTGTGTGTTTCTCTGTATATGTGTGTGTTTCTCTATATATGTGTGTGTGTTTCTCTGTATATGTGTGTGTGTTTCTCTGTATATGTGTGTGTGTTTCTCTGTATATATGTGTGTGTTTCTCTGTATATGTGTGTGTGTGTTTCTCTGTATATGTGTGTGTTTCTCTGTATATGTGTGTGTTTCTCTGTATATGTGTGTGTTTCTCTGTATATGTGTGTGTTTCTCTGTATATGTGTGTGTTTCTCTGTGTATGTGTGTGTGTTTCTCTGTATATGTGTGTGTTTCTCTGTATATGTGTGTGTGTTTCTCTGTATATGTGTGTGTGTTTCTCTGTATATGTGTGTGTGTTTCTCTGTATATGTGTGTGTGTTTCTCTGTATATATGTGTGTGTTTCTCTGTATATGTGTGTGTGTTTCTCTGTATATGTGTGTGTGTGTTTCTCTGTATATGTGTGTGTTTCTCTGTATATGTGTGTGTTTCTCTGTATATGTGTGTGTTTCTCTGTATATGTGTGTGTTTCTCTGTGTATGTGTGTGTGTTTCTCTGCATATGTGTGTGTGTTTCTCTGTATATGTGTGTGTTTCTCTGTATGTGTGTGTGTGTGTTTCTCTGTATATGTGTGTGTGTTTCTCTGTATATGTGTGTGTGTTTCTCTGTGTATGTGTGTGTGTTTCTCTGTATAAATGTGTGTGTTTGTCTGTATATGTGTGTGTGTTTCTCTGTATATGTGTGTGTGTTTGTCTGTATATGTGTGTGTGTTTGTCTGTATATGTGTGTGTGTTTCTCTGTATATGTGTGTGTGTTTGTCTGTATATGTGTGTGTTTCTCTGTATATATGTGTGTGTGTTTCTGTGTATGTGTGTGTGTGTTTCTGTGTATGTGTGTGTGTGTTTCTCTGTATATGTGTGTGTGTTTCTCTGTATATGTGTGTGTTTCTCTGTATGTGTGTGTGTGTGTTTCTCTGTATATGTGTGTGTTTCTCTGTATATGTGTGTGTGTTTCTCTGTATATGTGTGTGTGTTTCTCTGTATATGTGTGTGTGTTTCTCTGTGTATGTGTGTGTGTTTCTCTGTGTATGTGTGTGTGTTTCTCTGTATATATGTGTGTGTTTCTCTGTATATGTGTGTGTGTTTCTCTGTATATGTGTGTGTGTTTGTCTGTATATGTGTGTGTGTTTCTCTGTATATGTGTGTGTGTTTGTCTGTATATGTGTGTGTTTCTCTGTATATGTGTGTGTGTTTCTGTGTATGTGTGTGTGTGTTTCTCTGTATATGTGTGTGTGTTTCTCTGTATATGTGTGTGTGTTTCTCTGTATATGTGTGTGTGTTTCTCTGTATATGTGTGTGTGTTTGTCTGTATATGTGTGTGTTTCTCTGTATATGTGTGTGTGTTTCTCTGTATATGTGTGTGTTTCTCTGTATATGTGTGTGTTTCTCTGTATATGTGTGTGTTCCTCTGTATATGTGTGTGTGTTTCTCTGTATATGTGTGTGTGTTTCTCTGTATATGTGTGTGTGTTTCTCTGTGTATGTGTGTGTGTTTCTCTGTATATGTGTGTGTTTCTCTGTATATGTGTGTGTTTCTCTGTATGTGTGTGTGTGTGTGTTTCTCTGTATATGTGTGTGTGTGTGTTTCTCTGTATATGTGTGTGTTTCTCTGTATATGTGTGTGTTTCTCTGTATATGTGTGTGTGTTTCTCTGTATATGTGTGTGTGTTTCTCTGTGTATGTGTGTGTGTTTCTCTGTGTATGTGTGTGTGTTTCTCTGTATATGTGTGTGTGTTTCTCTGTATATGTGTGTGTGTGTTTCTCTGTATATGTGTGTGTGTGTTTCTCTGTATATGTGTGTGTTTCTCTGTATATGTGTGTGTTTCTCTGTGTATGTGTGTGTGTTTCTCTGTATATGTGTGTGTGTTTCTCTGTATATGTGTGTGTTTCTCTGTATATGTGTGTGTTTCTCTGTATGTGTGTGTGTGTGTTTCTCTGTATATGTGTGTGTGTTTCTCTGTATATGTGTGTGTGTTTCTCTGTATATGTGTGTGTGTTTCTCTGTATATGTGTGTGTGTTTCTCTGTATATGTGTGTGTGTTTCTCTGTATATGTGTGTGTGTGTTTCTCTCTGTGTGTGTGTGTGTGTGTGTGTGTGTGTGTGTGTGTGTGTGTGTGTGTGTGTGTGTGTGTGTGTTTCTCTGCGTATGTGTGTGTGTGTGTGTTTCTCTGCGTATGTGTGTGTTTCTCTGTATATGTGTGTGTTTCTCTGTATATGTGTGTGTTTCTCTGTGTATGTGTGTGTGTTTCTCTGTATATGTGTATGTGTGTGTGTGTGTTTCTCTGTATATGTGTGTGTTTCTCTGTATATGTGTGTGTTTCTCTGTATATGTGTGTGTGTTTCTCTGTATATGTGTGTGTGTTTCTCTGTATATGTGTGTGTTTCTCTGTATATGTGTGTGTGTTTCTCTGTATATGTGTGTGTGTTTCTCTGTATATGTGTGTGTGTTTCTCTGTGTGTGTGTGTGTGTGTGTGTGTGTGTGTGTGTGTGTGTGTGTGTGTTTCTCTGTGTGTGTGTGTGTGTATGTGTGTTTCTCTGTGTGTGTGTGTTTCTCTGTGTGTGTGTGTGTGTGTGTGTTTCTCTGTATGTGTGTGTGTGTGTGTGTGTGTTTCTCTGCGTATGTGTGTGTTTCTCTGCGTATGTGTGTGTTTCTCTCTGTGTGTGTGTGTTTCTCTGTGTGTGTGTGTGTGTGTGTGTGTGTTTCTCTGTGTGTGTGTGTGTGTGTGTGTGTTTCTCTGTGTGTGTGTGTTTCTCTGTGTGTGTGTGAACGAACATGTTTATAATGTCGTGTTGAGGTCTTCCATCAGACTCCCAGTTGGCTTAGTGTGAGATGTGTTGGTGTCATTAGGATATTAAGGCGAGTTTTCGCTGATATCAATTAAATTCACCTCTCACACCGAATTAATTATGTGTCAATGTTCCTTTGTTAACGTTGTCATGTTACATGCCAGAACATATGGTTTAGAATTATTTTGATAACGACTCATGAACCTGCTTGGCTCCAAAATGATCATGAAAGATGGAATGAAAGATGTAATGTCACACAAGATCAGAATCATTTTTACCTGCTTAGCTTTTCTTTAGAGCCTGTGGTGAATACCTGCATTGTGTCCACACTTTGCAGGGTTCTGTTCTGTCCCCAATAACATTTCTTCTTTTTATCAATGACTTTTTCTTCAACAAATAACCAAATACACACGTATGCTTATGATTTGACATGACATTCGTCCATGTATTGACCAACAAAATTGACCAACGGACACAATAGTTTAGTTAGTTTCTTAAAGTGTGATTACAAAGTTAGAAAATGTGGTCCCTCGCAGGTTATAAATCCTTACTTTTCTACCCGTGCGTGGTGTCTTTGTTGTAAACAGGCATTCTGGACGTATCCACAATAGCCAAGGAGTCTTTTTAAAAAATACAACGAAATCCAAGGTAAGTATTGTTTTTGTGTGTGAAGTGTGTGAAGTGTGTGAAGTGTGTGTGTTAGTCCCCTAAAACAGGTCCTGGTTTTGGTGCAACGAGACGTGCCACAGGGTACGAGGACGGTGAAGACTGTCGGCAATCACTGGTGCGATCAAGCATAGGTGGCTGTTGAAGGTGAGAGGTCACAGGTTCACACTAATTGCAAATTCATCTTTGCGAGCAACTCGAAAGGAACTTGCTTTGCTTGTTGAATAACTTTTGCATAGTTAACTTTGGCCTATAGTTATGTTGTTATATGTTTGTTTACTCATACATGTACGTGGCCGATATCCATATCCTTCCATTACTTAACAGGAATATGGGGAAAGCCAAGCCAAGGAAAACCTGTTCCATATGTCATCAACGAGGCCATAACAGATTAACCTGCGCAAGGAGACAACATGTAAGTTCATCAGCTCACGCTCCATACCTTACTGTAACGTGAACGATGCCTGGGAATACAAATATATAGTAATTGACATTCCACGTAAACAATGGTATTGTATGGTATCTGTCCTTTTTTTGTGGCTAACAAAACAAATGCATCTTTTGATGAAACCCAATTTCGCATAATAATTATGTGACTATCTCTGGTATTATTTACATTTATTGCAGGGTATCCCTCACGTGGATCCAACACATCAAGAACCGCAAGCTGTGGACATCGAGGCATCAACATCTATACCTCACGTGCATCCAACACATGATGAACCACAAGCTATGGACATCGAGGCAACAACATCTATACCTAACGTGGATCCAGCATTTGGAATGCAAATAAATACATTGCAGGTGACCCGTCGTTGGCCTGTGTAAATGCAGAGCGGGGTCGGTCGGTCGGTCGATGATACAACCTGCAAATTATGTTATAAAAGTCAACATTTTCTTCTATCTGTTATTTCACCTACCTGAATGCTGCAGCCCCTATTAATGTATTTATTTATTTATTTACTATAAAGGTAAAACAACTAGCTCTGATTGCATTTCAGCAACATTTCATTCCCGTTACACGTTACATGTTACACGTGCATGATATGATGGACGTGTCAACCAAACATTGCTGCAAACGACATGAAACAAAGTACGTTCTATAATGGCGTTGTTTCACTTTGCTTTGCAGGTGCCGACAAATGGTGACCCGACGCACGTACTTACACATGTGCATGAAGTTGAGCAGCATATTGCTCAGGTATTTATTATTGATGTGTACTTATGTTCTTTCTATTGATATTTTTATATCACTGTTACGACTATTGATTACACGACCTGACTAATTTGCCCGTGTGTTAGTGTAACCTATCATGGCGTTGTTTCACTTTGCTTTGCAGGTGCCGACACATGGTGACCCGACGCACGTACTTACACATGTGCGTGAAGCTGAGCAGCATATTGCTCAGGTATTTAATATTGACGTATAATTATGTTGTTTCTATTGATATTTTTATATCACTGTTACGACTATTGATTACACGACCTGACTAACTTGCCCGTGTGTTAGTGTAAGTTATCATGGCGTTGTTTCACTTTGCTTTGCAGGTGCTGACACATGGTGACCCGATGCACGTACTTACTCATGTGCATGAGGCTCAGCAGCATATTGCTGAGGTATTTATTATTGACGTATAATTATGTAGTTTATATTGATATTTTTATATCACTGTTACGACTATTGATTGCACGACCTGACTAACTTGCCCGTGTGTTACTTATCATTATCATGGTGTTGTTTCACTTTGCTTTCCAGGTGCCTACACAACATAATGGTGACCCGACGCACTTACTTACTCATGTGCGTGAAGCTGAGCAGCAAGTTTCTCAGGTAATGAGTTTACGTCGTCATTATGTCTACTAAATGTCATAATGAAAAATAAAGATACTTTGAAAGAACACACAACACAAACACAACACAGATGTTGAATAAATAAATATATGTCCTATCAATGGCAATGGTAGTTAGTAATGCTTTGCTTTGTTTGATGTTGCCTATATATTAAACTAGGTTGCTCTTCCTTTCATTTGTTCCAGGTCAATGATGGAGGACATTCCAGCATTGCTGCTCGACCTGTACGTCGTCCAACATGTGCATTGTGTCACAGAAATGGAACAGAGCTGTTTGACTTTGTGGAACATCCAATTCCAGACAACATTGTTCGACGAAAGCACGGGGATATGCCGAACATCAATGCTGACGCTGTTGTATGCTGGCACTGTCATCAATATATCAACAGGGACACCGACATTCATGCGAAAAACGCCTGGCTTTTTGCATGGCCAGCTGTTCTGTGGACATACCTGTCGGGAAAGAAGCCAGTGGATCCATCAAAATTCTCTGCACTGCTATCGGACGAGCTACGTGAGATGTGGAAACAAATGCTGCTTGACAACGATGTGTCGCGGCCTGTTAAGCAATCGTTAGCCGCCAAGAAACCCATCTTCACTGATATCACGAAGCAACTGCGTGAATTTGATCACATGCTGCATGTCGATGGACCACGTCTTCTCCAGATGCAGACTCTGCTCAACAAAACGGCCTTTCCAACGGTCGTGTGCCCCATGGGGTGTAACCTGTTCGTGGACGACTTGTTGTGGGAGCGTGCCGAACTGTTGCCCTTGCACCACTACTTGAAAACCTTCATCCCATCGTTCAACGGCTTCAAAGCGGATGCCACCTACCTCACAGGTGCGAGACCCAACTGGCCATACAAGACAAAGGACCTAAAGTGGTACGTTTCACCCGCTTTGGTCATGGATACGACACGTGGCCTGTGTCTTGTGACGTGCTCAAAAAGTGTGCACGCAGGAGGTGACCATCAATACCTCCACGTTCCGACACATCCAATCCTCGGGCACATACCAACAACATATCCTGACCACATGGCACCGGCGGTGGTGACTCCAAACTTTGTGAGAGTTGGACATACGAGGCAGTACAACACATCGTACAACGTGGTGAAACAACAAGGCGATGGACGAGGACTGTCAACATTCTCGCTGAGAACAAAATCGCCACGAGGTACAATGCAGCAACACGAGTCGCAAGCTTGCTCTCTGACACTACACGAGCGATCCGATGTCCGACACTTCATGTGTCAATCGCAGACATACGGGCGCAAGTACGTGAGGAACGTGATGCAGCGATTCCCACCACCGGTGCAGCAACACGTCGCAAAGCATTCGAGATCCGGAACGTACATCCATGTCGGTGATGCTTATGAAATGGCAAAAGCGTTCCACTCCCGGCAAACTGTCATTGGGGAGGAGGCGGAGGACAACGATGCACGGCAGCAGCAAGTTGCCGCTGACGACGATGTCCGGAGCAAGACGGATGGAACCGCTGCCTGTCTCGTTGTGGTTCACAGCGTGCAACACAAAGGGCACCCCCCGTTCAATGTACCGTACGTGCAACGGCGAAGGCCTCACTGCGATTACTCAGCTGGACGGGCCCTTGTGTGTGCATTGCATTGCATAGTCCACTGTCGGCCACTACACAGACTACTGGTCCGAGCGACGTTGCAACTTCGAGCGGATCCAATCATCATCACGCTACAATCGCTGTGCGTTCGCTTGTGCAACTACATGCAAGGGACCTTCATAAATCAGTACCCTTCTCCAAAGTTGCTGGCAATAGATGCATCTGTTGAAAATGCATACCTTCAGCCGCACCATACACTGGTTGAAAGGAAGATTGCAACCCTGCTTTGTCACCATTGCTCAAGGGTTTCCCATCACCATTTGCATCGGAATGAAGATATCGATGTGTCCACCATCCTATCAGCTACTGACAACGATGTGGTGATACTGACGAGGCACGTGTACACAACAGAGGCTGAACACACGGGAGCAGCACGCCGCATAAGGGTCGCCGAACTACCATTACAATCTGCGGATACGAAATGGTCGTTGCTTCTGGCCCTTACTGTTCATTCTCCTGTTGAAACACCCTACACCGTGGACGTTGCATTCAGATGGACCAGTACCCATGGCTGGCAGAATCTGACAACAGCACAAACTGAAGCACCAGCACCAGTGCACGATGTCGGGAAAATGGCTCTCGTGATATATGCCAGAGACAACAGTGACAACTCCCTAGCTCGGAATGAAGCTATCAATTGGTGCGGTGGACAAACAAAACTGCGCTGTGCGAACCATCCCGACATACTCCTGATCAGAGAGCATGGAAAAACGGGTTATCGCTGCTGCTACGGACACTGCAAAACTCCTCTGCGTTGGCGCTGTCCTCACGGAATACCCAAATACCAATGTGACACTGGACTCTGCCTAAAACATGCGAAACAACTTTTGCGTGACGACGCTGCATGTGGTTTGATCCGACAGCGTGACGACGCCGACACCGATGATCTCCCCGTCCAGGGCGAGGGTGGTGCCTCCATCAACGACGACAGGAACGTCCCCGGTGCCGCTGCTGATGACCTCAGAAACCCGGTGATGATGCCCGGTGATGTCATTGATCCTGAAGACGAGCCTCAAGATGCTGTTGAAGCAGCCGACATGTACGTCATTGCTGGAGACGACTTCCCGGATGACGCGCCAACATTGACCACATCATCTACACTCGTGCCGCTGTACATGTCGGAAACGTCACATGCCACACTCTCGACTCTGGGTCACTTCGTACTCAACGACTACCTGAGAGTGATGACACGAGCAAGCTACGCCAGAAAACCGGCTGTGGCAACGCAGCAAGTCCTTCAACACATCTGTGCGGTGACACCAGGAGACACGATCCCACTGCTGTATCCGGAGGGTGTGTTATTCCCAACAATTTTCTGGTCGTCGGTGGGACAGTCGATCATCGGAGCACTGCCCTCTGCTCTGTATACAAAACTGGAGAGACGTCATGGAGGACAAACGGCCACGTTGCAAGATCACATGTGCGTTCGTTTACGCGACAACTCTCTGCTTACGTCGCACGACTGTGAATACTTGCAATGGACCTTTGACGTTTTGCTGAACCATCAGCTCAACTACAACTCTGCTGTCGTCGCTGTGAAAAAAGGCCTGGAACACCTACGTCCTCCAAACATCGGATTCAGCAGCAACACAGAAACCTGCATGAAGTTTGATGAACTCGACGGCAGACAACAAGTCAACCGACTTGCTGCATTGATGAAAGACATGGGCGGATTTGATTACTTCATCACCGCGACCTGCAATGACAGCAAAACCTTTGGAGTGGCACCCATCACACGAGCTATCGAGGAGCTGTATCGTCGCAATTTCAAGAACCCACATCACGTGAACGTCGAGCACATCCATCAGTCCTACTGCGTCATCATGTGCAGAGCGTGGGAGAGAACCAGCCGCTACTTTCTACATTGGCTGGAGCACAGCCCAGAACAACCGTGTGGAGAGGTGCAGACGCTGTGGGCCCGCTACGAGTTTCAGTCGACCGGCAGTCCTGGTAATCGGCCCCATATCCATGGCTTTCTCAAGGTCAAGAACGAGGACGAAAAGACAAAACTCAGCCGGATACGATGTCAGATCTCGCACATCTTCAGCAAAAGTGCTCGTATGACCATGAGGTGTTTACTGGAAGACGGCTTCGTCGAAACCTTTGACGACTACTGTGACATGTACGCTCTGTGCATGAAAGTACAGGTGCATGACTGCAGCCACGCACAAAACCGGTGTCAGAGGAAAATGGCCAACGGTACCTGGAAGTGTCGTGTTCAACAACACCCACCTTCGTTCGAGTACGACTTTGATGAACGACCAAACCTGTACGATCCAGATGTCCTGAAATTGTTGGAAGAGCTCGGACTGGCAAAACGAGATGTTTTTGGGAGGTTGAAAGTGCCCAGAACGCTGGCTGGAGGAAAATACACTTACCCGGCTCAACCCAAGGAAACCTTCGTCCCCACGATACCACGATTCTGGCTCGCTCTGCAATCCTGCACCAACGTTCAGCTGTGTGACACACGATTCCAAGTGGCCTATGTGTGCAAGTATGCTGCCGGTGTGGATGAGAAGAGACAAGCTGATTTCAAAAGCACCAGCGGCAGCAGCAGCAGCAGCGAGGACACGCCACACGACACGGTTGACGTGCGGCTCGGTGACCTCAGCAATACAAAAACCTCTGGACAAACGATGAAGACCACCAAGCCTGGAGGAGAACATATGGCGAAGGAAATTGGTTTGCCCGAGATGATGTGGCACAGTCTCCGGCTGCCTTTCATCACGACCAATGTGGAATACACACACGTGTCGACACAAGCACCAGAGTATCGTTCGGCTGTGACAAAACGACGTGGGGGACAGCATGTGGACGACATAGGTATGCAGAATTGACGTGTGATGTACATAATTAATGATGTGCATGGAATAGGTGAACGTTTTTTGATGAAATGGTTTTTTTGTAACATTTTCAAATAAAACCTATATCATTTTATAAAGGACATTGATTTGTCATGAGTGCAGAAAAGTATTTTGTATTGAAATTATATTTAACTTGATGCAATGAGAGTTAAACAAACCATGCCGTTCATTTTGAAACACCCTTTTCTTGCAGCAGGAGGAGCGGGAGCAGCAGGAGGGACACCGGAAGCAGTGCAAGCACGACGAGGACTCCCAGCATGGCGACAGTTTACATACAACCAGACCATCGTCATTCAGCAACTGCTCGACGGGTACTACTACCTCGACAGCACCTGGAAGTTCTCCGTTCGCCCACCAGAGTTGATGCTGTTTGATGATCTGCACTCCTACAGCCGGTGGTTCTGCATGAAAACGTGCAAGCGGTACGACATCGACGCCGACCTCGCCTCATGTCCCTGGATCAGCGGGAACACGCAACGAATACGCCTGCGCCAAGCACATGTAAAGGACGCTGTGGCATTCGTGGAACAACAAAGGCAAAGTGACATCCCTTCACGTGCTGAACAGGCTGCTCAAATGTACCGGGCCATATTCGCTCCCCTACAAGCTGAACACGACGGTGCTGCTGGTGGTGAAAAGTCCAACTTTTACCACAAATTCGTCGACGTCACCAAAGTGCAGAACAACATCGTGGTCTTCACAGCCGTGACACCATTTGTGTTGCCAAGTTTCCTCGTCCATCTCCTGCTCAGCATGGGCAAATTCAACACAGAGGTTGATCTGTACTCCTGCCCTGAACTGAAAAGTGCTTTTGTAAAAGCTGGCCTGATTCCTGACGGAGTAACTGACGTTGCGAGTATTCACCAACTGGCACGCAGATACATCGAAGAACAACTCATGTGGCTCCCAATCGGAACGAGACAGTTCCAAAGGATTTTGCGTGTGGTGGTGGCCGGATTGAAGCGTTTCTTCCTGGACGGCGACTTCATCTATGAAGCAATGCCTCTGGCAACAGACGCAGCCATCAGCGAAACGGCCAATGCACAACTACAGCAGCTGGAAACGAGTCGACGACACGCAGCGGTGGATGCCCTGAGTCTTCAGAACCTGCCCAACTTTCCTGACCCTGCAGCACTGAAGTCTGGCATACCTGTGCATTACTCACCTGTTCTCCAGCAAGCAGAAAACCAATCGGACGAGTCGTTGGAGGAGCAGCGAATCGCCCTCGGCAACGCAGTGGCAGCGATTGACGCGCTCCAACACACAGGCGATGCGTCCGTTCGGTTCCCTCTGTTCGTCGGTGGTCCTGGAGCAGGCAAAACCTTTCTGCTCCTGGTGTCGCAAGTGTACGCCATGTCGCTGGGATTCAACACACTTCTCGTGGCATATACATCTGAACGTGCTCGATGTCTCGGTGGTGAACACCTCCATCTAATTACTGGCATGCCGGTGGTGGATCTTGGAACACGCACGGTACGACGAATTGCAGAACAATGCCTGCACAACCTGGCCAGGTCCCCACTGAAAATGCAGGCTCTGCGACGCATCAAGATCATGTTCGTCGAAGAGATTGGCTTGATTCCCGGCGAATTGTTCGCCGTTCTGGACATGGTCATGCGGAAGCTCAACGCAAGCCCCGTGCCGTTCGGTGGAACTCTAATTGTGGCCACGGGTGACCACCATCAGCTGGCACCGATCAAAGGACAGGCCATATGGACCAGTTGCTACATGCTGACCACTTTTCGCATCCTCATCCTACAACATTACGTGCGCTGCAGCCGTGACCATCAGCTACGCCGTCTGATTGAAATGATGCGACGTAACAACCTGGGCGATGCAGACATCGACGAATTCTGCAACATCATGCGACGGCGTTGTGTTCCTCGGCAATTTGTTCAAACATGGACGGAAGTGCCGGCGGACGTATTGCGAGTGTTCGGGAAGAAGCAAGCCGTGGATGTGGCGGTGGAACAATTCCTGAAAAACAAACGCAGCGACAGAACACTACACTCTGCAACGTATGCTGCTGTCGATGAGGTCGAAACCACAAATGGGAACTGGCAACCAGCAAACCTCAACATCAGTCGGAAGCTGAACTACTCCTGCTCCGAACAGCATCAGCTACTCCTGTATGAAGGTGCAATTATGCGGCTGACATACAACAACACAGCAAACACTCAACATGTCCCACGGTTTTCACAAGGACAATTGTGCCTGGTGCGGCAGATACCCCTCATGGACAAGGGTGTCGTGCCAGCCGCGCAGCCCCAGCTGCAGCAACAACGTGTCAGGATCACCCTCATCCCGGTGGGACAGACACCTGCGAACCTTGCAAACATTCCTGCAGAATGGAGAACATTCAGCATTGCTCGGAGATACTCGGTGCCAAGCATCGTCGGCCGCAGAATGACGAAGGGTCGAAGATACCAGTGGCCACTGTGTTATTTTGTGGCCACGACCATCCACAAAGTCATCGGCCAAACGTGCGTTCGCATGGCCACACAGATCAGCCAGCGAGAAAGCATGTATCGACTGTGGTCTCCCGAAATGCTGTTGGTGGTTCTCAGTCGTGTGCGCAGCCTGGCGGACATTATCTTTGTCGGAGACGTGGAGGACACGATGACAGCCATACGAACGCTTCTGAGGCAACCCTCCGACCTCAGGGCACTCATAGATGGATTGCTGCAAAGCCTCAACGTTCTCCACAATCCCATCCGTGTGGTCAACAGGGTGTTCAAACAACAACTCGTGAACTTGAACACAGACGACGGATTCGTGTACCTGCTTGTGAGCACCAAGGACACCGAAGTCTTCTTTATCGGTGAAACGTGTCGTCTGAGGAGACAGCTCACTGACCACAATACAGGACAAGGATTCAAGTTCACAATGGACATGCACTACCGACCCTGGGGACTCTACGTCCTTGTCACCGGTTTCACCGCGGCTGGCAGCGACCAGCAAAACCAGCAACAACGGCAAATCTTTGAGCGCAGATGGCGCAAAGCCATTGCACGACTTCGCCACAAGAACACCACGGCGATTCGACGTGTCGGCTACCAGCTCTTCATCAAATGCCAACGCACAAACAGCGAGTTGATGTGGATCAATTGTGGGACTGTAACGACACACCAAGAGGTGCAAGATCTTCACGAACATCTCATGGTAGCAGAACCTACAAGACCAAGTCTATTCCCCATCACGTCTGTGCTGCGAGTGAACGACCCACCCCCATTGCCTCAGTGACTGAGTTAATGGCCTCCGCAAATGACATTGTAAGGGTGAGCCTTGAGGGATTTGGTGTGATACTATGCGTGTGTGACTAAACCCTCTTGGCAAGCTCACAGCGGAGATGTCTTACCTTACTTATTTGAGCACATATAACGAACTGCCATAATCCACCAAAGGCATTTATTTTTTTTCCTTGTTACAATACACCAAGGTTTTTTTTTTTTTTTCCTTGGTACAAGAGAGAGAGTAATGGCCTCCGCAAATGACATTGTAAGGGTGAGCCTTGAGGGATTTGGTGTGATACTATGCGTGTGTGACTGAACCCTCTTGGCAAGCTCACAGCGGAGATGTCTTACCTTACTTATTTGAGAACATATAACGAACTGCCATAATCCACCAAAGGTTTTTTGATTTTTTTTCCTTGGTACAATACACCAAGGTTGTTTTTTATTTTTTCCTTTGGTACAAGAGGTTTTTCTTTTTTTTCCCTTGGTACAATACACCAAGGTTTTTATTTTTTTCCCTTGATACAAGAGAGAGAGTAATGGCCTCCGCAAATGACATTGTAAGGGTGAGCCTTGAGGGATTTGGTGTGATACTATGCATGTGTGACTGAACCCTCTTGGCAAGCTCACAGCGGAGATGTCTTACCTTACTTATTTGAGAACATATAACGAACTGCCATAATCCACCAAAGGTTTTTTGATTTTTTTCCCTTGGTACAATACACCAAGGTTGTTTTTTATTTTTTCCTTTGGTACAAGAGAGGTTTTTCTTTTTTTTCCCTTGGTACAATACACCAAGGTTTTTATTTTTTTCCCTTGATACAAGAGAGAGAGTAATGGCCTCCGCAAATGACATTGTAAGGGTGAGCCTTGAGGGATTTGATGTGATACTATGCGTGTGTGACTGAACCCTCTTGGCAAGCTCACAACGGAGATGTCTTACCTTACTTATTTGAGCACATATAACGAACTGCCATAATCCACCAAAGGTTTTTTGTTTTTTTCCTTGGTACAATACACCAAGGTTTTTTAATTTATTTTTCCTTGGTACAAGAGAGAGTAATGGCCTCCACAACTGACATATGTAAGGGTGAGCCTTGAGGGAGTTGGGGTGATGCGACGCGTATGTGACTGAACCCCTCTGGGCAAGCTCACACCGGAATGTCTTACTTGTATGTGCACAAACAACGAACTTTGTGTTATCACAAAATCACTTTTATTGCATGTGTTTAGAATGCCAATGTCATGATCAGCAATGTCATTCTGATTCGTTCTGTTGTGCTCTGGAAATAAAACCATCTTTGAAAAATATTTGCATTGTCACTTCTATATCTTTCAATAAATAGTGTGTACAAAATCACTTTTATTGCATGTGTTTAAAATGCTAATGTCATGATCAACGTTTTGAACAACTCTCCCGAAAATTCTGCGCACCTTTTAATTCTCGTGATGTCGTCGACATGCCGTGAGACTTTGTTTTCAATGGTAGATAGGTACGCCGCTTGGTTTCAGTTGTTTCTTGAAGGAAACTTCTCTTTTCGAGAAGAGGAAGAAGTTGTTTCTTGGGTTTATTGATCTGGAGAAAGCATTCGATAGGGTTCCACGTGAAGTCGTGACATGGGCATTGAGGAGGTTAGGTGTGGAGGAAAGTGCACCTTGCTGTATGAGACGGTTATACTGGACAAGGTGAGTATATTGTCATGCGACTCCGGTTAATACCAGAAGGTCACGGATAGGCCTAAACGGTTTTATTGGAGGCGCCGACTGTAATGACATTGTGTCTAAGTTGAACCCAGGTGTTATGCTGTCTCCAACCACTGAGAGGCTTCTATAAGAACGTGGACGAACATCGCTCCGAGGACATTCCTGTGACAATTTGAGATGGTTTGTTCATGTGTGGAGGAAGAATGAAAGTAACTGGTTGAGAAGAGTGGTGGAAATGAATGTAGAGGGCGGGGAATGTTCTGTGTGTGTTCTGATGTGGTCCTTCAGAGGGACGGGTGTTGTCCAATCACAGTTGTGCTCTGACGGATGGTACTTTCCTTATTTTTTTCAAGATATTCCGCTCACAATGTTCAGACGTATATATGGTGGCGGCCATCTTGGATTTTGACGTGGCGACCCAATTTACGATAACCTTCTTGCTTATGCCTCGGTACACCCACGCACCGAATTAGAAGTTGGTGCTTTGCCTATTTTTCAAGATATTCCGCTCACAATGTTCAGACGTATATATGGTGGCGGCCATCTTGGATTTGACGTGGCGACCCAATTTACGATAGCCTTCTTCCTTATGCCTAGGTACACCCACGCACCGAATTAGGAGTTGGTGCTTTGCCTATTTTTCAAGATATTCTGCTCATGAGGTTCAGACCTATATATGGTGGCGGCCATCTTGGATTTTGACGTGGCGACCCAATTTACGATAGCCTTCTTCCTTATGCCTCGGTACACCCACGCACCAAATTAGAAGTTGGTGCTTTGCCTATTTTTCAAGATATTCCACTCACAATGTTCAGACATATATATGGTGGCGGCCATCTTGGATTTTGACGTGCAGACCCAATTTTCGACAGCGTTCTTCCTTGTGCCTAGATACACGCACACACCAAGTTAGAAGTTTCTACTTCGCTTATTTTTCAAGATATGCAGGTTGCAAGGTCAGACATATATATGGTGGCGGCCATCTTGGATTTTGACGTGGCGACCCAATTTTCGAAGGCTTTCTTCCTTGTGCCTAGATACACGCACACACCAAGTTAGAAGTTTCTACTTCGCTTATTTTTCAAGATATGCAGGTTGCAAGGTTCAGACATACATGTTGGCGGTCATCTTGGATTTTGCCGTGGCGACCCAATTTTCAATAGCTGGCGCATGCGCAGATGGGCTGCACTGCGATGCCACTGAAAAGCGGCCGAGAAAACCGCGCATGCGCAGATCGCGGACATGATTCATTTCGAATTTCCATCTTTATTTAATTTCCGAAAAGACGTCTGCATTCGACAATCGCGTGATGACGTCACGACGTAAATGAATTTCTTCATATAACTTCAGATCCGCTGGATGGATTTTGACGAAATAAAGGGCATCGTGTAGGCCATTTAAATGCGCAAATTTCGAGACCACTTGTGACCATGACAGCCATTTCCTTCTCGCACAGCACCAAACATTCTTGTGCGTCAATCCCGTCAACCCTGCGCATGCGCAGGTGGTGCGACAGTCGTTTGCCGAAGCACTTGAACATTTAACGCTGAAAAATCGCGCATGCGCAAATGGTAGCGCTGGAGCGCAAGGTCACGTGTGCACGCGTACATAATATGTGGATGGATATTTGCGCATGCGCAAATGGTCGCGCTGGAGCGCAAGGTCACGTGTGCACGCTTACGTAACTTACGTACGCGCTTTGATGGGCGGGGCGAACGGTGTTCACGAATGGTAAAATGCGGAAGCGCTGGAAGCGTATGCGAAGCTGTCGCACGATCTCCTGTCATGGTCCACAAGATTATCACAGAGAGGTGCAGCTTCCAGCGTTTCGAGATATGATCCAGACCTAACTTTTGAGACCGGTCCCAGCGTTCTAGGCCCCGTGGTTGGTTCAGACGGACCCGACAATGGACGTGTTGGATTTTACCGCGAGCCGATTCGAACGCCGACGTGCCGGCGAACAAAACCGGTCATATCTTTTGAACGCGTGGCTCGATTTTTACAAAATAAACTTTTTCTTGAAGGGCTGAACCGTGCGCTCAAAACGATACCGAGTTTGACCCTGAGAGAGCCGTTTTGCGCCGGCAAAGGCGCCTTGCGTGACGTGAGGACCATGTCGTGCTGCATAGATTATCATAAATTATCATATCATTATCGGCGGCGCGATCCGTGACGTCACGGCTCACTTAATTGCAATTATCTCCGCTATTCCTTGGCCGAATCGAACCGGGAAACAAGTATGTTGTATAATATTCGGATGCGCACGTTTCAAGCCCGGTTTGAGCTTCCGCAGTTACGTGGTTCTCGAGATAGCCGTTTGGGCGCCCAAACCCTTAGTGTTTTCCTCTGTGAGTTCTATGAGCGGTTTCGGGCCTGGACTATGTTGGTGAAGATGCGAGGGGGCGGGATTTTGCTTCTGGGTGACTTCGTCACGATTCGTGATTGTTTCTCCGCCCTTTACAACCAGAAGACACGACACCCAACGTACTATGAAATGTGTGTGTGTGGGCCCAGGAAAGGGCCTGAAATCACTCCTGGGGGGAGTCCTAATGGGGGCGACAGGCCCCGGGGGTGGGTGGCACAAAACACACTCGACGCGTGCCCACGTGTGCCCGTGCGTGTGGAAAATATCGGGTGGGTGCCCACCGCACCGACGCGCGTGACAAATAATCGAACGCATGGCAAGGTCCTTTTGAGGGACGCTAAAGACGATTGTGCTTGGCTTGTGCTTGTGCTGTGTGTGTGCTGAAAATGGAAACGTTAAAAACGTAGTTAGATTTAGTGAACCCGAAATGCTGTTTTGTTATTTAAAAAAAAAAAAATATCCACTCCACACGAAAGGCTAAAGTGCTTTTTAAAAGACCTATGGTATACGGTGTGGTATCGTGCGATACACCGTGGATGGAACGTCGTTACGTGTGCGTATACGTGCTTCCATTCCACAAACCGAACTTGCGACGGGTACGTATTTATGGATGCGGCGTACGATGCGATAAACAATAAAATGCCCCTGCCGGTGTTACGTGGTGTGGCACGGTGTGTGTTGGTCCCTTCCTCGTTATACGTTATTTATGGCATGACGTACGTGCTGGTTTTCGTGCGGGATCACAAAAATCGATGTGCTTCCGTCGCGTACGTATGGATGCGTCGCTGAAAAACATTTCTTTTTTTTAAACTTGGAATCTCAAAAACATTCGTTTCGACCGTCGATGATGGTAGGGACTCGACCTCGTGGTCACCGACGGTGTCGTCAGCTTATCGTGTTAGGGGACGAAAACACGGGGGGGCTCGAGGCCGCGCGTTCGCCGACGCCCGGACCGACGGTCCGTGCTCTTCTGCGCCGAGCCGGGGCGAGCGCGGGTCTCGTGGGGCGCGGCGCCGGAGAGGTGCGCCGGTGCGTGCTCGTGGTGCGAGGCGTGGTGCGGCGCGTGGGCGCCCCGCCGAAAACACGCGCGCCTTCGCTTTTCCCTGTGCCTGCCTTTACGCCCTCCGGTGAAACCTCCGGGCCGTAAAGGCAGGAGCGTGGCTTCGGACGGAGACCCGAAAGTGGAAAAGTCGGTTTTTTTTTCGAAGGGTTCGCTACGATATGATGTTTCGCTCACGAGGTTCGGACGTACGTGGCGCCGGCCGTCTTGGGTTTTGACGTGGCGACCCGATTTACGACGGCGTTCTTCCTTATGCCGAGATACACCCACGCACCGAATTAGAAGTCGGTACCTTGCTTATCTTTCGAGATATTCCGCTCACGAGGTTCGGACGTATATATGGTGGCGGCCATCTTGGAGTTGACGTGGCGACCCGATTTTCAACTGCGTTCTTCCTTATGCCTAGATACACCCACGCACCGGATTAGAAGTTGGTTCTTTGCTTATTTTTCGAGATATTCCGCTCACGAGGTTCAGACGTAGATATGGTGGCGGCCATCTTGGATTTTGACGTGGCGACCCAATTTACGATAACCTTCTTCCTTATGCCTCGGTACACCCACGCACCGAATTAGAAGTTGGTGCTTTGCCTATTTTTCAAGATATTCCGCTCACAATGTTCAGACGTATATATGGTGGCGGCCATCTTGGATTTGACGTGGCGACCCAATTTTCGACAGCGTTCTTCCTTATGCCTAGGTACACCCACGCACCTAATTAGAAGTTGGTGCTTTGCCTATTTTTCAAGATATTCCACTCACGATGTTCAGACATATATATGGTGGCGGCCATCTTGGATTTTGACGTGGCGACCCAATTTTCAAGAGCATTCTTCCTTGTGCCTAGATACACGCACACACCAAATTAGAAGTTTCTACTTCGCTTATTTCTCAAGATATGCAGGTTGCAAGGTCAGACATATATATGGTGGCGGCCATCTTGGATTTTGACGTGGCGACCCAATTTACGACAGCCTTCTTCCTTATGCCTCGGTACACCCACGCACCAAATTAGAAGTTGGTGCTTTGCCTATTTTTCAAGATATTCCACTCACAATGTTCAGACATATATATGGTGGCGGCCATCTTGGATTTTGACGTGCAGACCCAATTTTCGATAGCGTTGTTCCTTGTGCCTAGAAACACGCACACACCAAGTTAGAAGTTTCTACTTCGCTTATTTTTCAAGATATGCAGGTTGCAAGGTTCAGACATACATGTTGGCGGCCATCTTGGAGTTTGCCGTGGCGACCCAATTTTCAATAGCTGGCGCATGCGCAGATGGGTTGCACTGCGATGCCACTGAAAAGCGACTGAGAAAACCGCGCATGCGCAGATCGCGGACATGATTCATTTCGAATTTCCATCTTTATTTAATTTCCGAAAAGACGTCTGTATTCGACAATCGCGCGATGACGTCACGACGTAAATGAATTTCTTCATATAACTTCAGATCCGCTGGATGGATTTTAACGAAATAAACGGCATCGTGTAGGGCATTTAAATGCGCAAATTTCGAGACCACTTGTGACCATGACAGCCATTTCCTTCTCGCACAGCACCAAACATTCTAATACGTCAATCCCGTCAACCCTGCGCATGCGCAGGTGGTGCGACAGTCGTTTGCCGAAGCACTTGGACATTTAACGCTGAAAAAATCGCGCATGCGCAAATGGTAGCGCTGGAGCGCAAGGTCACGTGTGCACGCGTACGTAATATGTGGATGGATATTTGCGCATGCGCAAATGGTCGCGCTGGAGCGCAAGGTCACGTGTGCACGCTTACGTAACTTACGTACGCGCTTTGATGGGCGGGGCGAACGGTGTTCACGAAATGCTAAAATGCGGAAGCGCTGGAAGCGTATGCGAAGCTGTCGCACGATCTCCTGTCATGGTCCACAAGATTATCACAGAGAGGTGCAGCTTCCAGCGTTTCGAGATATGATCCAGACCTAACTTTTGAGACCTGTCCCAGCGTTCTAGGCCCCGTGGTTGGTTCAGACGGACCCGACGATGGACGTGTTGGATTTTACCGCGAGCCGATTCGAACGCCGACGTGCCGGCGAACAAAACCGGTCATATCTTTTGAACGCGTGGCTCGATTTTTACAAAATAAACTTTTTCTTGAAGGGCTGAACCGTGCGCTCAAAACGATAGTAATGGCGACCGGGAAATGTTTTGTTTTGCGCCGCAAAGGCGCCTTGTGTGACGTGAGGACGATCTCGTGCTGCATAAATTATCATATCATTACCGCCGGCGCGATCCGTGACGTCACGGCTCACTTAATTGCAATTATCTCCGCTATTCCTTGGCCGAATCGAACCGGGAAACAAGTATGTTGTATAATATTCGGATGCGCACGTTTCAAGCCCGGTTTGAGCTTCCGCAGTTACGTGGTTCTCGAGATAGCCGTTTCACCGCCCAAACTCTATAGTGTTTTCCTCTGTAAGTTCTATGAGCGGTTTCGGGCCTGGACTATGTTGGTGAAGATGCGAGGGGGCGGGCTTTTGCTTCTGGGTGACTTCGTCACGATAACGTGATTATTTCTCCGCCCTTTACAACCAGAAGACACGACACCCATACAACCGGAGGAATGTGCTGTGTGTGGGCCCAGGAAAGGGCCTGAAATCACTCCTGGGGGGAGTCCTAATGGGGGCGACAGGCCCCGGGGGTGGGTGGCACAAACAAAACACACTCGACGCGCCCCACGTGTGCCCGTGGGTGTGGAAAACAGGGTGGGTGCCCACCGCGCCGACGCGCGTGACAAAAAATCGAACGCATGGCACGGTCCTTTTGAGGGACGCTAAAGACGATTGTGCTTGGCTTGTGCTTGTGCTGTGTGTGTGCTGAAAATGGAAACGTTAAAAAACGTAGTTAGATTTAGTGAACCCGAAATGCTGTTTTGTTATTTAAAAAAAATAAATTATCCACTCCAAACGAAAGGCTAAAGTGCTTTTAAAAAGACCTATGGTATACGGTGTGGTATCGTGCGATACACCGTGGATGGAACGTCGTTACGTGTGCGTATACGTGCTTCCATTCCACAAAACGAACTTGCGACGGGTACGTATTTATGGATGCGGCGTACGATGCGATAAACAATAAAATGCCCCTGCCGGTGTTACGTGGTGTGGCACGGTGTGTGTTGGTCCCTTCCTCGTTACACGTTATTTATGGCATGACGTACTTGCTGGTTTTCGTGCGGGATCACAAAAATCGATGTGCTTCCGTCGCGTACGTATGGACGTGTCGCTGAAAAACATTTCTTTTTTTTAAACTTGGAATCTCAAAAACATTCGTTTCGACCGTCGATGATGGTAGGGACTCGACCTCGTGGTCACCGAGGGTGTCGTCAGCTTATCGTATTAGGGGACGAAAACACGTGGGGGCTCGAGGCCGCGCGTTCGCCGACGCCCGGACCGACGGTCCGTGCTCTTCTGCGCCGAGCCGGGGCGAGCGCGGGTCTCGTGGGGCGCGGCGCCGGAGAGGTCCGCCGGTGCGTGCTCGTGGTGCGAGGCGTGGTGCGGCGCGTGGTCGCCCCGCCGAAAACACGTGCGCCTTTGCTTTTCCCTGTGCCTGCCTTTACGCCCTCCGGTGAAACCTCCGGGCCGTAAAGGCAGGAGCGTGGCTTCGGACGGAGACCCGAAAGTGGAAAAGTCGGTTTTTTTTTCGAAGGGTTCGCCACGATATGATGTTTCGCTCACGAGGTTCAGACGTACGTGGCGGCGGCCGTCTTGGGTTTTGACGTGGCGACCCGATTTACGACGGCGTTCTTCCTTATGCCGAGATACACCCACGCACCGAATTAGAAGTCGGTACCTTGCTTATCTTTCGAGATATTCCGCTCACGAGGTTCGGACGTATATATGGTGGCGGCCATCTTGGAGTTGACGTGGCGACCCGATTTACAACGGCGTTCTTCCGTATGCCGAGATACACCCACGCTCCGAATTAGAAGTCGGTACTTTGCTTATTTTTCCAGATATTCCGCTCACGAGGTTCAGACGTATATATGGTGGCGGCCATCTTGGATTTGACGTGGCGACCCAATTTACGATAACCTTCTTCCTTATGCCTCGGTACACCCACGCACCGAATTAGAAGTTGGTGCTTTGCCTATTTTTCAAGATATTCCGCTCACAATGTTCAGACGTATATATGGTGGCGGCCATCTTGGATTTGACGTGGCGACCCAATTTTCGACATCGTTCTTCCTTATGCCTAGGTACACACACGCACCTAATTAGAAGTTGGTGCTTTGCCTATTTTTCAAGATATTCCACTCACAATGTTCAGACATATATATGGTGGCGGCCATCTTGGATTTTGACGTGGCGACCCAATTTTCAATAGCGTTCTTCCTTGTGCCTAGATACACGCACACACCAAATTAGAAGTTTCTACTTCGCTTATTTCTCAAGATATGCAGGTTGCAAGGTCAGACATATATATGGTGGCGGCCATCTTGGATTTTGACGTGGCGACCCAATTTTCGACAGCTTTCTTCCGTGTGCCTAGATACACCCACACACCAAGTTAGAAGTTTCTACTTCGCTTATTTCTCAAGATATGCAGGTTGCAAGGTCAGACATATATATGGTGGCGGCCATCTTGGATTTTGACGTGGCGACCCAATTTTCGAAGGCTTTCTTCCTTGTGCCTAGATACACGCACACACCAAGTTAGAAGTTTCTACTTCGCTTATTTTTCAAGATATGCAGGTTGCAAGGTTCAGACATACATGTTGGCGGCCATCTTGGAGTTTGCCGTGGCGACCCAATTTTCAATAGCTGGCGCATGCGCAGATAGGCTGCACTGCGATGCCACTGAAAAGCGACTGAGAAAACCGCGCATGCGCAGATCGCGGACATGATTCATTTCGAATTTCCATCTTTATTTAATTTCCGAAAAGACGTCTGTATTCGACAATCGCGTGATGACGTCACGACGTAAATGAATTTCTTCATATAACTTCAGATCCGCTGGATGGATTTTGACGAAATAAACGGCATCGTGTAGGGCATTTAAATGCGCAAATTTCGAGACCACTTGTGACCATGACAGCCATTTCCTTCTCGCACAGCACCAAACATTCTAATACGTCAATCCCGTCAACCCTGCGCATGCGCAGGTGGTGCGACAGTCGTTTGCCGAAGCACTTGGACATTTAACGCTGAAAATATCGCGCATGCGCAAATGGTAGCGCTGGAGCGCAAGGTCACGTGTGCACGCGTACGTAATATGTGGATGGATATTTGCGCATGCGCAAATGGTCGCGCTGGAGCGCAAGGTCACGTGTGCACGCTTACGTAACTTACGTACGCGCTTTGATGGGCGGGGCGAACGGTGTTCACGAAATGCTAAAATGCGGAAGTCCTGGAAGCGTATGCGATAGTGTCGCACGATCTCTTGTCATGGTCCACAAGATTATCACAGAGAGGTGCAGCTTCCAGCGTTTCGAGATATGATCCAGACCTAACTTTTGAGACCGGTCCCAGCGTTCTAGGCCCCGTGGTTGGTTCAGACGGACCCGACAATGGACGTGTTGGATTTTACCGCGAGCCGATTCGAACGCCGACGTGCCGGCGAACAAAACCGGTCATATCTTTTGAACGCGTGGCTCGATTTTTACAAAATAAACTTTTTCTTGAAGGGCTGAACCGTGCGCTCAAAAGGATACCGAGTTTGACCCTGAGAGAGCCGTTTTGCGCCGCAAAGGCGCCTTGTGTGACGTGAGGACCATGTCGTGCTGCATAAATTATCATATCATTACCGCCGGCGCGATCCGTGACGTCACGGCTCACTTAATTGCAATTATCTCCGCTATTCCTTGGCCGAATCGAACCGGGAAACAAGTATGTTGTATAATATTCGGATGCGCACGTTTCAAGCCCGGTTTGAGCTTCCGCAGTTACGTGGTTCTCGAGATAGCCGTTTGGGCACAAATTCCCTATAGTGTGTTCCTTTGTAAAGTTCTATGAGCGGTTTCGGGCCTGGACTATGTTGGTGAAGATGCGAGGGGGCGGGCTTTTGCTTCTGGGTGACTTCGTCACGATTCGTGATTATTTCTCCGCCCTTTACAACCAGAAAAAAACACGACCAACATTGACATGGAATATTGTGCTGTGTTTCGGCCCAGGAAAGGGCCTGAAATCACTCCTGGGGGGAGTCCTAATGGGGGCGACAGGCCCCGGGGGTGGGTGGCACAAAACACACTCGACGCGTGCCCACGTGTGCCCGTGGGTGTGGAAAACTGGGTGGGTGCCCACCGCACCGACGCGCGTCACAAAAAATCGAACCTAGGGCTTGGTCCTTGTGAGGGACGCTAAAGACGATTGTGCTTGGCTTGTGCTTGTGCTGTGGGTGTGCTGAAAATGGAAACGTTAAAAAACGTAGTTAGATTTAGTGAACCCGAAATGCTGTTTTGTTATTTTTAAAAAAATAATTATCCACTCCACACGAAAGGCTAAAGTGCTTTTTAAAAGACCTATGGTATACGGTGTGGTATCGTGCGATACACCGTGGATGGAACGTCGTTACGTGTGCGTATACGTGCTTCCATTCCACAAAACGAACTTGCGACGGGTACGTATTTATGGATGCGGCGTACGATGCGATAAACAATAAAATGCCCCTGCCGGTGTTACGTGGTGTGGCACGGTGTGTGTTGGTCCCTTCCTCGTTATACGTTATTTATGGCATGACGTACGTGCTGGTTTTCGTGCGGGATCACAAAAATCGATGTGCTTCCGTCGCGTACGTATGGACGTGTCGCTGAAAAACATTTCTTTTTTTTAAACTTGGAATCTCAAAAACATTCGTTTCGACCGTCGATGATGGTAGGGACTCGACCTCGTGGTCACCGAGGGTGTCGTCAGCTTATCGTATTAGGGGACGAAAACACGTGGGGGCTCGAGGCCGCGCGTTCGCCGACGCCCGGACCGACGGTCCGTGCTCTTCTGCGCCGAGCCGGGGCGAGCGCGGGTCTCGTGGGGTGCGGCGCCGGAGAGTTCCGCCGGTGCGTGCTCGTGGTGCGAGGCGTGGTGCGGCGCGTGGTCGCCCCGCCGAAAACACGCGCGCCTTTGCTTTTCCCTGTGCCTGCCTTTACGCCCTCCGGTGAAACCTCCGGGCCGTAAAGGCAGGAGCGTGGCTTCGGACGGAGACCCGAAAGTGGAAAAGTCGGTTTTTTTTCCGAAGGGTTCGCTACGATATGATGTTTCGCTCACGAGGTTCAGACGTACGTGGCGGCGGCCGTCTTGGGTTTTGACGTGGCGACCCGATTTACGACGGCGTTCTTCCGTATGCCGAGATACACCCACGCTCCGAATTAGAAGTCGGTACTTTGCTTATTTTTCCAGATATTCCGCTCACGAGGTTCAGACGTATATATGGTGGCGGCCATCTTGGATTTGACGTGGCGACCCAATTTACGATAACCTTCTTCCTTATGCCTCGGTACACCCACGCACCGAATTAGAAGTTGGTGCTTTGCCTATTTTTCAAGATATTCCGCTCACAATGTTCAGACGTATATATGGTGGCGGCCATCTTGGATTTGACGTGGCGACCCAATTTTCGACAGCGTTCTTCCTTATGCCTAGGTACACCCACGCACCTAATTAGAAGTTGGTGCTTTGCCTATTTTTCAAGATATTCCACTCACAATGTTCAGACATATATATGGTGGCGGCCATCTTGGATTTTGACGTGGCGACCCAATTTTCAATAGCGTTCTTCCTTGTGCCTAGATACACGCACACACCAAATTAGAAGTTTCTACTTCGCTTATTTCTCAAGATATGCAGGTTGCAAGGTCAGACATATATATGGTGGCGGCCATCTTGGATTTTGACGTGGCGACCCAATTTTCGACAGCTTTCTTCCGTGTGCCTAGATACACCCACACACCAAGTTAGAAGTTTCTACTTCGCTTATTTCTCAAGATATGCAGGTTGCAAGGTCAGACATATATATGGTGGCGGCCATCTTGGATTTTGACGTGGCGACCCAATTTTCGAAGGCTTTCTTCCTTGTGCCTAGATACACGCACACACCAAGTTAGAAGTTTCTACTTCGCTTATTTTTCAAGATATGCAGGTTGCAAGGTTCAGACATACATGTTGGCGGCCATCTTGGATTTTGCCGTGGCGACCCAATTTTCAATAGCTGGCGCATGCGCAGATGGGCTGCACTGCGATGCCACTGAAAAGCGGCTGAGAAAACCGCGCATGCGCAGATCGCGGACATGATTCATTTCGAATTTCCATCTTTATTTAATTTCCGAAAAGACGTCTGCATTCGACAATCGCGCGATGACGTCACCACGTAAATGAATTTCTTCATATAACTTCAGATCCGCTGGATGGATTTTGACGAAATAAAGGGCATCGTGTAGGGCATTTAAATGCGCAAATTTCGAGACCACTTGTGACCATGACAGCCATTTCCTTCTCGCACAGCACCAAACATTCTAATGCGTCCATCCCGTCAACCCTGCGCATGCGCAGGTGGTGCGACAGTCGTTTGCCGAAGCACTTGAACATTTAACGCTGAAAAAATCGCGCATGCGCAAATGGTAGCGCTGGAGCGCAAGGTCACGTGTGCACGAGTACGTAATATGTGGATGGATATTTGCGCATGCGCAAATGGTCGCGCTGGAGCGCAAGGTCACGTGTGCACGCTTACGTAACTTACGTACGCGCTTTGATGGGCGGGGCGAACGGTGTTAACGAAATGCTAAAATGCGGAAGCGCTGGAAGCGTATGCGAAGCTGTCGCACGATCTCTGGTCATGGTCCACAAGATTATCACAGAGAGGTGCAGCTTCCAGCGTTTCGAGATATGATCCAGACCTAACTTTTGAGACCGGTCCCAGCCTTCTAGGCCCCGTGGTTGGTTCAGACGGACCCGACGAAGGACGTGTTGGATTTTACCGCGAGCCGATTCTAGCGCCGACGTGCCGGCGAACAAAACCGGTCATATCTTTTGAACGCGTGGCTCGATTTTTACAAAATAAACTTTTTCTTGAAGGGCTGAACCGTGCGCTCAAAACGATACCGAGTTTGACCCTGAGAGAGCCGTTTTGCGCCGGCAAAGGCGCCTTGTGTTACGTGAGGACCATGTCGTGCTGCATAAATTATCATATCATTACCGCCGGCGCGATCCGTGACGTCACGGCTCACTTAATTGCAATTATCTGTGCTATTCCTTGGCCGAATCGAACCGGGAAACAAGTATGTTGTATAATATTCGGATGCGCACGTTTCAAGCCCGGTTTGAGCTTCCGCAGTTACGTGGTTCTCGAGATAGCCGTTTCCGTGCACAAACTCTATAGTGTTTTCCTCTGTAAGTTCTATGAGCGGTTTCGGGCCTGGACTATGTTGGTGAAGATGCGAGGGGGCGGGCTTTTGCTTCTGGGTGACTTCGTCACGATAACGTGATTGTTTCTCCGCCCTTTACAACCAGAAGACACGACACCCATACAACCGGAGGAATGTGCTGTGTGTGGGCCCAGGAAAGGGCCTGAAATCACTCCTGGGGGGAGTCCTAATGGGGGCGACAGGCCCCGGGGGTGGGTGGCACAAAAGACACTCGACGCGTGCCCACGTGTGCCCGTGCGTGTGGAAAACCGGGTGGGTGCCCGCCGCACCGACGCGCGTGACAAAATATGGAACGTAGGGCTTGGTCCTTGTGAGGGACGCTAAAGACGATTGTGCTTGGCTTGTGCTTGTGCTGTGTGTGTGCTGAAAATGGAAACGTTAAAAAACGTAGTTAGATTTAGTGAACCCGAAATGCTGTTGTGTTATTTAAAAAAAAATAATTATCCACTCCACACGAAAGGCTAATGTGCTTTTAAAAAGACCTATGGTATATGGTGTGGTATCGTGCGATACACCGTGGATGGAACGTCGTTACGTGTGCGTATACGTGCTTCCATTCCACAAAACGAACTTGCGACGGGTACGTATTTATGGATGCGGCGTACGATGCGATAAACAATAAAATGCCCCTGCCGGTGTTACGTGGTGTGGCGCGGTGTGTGTTGGTCCCTTCCTCGTTATACGTTATTTATGGCATGACGTACGTGCTGGTTTTTGTGCGGGATCACAAAAATCGATGTGCTTCCGTCGCGTATGTATGGATGTGTCGCTGAAAAACATTTCTTTTTTTTAAACATGGAATCTCAAAAACATTCGTTTCGACCGTCGATGATGGTAGGGACTCGACCTCGTGGTCACCGAGGGTGTCGTCAGCTTATCGTGTTAGGGGACGAAAACACGTGGGGGCTCGAGGCCGCGCGTTCGCCGACGCCCGGACCGACGGTCCGTGCTCTTCTGCGCCGAGCCGGGGCGGGCGCGGGTCTCGTGGGGTGCGGCGTCGGAGAGGTCCGCCGGTGCGTGCTCGTGGTGCGAGGCGTGGTGCGGCGCGTGGTCGCCCCGCCGAAAACACGCGCGCCTTTGCTTTTCCCTGTGCCTGCCTTTACGCCCTCCGGTGAAACCTCCGGGCCGTAAAGGCAGGAGCGTGGCTTCGGACGGAGACCCGAAAGTGGAAAAGTCGGTTTTTTTTTCGAAGGGTTCGCCACGATATGATCTTCCGCTCACGAGGTTCTGACGTACGTGGCGGCGGCCGTCTTGGGTTTTGACGTGGCGACCCGATTTACGACGGCGTTCTTCCTTATGCCGAGATACACCCACGCTCCGAATTAGAAGTCGGTACTTTGCTTATTTTTCCAGATATTCCGCTCACGAGGTTCAGACGTATATATGGTGGCGGCCATCTTGGAGTTGACGTGGCGACCCGATTTTCAACGGCGTTCTTCCTTATGCCGAGATACACCCACGCACCGGATTAGAAGTCGGTACTTTGCTTATTTTTCGAGATATTCCGCTCACGAGGTTCAGACGTATATATGGTGGCGGCCATCTTGGATTTGAAGTGGCGACCCAATTTACGATAACCTTCTTCCTTATGCCTCGGTACACCCACGCACCGAATTAGAAGTTGGTGCTTTGCCTATTTTTCAAGATATTCCGCTCACAATGTTCAGACGTATATATGGTGGCGGCCATCTTGGATTTGACGTGGCGACCCAATTTTCGACAGCGTTCTTCCTTATGCCTAGGTACACCCACACCCACGCACCTAATTAGAAGTTGGTGCTTTGCCTATTTTTCAAGATATTCCACTCACAATGTTCAGACATATATATGGTGGCGGCCATCTTGGATTTTGACGTGGCGACCCAATTTTCAATAGCGTTCTTCCTTGTGCCTAGATACACGCACACACCAAATTAGAAGTTTCTACTTCGCTTATTTCTCAAGATATGCAGGTTGCAAGGTCAGACATATATATGGTGGCGGCCATCTTGGATTTTGACGTGGCGACCCAATTTTCGACAGCTTTCTTCCGTGTGCCTAGATACACCCACACACCAAGTTAGAAGTTTCTACTTCGCTTATTTCTCAAGATATGCAGGTTGCAAGGTCAGACATATATATGGTGGCGGCCATCTTGGATTTTGACGTGGCGACCCAATTTTCGAAGGCTTTCTTCCTTGTGCCTAGATACACGCACACACCAAGTTAGAAGTTTCTACTTCGCTTATTTTTCAAGATATGCAGGTTGCAAGGTTCAGACATACATGTTGGCGGCCATCTTGGAGTTTGCCGTGGCGACCCAATTTTCAATAGCTGGCGCATGCGCAGATTGGCTGCACTGCGATGCCACTGAAAAGCGGCTGAGAAAACCGCGCATGCGCAGATCGCGGACATGATTCATTTCGAATTTCCATCTTTATTTAATTTCCGAAAAGACGTCTGTATTCGACAATCGCGTGATGACGTCACGACGTAAATGAATTTCTTCATATAACTTCAGATCCGCTGGATGGATTTTGACGAAATAAACGGCATCGTGTAGGGCATTTAAATGCGCAAATTTCGAGACCACTTGTGACCATGACAGCCATTTCCTTCTCGCACAGCACCAAACATTCTAATGCGTCAATCCCGTCAACCCTGCGCATGCGCAGGTGGTGCGACAGTCGTTTGCCGAAGCACTTGGACATTTAACGCTGAAAAAATCGCGCATGCGCAAATGGTAGCGCTGGAGCGCAAGGTCACGTGTGCACGCGTACGTAATATGTGGATGGATATTTGCGCATGCGCAAATGGTCGCGCTGGAGCGCAAGGTCACGTGTGCACGCTTACGTAACTTACGTACGCGCTTTGATGGGCGGGGCGAACGGTGTTCACGAATGGTAAAATGCGGAAGCGCTGGAAGCGTATGCGAAGCTGTCGCACGATCTCCTGTCATGGTCCACAAGATTATCACAGAGAGGTGCAGCTTCCAGCGTTTCGAGATATGATCCAGACCTAACTTTTGAGACCGGTCCCAGCGTTCTAGGCCCCGTGGTTGGTTCAGACGGACCCGACGAAGGACGTGTTGGATTTTACCGCGAGCCGATTCGAGCACCGACGTGCCGGCGAACAAAACCGGTCATATCTTTTGAACGCGTGGCTCGATTTTTACAAAATAAACTTTTTCTTGAAGGGCTGAACCGTGCGCTCAAAAGGATAGTAATGGCGACCGGGAAATGTTTTGTTTTGCGCCGCAAAGGCGTCTTGTGTGACGTGAGGACCATGTCGTGCTGCATAAATTATCATATCATTACCGCCGGCGCGATCCGTGACGTCACGGCTCACTTAATTGCAATTATCTGTGCTATTCCTTGGCCGAATCGAACCGAAAAAGAGTTATGTTGTATAATATTCGGATGCGCACGTTTCAAGCCCGGTTTGAGCTTCCGCAGTTACGTGGTTCTCGAGATAGCCGTTTGGGCGCCCAAACCCTTAGTGTTTTCCTCTGTGAGTTCTATGAGCGGTTTCGGGCCTGGACTATGTTGGTGAAGATGCGAGGGGGCGGGCTTTTGCTTCTGGGTGACTTCGTCACGTTTCGTGATTATTTCTCCGCCCTTTACAACCAGAAAAAAACACGACCAACATTGACATGGAATATTGTGCTGTGTTTCGGCCCAGGAAAGGGCCTGAAATCACTCCTGGGGGGAGTCCTAATGGGGGCGACAGGCCCCGGGGGTGGGTGGCACAAAAGACACTCGACGCGTGCCCACGTGTGCCCGTGCGTGTGGAAAACCGGGTGGGTGCCCGCCGCACCGACGCGCGTCACAAAAAATCGAACGCATGGCAAGGTCCTTTTGAGGGACGCTAAAGACGATTGTGCTTGGCTTGTGCTTGTGCTGTGTGTGTGCTGAAAATGGAAACGTTAAAAAACGTAGTTAGATTTAGTGAACCCGAAATGCTGTTTTGTTATTTAAAAAAAAAAATTATCCACTCCACACGAAAGGCTAAAGTGCTTTTAAAAAGACCTATGGCATACGGTGTGGTATCGTGCGATACACCGTGGATGGAACGTCGTTACGTGTGCGTATACGTGCTTCCATTCCACAAAACGAACTTGCGACGGGTACGTATTTAAGGATGCGGCGTACGATGCGATAAACAATAAAATGCCCCTGCCGGTGTTACGTGCTGTGGCGCGGTGTGTGTTGGTCCCTTCCTCGTTATACGTTATTTATGGCATGACGTACTTGCTGGTTTTTGTGCGGGATCACAAAAATCGATGTGCTTCCGTCGCGTACGTATGGATGCGTCGCTGAAAAACATTTCTTTTTTTTAAACTTGGAATCTCAAAAACGTTCGTTTCGACCGTCGATGATGGTAGGGACTCGACCTCGTGGTCACCGAGGGTGTCGTCCGCTTATCGTATTAGGGGACGAAAACACGTGGGGGCTCGAGGCCGCGCGTTCGCCGACGCCCGGACCGACGGTCCGTGCTCTTCTGCGCCGAGCCGGGGCGAGCGCGGGTCTCGTGGGGCGCGGCGCCGGAGAGGTCCGCCGGTGCGTGCTCGTGGTGCGAGGCGTGGTGCGGCGCGTGGTCGCCCCGCCGAAAACACGCGCGCCTTTGCTTTTCCCTGTGCCTGCCTTTACGCCCTCCGGTGAAACCTCCGGGCCGTAAAGGCAGGAGCGTGGCTTCGGACGGAGACCCGAAAGTGGAAAAGTCGGTTTTTTTTTCGAAGGGTTCGCTACGATATGATGTTTCGCTCACGAGGTTCAGACGTACGTGGCGGCGGCCGTCTTGGGTTTTGACGTGGCGACCCGATTTACGACGGCGTTCTTCCTTATGCCGAGATACACCCACGCACCGAATTAGAAGTCGGTACCTTGCTTATCTTTCGAGATATTCCGCTCACGAGGTTCAGACGTATATATGGTGGCGGCCATCTTGGAGTTGACGTGGCGACCCGATTTTCAACTGCGTTCTTCCTTATGCCTAGATACACCCACGCACCGGATTAGAAGTTGGTTCTTTG
Organism: Myxine glutinosa; assembly: GCF_964187855.1. Taxonomy (NCBI): domain Eukaryota; kingdom Metazoa; phylum Chordata; class Myxini; order Myxiniformes; family Myxinidae; genus Myxine; species Myxine glutinosa. The sequence goes on along the minus strand of NC_136262.1, from coordinate 32,237,613 downwards.
CTTATTTTTCGAGATATTCCGCTCACGAGGTTCAGACGTAGATATGGTGGCGGCTATCTTGGATTTGACGTGGCGACCCAATTTACGACAACCTTCTTCCTTATGCCTCGGTACACCCACGCACCGAATTAGAAGTTGGTGCTTTGCCTATTTTTCAAGATATTCCGCTCACAATGTTAAGACGTATATATGGTGGCGGGCATCTTGGATTTGACGTGGCGACCCAATTTTCGAGAGCTTTCTTCCGTGTGCCTAGATACACGCACACACCAAATTAGAAGTTTCTACTTCGCTTATTTCTCAAGATATGCCGCTCACGAGGTTCAGACATAGATATGGTGGCGGCCATCTTGGATTTTGACGTGGCGACCCAATTTACGAAAGCCTTCTTCCTTATGCCTAGGTACACCCACGCACGTAATTAGAAGTTGGTGCTTTGCCTATTTCTCAAGATATGCAGGTTGCAAGGTCAGACATATATATGGTGGCGGCCATCTTGGATTTTGACGTGGCGACCCAATTTTAGACAGCTTTCTTCCGTGTGCCTAGATACACCCACACACCAAGTTAGAAGTTTCTACTTCGCTTATTTCTCAAGATATGCAGGTTGCAAGGTCAGACATATATATGGTGGCGGCCATCTTGGATTTTGACGTGGCGACCCAATTTTCGAAGGCTTTCTTCCTTGTGCCTAGATACACGCACACACCAAGTTAGAAGATTCTACTTCGCTTATTTTTCAAGATATGCAGGTTGCAAGGTTCAGACATACATGTTGGCGGCCATCTTGGATTTTGCCGTGGCGACCCAATTTTCAATAGCTGGCGCATGCGCAGATGGGCTGCACTGCGATGCCACTGAAAAGCGGCTGAGAAAACCGCGCATGCGCAGATCGCGGACATGATTCATTTCGAATTTCCATCTTTATTTAATTTCCGAAAAGACGTCTGCATTCGACAATCGCGCGATGACGTCACGACGTAAATGAATTTCTTCATATAACTTCAGATCCGCTGGATGGATTTTGACGACATAAACGGCATCGTGTAGGGCATTTAAATGCGCAAATTTCGAGACCACTTGTGACCATGACAGCCATTTCCTTCTCGCACAGCACCAAACATTCTAATGCGTCAATCCCGTCAACCCTGCGCATGCGCAGGTGGTGCGACAGTCGTTTGCCGAAGCACTTGAACATTTAACGCTGAAAAAATCGCGCATGCGCAAATGGTAGCGCTGGATCGCAAGGTCACGTGTGCACGCGTACGTAATATGTGGATGGATATTTGCGCATGCGCAAATGGTCGCGCTGGAGCGCAAGGTCACGTGTGCACGCTTACGTAACTTACGTACGCGCTTTGATGGGCGGGGCGTACGGTGTTAACGAAATGCTAAAATGCGGAAGCGCTGGAAGCGTATGCGAAGCTGTCGCACGATCTCCTGTCATGGTCCACAAGATTATCACAGAGAGGTGCAGCTTCCAGCGTTTCGAGATATGATCCAGACCTAACTTTTGAGACCGGTCCCAGCTTTCTAGGCCCCGTGGTTGGTTCAGACGGACCCGACGAAGGACGTGTTGGATTTTACCGCGAGCCGATTCTAGCGCCGACGTGCCGGCGAACAAAACCGGTCATATCTTTTGAACGCGTGGCTCGATTTTTACAAAATAAACTTTTTCTTGAAGGGCTGAACCGTGCGCTCAAAACGATACCGAGTTTGACCCTGAGAGAGCCGTTTTGCGCCGGCAAAGGCGCCTTGTGTTACGTGAGGACGATCTCGTGCTGCATAAATTATCATATCATTACCGCCGGCGCGATCCGTGACGTCACGGCTCACTTAATTGCAATTATCTGTGCTATTCCTTGGCCGAATCGAACCGAAAAAGAGTTATGTTGTATAATATTCGGATGCGCACGTTTCAAGCCCGGTTTGAGCTTCCGCAGTTACGTGGTTCTCGAGATAGCCGTTTCCGAGCCCAAACTCTATAGTGTTTTCCTCTGTAAGTTCTATGAGCGGTTTCGGGCCTGGACTATGTTGGTGAAGATGCGAGGGGGCGGGCTTTTGCTTCTGGGTGACTTCGTCACGATAACGTGATTATTTCTCCGCCCTTTACAACCAGAAGACACGACACGAGTAACATACGGAATGTTGTGGTGTGTGTGGGCCCAGGAAAGGGCCTGAAATCACTCCTGGGGGGAGTCCTAATGGGGGCGACAGGCCCCGGGGGTGGGTGGCACAAACAAAAGACACTCGACGCGCCCCACGTGTGCCCGTGGGTGTGGAAAACAGGGTGGGTGCCCACCGCGCCGACGCGCGTGACAAAAAATCGAACGCATGGCACGGTCCTTTTGAGGGACGCTAAAGACGATTGTGCTTGGCTTGTGCTTGTGCTGTGTGTGTGCTGAAAATGGAAACGTTAAAAAACGTAGTTAGATTTAGTGAACCCGAAATGCTGTTTTGTTATTTAAAAAAAATAAATTATCCACTCCAAACGAAAGGCTAAAGTGCTTTTAAAAAGACCTATGGTATACGGTGTGGTATCGTGCGATACACCGTGGATGGAACGTCGTTACGTGTGCGTATACGTGCTTCCATTCCACAAAACGAACTTGCGACGGGTACGTATTTATGGATGCGGCGTACGATGCGATAAACAATAAAATGCCCCTGCCGGTGTTACGTGGTGTGGCACGGTGTGTGTTGGTCCCTTCCTCGTTACACGTTATTTATGGCATGACGTACTTGCTGGTTTTTGTGCGGGATCACAAAAATCGATGTGCTTCCGTCGCGTACGTATGGACGTGTCGCTGAAAAACATTTCTTTTTTTTAAACTTGGAATCTCAAAAACATTCGTTTCGACCGTCGATGATGGTAGGGACTCGACCTCGTGGTCACCGAGGGTGTCGTCAGCTTATCGTATTAGGGGACGAAAACACGTGGGGGCTCGAGGCCGCGCGTTCGCCGACGCCCGGACCGACGGTCCGTGCTCTTCTGCGCCGAGCCGGGGCGAGCGCGGGTCTCGTGGGGCGCGGCGCCGGAGAGGTCCGCCGGTGCGTGCTCGTGGTGCGAGGCGTGGTGCGGCGCGTGGTCGCCCCGCCGAAAACACGCGCGCCTTTGCTTTTCCCTGTGCCTGCCTTTACGCCCTCCGGTGAAACCTCCGGGCCGTAAAGGCAGGAGCGTGGCTTCGGACGGAGACCCGAAAGTGGAAAAGTCGGTTTTTTTTTCGAAGGGTTCGCCACGATATGATGTTTCGCTCACGAGGTTCAGACGTACGTGGCGGCGGCCGTCTTGGGTTTTGACGTGGCGACCCGATTTACGACGGCGTTCTTCCTTATGCCGAGATACACCCACGCACCGAATTAGAAGTCGGTACCTTGCTTATCTTTCGAGATATTCCGCTCACGAGGTTCGGACGTATATATGGTGGCGGCCATCTTGGAGTTGACGTGGCGACCCGATTTTCAACTGCGTTCTTCCTTATGCCTAGATACACCCACGCACCGGATTAGAAGTCGGTTCTCTGCTTATTTTCCGAGATATTCCGCTCACGAGGTTCAGACGTAGATAATGTGGCGGCCATCTTGGATTTTGACGTGGCGACCCAATTTACGATAACCTTCTTCCTTATGCCTCGGTACACCCACGCACCGAATTAGAAGTTGGTGCTTTGCCTATTTTTCAAGATATTCCGCTCACAATGTTCAGACGTATATATGGTGGCGGCCATCTTGGATTTGACGTGGCGACCCAATTTTCGACAGCGTTCTTCCTTATGCCTAGGTACACCCACGCACCTAATTAGAAGTTGGTGCTTTGCCTATTTTTCAAGATATTCCACTCACAATGTTCAGACATATATATGGTGGCGGCCATCTTGGATTTTAACGTGGCGACCCAATTTTCAATAGCATTCTTCCTTGTGCCTAGATACACGCACACACCAAATTAGAAGTTTCTACTTCGCTTATTTCTCAAGATATGCAGGTTGCAAGGTCAGACATATATATGGTGTCGGCCATCTTGGATTTTGACGTGGCGACCCAATTTTCGACAGCTTTCTTCCGTGTCCCTAGATACACCCACACACCAAGTTAGAAGTTTCTACTTCGCTTATATCTCAAGATATGCAGGTTGCAAGGTCAGACATATATATGGTGGCGGCCATCTTGGATTTTGACGTGGCGACCCAATTTTCGAAGGCTTTCTTCCTTGTGCCTAGATACACGCACACACCAAGTTAGAAGTTTCTACTTCGCTTATTTTTCAAGATATGCAGGTTGCAAGGTTCAGACATACATGTTGGCGGCCATCTTGGATTTTGCCGTGGCGACCCAATTTTCAATAGCTGGCGCATGCGCAGATGGGCTGCACTGCGATGCCACTGAAAAGCGGCTGAGAAAACCGCGCATGCGCAGATCGCGGACATGATTCATTTCGAATTTCCATCTTTATTTAATTTCCGAAAAGACGTCTGCATTCGACAATCGCGCGATGACGTCACGACGTAAATGAATTTCTTCATATAACTTCAGATCCGCTGGATGGATTTTGACGAAATAAAGGGCATCGTGTAGGGCATTTAAATGCGCAAATTTCGAGACCACTTGTGACCATGACAGCCATTTCCTTCTCGCACAGCACCAAACGTTCTAATGCGTCAATCCCGTCAACCCTGCGCATGCGCAGGTGGTGCGACAGTCGTTTGCCGAAGCACTTGACCATTTAACGCTGAAAATATCGCGCATGCGCAAATGGCAAATGGTAGCGCTGGAGCGCAAGGTCACGTGTGCACGCGTACGTAATATGTGGATGGATATTTGCGCATGCGCAAATGGTCGCGCTGGAGCGCAAGGTCACGTGTGCACGCTTACGTAACTTACGTACGCGCTTTGATGGGCGGGGCGAACGGTGTTCACGAATGGTAAAATGCGGAAGCGCTGGAAGCGTATGCGAAGCTGTCGCACGATCTCCTGTCATGGTCCACAAGATTATCACAGAGAGGTGCAGCTTCCAGCGTTTCGAGATATGATCCAGACCTAACTTTTGAGACCGGTCCCAGCGTTCTAGGCCCGGTGGTTGTCTCAGACGGACCCGACGAAGGACGTGTTGGATTTTACCGCGAGCCGATTCGAGCACCGACGTGCCGGCGAACAAAACCGGTCATATCTTTTGAACGCGTGGCTCGATTTTTACAAAATAAACTTTTTCTTGAAGGGCTGAACCGTGCGCTCAAAAGGATAGTAATGGCGACCGGGAAATGTTTTGTTTTGCGCCGCAAAGGCGTCTTGTGTGACGTGAGGACCATGTCGTGCTGCATAAATTATCATATCATTACCGCCGGCGCGATCCGTGACGTCACGGCTCACTTAATTGCAATTATCTGTGCTATTCCTTGGCCGAATCGAACCGAAAAAGAGTTATGTTGTATAATATTCGGATGCGCACGTTTCAAGCCCGGTTTGAGCTTCCGCAGTTACGTGGTTCTCGAGATAGCCGTTTGGGCGCCCAAACCCTTAGTGTTTTCCTCTGTGAGTTCTATGAGCGGTTTCGGGCCTGGACTATGTTGGTGAAGATGCGAGGGGGCGGGATTTTGCTTCTGGGTGACTTCGTCACGTTTCGTGATTATTTCTCCGCCCTTTACAACCAGAAAAAAACACGACCAACAGGAATATTGTGCTGTGTTTCGGCCCAGGAAAGGGCCTGAAATCACTCCTGGGGGGAGTCCTAATGGGGGCGACAGGCCCCGGGGGTGGGTGGCACAAAACACACTCGACGCGTGCCCACGTGTGCCCGTGGGTGTGGAAAACAGGGTGGGTGCCCACCGCACCGACGCGCGTCACAAAAAATCGAACCTAGGGCTTGGTCCTTGTGAGGGACGCTAAAGACGATTGTGCTTGGCTTGTGCTTGTGCTGTGTGTGTGCTGAAAATGGAAACGTTAAAAAACGTAGTTAGATTTAGTGAACCCGAAATGCTGTTTTGTTATTTAAAAAAACAATAATTATCCACTCCACACGAAAGGCTAAAGTGCTTTTAAAAAGACCTATGGTATACGGTGTGGTATCGTGCGATAGACCGTGGATGGAACGTCGTTACGTGTGCGTATACGTGCTTCCATTCCACAAAACGAACTTGCGATGGGTACGTATTTATGGATGCGGCGTACGATGCGATAAACAATAAAATGCCCCTGCCGGTGTTACGTGGTGTGGCGCGGTGTGTGTTGGTCCCTTCCTCGTTATACGTTATTTATGGCATCACGTACGTGCTGGTTTTCGTGCGGGATCACAAAAATCGATGTGCTTCCGTCGCGTACGTATGGACGTGTCGCTGAAAAACATTTCTTTTTTTTAAACTTGGAATCTCAAAAACGTTCGTTTCGACCGTCGATGATGGTAGGGACTCGACCTCGTGGTCACCGAAGGTGTCGTCAGCTTATCGTATTAGGGGACGAAAACACGTGGGGGCTCGAGGCCGCGCGTTCGCCGACGCCCGGACCGACGGTCCGTGCTCTTCTGCGCCGAGCCGGGGCGAGCGCGGGTCTCGTGGGGTGCGGCGCCGGAGAGTTCCGCCGGTGCGTGCTCGTGGTGCGAGGCGTGGTGCGGCGCGTGGTCGCCCCGCCGAAAACACGCGCGCCTTTGCTTTTCCCTGTGCCTGCCTTTACGCCCTCCGGTGAAACCTCCGGGCCGTAAAGGCAGGAGCGTGGCTTCGGACGGAGACCCGAAAGTGGAAAAGTCGGTTTTTTTTTCGAAGGGTTCGCTACGATATGATGTTTCGCTCACGAGGTTCAGACGTACGTGGCGGCGGCCGTCTTGGGTTTTGACGTGGCGACCCGATTTACGACGGCGTTCTTCCGTATGCCGAGATACACCCACGCTCCGAATTAGAAGTCGGTACTTTGCTTATTTTTCCAGATATTCCGCTCACGAGGTTCAGACGTATATATGGTGGCGGCCATCTTGGAGTTGACGTGGCGACCCGATTTTCAACTGCGTTCTTCCTTATGCCTAGATACACCCACGCACCGGATTAGAAGTTGGTTCTTTGCTTATTTTTCAAGATATTCCGCTCACGAGGTTCAGAAGTAGATAATGTGGCGGCCATCTTGGATTTTGACGTGGCGACCCGATTTACGATAACCTTCTTCCTTATGCCTCGGTACACCCACGCACCGAATTAGAAGTTGGTGCTTTGCTTATTTTTCAAGATATTCCGCTCACGAGGTTCAGACATATATATGGTGGCGGCCATCTTGGATTTTGACGTGGCGACCCAATTTACGATAGCCTTCTTCCTTATGCCTAGGTACACCCACGCACCTAATTAGAAGTTGGTGCTTTGCCTATTTTTCAAGATATTCCACTCACAATGTTCAGACATATATATGGTGGCGGCCATCTTGGATTTTGACGTGGCGACCCAATTTTCGACAGCTTTCTTCCGTGTGCCTAGATACACCCACACACCAAGTTAGAAGTTTCTACTTCGCTTATTTCTCAAGATATGCAGGTTGCAAGGTCAGACATATATATGGTGGCGGCCATCTTGGATTTTGACGTGGCGACCCAATTTTCGAAGGCTTTCTTCCTTGTGCCTAGATACACGCACACACCAAGTTAGAAGATTCTACTTCGCTTATTTTTCAAGATATGCAGGTTGCAAGGTTCAGACATACATGTTGGCGGCCATCTTGGATTTTGCCGTGGCGACCCAATTTTCAATAGCTGGCGCATGCGCAGATGGGCTGCACTGCGATGCCACTGAAAAGCGGCTGAGAAAACCGCGCATGCGCAGATCGCGGACATGATTCATTTCGAATTTCCATCTTTATTTAATTTCCGAAAAGACGTCTGCATTCGCCAATCGCGCGATGACGTCACGACGTAAATGAATTTCTTCATATAACTTCAGATCCGCTGGATGGATTTTGACGACATAAACGGCATCGTGTAGGGCATTTAAATGCGCAAATTTCGAGACCACTTGTGACCATGACAGCCATTTCCTTCTCGCACAGCACCAAACATTCTAATGCGTCAATCCCGTCAACCCTGCGCATGCGCAGGTGGTGCGACAGTCGTTTGCCGAAGCACTTGAACATTTAACGCTGAAAAAATCGCGCATGCGCAAATGGTAGCGCTGGAGCGCAAGGTCACGTGTGCACGCGTACGTAATATGTGGATGGATACTTGCGCATGCGCAAATGGTCGCGCTGGAGCGCAAGGTCACGTGTGCACGCTTACGTAACTTACGTACGCGCTTTGATGGGCGGGGCGAACGGTGTTCACGAAATGCTAAAATGCGGAAGCGCTGGAAGCGTATGCGAAGCTGTCGCACGATCTCTGGTCATGGTCCACAAGATTATCACAGAGAGGTGCAGCTTCCAGCGTTTCGAGATATGATCCAGACCTAACTTTTGAGACCGGTCCCAGCGTTCTAGGCCCCGTGGTTGGTTCAGACGGACCCGACGAAGGACGTGTTGGATTTTACCGCGAGCCGATTCTAGCGCCGACGTGCCGGCGAACAAAACCAGTCATATCTTTTGAACGCGTGGCTCGATTTTTACAAAATAAACTTTTTCTTGAAGGGCTGAACCGTGCGCTCAAAACGATAGTAATGGCGACCGGGAAATGTTTTGTTTTGCGCCGCAAAGGCGTCTTGTGTGACGTGAGGACCATGTCGTGCTGCATAAATTATCATATCATTACCGCCGGCGCGATCCGTGACGTCACGGCTCACTTAATTGCAATTATCTCCGCTATTCCTTGGCCGAATCGAACCGGGAAACAAGTATGTTGTATAATATTCGGATGCGCACGTTTCAAGCCCGGTTTGAGCTTCCGCAGTTACGTGGTTCTCGAGATAGCCGTTTCCGAGCCCAAACTCTATAGTGTTTTCCTCTGTAAGTTCTATGAGCGGTTTCGGGCCTGGACTATGTTGGTGAAGATGCGAGGGGGCGGGATTTTGCTTCTGGGTGACTTCGTCACGATAACGTGATTATTTCTCCGCCCTTTACAACCAGAAAAAAACACGACCAACAGGAATATTGTGCTGTGTTTCGGCCCAGGAAAGGGCCTGAAATAACTCCTGGGGGGAGTCCTAATGGGGGCGACAGGCCCCGGGGGTGGGTGGCACAAAAGACACTCCACGCGTGCCCACGTGTGCCCGTGCGTGTGGAAAATATCGGGTGGGTGCCCACCGCACCGACGAGCGTGACAAAAAATCGAACGCATGGCAAGGTCCTTTTGAGGGACGCTAAAGACGATTGTGCTTGGCTTGTGCTTGTGCTGTGTGTGTGCTGAAAATGGAAACGTTAAAAAACGTAGTTAGATTTAGTGAACCCGAAATGCTGTTTTGTTATTTAAAAACAATAAATTATCCACTCCACACGAAAGGCTAAAGTGCTTTTAAAAAGACCTATGGTATACGGTGTGGTATCGTGCGATACACCGTGGATGGAACGTCGTTACGTGTGCGTATACGTGCTTCCATTCCACAAAACGAACTTGCGATGGGTATGTATTTATGGATGCGGCGTACGATGCGATAAACAATAAAATGCCCCTGCCGGTGTTACGTGGTGTGGCACGGTGTGTGTTGGTCCCTTCCTCGTTATACGTTATTTATGGCATGACGTACGTGCTGGTTTTCGTGCGGGATCACAAAAATCGATGTGCTTCCGTCGCGTACGTATGGACGCGTCGCTGAAAAACATTTCTTTTTTTTAAACTTGGAATCTCAAAAACATTCCTTTCGACCGTCGATGATGGTAGGGACTCGACCTCGTGGTCACCGAGGGTGTCGTCAGCTTATCGTGTTAGGGGACGAAAACACGTGGGGGCTCGAGGCCGCGCGTTCGCCGACGCCCGGACCGACGGTCCGTGCTCTTCTGCGCCGAGCCGGGGCGAGCGCGGGTCTCGTGGGGCGCGGCGCCGGAGAGGTCCGCCGGTGCGTGCTCGTGGTGCGAGGCGTGGTGCGGCGCGTGGTCGCCCCGCCGAAAACACGCGCGCCTTTGCTTTTCCCTGTGCCTGCCTTTACGCCCTCCGGTGAAACCTCCGGGCCGTAAAGGCAGGAGCCTGGCTTCGGACGGAGACCCGAAAGTGGAAAAGTCGGTTTTTTTTTCGAAGGGTTCGCTACGATATGATTTTCCCTCACGAGGTTCAGACGTACGTGGCGGCGGCCGTCTTGGGTTTTGACGTGGCGACCCGATTTACGACGGCGTTCTTCCTTATGCCGAGATACACCCACGCTCCGAATTAGAAGTCGGTACTTTGCTTATTTTTCCAGATATTCCGCTCACGAGGTTCAGACGTATATATGGTGGCGGCCATCTTGGAGTTGACGTGGCGACCCGATTTTCAACGGCGTTCTTCCTTATGCCGAGATACACCCACGCACCGGATTAGAAGTCGGTACTTTGCTTATTTTTCGAGATATTCCGCTCACGAGGTTCAGACGTATATATGGTGGCGGCCATCTTGGATTTGACGTGGCGACCCAATTTACGATAACCTTCTTCCTTATGCCTCGGTACACCCACGCACCGAATTAGAAGTTGGTGCTTTGCCTATTTTTCAAGATATTCCGCTCACAATGTTCAGACGTATATATGGTGGCGGCCATCTTGGATTTGACGTGGCGACCCAATTTTCGACAGCGTTCTTCCTTATGCCTAGGTACACCCACGCACCTAATTAGAAGTTGGTGCTTTGCCTATTTTTCAAGATATTCCACTCACAATGTTCAGACATATATATGGTGGCGGCCATCTTGGATTTTGACGTGGCGACCCAATTTTCAATAGCGTTCTTCCTTGTGCATAGATACACGCACACACCAAATTAGAAGTTTCTACTTCGCTTATTTCTCAAGATATGCAGGTTGCAAGGTCAGACATATATATGGTGGCGGCCATCTTGGATTTTGACGTGGCGACCCAATTTTCGACAGCTTTCTTCCGTGTGCCTAGATACACCCACATACCAAGTTAGAAGTTTCTACGTCGCTTATTTCTCAAGATATGCAGGTTGCAAGGTCAGACATATATATGGTGGCGGCCATCTTGGATTTTGACGTGGCGACCCAATTTTCGATGGCTTTCTTCCTTGTGCCTCGATACACGCACACACCAAGTTAGAAGTTTCTACTTCGCTTATTTTTCAAGATATGCAGGTTGCAAGGTTCAGACATACATGTTGGCGGCCATCTTGGAGTTTGCCGTGGCGACCCAATTTTCAATAGCTGGCGCATGCGCAGATGGGCTGCACTGCGATGCCACTGAAAAGCGGCTGAGAAAACCGCGCATGCGCAGATCGCGGACATGATTCATTTCTAATTTCCATCTTTATTTAATTTCCGAAAAGACGTCTGCATTCGACAATCGCGCGATGACGTCACGACGTAAATGAATTTCTTCATATAACTTCAGATCCGCTGGATGGATTTTGACGAAATAAACGGCATCGTGTAGGGCATTTAAATGCGCAAATTTCGAGACCACTTGTGACCATGACAGCCATTTCCTTCTCGCACAGCACCAAACATTCTAATACGTCAATCCCGTCAACCCTGCGCATGCGCAGGTGGTGCGACAGTCGTTTGCCGAAGCACTTGGACATTTAACGCTGAAAAAATCGCGCATGCGCAAATGGTAGCGCTGGAGCGCAAGGTCACGTGTGCACGCGTACGTAATATGTGGATGGATATTTGCGCATGCGCAAATGGTCGCGCTGGAGCGCAAGGTCACGTGTGCACGCTTACGTAACTTACGTACGCGCTTTGATGGGCGGGGCGAACGGTGTTAACGAAATGCTAAAATGCGGAAGCGCTGGAAGCGTATGCGAAGCTGTCGCACGATCTCTGGTCATGGTCCACAAGATTATCACAGAGAGGTGCAGCTTCCAGCGTTTCGAGATATGATCCAGACCTAACTTTTGAGACCGGTCCCAGCCTTCTAGGCCCCGTGGTTGGTTCAGACGGACCCGACGAAGGACGTGTTGGATTTTACCGCGAGCCGATTCGAACGCCGACGTGCCGGCGAACAAAACCGGTCATATCTTTTGAACGCGTGGCTCGATTTTTACAAAATAAACTTTTTCTTGAAGGGCTGAACCGTGCGCTCAAAAGGATAGTAATGGCGACCGGGAAATGTTTTGTTTTGCGCCGCAAAGGCGCCTTGTGTGACGTGAGGACCATGTCGTGCTGCATAAATTATCATATCATTACCGCCGGCGCGATCCGTGACGTCACGGCTCACTTAATTGCAATTATCTGTGCTATTCCTTGGCCGAATCGAACCGACAAAGAGTTATGTTGTATAATATTCGGATGCGCACGTTTCAAGCCCGGTTTGAGCTTCCGCAGTTACGTGGTTCTCGAGATAGCCGTTTCCGAGCCCAAACTCTATAGTGTTTTCCTCTGTAAGTTCTATGAGCGGTTTCGGGCCTGGACTATGTTGGTGAAGATGCGAGGGGGCGGGATTTTGCTTCTGGGTGACTTCGTCACGATAACGTGATTATTTCTCCGCCCTTTACAACCAGAAAAAAACACGACCAACAGGAATATTGTGCTGTGTTTCGGCCCAGGAAAGGGCCTGAAATCACTCCTGGGGGGAGTCCTAATGGGGGCGACAGGCCCCGGGGGTGGGTGGCACAAAACACACTCGACGCGTGCCCACGTGTGCCCGTGCGTGTGGAAAACCGGGTGGGTGCCCACCGCGCCGACGCGCGTCACAAAAAATCGAACGCATGGCAAGGTCCTTTTGAGGGACGCTAAAGACGATTGTGCTTGGCTTGTGCTTGTGCTGTGTGTGTGCTGAAAATGGAAACGTTAAAAAACGTAGTTAGATTTAGTGAACCCGAAATGCTGTTTTGTTCTTTAAAAAAAAAAAATTATCCACTCCACACGAAAGGCTAAAGTGCTTTTTAAAAGACCTATGGTATACGGTGTGGTATCGTGCGATACACCGTGGATGGAACGTCGTTACGTGTGCGTATACGTGCTTCCATTCCACAAAACGAACTTGCGACGGGTACGTATTTATGGATGCGGCGTACGATGCGATAAACAATAAAATGCCCCTGCCGGTGTTACGTGGTGTGGCGCGGTGTGTGTTGGTCCCTTCCTCGTTATACGTTATTTATGGCATGACGTACGTGCTGGTTTTCGTGCGGGATCACAAAAATCGATGTGCTTCCGTCGCGTACGTATGGACGTGTCGCTGAAAAACATTTCTTTTTTTTAAACTTGGAATCTCAAAAACGTTCGTTTCGACCGTCGATGATGGTAGGGACTCGACCTCGTGGTCACCGAAGGTGTCGTCAGCTTATCGTATTAGGGGACGAAAACACGTGGGGGCTCGAGGCCGCGCGTTCGCCGACGCCCGGACCGACGGTCCGTGCTCTTCTGCGCCGAGCCGGGGCGAGCGCGGGTCTCGTGGGGTGCGGCGCCGGAGAGTTCCGCCGGTGCGTGCTCGTGGTGCGAGGCGTGGTGCGGCGCGTGGTCGCCCCGCCGAAAACACGCGCGCCTTTGCTTTTCCCTGTGCCTGCCTTTACGCCCTCCGGTGAAACCTCCGGGCCGTAAAGGCAGGAGCGTGGCTTCGGACGGAGACCCGAAAGTGGAAAAGTCGGTTTTTTTTTCGAAGGGTTCGCTACGATATGATGTTTCGCTCACGAGGTTCAGACGTACGTGGCGGCGGCCGTCTTGGGTTTTGACGTGGCGACCCGATTTACGACGGCGTTCTTCCGTATGCCGAGATACACCCACGCTCCGAATTAGAAGTCGGTACTTTGCTTATTTTTCCAGATATTCCGCTCACGAGGTTCAGACGTATATATGGTGGCGGCCATCTTGGAGTTGACGTGGCGACCCGATTTTCAACTGCGTTCTTCCTTATGCCTAGATACACCCACGCACCGGATTAGAAGTTGGTTCTTTGCTTATTTTTCAAGATATTCCGCTCACGAGGTTCAGAAGTAGATAATGTGGCGGCCATCTTGGATTTTGACGTGGCGACCCGATTTACGATAACCTTCTTCCTTATGCCTCGGTACACCCACGCACCGAATTAGAAGTTGGTGCTTTGCTTATTTTTCAAGATATTCCGCTCACGAGGTTCAGACATATATATGGTGGCGGCCATCTTGGATTTTGACGTGGCGACCCAATTTACGATAGCCTTCTTCCTTATGCCTAGGTACACCCACGCACCTAATTAGAAGTTGGTGCTTTGCCTATTTTTCAAGATATTCCACTCACAATGTTCAGACATATATATGGTGGCGGCCATCTTGGATTTTGACGTGGCGACCCAATTTTCGACAGCTTTCTTCCGTGTGCCTAGATACACCCACACACCAAGTTAGAAGTTTCTACTTCGCTTATTTCTCAAGATATGCAGGTTGCAAGGTCAGACATATATATGGTGGCGGCCATCTTGGATTTTGACGTGGCGACCCAATTTTCGAAGGGTTTCTTCCTTGTGCCTAGATACACGCACACACCAAGTTAGAAGATTCTACTTCGCTTATTTTTCAAGATATGCAGGTTGCAAGGTTCAGACATACATGTTGGCGGCCATCTTGGATTTTGCCGTGGCGACCCAATTTTCAATAGCTGGCGCATGCGCAGATGGGCTGCACTGCGATGCCACTGAAAAGCGGCTGAGAAAACCGCGCATGCGCAGATCGCGGACATGATTCATTTCGAATTTCCATCTTTATTTAATTTCCGAAAAGACGTCTGCATTCGCCAATCGCGCGATGACGTCACGACGTAAATGAATTTCTTCATATAACTTCAGATCCGCTGGATGGATTTTGACGACATAAACGGCATCGTGTAGGGCATTTAAATGCGCAAATTTCGAGACCACTTGTGACCATGACAGCCATTTCCTTCTCGCACAGCACCAAACATTCTAATGCGTCAATCCCGTCAACCCTGCGCATGCGCAGGTGGTGCGACAGTCGTTTGCCGAAGCACTTGAACATTTAACGCTGAAAAAATCGCGCATGCGCAAATGGTAGCGCTGGAGCGCAAGGTCACGTGTGCACGCGTACGTAATATGTGGATGGATATTTGCGCATGCGCAAATGGTCGCGCTGGAGCGCAAGGTCACGTGTGCACGCTTACGTAACTTACGTACGCGCTTTGATGGGCGGGGCGTACGGTGTTAACGAAATGCTAAAATGCGGAAGCGCTGGAAGCGTATGCGAAGCTGTCGCACGATCTCCTGTCATGGTCCACAAGATTATCACAGAGAGGTGCAGCTTCCAGCGTTTCGAGATATGATCCAGACCTAACTTTTGAGACCGGTCCCAGCTTTCTAGGCCCCGTGGTTGGTTCAGACGGACCCGACGAAGGACGTGTTGGATTTTACCGCGAGCCGATTCTAGCGCCGACGTGCCGGCGAACAAAACCGGTCATATCTTTTGAACGCGTGGCTCGATTTTTACAAAATAAACTTTTTCTTGAAGGGCTGAACCGTGCGCTCAAAACGATACCGAGTTTGACCCTGAGAGAGCCGTTTTGCGCCGGCAAAGGCGCCTTGTGTTACGTGAGGACGATGTCGTGCTGCATAAATTATCATATCATTACCGCCGGCGCGATCCGTGACGTCACGGCTCACTTAATTGCAATTATCTGTGCTATTCCTTGGCCGAATCGAACCGAAAAAGAGTTATGTTGTATAATATTCGGATGCGCACGTTTCAAGCCCGGTTTGAGCTTCCGCAGTTACGTGGTTCTCGAGATAGCCGTTTCTGTGCCCAAACTCTATAGTGTTTTCCTCGTCAGTTCTATGAGCGGTTTCGGGCCTGGACTATGTTGGTGAAGATGCGAGGGGGCGGGCTTTTGCTTCTGGGTGACTTCGTCACGATTCGTGATTATTTCTCCGCCCTTTACAACCAGAAGACACGACATTGACAACGTAGTATGAAATGTGTGTGTGTGGGCCCAGGAAAGGGCCTGAAATCACTCCTGGGGGGAGTCCTAATGGGGGCGACAGGCCCCGGGGGTGGGTGTCACAAAAGACACTCGATGCGTGCCCACGTGTGCCCGTGTGGAAAATATCGGGTGGGTGCCCCCCGACGCGCGTGACAAAAAATCGAACGTAGGGCTTGGTCCTTGTGAGGGACGCTAAAGACGATTGTGCTTGGCTTGTGCTTGTGCTGTGTGTGTGCTGAAAATGGAAACGTTAAAAAAGTAGTTAGATTTAGTGAACCCGAAATGCTGTTTTGTTATTAAAAAAAAAAAAAAATCCACTCCACACGAAAGGCTAAAGTGCTTTTTAAAAGACCTATGGTATACGGTGTGGTATCGTGCGATACACCGTGGATGGAACGGCGTTACGTGTGCGTATACGTGCTTCGATTCCACAAAACGAACTTGCGATGGGTACGTATTTATGGATGCGGCGTACGATGCGATAAACAATAAAATGCCCCTGCCGGTGTTACGTGGTGTGGCACGGTGTGTGTTGGTCCCTTCCTCGTTATACGTTATTTGTGGCATGACGTACGTGCTGGTTTTTGTGCGGGATCACAAATATCGATGTGCTTCCGTCGCGTACGTATGGACGTGTCGCTGAAAAACATTTCTTTTTTTTAAACTTGGAATCTCAAAAACATTCGTTTCGACCGTCGATGATGGTAGGGACTCGACCTCGTTGTCACCGACGGTGTCGTCAGCTTATCGTATTAGGGGACGAAAACACGTGGGGGCTCGAGGCCGCGCGTTCGCCGACGCCCGGACCGACGGTCCTTGCTCTTCCGCGCCGAGTCGGGGCGAGCGCGGGTCTCGTGGGGTGCGGCGCCGGAGAGGTCCGCCGGTGCGTGCTCGTGGTGCGAGGCGTGGTGCGGCGCGTGGTCGCCCCGCCGAAAACACGGGCGCCTTTGCTTTTCCCTGTGCCTGCCTTTACGCCCTCCGGTGAAACCTCCGGGCCGTAAAGGCAGGAGCGTGGCTTCGGACGGAGACCCGAAAGTGGAAAAGTATGTTTTTTTTTCGAAGGGTTCGCTACGATATGATGTTTCGCTCACGAGGTTCGGACGTACGTGGCGGCGGCCGTCTTGGGTTTTGACGTGGCGACCCGATTTACGACGGCGTTCTTCCTTATGCCGAGATACACCCACGCACCGAATTAGAAGTCGGTACCTTGCTTATTTTTCGAGATATTCCGCTCACGAGGTTCGGACGTATATATGGTGGCGGCCATCTTGGAGTTGACGTGGCGATCCGATTTTCAACTGCGTTCTTCCTTATGCCTAGATACACCCACGCACCAGATTAGAAGTTGGTTCTTTGCTTATTGTTCGAGATATTCCGCTCACGAGTTTCAGACGTAGATATGGTGGCGGCCATCTTGGATTTTGACGTGGCGACCCAATTTACGACAACCTTCTTCCTTATGCCTCGGTACACCCACGCACCGAATGAGAAGTTGGTGCTTTGCCTATTTTTCAAGATATTCCGCTCACAATGTTCAGACGTATATATGGTGGCGGCCATCTTGGATTTGACGTGGCGACCCAATTTTCAACAGCGTTCTTCCTTATGCCTAGATACACCCACGCACCAAATTAGAAGTTGGTTCTTTGCTTATTTTTCAAGATATTCTGCTCATGAGGTTCAGACATATATATGGTGGCGGCCATCTTGGATTTTGACGTGGCGACCCAATTTACGATAGCCTTCTTCCTTATGCCTCGGTACACCCACGCACCAAATTAGAAGTTGGTGCTTTGCCTATTTTTCAAGATATTCCACTCACAATGTTCAGACATATATATGGTGGCGGCCATATTGGATTTTGACGTGCAGACCCAATTTTCGACAGCGTTCTTCCTTGTGCCTAGATACACACACACACCAAGTTAGAAGTTTCTACTTCGCTTATTTTTCAAGATATGCAGGTTGCAAGGTTCAGACATACATGTTGGCGGCCATCTTGGATTTTGCCGTGGCGACCCAATTTTCAATAGCTGGCGCATGCGCAGATGGGCTGCACTGCGATGCCACTGAAAAGCGGCTGAGAAAACCGCGCATGCGCAGATCGCGGACATGATTCATTTCCATCGTTATTTAATTTCCGAAAAGACGTCTGCATTCGACAATCGCGTGATGACGTCACGACGTAAATGAATTTCTTCATATAACTTCAGATCCGCTGGATGGATTTTGACGAGATAAACGGCATCGTGTAGGGCATTTAAATGCGCAAATTTTGAGACCACTTGTGACCATGACAGCCATTTCCTTCTCGCACAGCACCAAACATTCTAATACGTCAATCCCGGCAACCCTGCGCATGCGCAGGTGGTGCGACAGTCGTTTGCCGAAGCACTTGAACATTTAACGCTGAAAAAATCGCGCATGCGCAAACGGTAGCGCTGGAGCGCAAGGTCACGTGTGCGCGCGTACGTAATATGTGGATGGATATTTGCGTATGCGCAAATGGTCGCGCTGGAGCGCAAGGTCACGTGTGCACGCTTACGTAACTTACTTACGCGCTTTGATGGGCGGGGCGTACGGTGTTCACGAAATGCAAAATGCGGAAGTGCTGGAAGCGTATGCGAAGCTGTCGCACGATCCCTTGTCATGGTCTACACGATTATCACAGAGAGGTGCAGCTTCCAGCGTTTCGAGATATGATCCAGACCTAACTTTTGAGACCGGTCCCAGCGTTCTAGGCCCCGTGGTTGGTTCAGACGGACCCGACAACGGACGTGTTGGATTTTACCGCGAGCCGATTCGAGCACCGACGTGCCGGCGAACAAAACCTGTCATATCATTTGAACGCGTGGCTCGATTTTTACAAAATAAACTTTTTCTTGAAGGCCTGAACCGTGCGCTCAAAACGATACCGAGATTGACCCTGAGAGAGCCGTTTTGCGCCGGCAAAGGCGCCTTGTGTGACGTGAGGACCATGTCGTGCTGCATAAATTATCATATCATTACCGCCGGCGCGATCCGTGACGTCACGGCTCACTTAATTGCAATTATCTGTGCTATTCCTTGGCCGAATCGAACCGAAAAACAAGTATGTTGTATAATATTCGGATGCGCACGTTTCAAGCCCGGTTTGAGCTTCCGCAGTTACGTGGTTCTCGAGATAGCCGTTTGGGCACAAATTCCCTATAGTGTGTTCCTTTGTAAAGTTCTATGAGCGGTTTCGGGCCTGGACTATGTTGGTGAAGATGCGAGGGGGCGGGCTTTTGCTTCTGGGTGACTTCGTCACGATTCGTGATTATTTCTCCGCCCTTTACAACCAGAAAAAAACACGACCAACAGGAATATTGTGCTGTGTTTCGGCCCAGGAAAGGGCCTGAAATCACTCCTGGGGGGAGTCCTAATGGGGGCGACAGGCCCCGGGGGTGGGTGGCACAAAACACACTCGACGCGTGCCCACGTGTGCCCGTGGGTGTGGAAAACAGGGTGGGTGCCCGCCGCACCGACGCGCGTGACAAAAAATCGAACGCATGGCAAGGTCCTTTTGAGGGACGCTAAAGACGATTGTGCTTGGCTTGTGCTTGTGCTGTGTGTGTGCTGAAAATGGAAACGTTAAAAAACGTAGTTAGATTTAGTGAACCCGAAATGCTGTTGTGTTATTTAAAAAAAATAAATTATCCACTCCACACGAAAGGCTAATGTGCTTTTAAAAAGACCTATGGTATACGGTGTGGTATCGTGTGATAGACCGTGGATGCAACGTCGTTACGTGTGCGTATACGTGCTTCCATTCCACAAAACGAACTTGCGACGGGTACGTATTTATGGATGCGGCGTACGATGCGATAAACAATAAAATGCCCCTGCCGGTGTTACGTGGTGTGGCACGGTGTGTGTTGGTCCCTTCCTCGTTACACGTTATTTATGGCATGACGTACTTGCTGGTTTTTGTGCGGGATCACAAAAATCGATGTGCTTCCGTCGCGTATGTATGGACGCGTCGCTGAAAAACATTTCTTTTTTTTAAACTTGGAATCTCAAAAACATTCCTTTCGACCGTCGATGATGGTAGGGACTCGACCTCGTGGTCACCGAGGGTGTCGTCAGCTTATCGTATTAGGGGACGAAAACACGTGGGGGCTCGAGGCCGCGCGTTCGCCGACGCCCGGACCGACGGTCCGTGCTCTTCTGCGCCGAGCCGGGGCGAGCGCGGGTCTCGTGGGGCGCGGCGCCGGAGAGGTCCGCCGGTGCGTGCTCGTGGTGCGAGGCGTGGTGCGGCGCGTGGTCGCCCCGCCGAAAACACGCGCGCCTTTGCTTTTCCCTGTGCCTGCCTTTACGCCCTCCGGTGAAACCTCCGGGCCGTAAAGGCAGGAGCGTGGCTTCGGACGGAGACCCGAAAGTGGAAAAGTCGGTTTTTTTTCGAAGGGTTCGCAACGATATGATGTTTCGCTCACGAGGTTCGGACGTACGTGGCGGCGGCCGTCTTGGGTTTTGACGTGGCGACCCGATTTACGACGGCGTTCTTCCTTATGCCGAGATACACCCACGCACCGAATTAGAAGTCGGTACCTTGCTTATCTTTCGAGATATTCCGCTCACGAGGTTCAGACGTATATATGGTGGCGGCCATCTTGGAGTTGACGTGGCGACCCGATTTTCAACTGCGTTCTTCCTTATGCCTAGATACACCCACGCACCGAATTAGAAGTTGGTGCTTTGCCTATTTTTCAAGATATTCCGCTCACAATGTTCAGACGTATATATGGTGGCGGCCATCTTGGATTTGACGTGGCGACCCAATTTTCGACAGCGTTCTTCCTTATGCCTAGGTACACCCACGCACCTAATTAGAAGTTGGTGCTTTGCCTATTTTTCAAGATATTCCACTCACAATGTTCAGACATATATATGGTGGCGGCCATCTTGGATTTTGACGTGGCGACCCAATTTTCAAAAGCGTTCTTCCTTGTGCCTAGATACACGCACACACCAAATTAGAAGTTTCTACTTCGCTTATTTCTCAAGATATGCAGGTTGCAAGGTCAGACATATATATGGTGGCGGCCATCTTGGATTTTGACGTGGCGACCCAATTTTCGACAGCTTTCTTCCGTGTGCCTAGGTACACCCACACACCAAGTTAGCAGTTTCTACTTCGCTTATTTCTCAAGATATGCAGGTTGCAAGGTCAGACATATATATGGTGGCGGCCATCTTGGATTTTGACGTGGCGACCCAATTTTCAATAGCGTTCTTCCTTGTGCCTAGATACACGCACACACCAAATTAGAAGTTTCTACTTCGCTTATTTCTCAAGATATGCAGGTTGCAAGGTCAGACATATATATGGTGGCGGCCATCTTGGATTTTGCCGTGGCGACCCAATTTTCAATAGCTGGCACATGCGCAGATGGGCTGCACTGCGATGCCACTGAAAAGCGGCTGAGAAAACCGCGCATGCGCAGATCGCGGACATGATTCATTTCGAATTTCCATCTTTATTTAATTTCCGAAAAGACGTCTGCATTCGACAATCGCGCGATGACGTCACGACGTAAATGAATTTCTTCATCTAACTTCAGATCCGCTGGATGGATTTTGACGAAATAAACGGCATCGTGTAGGGCATTTAAATGCGCAAATTTCGAGACCACTTGTGACCATGACAGCCATTTCCTTCTCGCACAGCACCAAACATTCTTATGCGTCCATCCCGTCAACCCTGCGCATGCGCAGGTGGTGCGACAGTCGTTTGCCGAAGCACTTGAACATTTAACGCTGAAAAAATCGCGCATGCGCAAATGGTAGCGCTGGAGCGCAAGGTCACTGTGCACGCGTACGTAATATGTGGATGGATATTTGCGCATGCGCAAATGGTCGCGCTGGAGCGCAAGGTCACGTGTGCACGCTTACGTAACTTACGTACGCGCTTTGATGGGCGGGGCGAACGGTGTTCACGAATGGTAAAATGCGGAAGCGCTGGAAGCGTATGCGAAGCTGTCGCACGATCTCCTGTCATGGTCCACAAGATTATCACAGAGAGGTGCAGCTTCCAGCGTTTCGAGATATGATCCAGACCTAACTTTTGAGACCGGTCCCAGCGTTCTAGGCCCCGTGGTTGTCTCAGACGGACCCGACGAAGGACGTGTTGGATTTTACCGCGAGCCGATTCGAGCACCGACGTGCCGGCGAACAAAACCGGTCATATCTTTTGAACGCGTGGCTCGATTTTTACAAAATAAACTTTTTCTTGAAGGGCTGAACCGTGCGCTCAAAACGATACCGAGTTTGACCCTGAGAGAGCCGTTTTGCGCCGGCAAAGGCGCCTTGCGTGACGTGAGGACCATGTCGTGCTGCATAGATTACCATATCATTACCGCCGGCGCGATCCGTGACGTCACGGCTCACTTAATTGCAATTATCTCTGCTATTCCTTGGCCGAATCGAACCGGGAAACAAGTATGTTGTATAATATTCGGATGCGCACGTTTCAAGCCCGGTTTGAGCTTCCGCAGTTACGTGGTTCTCGAGATAGCCGTTTGGGCGCCCAAACCCTTAGTGTTTTCCTCTGTGAGTTCTATGAGCGGTTTCGGGCCTGGACTATGTTGGTGAAGATGCGAGGGGGCGGGATTTTGCTTCTGGGTGACTTCGTCACGATTCGTGATTATTTCTCCGCCCTTTACAACCAGAAAAAAACACGACCAACAGGAATATTGTGCTGTGTTTCGGCCCAGGAAAGGGCCTGAAATCACTCCTGGGGGGAGTCCTAATGGGGGCGACAGGCCCCGGGGGTGGGTGGCACAAACAAAACACACTCGACGCGTGCCCACGTGTGCCCGTGGGTGTGGAAAACCGGGTGGGTGCCCACCGCACCGACGCGCGTCACAAAAAATCGAACGCATGGCAAGGTCCTTTTGAGGGACGCTAAAGACGATTGTGCTTGGCTTGTGCTTGTGGTGTGTGTGTGCTGAAAATGGAAACGTTAAAAAACGTAGTTAGATTTAGTGAACCCGAAATGCTGTTGTGTTATTTAAAAAACAATAATTATCCACTCCACACGAAAGGCTAATGTGCTTTTAAAAAGACCTATGGTATATGGTGTGGTATCGTGCGATACACCGTGGATGGAACGTCGTTACGTGTGCGTATACGTGCTTCGATTCCACAAAACGAACTTGCGACGGGTACGTATTTATGGATGCGGCGTACGATGCGATAAACAATAAAATGCCCCTGCCGGTGTTACGTGGTGTGGCGCGGTGTGTGTTGGTCCCTTCCTCGTTATACGTTATTTGTGGCATGACGTACGTGCTGGTTTTTGTGCGGGATCACAAAAATCGATGTGCTTCCGTCGCGTATGTATGGATGTGTCGCTGAAAAACATTTCTTTTTTTTAAACTTGGAATCTCAAAAACATTCGTTTCGACCGTCGATGATGGTAGGGACTCGACCTCGTGGTCACCGACGGTGTCGTCAGCTTATCGTATTAGGGGACGAAAACACGTGGGGGCTCGAGGCCGCGCGTTCGCCGACGCCCGGACCGACGGTCCGTGCTCTTCTGCGCCGAGCCGGGGCGAGCGCGGGTCTCGTGGGGTGCGGCGTCGGAGAGGTCCGCCGGTGCGTGCTCGTGGTGCGAGGCGTGGTGCGGCGTGTGGTCGCCCCGCCGAAAACACGCGCGCCTTTGCTTTTCCCTGTGCCTGCCTTTACGCCCTCCGGTGAAACCTCCGGGCCGTAAAGGCAGGAGCGTGGCTTCGGACGGAGACCCGAAAGTGGAAAAGTCGGTTTTTTTTTCGAAGGGTTCGCCACGATATGATCTTCCGCTCACGAGGTTCTGACGTACGTGGCGGCGGCCGTCTTGGGTTTTGACGTGGCGACCCGATTTACGACGGCGTTCTTCCTTATGCCGAGATACACCCACGCTCCGAATTAGAAGTCGGTACTTTGCTTATTTTTCCAGATATTCCGCTCACGAGGTTCAGACGTATATATGGTGGCGGCCATCTTGGAGTTGACGTGGCGACCCGATTTTCAACGGCGTTCTTCCTTATGCCGAGATACACCCACGCACCAGATTAGAAGTCGGTACTTTGCTTATTTTTCGAGATATTCCGCTCACGAGGTTCAGACGTATATATGGTGGCGGCCATCTTGGATTTGACGTGGCGACCCAATTTACGATAACCTTCTTCCTTATGCCTCGGTACACCCACGCACCGAATTAGAAGTTGGTGCTTTGCCTATTTTTCAAGATATTCCGCTCACAATGTTCAGACGTATATATGGTGGCGGCCATCTTGGATTTGACGTGGCGACCCAATTTTCGACAGCGTTCTTCCTTATGCCTAGGTACACCCACGCACCTAATTAGAAGTTGGTGCTTTGCCTATTTTTCAAGATATTCCACTCACAATGTTCAGACATATATATGGTGGCGGCCATCTTGGATTTTGACGTGGCGACCCAATTTTCAATAGCATTCTTCCTTGTGCCTAGATACACGCACACACCAAATTAGAAGTTTCTACTTCGCTTATTTCTCAAGATATGCAGGTTGCAAGGTCAGACATATATATGGTGGCGGCCATCTTGGATTTTGACGTGGCGACCCAATTTTCGACAGCTTTCTTCCGTGTGCCTAGGTACACCCACACACCAAGTTAGCAGTTTCTACTTCGCTTATTTCTCAAGATATGCAGGTTGCAAGGTCAGACATATATATGGTGGCGGCCATCTTGGATTTTGACGTGGCGACCCAATTTTCAATAGCGTTCTTCCTTGTGCCTAGATACACGCACACACCAAATTAGAAGTTTCTACTTCGCTTATTTCTCAAGATATGCAGGTTGCAAGGTCAGACATATATATGGTGGCGGCCATCTTGGATTTTGCCGTGGCGACCCAATTTTCAATAGCTGGCGCATGCGCAGATGGGCTGCACTGCGATGCCACTGAAAAGCGGCTGAGAAAACCGCGCATGCGCAGATCGCGGACATGATTCATTTCGAATTTCCATCTTTATTTAATTTCCGAAAAGACGTCTGCATTCGACAATCGCGCGATGACGTCACGACGTAAATGAATTTCTTCATCTAACTTCAGATCCGCTGGATGGATTTTGACGAAATAAACGGCATCGTGTAGGGCATTTAAATGCGCAAATTTCGAGACCACTTGTGACCATGACAGCCATTTCCTTCTCGCACAGCACCAAACATTCTAATACGTCAATCCCGTCAACCCTGCGCATGCGCAGGTGGTGCGACAGTCGTTTGCCGAAGCACTTGGGCATTTAACGCTGAAAATATCGCGCATGCGCAAATGGTAGCGCTGGAGCGCAAGGTCACTGTGCACGCGTACGTAATATGTGGATGGATATTTGCGCATGCGCAAATGGTCGCGCTGGAGCGCAAGGTCACGTGTGCACGCTTACGTAACTTACGTACGCGCTTTGATGGGCGGGGCGTACGGTGTTAACGAAATGCTAAAATGCGGAAGCGCTGGAAGCGTATGCGAAGCTGTCGCACGATCTCCTGTCATGGTCCACAAGATTATCACAGAGAGGTGCAG
The DNA here is from genome assembly GCF_964187855.1 of Myxine glutinosa. Classification (NCBI taxonomy): domain Eukaryota; kingdom Metazoa; phylum Chordata; class Myxini; order Myxiniformes; family Myxinidae; genus Myxine; species Myxine glutinosa. The sequence goes on along the minus strand of NC_136262.1, from coordinate 32,212,102 downwards.
CTTCCAGCGTTTCGAGATATGATCCAGACCTAACTTTTGAGACCGGTCCCAGCGTTCTAGGCCCCGTGGTTGGTTCAGACGGACCCGACAATGGACGTGTTGGATTTTACCGCGAGCCGATTCGAACGCCGACGTGCCGGCGAACAAAACCGGTCATATCTTTTGAACGCGTGGCTCGATTTTTACAAAATAAACTTTTTCTTGAAGGGCTGAACCGTGCGCTCAAAACGATAGTAATGGCGACCGGGAAATGTTTTGTTTTGCGCCGCAAAGGCGTCTTGTGTGACGTGAGGACCATGTCGTGCTGCATAAATTACCATATCATTACCGCCGGCGCGATCCGTGACGTCACGGCTCACTTAATTGCAATTATCTCTGCTATTCCTTGGCCGAATCGAACCGGGAAACAAGTATGTTGTATAATATTCGGATGCGCACGTTTCAAGCCCGGTTTGAGCTTCCGCAGTTACGTGGTTCTCGAGATAGCCGTTTGGGCGCCCAAACCCTTAGTGTTTTCCTCTGTGAGTTCTATGAGCGGTTTCGGGCCTGGACTATGTTGGTGAAGATGCGAGGGGGCGGGATTTTGCTTCTGGGTGACTTCGTCACGATAACGTGATTATTTCTCCGCCCTTTACAACCAGAAAAAAACACGACCAACAGGAATATTGTGCTGTGTTTCGGCCCAGGAAAGGGCCTGAAATCACTCCTGGGGGGAGTCCTAATGGGGGCGACAGGCCCCGGGGGTGGGTGGCACAAACAAAACACACTCGACGCGTGCCCACGTGTGCCCGTGCGTGTGGAAAACCGGGTGGGTGCCCACCGCGCCGACGCGCGTCACAAAAAATCGAACGTAGGGCTTGGTCCTTGTGAGGGACGCTAAAGACGATTGTGCTTGGCTTGTGCTTGTGCTGTGGGTGTGCTGAAAATGGAAACGTTAAAAAACGTAGTTAGATTTAGTGAACCCGAAATGCTGTTTTGCTATTTAAAAAAAAATAATTATCCACTCCACACGAAAGGCTAAAGTGCTTTTAAAAAGACCTATGGTATACGGTGTGGTATCGTGCGATACACCGTGGATGGAACGTCGTTACGTGTGCGTATACGTGCTTCCATTCCACAAAACGAACTTGCGACGGGTACGTATTTATGGATGCGGCGTACGATGCGATAAACAATAAAATGCCCCTGCCGGTGTTACGTGGTGTGGCGCGGTGTGTGTTGGTCCCTTCCTCGTTATACGTTATTTATGGCATCACGTACGTGCTGGTTTTCGTGCGGGATCACAAAAATCGATGTGCTTCCGTCGCGTACGTATGGATGCGTCGCTGAAAAACATTTCTTTTTTTAAAACTTGGAATCTCAAAAACGTTCGTTTCGACCGTCGATGATGGTAGGGACTCGACCTCGTGGTCACCGACGGTGTCGTCAGCTTATCGTATTAGGGGACGAAAACACGTGGGGGCTCGAGGCCGCGCGTTCGCCGACGCCCGGACCGACGGTCCGTGCTCTTCTGCGCCGAGCCGGGGCGAGCGCGGGTCTCGTGGGGCGCGGCGCCGGAGAGGTCCGCCGGTGCGTGCTCGTGGTGCGAGGCGTGGTGCGGCGCGTGGTCGCCCCGCCGAAAACACGCGCGCCTTTGCTTTTCCCTGTGCCTGCCTTTACGCCCTCCGGTGAAACCTCCGGGCCGTAAAGGCAGGAGCGTGGCTTCGGACGGAGACCCGAAAGTGGAAAAGTCGGTTTTTTTTTCGAAGGGTTCGCCACGATATGATATTTCGCTCACGAGGTTCAGACGTACGTGACGGAGGCCTTCTTGGGTTTTGACGTGGCGACCCGATTTACGACGGCGTTCATCCTTATGCCGAGATACACCCACGCACCGAATTAGAAGTCGGTACCTTGCTTATTTTTCCAGATATTCCGCTCACGAGGTTCAGACGTATATATGGTGGCGGCCTTCTTGGGTTTTGACGTGGCGACCCGATTTTCAACTGCGTTCTTCCTTATGCCTAGATACACCCACGCACCGGATTAGAAGTTGGTTCTTTGCTTATTTTTCGAGATATTCCGCTCACGAGGTTCAGACGTAGATAATGTGGCGGCCATCTTGGATTTTGACGTGGCGACCCAATTTACGATAACCTTCTTCCTTATGCCTCGGTACACCCACGCACCGAATTAGAAGTTGGTGCTTTGCCTATTTTTCAAGATATTCCGCTCACAATGTTCAGACGTATATATGGTGGCGGCCATCTTGGATTTGACGTGGCGACCCAATTTTCGACAGCGTTCTTCCTTATGCCTAGATACACCCACGCACCTAATTAGAAGTTGGTGCTTTGCCTATTTTTCAAGATATTCCACTCACGATGTTCAGACATATATATGGTGGCGGCCATCTTGGATTTTGACGTGGCGACCCAATTTTCAATAGCATTCTTCCTTGTGCCTAGATACACGCACACACCAAATTAGAAGTTTCTACTTCGCTTATTTCTCAAGATATGCAGGTTGCAAGGTCAGACATATATATGGTGGCGGCCATCTTGGATTTTGACGTGGCGACCCAATTTACGACAGCCTTCTTCCTTATGCCTCGGTACACCCACGCACCAAATTAGAAGTTGGTGCTTTGCCTATTTTTCAAGATATTCCACTCACAATGTTCAGACATTTATATGGTGGCGGCCATCTTGGATTTTGACGTGCAGACCCAATTTTCGATAGCGTTGTTCCTTGTGCCTAGAAACACGCACACACCAAGTTAGAAGTTTCTACTTCGCTTATTTTTCAAGATATGCAGGCTGCAAGGTTCAGACATACATGTTGGCGGCCATCTTGGAGTTTGCCGTGGCGACCCAATTTTCAATAGCTGGCGCATGCGCAGATGGGCTGCACTGCGATGCCACTGAAAAGCGACTGAGAAAACCGCGCATGCGCAGATCGCGGACATGATTCATTTCGAATTTCCATCTTTATTTAATTTCCGAAAAGACGTCTGTATTCGACAATCGCGCGATGACGTCACGACGTAAATGAATTTCTTCATATAACTTCAGATCCGCTGGATGGATTTTGACGAAATAAACGGCATCGTGTAGGGCATTTAAATGCGCAAATTTCGAGACCACTTGTGACCATGACAGCCATTTCCTTCTCGCACAGCACCAAACATTCTAATACGTCAATCCCGTCAACCCTGCGCATGCGCAGGTGGTGCGACAGTCGTTTGCCGAAGCACTTGGACATTTAACGCTGAAAAAATCGCGCATGCGCAAATGGTAGCGCTGGAGCGCAAGGTCATGTGTGCACGCGTACGTAATATGTGGATGGATATTTGCGCATGCGCAAATGGTCGCGCTGGAGCGCAAGGTCACGTGTGCACGCTTACGTAACTTACGTACGCGCTTTGATGGGCGGGGCGAACGGTGTTCACGAAATGCTAAAATGCGGAAGTCCTGGAAGCGTATGCGAAGCTGTCGCACGATCTCTTGTCATGGTCCACAAGATTATCACAGAGAGGTGCAGCTTCCAGCGTTTCGAGATATGATCCAGACCTAACTTTTGAGACCGGTCCCAGCGTTCTAGGCCCCGTGGTTGGTTCAGACGGACCCGACAATGGACGTGTTGGATTTTACCGCGAGCCGATTCGAACGCCGACGTGCCGGCGAACAAAACCGGTCATATCTTTTGAACGCGTGGCTCGATTTTTACAAAATAAACTTTTTCTTGAAGGGCTGAACCGTGCGCTCAAAACGATAGTAATGGCGACCGGGAAATGTTTTGTTTTGCGCCGCAAAGGCGCCTTGTGTGACGTGAGGACGATCTCGTGCTGCATAAATTATCATATCATTACCGCCGGCGCGATCCGTGACGTCACGGCTCACTTAATTGCAATTATCTCCGCTATTCCTTGGCCGAATCGAACCGGGAAACAAGTATGTTGTATAATATTCGGATGCGCACGTTTCAAGCCCGGTTTGAGCTTCCGCAGTTACGTGGTTCTCGAGATAGCCGTTTTCGTTCGATTTCCCTATAGTGTTTTCCTCTGTAAGTTCTATGAGCGGTTTCGGGCCTGGACTATGTTGGTGAAGATGCGAGGGGGCGGGCTTTTGCTTCTGGGTGACTTCGTCACGATAACGTGATTATTTCTCCGCCCTTTACAACCAGAAAAAAACACGACCAACAGGAATATTGTGCTGTGTTTCGGCCCAGGAAAGGGCCTGAAATAACTCCTGGGGGGAGTCCTAATGGGGGCGACAGGCCCCGGGGGTGGGTGGCACAAAAGACACTCCACGCGTGCCCACGTGTGCCCGTGCGTGTGGAAAATATCGGGTGGGTGCCCACCGCACCGACGAGCGTGACAAAAAATCGAACGCATGGCAAGGTCCTTTTGAGGGACGCTAAAGACGATTGTGCTTGGCTTGTGCTTGTGCTGTGTGTGTGCTGAAAATGGAAACGTTAAAAAACGTAGTTAGATTTAGTGAACCCGAAATGCTGTTTTGTTATTTAAAAACAATAAATTATCCACTCCACACGAAAGGCTAAAGTGCTTTTAAAAAGACCTATGGTATACGGTGTGGTATCGTGCGATACACCGTGGATGGAACGTCGTTACGTGTGCGTATACGTGCTTCCATTCCACAAAACGAACTTGCGATGGGTATGTATTTATGGATGCGGCGTACGATGCGATAAACAATAAAATGCCCCTGCCGGTGTTACGTGGTGTGGCACGGTGTGTGTTGGTCCCTTCCTCGTTATACGTTATTTATGGCATGACGTACGTGCTGGTTTTCGTGCGGGATCACAAAAATCGATGTGCTTCCGTCGCGTACGTATGGACGCGTCGCTGAAAAACATTTCTTTTTTTTAAACTTGGAATCTCAAAAACATTCCTTTCGACCGTCGATGATGGTAGGGACTCGACCTCGTGGTCACCGAGGGTGTCGTCAGCTTATCGTGTTAGGGGACGAAAACACGTGGGGGCTCGAGGCCGCGCGTTCGCCGACGCCCGGACCGACGGTCCGTGCTCTTCTGCGCCGAGCCGGGGCGAGCGCGGGTCTCGTGGGGCGCGGCGCCGGAGAGGTCCGCCGGTGCGTGCTCGTGGTGCGAGGCGTGGTGCGGCGCGTGGTCGCCCCGCCGAAAACACGCGCGCCTTTGCTATTCCCTGTGCCTGCCTTTACGCCCTCCGGTGAAACCTCCGGGCCGTAAAGGCAGGAGCCTGGCTTCGGACGGAGACCCGAAAGTGGAAAAGTCGGTTTTTTTTTCGAAGGGTTCGCTACGATATGATTTTCCCTCACGAGGTTCTGACGTACGTGGCGGCGGCCGTCTTGGGTTTTGACGTGGCGACCCGATTTACGACGGCGTTCTTCCTTATGCCGAGATACACCCACGCTCCGAATTAGAAGTCGGTACTTTGCTTATTTTTCCAGATATTCCGCTCACGAGGTTCAGACGTATATATGGTGGCGGCCATCTTGGAGTTGACGTGGCGACCCGATTTTCAACGGCGTTCTTCCTTATGCCGAGATACACCCACGCACCGGATTAGAAGTCGGTACTTTGCTTATTTTTCGAGATATTCCGCTCACGAGGTTCAGACGTATATATGGTGGCGGCCATCTTGGATTTGACGTGGCGACCCCATTTACGATAACCTTCTTCCTTATGCCTCGGTACACCCACGCACCGAATTAGAAGTTGGTGCTTTGCCTATTTTTCAAGATATTCCGCTCACAATGTTCAGACGTATATATGGTGGCGGCCATCTTGGATTTGACGTGGCGACCCAATTTTCGACAGCGTTCTTCCTTATGCCTAGGTACACCCACGCACCTAATTAGAAGTTGGTGCTTTGCCTATTTTTCAAGATATTCCACTCACAATGTTCAGACATATATATGGTGGCGGCCATCTTGGATTTTGACGTGGCGACCCAATTTTCAATAGCGTTCTTCCTTGTGCATAGATACACGCACACACCAAATTAGAAGTTTCTACTTCGCTTATTTCTCAAGATATGCAGGTTGCAAGGTCAGACATATATATGGTGGCGGCCATCTTGGATTTTGACGTGGCGACCCAATTTTCGACAGCTTTCTTCCGTGTGCCTAGATACACCCACACACCAAGTTAGAAGTTTCTACGTCGCTTATTTCTCAAGATATGCAGGTTGCAAGGTCAGACATATATATGGTGGCGGCCATCTTGGATTTTGACGTGGCGACCCAATTTTCGATGGCTTTCTTCCTTGTGCCTCGATACACGCACACACCAAGTTAGAAGTTTCTACTTCGCTTATTTTTCAAGATATGCAGGTTGCAAGGTTCAGACATACATGTTGGCGGCCATCTTGGAGTTTGCCGTGGCGACCCAATTTTCAATAGCTGGCGCATGCGCAGATGGGCTGCACTGCGATGCCACTGAAAAGCGGCTGAGAAAACCGCGCATGCGCAGATCGCGGACATGATTCATTTCGAATTTCCATCTTTATTTAATTTCCGAAAAGACGTCTGCATTCGACAATCGCGCGATGACGTCACGACGTAAATGAATTTCTTCATATAACTTCAGATCCGCTGGATGGATTTTGACGAAATAAACGGCATCGTGTAGGGCATTTAAATGCGCAAATTTCGAGACCACTTGTGACCATGACAGCCATTTCCTTCTCGCACAGCACCAAACATTCTAATACGTCAATCCCGTCAACCCTGCGCATGCGCAGGTGGTGCGACAGTCGTTTGCCGAAGCACTTGGACATTTAACGCTGAAAAAATCGCGCATGCGCAAATGGTAGCGCTGGAGCGCAAGGTCACGTGTGCACGCGTACGTAATATGTGGATGGATATTTGCGCATGCGCAAATGGTCGCGCTGGAGCGCAAGGTCACGTGTGCACGCTTACGTAACTTACGTACGCGCTTTGATGGGCGGGGCGAACGGTGTTAACGAAATGCTAAAATGCGGAAGCGCTGGAAGCGTATGCGAAGCTGTCGCACGATCTCTGGTCATGGTCCACAAGATTATCACAGAGAGGTGCAGCTTCCAGCGTTTCGAGATATGATCCAGACCTAACTTTTGAGACCGGTCCCAGCCTTCTAGGCCCCGTGGTTGGTTCAGACGGACCCGACGAAGGACGTGTTGGATTTTACCGCGAGCCGATTCGAACGCCGACGTGCCGGCGAACAAAACCGGTCATATCTTTTGAACGCGTGGCTCGATTTTTACAAAATAAACTTTTTCTTGAAGGGCTGAACCGTGCGCTCAAAAGGATAGTAATGGCGACCGGGAAATGTTTTGTTTTGCGCCGCAAAGGCGCCTTGTGTGACGTGAGGACCATGTCGTGCTGCATAAATTATCATATCATTACCGCCGGCGCGATCCGTGACGTCACGGCTCACTTAATTGCAATTATCTGTGCTATTCCTTGGCCGAATCGAACCGAAAAAGAGTTATGTTGTATAATATTCGGATGCGCACGTTTCAAGCCCGGTTTGAGCTTCCGCAGTTACGTGGTTCTCGAGATAGCCGTTTCCGTGCACAAACTCTATAGTGTTTTCCTCTGTAAGTTCTATGAGCGGTTTCGGGCCTGGACTATGTTGGTGAAGATGCGAGGGGGCGGGCTTTTGCTTCTGGGTGACTTCGTCACGATAACGTGATTATTTCTCCGCCCTTTACAACCAGAAGACACGACACGAGTAACATACGGAATGTTGTGGTGTGTGTGGGCCCAGGAAAGGGCCTGAAATCACTCCTGGGGGGAGTCCTAATGGGGGCGACAGGCCCCGGGGGTGGGTGGCACAAAACACACTCGACGCGTGCCCACGTGTGCCCGTGCGTGTGGAAAATATCGGGTGGGTGCCCACCGCACCGACGCGCGTCACAAAAAATCGAACCTAGGGCTTGGTCCTTGTGAGGGACGCTAAAGACGATTGTGCTTGGCTTGTGCTTGTGCTGTGTGTGTGCTGAAAATGGAAACGTTAAAAAACGTAGTTAGATTTAGTGAACCCGAAATGCTGTTTTGTTATTTTAAAAAAAATAATTATCCACTCCACACGAAAGGCTAATGTGCTTTTAAAAAGACCTATGGTATATGGTGTGGTATCGTGCGATACACCGTGGATGGAACGTCGTTACGTGTGCGTATACGTGCTTCCATTCCACAAAACGAACTTGCGACGGGTACGTATTTATGGATGCGGCGTACGATGCGATAAACAATAAAATGCCCCTGCCGGTGTTACGTGGTGTGGCACGGTGTGTGTTGGTCCCTTCCTCGTTATACGTTATTTATGGCATGACGTACGTGCTGGTTTTCGTGCGGGATCACAAAAATCGATGTGCTTCCGTCGCGTACGTATGGACGCGTCGCTGAAAAACATTTCTTTTTTTTAAACTTGGAATCTCAAAAACGTTCGTTTCGACCGTCGATGATGGTAGGGACTCGACCTCGTGGTCACCGAGGGTGTCGTCAGCTTATCGTATTAGGGGACGAAAACACGGGGGGGCTCGAGGCCGCGCGTTCGCCGACGCCCGGACCGACGGTCCGTGCTCTTCTGCGCCGAGCCGGGGCGAGCGCGGGTCTCGTGGGGCGCGGCGCCGAAGAGGTCCGCCGGTGCGTGCTCGTGGTGCGAGGCGTGGTGCGGCGCGTGGTCGCCCCGCCGAAAACACGCGCGCCTTTGCTTTTCCCTGTGCCTGCCTTTACGCCCTCCGGTGAAACCTCCGGGCCGTAAAGGCAGGAGCGTGGCTTCGGACGGAGACCCGAAAGTGGAAAAGTCGGTTTTTTTTTCGAAGGGTTCGCCACGATATGATGTTTCGCTCACGAGGTTCAGACGTACGTGGCGGCGGCCGTCTTGGGTTTTGACGTGGCGACCCGATTTACGACGGCGTTCTTCCTTATGCCGAGATACACCCACGCACCGAATTAGAAGTCGGTACTTTGCTTATTTTTCCAGATATTCCGCTCACGAGGTTCAGACGTATATATGGTGGCGGCCATCTTGGAGTTGACGTGGCGACCCGATTTTCAACTGCGTTCTTCCTTATGCCTAGATACACCCACGCACCGGATTAGAAGTCGGTTCTTTGCTTATCTTTCGAGATATTCCGCTCACGAGGTTCAGACGTAGATAATGTGGCGGCCATCTTGGATTTTGACGTGGCGACCCAATTTACGATAACCTTCTTCCTTATGCCTCGGTACACCCACGCACCGAATTAGAAGTTGGTGCTTTGCCTATTTTTCAAGATATTCCGCTCACAATGTTCAGACGTATATATGGTGGCGGCCATCTTGGATTTGACGTGGCGACCCAATTTTCGACAGCGTTCTTCCTTATGCCTAGGTACACCCACGCACCTAATTAGAAGTTGGTGCTTTGCCTATTTTTCAAGATATTCCACTCACAATGTTCAGACATATATATGGTGGCGGCCATCTTGGATTTTGACGTGGCGACCCAATTTTCAATAGCATTCTTCCTTGTGCCTAGATACACGCACACACCAAATTAGAAGTTTCTACTTCGCTTATTTCTCAAGATATGCAGGTTGCAAGGTCAGACATATATATGGTGGCAGCCATCTTGGATTTTGACGTGGCGACCCAATTTTCAATAGCGTTCTTCCTTGTGCCTAGATACACGCACATACCAAATTAGAAGTTTCTACTTCGCTTATTTCTCAAGATATGCAGGTTGCAAGGTCAGACATATATATGGTGGCGGCCATCTTGGATTTTGACGTGGCGACCCAATTTTCGAAGGCTTTCTTCCTTGTGCCTAGATACACGCACACACCAAGTTAGAAGTTTCTACTTCGCTTATTTTTCAAGGTATGCAGGTTGCAAGGTTCAGACATACATGTTGGCGGCCATCTTGGATTTTGCCGTGGCGACCCAATTTTCAATAGCTGGCGCATGCGCAGATGGGCTGCACTGCGATGCCACTGAAAAGCGGCTGAGAAAACCGCGCATGCGCAGATCGCGGACATGATTCATTTCGAATTTCCATCTTTATTTAATTTCCGAAAAGACGTCTGCATTCGACAATCGCGCGATGACGTCACGACGTAAATGAATTTCTTCATATAACTTCAGATCAGCTGGATGGATTTTGACGAAATAAACGGCATCGTGTAGGGCATTTAAATGCGCAAATTTCGAGACCACTTGTGACCATGACAGCCATTTCCTTCTCGCACAGCACCAAACATTCTTGTGCGTCAATCCCGTCAACCCTGCGCATGCGCAGGTGGTGCGACAGTCGTTTGCCGAAGCACTTGAACATTTAACGCTGAAAAATCGCGCATGCGCAAATGGTAGCGCTGGAGCGCAAGGTCACGTGTGCACGCGTACGTAATATGTGGATGGATATTTGCGCATGCGCAAATGGTCGCGCTGGAGCGCAAGGTCACGTGTGCACGCTTACGTAACTTACGTACGCGCTTTGATGGGCGGGGCGAACGGTGTTCACGAATGGTAAAATGCGGAAGCGCTGGAAGCGTATGCGAAGCTGTCGCACGATCTCCTGTCATGGTCCACAAGATTATCACAGAGAGGTGCAGCTTCCAGCGTTTCGAGATATGATCCAGACCTAACTTTTGAGACCGGTCCCAGCGTTCTAGGCCCCGTGGTTGGTTCAGACGGACCCGACAATGGACGTGTTGGATTTTACCGCGAGCCGATTCGAACGCCGACGTGCCGGCGAACAAAACCGGTCATATCTTTTGAACGCGTGGCTCGATTTTTACAAAATAAACTTTTTCTTGAAGGGCTGAACCGTGCGCTCAAAACGATACCGAGTTTGGCCCTGAGAGAGCCGTTTTGCGCCGGCAAAGGCGCCTTGTGTGACGTGAGGACCATGTCGTGCTGCATAGATTATCATAAATTATCATATCATTACCGCCGGCGCGATCCGTGACGTCACGGCTCACTTAATTGCAATTATCTGTGCTATTCCTTGGCCGAATCGAACCGAAAAAGAGTTATGTTGTATAATATTCGGATGCGCACGTTTCAAGCCCGGTTTGAGCTTCCGCAGTTACGTGGTTCTCGAGATAGCCGTTTCCGAGCCCAAACTCTATAGTGTTTTCCTCTGTAAGTTCTATGAGCGGTTTCGGGCCTGGACTATGTTGGTGAAGATGCGAGGGGGCGGGCTTTTGCTTCTGGGTGACTTCGTCACGATAACGTGATTATTTCTCCGCCCTTTACAACCAGAAGACACGACACCCAACGTACTATGAAATGTGGTGTGTGTGGGCCCAGGAAAGGGCCTGAAATCACTCCTGGGGGGAGTCCTAATGGGGGCTACAGGCCCCGGGGGTGGGTGGCACAAACAAAACACACTCGACGCGTGCCCACGTGTGCCCGTGCGTGTGGAAAACAGGGTGGGTGCCCACCGCACCGACGCGCGTCACAAAAAATCGAACGCATGGCAAGGTCCTTTTGAGGGACGCTAAAGACGATTGTGCTTGGCTTGTGCTTGTGCTGTGTGTGTGCTGAAAATGCAAACGTTAAAAAACGTAGTTAGATTTAGTGAACCCGAAATGCTGTTGTGTTATTTAAAAAAAATAAATTATCCACTCCACACGAAAGGCTAATGTGCTTTTGAAAAGACCTATGGTATACGGTGTGGTATCGTGCGATACACCGTGGATGGAACGTCGTTACGTGTGCGTATACGTGCTTCCATTCCACAAAACGAACTTGCGACGGGTACGTATTTATGGATGCGGCGTACGATGCGATAAACAATAAAATGCCCCTGCCGGTGTTACGTGGTGTGGCGCGGTGTGTGTTGGTCCCTTCCTCGTTATACGTTATTTATGGCATGACGTACGTGCTGGTTTTCGTGCGGGATCACAAAAATCGATGTGCTTCCGTCGCGTACGTATGGATGTGTCGCTGAAAAACATTTCTTTTTTTTAAACTTGGAATCTCAAAAACATTCGTTTCGACCGTCGATGATGGTAGGGACTCGACCTCGTGGTCACCGAGGGTGTCGTCAGCTTATCGTATTAGGGGACGAAAACACGTGGGGGCTCGAGGCCGCGCGTTCGCCGACGCCCGGACCGACGGTCCGTGCTCTTCTGCGCCGAGCCGGGGCGAGCGCGGGTCTCGTGGGGTGCGGCGTCGGAGAGGTCCGCCGGTGCGTGCTCGTGGTGCGAGGCGTGGTGCGGCGCGTGGTCGCCCCGCCGAAAACACGCGCGCCTTTGCTTTTCCCTGTGCCTGCCTTTACGCCCTCCGGTGAAACCTCCGGGCCGTAAAGGCAGGAGCGTGGCTTCGGACGGAGACCCGAAAGTGGAAAAGTCGGTTTTTTTTTCGAAGGGTTCGCCACGATATGATCTTCCGCTCACGAGGTTCTGACGTACGTGGCGGCGGCCGTCTTGGGTTTTGACGTGGCGACCCGATTTACGACGGCGTTCTTCCTTATGCCGAGATACACCCACGCTCCGAATTAGAAGTCGGTACTTTGCTTATTTTTCCAGATATTCCGCTCACGAGGTTCAGACGTATATATGGTGGCGGCCATCTTGGATTTGACGTGGCGACCCAATTTACGATAACCTTCTTCCTTATGCCTCGGTACACCCACGCACCGGATTAGAAGTTGGTTCTTTGCTTATTTTTCGAGATATTCCGCTCACGAGGTTCAGACGTAGATAATGTGGCGGCCATCTTGGATTTTGACGTGGCGACCCAATTTTCGACAGCGTTCTTCCTTATGCCTCGGTACACCCACGCACCGAATTAGAAGTTGGTGCTTTGCCTATTTTTCAAGATATTCCGCTCACAATGTTCAGACGTATATATGGTGGCGGCCATCTTGGATTTGACGTGGCGACCCAATTTTCGACAGCGTTCTTCCTTATGCCTAGGTACACCCACGCACCTAATTAGAAGTTGGTGCTTTGCCTATTTTTCAAGATATTCCACTCACAATGTTCAGACATATATATGGTGGCGGCCATCTTGGATTTTGACGTGGCGACCCAATTTTCAATAGCATTCTTCCTTGTGCCTAGATACACGCACACACCAAATTAGAAGTTTCTACTTCGCTTATTTCTCAAGATATGCAGGTTGCAAGGTCAGACATATATATGGTGGCGGCCATCTTGGATTTTGACGTGGCGACCCAATTTACGATAGCCTTCTTCCTTATGCCTCGGTACACCCACGCACCAAATTAGAAGTTGGTGCTTTGCCTATTTTTCAAGATATTCCACTCACAATGTTCAGACATATATATGGTGGCGGCCATCTTGGATTTTGACGTGCAGACCCAATTTTCGACAGCGTTCTTCCTTGTGCCTAGATACACGCACACACCAAGTTAGAAGTTTCTACTTCGCTTATTTTTCAAGATATGCAGGTTGCAAGGTTCAGACATACATGTTGGCGGCCATCTTTGATTTTGCCGTGGCGACCCAATTTTCAATAGCTGGCGCATGCGCAGATGGGCTGCACTGCGATGCCACTGAAAAGCGGCTGAGAAAACCGCGCATGCGCAGATCGCGGACATGATTCATTTCGAATTTCCATCTTTATTTAATTTCCGAAAAGACGTCTGTATTCGACAATCGCGTGATGACGTCACGACGTAAATGAATTTCTTCATATAACTTCAGATCCGCTGGATGGATTTTGACGAAATAAAGGGCATCGTGTAGGGCATTTAAATGCGCAAATTTCGAGACCACTTGTGACCATGACAGCCATTTCCTTCTCGCACAGCACCAAACATTCTAATACGTCAATCCCGTCAACCCTGCGCATGCGCAGGTGGTGCGACAGTCGTTTGCCGAAGCACTTGAACATTTAACGCTGAAAAAATCGCGCATGCGCAAATGGTAGCGCTGGAGCGCAAGGTCACGTGTGCACGCGTATGTAATATGTGGATGGATATTTGCGCATGCGCAAATGGTCGCGCTGGAGCGCAAGGTCACGTGTGCACGCTTACGTAACTTACGTCCGCGCTTTGATGGGCGGGGCGTACGGTGTTAACGAAATGCTAAAATGCGGAAGCGCTGGAAGCGTATGCGAAGCTGTCGCACGATCTCCTGTCATGGTCCACAAGATTATCACAGAGAGGTGCAGCTTCCAGCGTTTCGAGATATGATCCAGACCTAACTTTTGAGACCGGTCCCAGCGTTCTAGGCCCCGTGGTTGGTTCAGACGGACCCGACGAAGGACGTGTTGGATTTTACCGCGAGCCGATTCTAGCGCCGACGTGCCGGCGAACAAAACCGGTCATATCTTTTGAACGCGTGGCTCGATTTTTACAAAATAAACTTTTTCTTGAAGGGCTGAACCGTGCGCTCAAAACGATACCGAGTTTGACCCTGAGAGATCCGTTTTGCGCCGGCAAAGGCGCCTTGTGTGACGTGAGGACGATCTCGTGCTGCATAAATTATCATATCATTACCGCCGGCGCGATCCGTGACGTCACGGCTCACTTAATTGCAATTATCTCCGCTATTCCTTGGCCGAATCGAACCGAAAAAGAGTTATGTTGTATAATATTCGGATGCGCACGTTTCAAGCCCGGTTTGAGCTTCCGCAGTTACGTGGTTCTCGAGATAGCCGTTTCTGTGCCCAAACTCTATAGTGTTTTCCTCGTCAGTTCTATGAGCGGTTTCGGGCCTGGACTATGTTGGTGAAGATGCGAGGGGGCGGGCTTTTGCTTCTGGGTGACTTCGTCACGATAACGTGATTATTTCTCCGCCCTTTACAACCAGAAAAAAACACGACCAACAGGAATATTGTGCTGTGTTTCGGCCCAGGAAAGGGCCTGAAATCACTCCTGGGGGGAGTCCTAATGGGGGCGACAGGCCCCGGGGGTGGGTGGCACAAAACACACTCGACGCGTGCCCACGTGTGCCCGTGGGTGTGGAAAACTGGGTGGGTGCCCACCGCACCGACGCGCGTCACAAATAATCGAACCTAGGGCTTGGTCCTTGTGAGGGACGCTAAAGACGATTGTGCTTGGCTTGTGCTTGTGCTGTGTGTGTGCTGAAAATGGAAACGTTAAAAACGTAGTTAGATTTAGTGAACCCGAAATGCTGTTTTGTTATTTAAAAAAAAAAAATTATCCACTCCACACGAAAGGCTAAAGTGCTTTTAAAAAGACCTATGGTATACGGTGTGGTATCGTGCGATACACCGTGGATGGAACGTCGTTACGTGTGCGTATACGTGCTTCCATTCCACAAAACGAACTTGCGACGGGTACGTATTTATGGATGCGGCGTACGATGCGATAAACAATAAAATGCCCCTGCCGGTGTTACGTGGTGTGGCGCGGTGTGTGTTGGTCCCTTCCTCGTTATACGTTATTTATGGCATGACGTACGTGCTGGTTTTCGTGCGGGATCACAAAAATCGATGTGCTTCCGTCGCGTACGTATGGACGTGTCGCTGAAAAACATTTCTTTTTTTTAAACTTGGAATCTCAAAAACATTCGTTTCGACCGTCGATGATGGTAGGGACTCGACCTCGTGGTCACCGAGGGTGTCGTCAGCTTATCGTGTTAGGGGACGAAAACACGTGGGGGCTCGAGGCCGCGCGTTCGCCGACGCCCGGACCGACGGTCCGTGCTCTTCTGCGCCGAGCCGGGGCGAGCGCGGGTCTCGTGGGGTGCGGCGCCGGAGAGTTCCGCCGGTGCGTGCTCGTGGTGCGAGGCGTGGTGCGGCGCGTGGTCGCCCCGCCGAAAACACGCGCGCCTTTGCTTTTCCCTGTGCCTGCCTTTACGCCCTCCGGTGAAACCTCCGGGCCGTAAAGGCAGGAGCGTGGCTTCGGACGGAGACCCGAAAGTGGAAAAGTCGGTTGTTTTTTTCGAAGGGTTCGCTACGATATGATGTTTCGCTCACGAGGTTCAGACGTACGTGGCGGCGGCCGTCTTGGGTTTTGACGTGGCGACCCGATTTACGACGGCGTTCTTCCTTATGCCGAGATACACCCACGCACCGGATTAGAAGTCGGTACTTTGCTTATTTTTCGAGATATTCCGCTCACGAGGTTCAGACGTATATATGGTGGCGGCCATCTTGGATTTGACGTGGCGACCCAATTTACGATAACCTTCTTCCTTATGCCTCGGTACACCCACGCACCGAATTAGAAGTTGGTGCTTTGCCTATTTTTCAAGATATTCCGCTCACAATGTTCAGACGTATATATGGTGGCGGCCATCTTGGATTTGACGTGGCGACCCAATTTTCGACAGCGTTCTTCCTTATGCCTAGGTACACCCACGCACCTAATTAGAAGTTGGTGCTTTGCCTATTTTTCAAGATATTCCACTCACAATGTTCAGACATATATATGGTGGCGGCCATCTTGGATTTTGACGTGGCGACCCAATTTTCAATAGCGTTCTTCCTTGTGCATAGATACACGCACACACCAAATTAGAAGTTTCTACTTCGCTTATTTCTCAAGATATGCAGGTTGCAAGGTCAGACATATATATGGTGGCGGCCATCTTGGATTTTGACGTGGCGACCCAATTTTCGACAGCTTTCTTCCGTGTGCCTAGATACACCCACACACCAAGTTAGAAGTTTCTACGTCGCTTATTTCTCAAGATATGCAGGTTGCAAGGTCAGACATATATATGGTGGCGGCCATCTTGGATTTTGACGTGGCGACCCAATTTTCGATGGCTTTCTTCCTTGTGCCTCGATACACGCACACACCAAGTTAGAAGTTTCTACTTCGCTTATTTTTCAAGATATGCAGGTTGCAAGGTTCAGACATACATGTTGGCGGCCATCTTGGAGTTTGCCGTGGCGACCCAATTTTCAATAGCTGGCGCATGCGCAGATGGGCTGCACTGCGATGCCACTGAAAAGCGGCTGAGAAAACCGCGCATGCGCAGATCGCGGACATGATTCATTTCGAATTTCCATCTTTATTTAATTTCCGAAAAGACGTCTGCATTCGACAATCGCGCGATGACGTCACGACGTAAATGAATTTCTTCATATAACTTCAGATCCGCTGGATGGATTTTGACGAAATAAACGGCATCGTGTAGGGCATTTAAATGCGCAAATTTCGAGACCACTTGTGACCATGACAGCCATTTCCTTCTCGCACAGCACCAAACATTCTAATACGTCAATCCCGTCAACCCTGCGCATGCGCAGGTGGTGCGACAGTCGTTTGCCGAAGCACTTGGACATTTAACGCTGAAAAAATCGCGCATGCGCAAATGGTAGCGCTGGAGCGCAAGGTCACGTGTGCACGCGTACGTAATATGTGGATGGATATTTGCGCATGCGCAAATGGTCGCGCTGGAGCGCAAGGTCACGTGTGCACGCTTACGTAACTTACGTACGCGCTTTGATGGGCGGGGCGAACGGTGTTAACGAAATGCTAAAATGCGGAAGCGCTGGAAGCGTATGCGAAGCTGTCGCACGATCTCTGGTCATGGTCCACAAGATTATCACAGAGAGGTGCAGCTTCCAGCGTTTCGAGATATGATCCAGACCTAACTTTTGAGACCGGTCCCAGCCTTCTAGGCCCCGTGGTTGGTTCAGACGGACCCGACGAAGGACGTGTTGGATTTTACCGCGAGCCGATTCGAACGCCGACGTGCCGGCGAACAAAACCGGTCATATCTTTTGAACGCGTGGCTCGATTTTTACAAAATAAACTTTTTCTTGAAGGGCTGAACCGTGCGCTCAAAACGATACCGAGTTTGACCCTGAGAGAGCCGTTTTGCGCCGGCAAAGGCGTCTTGTGTGACGTGAGGACCATGTCGTGCTGCATAGATTATCATAAATTATCATATCATTACCGCCGGCGCGATCCGTGACGTCACGGCTCACTTAATTGCAATTATCTCCGCTATTCCTTGGCCGAATCGAACCGAAAAAGAGTTATGTTGTATAATATTCGGATGCGCACGTTTCAAGCCCGGTTTGAGCTTCCGCAGTTACGTGGTTCTCGAGATAGCCGTTTCTGTGCCCAAACTCTATAGTGTTTTCCTCGTCAGTTCTATGAGCGGTTTCGGGCCTGGACTATGTTGGTGAAGATGCGAGGGGGCGGGCTTTTGCTTCTGGGTGACTTCGTCACGATAACGTGATTATTTCTCCGCCCTTTACAACCAGAAAAAAACACGACCAACAGGAATATTGTGCTGTGTTTCGGCCCAGGAAAGGGCCTGAAATCACTCCTGGGGGGAGTCCTAATGGGGGCGACAGGCCCCGGGGGTGGGTGGCACAAAACACACTCGACGCGTGCCCACGTGTGCCCGTGGGTGTGGAAAACCGGGTGGGGGTGCCCACCGCACCGACGCGCGTCACAAAAAATCGAACCTCGGGCTTGGTCCTTGTGAGGGACGCTAAAGACGATTGTGCTTGGCTTGTGCTTGTGCTGTGTGTGTGCTGAAAATGGAAACGTTAAAAAACGTAGTTAGATTTAGTGAACCCGAAATGCTGTTTTGTTATTTAAAAAAAATAAATTATCCACTCCACACGAAAGGCTAAAGTGCTTTTAAAAAGACCTATGGTATACGGTGTGGTATCGTGCGATAGACCGTGGATGGAACGTCGTTACGTGTGCGTATACGTGCTTCCATTCCACAAAACGAACTTGCGATGGGTACGTATTTATGGATGCGGCGTACGATGCGATAAACAATAAAATGCCCCTGCCGGTGTCACGTGGTGTGGCACGGTGTGTGTTGGTCCCTTCCTCGTTATACGTTATTTATGGCATGACGTACGTGCTGGTTTTTGTGGGGGATCACAAAAATCGATGTGCTTCCGTCGCGTACGTATGGACGCGTCGCTGAAAAACATTTCTTTTTTTTAAACTTGGAATCTCAAAAACATTCGTTTCGACCGTCGATGATGGTAGGGACTCGACCTCGTGGTCACCGAGGGTGTCGTCAGCTTATCGTATTAGGGGACGAAAACACGTGGGGGCTCGAGGCCGCGCGTTCGCCGACGCCCGGACCGACGGTCCGTGCTCTTCTGCGCCGAGCCGGGGCGAGCGCGGGTCTCGTGGGGCGCGGCGCCGGAGAGGTCCGCCGGTGCGTGCTCGTGGTGCGAGGCGTGGTGCGGCGCGTGGTCGCCCCGCCGAAAACACGCGCGCCTTTGCTTTTCCCTGTGCCTGCCTTTACGCCCTCCGGTGAAACCTCCGGGCCGTAAAGGCAGGAGCCTGGCTTCGGACGGAGACCCGAAAGTGGAAAAGTCGTTTTTTTTTTCGAAGGGTTCGCTACGATATGATTTTCCCTCACGAGGTTCAGACGTACGTGGCGGCGGCCGTCTTGGGTTTTGACGTGGCGACCCGATTTACGACGGCGTTCTTCCTTATGCCGAGATACACCCACGCACCGAATTAGAAGTCGGTACTTTGCTTATCTTTCGAGATATTCCGCTCACGAGGTTCAGACGTATATATGGTGGCGGCCATCTTGGAGTTGACGTGGCGACCCGATTTTCAACTGCGTTCTTCCTTATGCCTAGATACACCCACGCACCGGATTAGAAGTCGGTTCTTTGCTTATTTTTCGAGATATTCCGCTCACGAGGTTCAGACGTAGATAATGTGGCGGCCATCTTGGATTTTGACGTGGCGACCCAATTTACGATAACCTTCTTCCTTATGCCTCGGTACACCCACGCACCGAATTAGAAGTTGGTGCTTTGCCTATTTTTCAAGATATTCCGCTCACAATGTTCAGACGTATATATGGTGGCGGCCATCTTGGATTTGACGTGGCGACCCAATTTTCGACAGCGTTCTTCCTTATGCCTAGGTACACCCACGCACCTAATTAGAAGTTGGTGCTTTGCCTATTTTTCAAGATATTCCACTCACAATGTTCAGACATATATATGGTGGCGGCCATCTTGGATTTTGACGTGGCGACCCAATTTTCAATAGCGTTCTTCCTTGTGCCTAGATACACGCACACACCAAATTAGAAGTTTCTACTTCGCTTATTTCTCAAGATATGCAGGTTGCAAGGTCAGACATATATATGGTGGCGGCCATCTTGGATTTTGACGTGGCGACCCAATTTACGATAGCCTTCTTCCTTATGCCTCGGTACACCCACGCACCAAATTAGAAGTTGGTGCTTTGCCTATTTTTCAAGATATTCCACTCACAATGTTCAGACATCTCTATGGTGGCGGCCATCTTGGATTTTGACGTGGCGACCCAATTTTCAATAGCGTTCTTCCTTGTGCCTAGATACACGCACACACCAAATTAGAAGTTTCTACTTCGCTTATTTCTCAAGATATGCAGGTTGCAAGGTCAGACATATATATGGTGGCGGCCATCTTGGATTTTGCCGTGGCGACCCAATTTTCAATAGCTGGCGCATGCGCAGATGGGCTGCACTGCGATGCCACTGAAAAGCGGCTGAGAAAACCGCGCATGCGCAGATCGCGGACATGATTCATTTCGAATTTCCATCTTTATTTAATTTCCGAAAAGACGTCTGCATTCGACAATCGCGCGATGACGTCACGACGTAAATGAATTTCTTCATCTAACTTCAGATCCGCTGGATGGATTTTGACGAAATAAACGGCATCGTGTAGGGCATTTAAATGCGCAAATTTCGAGACCACTTGTGACCATGACAGCCATTTCCTTCTCGCACAGCACCAAACATTCTAATACGTCAATCCCGTCAACCCTGCGCATGCGCAGGTGGTGCGACAGTCGTTTGCCGAAGCACTTGGACATTTAACGCTGAAAAAATCGCGCATGCGCAAATGGTAGCGCTGGAGCGCAAGGTCACTGTGCACGCGTACGTAATATGTGGATGGATATTTGCGCATGCGCAAATGGTCGCGCTGGAGCGCAAGGTCACGTGTGCACGCTTACGTAACTTACGTACGCGCTTTGATGGGCGGGGCGTACGGTGTTAACGAAATGCTAAAATGCGGAAGCGCTGGAAGCGTATGCGAAGCTGTCGCACGATCTCCTGTCATGGTCCACAAGATTATCACAGAGAGGTGCAGCTTCCAGCGTTTCGAGATATGATCCAGACCTAACTTTTGAGACCGGTCCCAGCGTTCTAGGCCCCGTGGTTGGTTCAGACGGACCCGACGAAGGACGTGTTGGATTTTACCGCGAGCCGATTCTAGCGCCGACGTGCCGGCGAACAAAACCGGTCATATCTTTTGAACGCGTGGCTCGATTTTTACAAAATAAACTTTTTCTTGAAGGGCTGAACCGTGCGCTCAAAACGATAGTAATGGCGACCGGGAAATGTTTTGTTTTGCGCCGCAAAGGCGTCTTGTGTGACGTGAGGACCATGTCGTGCTGCATAGATTATCATATCATTACCGCCGGCGCGATCCGTGACGTCACGGCTCACTTAATTGCAATTATCTGTGCTATTCCTTGGCCGAATCGAACCGACAAAGAGTTATGTTGTATAATATTCGGATGCGCACGTTTCAAGCCCGGTTTGAGCTTCCGCAGTTACGTGGTTCTCGAGATAGCCGTTTCCGAGCCCAAACTCTATAGTGTTTTCCTCTGTAAGTTCTATGAGCGGTTTCGGGCCTGGACTATGTTGGTGAAGATGCGAGGGGGCGGGCTTTTGCTTCTGGGTGACTTCGTCACGATAACGTGATTATTTCTCCGCCCTTTACAACCAGAAGACACGACACGAGTAACATACGGAATGTTGTGGTGTGTGTGGGCCCAGGAAAGGGCCTGAAATCACTCCTGGGGGGAGTCCTAATGGGGGCGACAGGCCCCGGGGGTGGGTGGCACAAAACACACTCGACGCGTGCCCACGTGTGCCCGTGCGTGTGGAAAATATCGGGTGGGTGCCCACCGCACCGACGCGCGTCACAAAAAATCGAACCTAGGGCTTGGTCCTTGTGAGGGACGCTAAAGACGATTGTGCTTGGCTTGTGCTTGTGCTGTGTGTGTGCTGAAAATGGAAACGTTAAAAAACGTAGTTAGATTTAGTGAACCCGAAATGCTGTTTTGTTATTTAAAAAAAAATAATTATCCACTCCACACGAAAGGCTAAAGTGCTTTTAAAAAGACCTGTGGTATACGGTGTGGTATCGTGCGATACACCGTGGATGGAACGTCGTTACGTGTGCGTATACGTGCTTCCATTCCACAAAACGAACTTGCGACGGGTACGTATTTATGGATGCGGCGTACGATGCGATAAACAATAAAATGCCCCTGCCGGTGTTACGTGGTGTGGCGCGGTGTGTGTTGGTCCCTTCCTCGTTATACGTTATTTATGGCATGACGTACGTGCTGGTTTTCGTGCGGGATCACAAAAATCGATGTGCTTCCGTCGCGTACGTATGGACGTGTCGCTGAAAAACATTTCTTTTTTTTAAACTTGGAATCTCAAAAACATTCGTTTCGACCGTCGATGATGGTAGGGACTCGACCTCGTGGTCACCGAGGGTGTCGTCAGCTTATCGTGTTAGGGGACGAAAACACGTGGGGGCTCGAGGCCGCGCGTTCGCCGACGCCCGGACCGACGGTCCGTGCTCTTCTGCGCCGAGCCGGGGCGAGCGCGGGTCTCGTGGGGTGCGGCGCCGGAGAGTTCCGCCGGTGCGTGCTCGTGGTGCGAGGCGTGGTGCGGCGCGTGGTCGCCCCGCCGAAAACACGCGCGCCTTTGCTTTTCCCTGTGCCTGCCTTTACGCCCTCCGGTGAAACCTCCGGGCCGTAAAGGCAGGAGCGTGGCTTCGGACGGAGACCCGAAAGTGGAAAAGTCGGTTTTTTTCCCGAAGGGTTCGCTACGATATGATGTTTCGCTCACGAGGTTCAGACGTACGTGGCGGCGGCCGTCTTGGGTTTTGACGTGGCGACCCGATTTACGACGGCGTTCTTCCGTATGCCGAGATACACCCACGCTCCGAATTAGAAGTCGGTACTTTGCTTATTTTTCCAGATATTCCGCTCACGAGGTTCAGACGTATACATGGTGGCGGCCATCTTGGATTTGACGTGGCGACCCAATTTACTATAACCTTCTTCCTTATGCCTCGGTACACCCACGCACCGAATTAGAAGTTGGTGCTTTGCCTATTTTTCAAGATATTCCGCTCACAATGTTCAGACGTATATATGGTGGCGGCCATCTTGGATTTGACGTGGCGACCCAATTTTCGACAGCGTTCTTCCTTATGCCTAGGTACACCCACGCACCTAATTAGAAGTTGGTGCTTTGCCTATTTTTCAAGATATTCCACTCACAATGTTCAGACATATATATGGTGGCGGCCATCTTGGATTTTGACGTGGCGACCCAATTTTCAATAGCATTCTTCCTTGTGCCTAGATACACGCACACACCAAATTAGAAGTTTCTACTTCGCTTATTTCTCAAGATATGCAGGTTGCAAGGTCAGACATATATATGGTGGCGGCCATCTTGGATTTTGACGTGGCGACCCAATTTTCGACAGCTTTCTTCCGTGTGCCTCGGTACACCCACACACCAAGTTAGAAGTTTCTACTTCGCTTATTTCTCAAGATATGCAGGTTGCAAGGTCAGACATATATATGGTGGCGGCCATCTTGGATTTTGACGTGGCGACCCAATTTTCGAAGGCTTTCTTCCTTGTGCCTAGATACACGCACACACCAAGTTAGAAGTTTCTACTTCGCTTATTTTTCAAGATATGCAGGTTGCAAGGTTCAGACATACATGTTGGCGGCCATCTTGGATTTTGCCGTGGCGACCCAATTTTCAATAGCTGGCGCATGCGCAGATGGGCTGCACTGCGATGCCACTGAAAAGCGGCTGAGAAAACCGCGCATGCGCAGATCGCGGACATGATTCATTTCGAATTTCCATCTTTATTTAATTTCCGAAAAGACGTCTGCATTCGACAATCGCGTGATGACGTCACGACGTAAATGAATTTCTTCATATAACTTCAGATCCGCTGGATGGATTTTGACGAAATAAACGGCATCGTGTAGGGCATTTAAATGCACAAATTTCGAGACCACTTGTGACCATGACAGCCATTTCCTTCTCGCACAGCACCAAACATTCTTGTGCGTCAATCCCGTCAACCCTGCGCATGCGCAGGTGGTGCGACAGTCGTTTGCCGAAGCACTTGAACATTTAACGCTGAAAAATCGCGCATGCGCAAATGGTAGCGCTGGAGCGCAAGGTCACGTGTGCACGCGTACGTAATATGTGGATGGATATTTGCGCATGCGCAAATGGTCGCGCTGGAGCGCAAGGTCACGTGTGCACGCTTACGTAACTTACGTACGCGCTTTGATGGGCGGGGCGAACGGTGTTCACGAATGGTAAAATGCGGAAGCGCTGGAAGCGTATGCGAAGCTGTCGCACGATCTCCTGTCATGGTCCACAAGATTATCACAGAGAGGTGCAGCTTCCAGCGTTTCGAGATATGATCCAGACCTAACTTTTGAGACCGGTCCCAGCGTTCTAGGCCCCGTGGTTGGTTCAGACGGACCCGACAATGGACGTGTTGGATTTTACCGCGAGCCGATTCGAACGCCGACGTGCCGGCGAACAAAACCGGTCATATCTTTTGAACGCGTGGCTCGATTTTTACAAAATAAACTTTTTCTTGAAGGGCTGAACCGTGCGCTCAAAACGATACCGAGTTTGACCCTGAGAGAGCCGTTTTGCGCCGGCAAAGGCGCCTTGCGTGACGTGAGGACCATGTCGTGCTGCATAAATTATCATATCATTACCGCCGGCGCGATCCGTGACGTCACGGCTCACTTAATTGCAATTATCTCCGCTATTCCTTGGCCGAATCGAACCGGGAAACAAGTATGTTGTATAATATTCGGATGCGCACGTTTCAAGCCCGGTTTGAGCTTCCGCAGTTACGTGGTTCTCGAGATAGCCGTTTCCGTGCACAAACTCTATAGTGTTTTCCTCTGTAAGTTCTATGAGCGGTTTCGGGCCTGGACTATGTTGGTGAAGATGCGAGGGGGCGGGCTTTTGCTTCTGGGTGACTTCGTCACGATAACGTGATTATTTCTCCGCCCTTTACAACCAGAAGACACGACACCCAACGGATGGAAAGGTTAGGGGTGTGTGTGGGCCCAGGAAAGGGCCTGAAATCACTCCTGGGGGGAGTCCTAATGGGGGCGACAGGCCCCGGGGGTGGGTGTCACAAAAGACACTCGACGCGTGCCCACGTGTGCCCGTGCGTGTGGAAAACAGGGTGGGTGCCCACCGCACCGACGCGCGTGACAAATAATCGAACGCATGGCAAGGTCCTTTTGAGGGACGCTAAAGACGATTGTGCTTGGCTTGTGCTTGTGCTGTGTGTGTGCTGAAAATGGAAACGTTAAAAACGTAGTTAGATTTAGTGAACCCGAAATGCTGTTTTGTTATTTAAAAAAAAAAAAATATCCACTCCACACGAAAGGCTAAAGTGCTTTTTAAAAGACCTATGGTATATGGTGTGGTATCGTGCGATACACCGTGGATGGAACGTCGTTACGTGTGCGTATACGTGCTTCCATTCCACAAAACGAACTTGCGACGGGTACGTATTTATGGATGCGGCGTACGATGCGATAAACAATAAAATGCCCCTGCCGGTGTTACGTGGTGTGGCACGGTGTGTGTTGGTCCCTTCCTCGTTATACGTTATTTATGGCATCACGTACGTGCTGGTTTTTGTGCGGGATCACAAAAATCGATGTGCTTCCGTCGCGTATGTATGGATGCGTCGCTGAAAAACATTTCTTTTTTTTAAACTTGGAATCTCAAAAACATTCGTTTCGACCGTCGATGATGGTAGGGACTCGACCTCGTGGTCACCGAGGGTGTCGTCGGCTTATCGTGTTAGGGGACGAAAACACGTGGGGGCTCGAGGCCGCGCGTTCGCCGACGCCCGGACCGACGGTCCGTACTCTTCTGCGCCAAGCCGGGGCGAGCGCGGGTCTCGTGGGGCGCGGCGCCGGAGAGGTCCGCCGGTGCGTGCTCGTGGTGCGAGGCGTGGTGCGGCGCGTGGTCGCCCCGCCGAAAACACGCGCGCCGTTGCTTTTCCCTGTGCCTGCCTTTACGCCCTCCGGTGAAACCTCCGGGCCGTAAAGGCAGGAGCGTGGCTTCGGACGGAGACCCGAAAGTGGAAAAGTCGGTTTTTTTTTCGAAGGGTTCGCTACGATATGATGTTTCGCTCACGAGGTTCAGACGTACGTGGCGCCGGCCGTCTTGGGTTTTGACGTGGCGACCCGATTTACGACGGCGTTCTTCCTTATGCCGAGATACACCCACGCACCGAATTAGAAGTCGGTACTTTGCTTATTTTTCCAGATATTCCGCTCACGAGGTTCAGACGTATATATGGTGGCGGCCATCTTGGAGTTGACGTGGCGACCCGATTTTCAACTGCGTTCTTCCTTATGCGTAGATACACCCACGCACCGGATTAGAAGTTGGTTCTTTGCTTATTTTTCGAGATATTCCGCTCACGAGGTTCAGACGTAGATATGGTGGCGGCCATCTTGGATTTTGACGTGGCGACCCAATTTACGATAGCCTTCTTCCTTATGCCTAGGTACACCCACGCACCTAATTAGAAGTTGGTGCTTTGCCTATTTTTCAAGATATTCCACTCACAATGTTCAGACGTATATATGGTGGCGGCCATCTTGGATTTTGACGTGGCGACCCAATTTACGATAGCCTTCTTCCTTATGCCTCGGTACACCCACGCACCTAATTAGAAGTTGGTGCTTTGCCTATTTTTCAAGATATTCCACTCACAATGTTCAGACATATATATGGTGGCGGCCATCTTGGATTTTGACGTGCAGCCCCAATTTTCGACAGCGTTCTTCCTTGTGCCTAGATACACGCACACACCAAGTTAGAAGTTTCTACTTTGCTTATTTCTCAAGATATGCAGGTTGCAAGGTCAGACATATATACGGTGGCGGCCATCTTGGATTTTGACGTGGCGACCCAATTTTCGAAAGCTTTCTTCCTTGTGCCTAGATACACGCACACACCAAGTTAGAAGTTTCTACTTCGCTTATTTTTCAAGATATGCAGGTTGCAAGGTTCAGACATACATGGTGGCGGCCATCTTGGATTTTGCCGTGGCGACCCAATTTTCAATAGCTGGCGCATGCGCAGATGGGCTGCACTGCGATGCCACTGAAAAGCGGCTGAGAAAACCGCGCATGCGCAGATCGCGGACATGATTCATTTCGAATTTCCATCTTTATTTAATTTCCGAAAAGACGTCTGTATTCGACAATCGCGTGATGACGTCACGACGTAAATGAATTTCTTCATATAACTTCAGATCCGCTGGATGGATTTTGACGAAATAAACGGCATCGTGTAGGGCATTTAAATGCGCAAATTTCGAGACCACTTGTGACCATGACAGCCATTTCCTTCTCGCACAGCACCAAACATTCTAATACGTCAATCCCGTCAACCCTGCGCATGCGCAGGTGGTGCGACAGTCGTTTGCCGAAGCACTTGGACATTTAACGCTGAAAAAATCGCGCATGCGCAAATGGTAGCGCTGGAGCGCAAGGTCACGTGTGCACGCGTACGTAATATGTGGATGGATATTTGCGCATGCGCAAATGGTCGCGCTGGAGCGCAAGGTCACGTGTGCACGCTTACGTAACTTACGTACGCGCTTTGATGGGCGGGGCGAACGGTGTTCACGAATGGTAAAATGCGGAAGCGCTGGAAGCGTATGCGAAGCTGTCGCACGATCTCCTGTCATGGTCCACAAGATTATCACAGAGAGGTGCAGCTTCCAGCGTTTCGAGATATGATCCAGACCTAACTTTTGAGACCGGTCCCAGCGTTCTAGGCGCGGTGGTTGTCTCAGACGGACCCGACGAAGGACGTGTTGGATTTTACCGCGAGCCGATTCGAGCACCGACGTGCCGGCGAACAAAACCGGTCATATCTTTTGAACGCGTGGCTCGATTTTTACAAAATAAACTTTTTCTTGAAGGGCTGAACCGTGCGCTCAAAAGGATAGTAATGGCGACCGGGAAATGTTTTGTTTTGCGCCGCAAAGGCGTCTTGTGTGACGTGAGGACCATGTCGTGCTGCATAGATTATCATAAATTATCATATCATTACCGCCGGCGCGATCCGTGACGTCACGGCTCACTTAATTGCAATTATCTGTGCTATTCCTTGGCCGAATCGAACCGAAAAAGAGTTATGTTGTATAATATTCGGATGCGCACGTTTCAAGCCCGGTTTGAGCTTCCGCAGTTACGTGGTTCTCGAGATAGCCGTTTCCGAGCCCAAACTCTATAGTGTTTTCCTCTGTAAGTTCTATGAGCGGTTTCGGGCCTGGACTATGTTGGTGAAGATGCGAGGGGGCGGGCTTTTGCTTCTGGGTGACTTCGTCACGATAACGTGATTATTTCTCCGCCCTTTACAACCAGAAAAAAACACGACCAACATTGACATGGAATATTGTGCTGTGTTTCGGCCCAGGAAAGGGCCTGAAATCACTCCTGGGGGGAGTCCTAATGGGGGCGACAGGCCCCGGGGGTGGGTGGCACAAAAGACACTCGACGCGTGCCCACGTGTGCCCGTGCGTGTGGAAAATATCGGGTGGGTGCCCACCGCACCGACGCGCGTGACAAATAATCGAACGCATGGCAAGGTCCTTTTGAGGGACGCTAAAGACGATTGTGCTTGGCTTGTGCTTGTGCTGTGTGTGTGCTGAAAATGGAAACGTTAAAAAACGTAGTTAGATTTAGTGAACCCGAAATGCTGTTGTGTTATTTAAAAAAAATAAATTATCCACTCCACACGAAAGGCTAATGTGCTTTTTAAAAGACCTATGGTATACGGTGTGGTATCGTGCGATACACCGTGGATGGAACGTCGTTACGTGTGCGTATACGTGCTTCCATTCCACAAAACGAACTTGCGACGGGTACGTATTTATGGATGCGGCGTACGATGCGATAAACAATAAAATGCCCCTGCCGGTGTTACGTGGTGTGGCGCGGTGTGTGTTGGTCCCTTCCTCGTTATACGTTATTTATGGCATGACGTACGTGCTGGTTTTCGTGCGGGATCACAAAAATCGATGTGCTTCCGTCGCGTACGTATGGATGCGTCGCTGAAAAACATTTATTTTTTTTAAACTTGGAATCTCAAAAACGTTCGTTTCGACCGTCGATGATGGTAGGGACTCGACCTCGTGGTCACCGAGGGTGTCGTCAGCTTATCGTATTAGGGGACGAAAACACGTGGGGGCTCGAGGCCGCGCGTTCGCCGACGCCCGGACCGACGGTCCGTGCTCTTCTGCGCCGAGCCGGGGCGAGCGCGGGTCTCGTGGGGTGCGGCGCCGGAGAGGTCCGCCGGTGCGTGCTCGTGGTGCGAGGCGTGGTGCGGCGCGTGGTCGCCCCGCCGAAAACACGCGCGCCGTTGCTTTTCCCTGTGCCTGCCTTTACGCCCTCCGGTGAAACCTCCGGGCCGTAAAGGCAGGAGCGTGGCTTCGGACGGAGACCCGAAAGTGGAAAAGTCGGTTTTTTTTTCGAAGGGTTCGCTACGATATGATGTTTCGCTCACGAGGTTCAGACGTACGTGGCGCCGGCCGTCTTGGGTTTTGACGTGGCGACCCGATTTACGACGGCGTTCTTCCTTATGCCGAGATACACCCACGCACCGAATTAGAAGTCGGTACTTTGCTTATTTTTCCAGATATTCCGCTCACGAGGTTCAGACGTATATATGGTGGCGGCCATCTTGGAGTTGACGTGGCGACCCGATTTTCAACTGCGTTCTTCCTTATGCCTAGATACACCCACGCACCGGATTAGAAGTTGGTTCTTTGCTTATTTTTCGAGATATTCCGCTCACGAGGTTCAGACGTAGATATGGTGGCGGCCATCTTGGATTTTGACGTGGCGACCCAATTTACGATAGCCTTCTTCCTTATGCCTAGGTACACCCACGCACCTAATTAGAAGTTGGTGCTTTGCCTATTTTTCAAGATATTCCACTCACAATGTTCAGACGTATATATGGTGGCGGCCATCTTGGATTTTGACGTGGCGACCCAATTTACGATAGCCTTCTTCCTTATGCCTCGGTACACCCACGCACCTAATTAGAAGTTGGTGCTTTGCCTATTTTTCAAGATATTCCACTCACAATGTTCAGACATATATATGGTGGCGGCCATCTTGGATTTTGACGTGCAGCCCCAATTTTCGACAGCGTTCTTCCTTGTGCCTAGATACACGCACACACCAAGTTAGAAGTTTCTACTTTGCTTATTTCTCAAGATATGCAGGTTGCAAGGTCAGACATATATACGGTGGCGGCCATCTTGGATTTTGACGTGGCGACCCAATTTTCGAAAGCTTTCTTCCTTGTGCCTAGATACACGCACACACCAAGTTAGAAGTTTCTACTTCGCTTATTTTTCAAGATATGCAGGTTGCAAGGTTCAGACATACATGGTGGCGGCCATCTTGGATTTTGCCGTGGCGACCCAATTTTCAATAGCTGGCGCATGCGCAGATGGGCTGCACTGCGATGCCACTGAAAAGCGGCTGAGAAAACCGCGCATGCGCAGATCGCGGACATGATTCATTTCGAATTTCCATCTTTATTTAATTTCCGAAAAGACGTCTGTATTCGACAATCGCGTGATGACGTCACGACGTAAATGAATTTCTTCATATAACTTCAGATCCGCTGGATGGATTTTGACGAAATAAACGGCATCGTGTAGGGCATTTAAATGCGCAAATTTCGAGACCACTTGTGACCATGACAGCCATTTCCTTCTCGCACAGCACCAAACATTCTAATACGTCAATCCCGTCAACCCTGCGCATGCGCAGGTGGTGCGACAGTCGTTTGCCGAAGCACTTGGACATTTAACGCTGAAAAAATCGCGCATGCGCAAATGGTAGCGCTGGAGCGCAAGGTCACGTGTGCACGCGTACGTAATATGTGGATGGATATTTGCGCATGCGCAAATGGTCGCGCTGGAGCGCAAGGTCACGTGTGCACGCTTACGTAACTTACGTACGCGCTTTGATGGGCGGGGCGAACGGTGTTCACGAATGGTAAAATGCGGAAGCGCTGGAAGCGTATGCGAAGCTGTCGCACGATCTCCTGTCATGGTCCACAAGATTATCACAGAGAGGTGCAGCTTCCAGCGTTTCGAGATATGATCCAGACCTAACTTTTGAGACCGGTCCCAGCGTTCTAGGCGCGGTGGTTGTCTCAGACGGACCCGACGAAGGACGTGTTGGATTTTACCGCGAGCCGATTCGAGCACCGACGTGCCGGCGAACAAAACCGGTCATATCTTTTGAACGCGTGGCTCGATTTTTACAAAATAAACTTTTTCTTGAAGGGCTGAACCGTGCGCTCAAAAGGATAGTAATGGCGACCGGGAAATGTTTTGTTTTGCGCCGCAAAGGCGTCTTGTGTGACGTGAGGACCATGTCGTGCTGCATAGATTATCATAAATTATCATATCATTACCGCCGGCGCGATCCGTGACGTCACGGCTCACTTAATTGCAATTATCTGTGCTATTCCTTGGCCGAATCGAACCGAAAAAGAGTTATGTTGTATAATATTCGGATGCGCACGTTTCAAGCCCGGTTTGAGCTTCCGCAGTTACGTGGTTCTCGAGATAGCCGTTTCCGAGCCCAAACTCTATAGTGTTTTCCTCTGTAAGTTCTATGAGCGGTTTCGGGCCTGGACTATGTTGGTGAAGATGCGAGGGGGCGGGCTTTTGCTTCTGGGTGACTTCGTCACGATAACGTGATTATTTCTCCGCCCTTTACAACCAGAAGACACGACACCCATACAACCGGAGGAATGTGCTGTGTGTGGGCCCAGGAAAGGGCCTGAAATCACTCCTGGGGGGAGTCCTAATGGGGGCGACAGGCCCCGGGGGTGGGTGGCACAAAAGACACTCGACGCGTGCCCACGTGTGCCCGTGCGTGTGGAAAACCGGGTGGGTGCCCGCCGCACCGACGCGCGTGACAAAATATGGAACGTAGGGCTTGGTCCTTGTGAGGGACGCTAAAGACGATTGTGCTTGGCTTGTGCTTGTGCTGTGTGTGTGCTGAAAATGGAAACGTTAAAAAACGTAGTTAGATTTAGTGAACCCGAAATGCTGTTGTGTTATTTAAAAAAAAATAATTATCCACTCCACACGAAAGGCTAATGTGCTTTTAAAAAGACCTATGGTATATGGTGTGGTATCGTGCGATACACCGTGGATGGAACGTCGTTACGTGTGCGTATACGTGCTTCCATTCCACAAAACGAACTTGCGACGGGTACGTATTTATGGATGCGGCGTACGATGCGATAAACAATAAAATGCCCCTGCCGGTGTTACGTGGTGTGGCGCGGTGTGTGTTGGTCCCTTCCTCGTTATACGTTATTTATGGCATGACGTACGTGCTGGTTTTTGTGCGGGATCACAAAAATCGATGTGCTTCCGTCGCGTATGTATGGATGTGTCGCTGAAAAACATTTCTTTTTTTTAAACATGGAATCTCAAAAACATTCGTTTCGACCGTCGATGATGGTAGGGACTCGACCTCGTGGTCACCGAGGGTGTCGTCGGCTTATCGTGTTAGGGGACGAAAACACGTGGGGGCTCGAGGCCGCGCGTTCGCCGACGCCCGGACCGACGGTCCGTGCTCTTCTGCGCCGAGCCGGGGCGGGCGCGGGTCTCGTGGGGTGCGGCGTCGGAGAGGTCCGCCGGTGCGTGCTCGTGGTGCGAGGCGTGGTGCGGCGCGTGGTCGCCCCGCCGAAAACACGCGCGCCTTTGCTTTTCCCTGTGCCTGCCTTTACGCCCTCCGGTGAAACCTCCGGGCCGTAAAGGCAGGAGCGTGGCTTCGGACGGAGACCCGAAAGTGGAAAAGTCGGTTTTTTTTTCGAAGGGTTCGCCACGATATGATCTTCCGCTCACGAGGTTCTGACGTACGTGGCGGCGGCCGTCTTGGGTTTTGACGTGGCGACCCGATTTACGACGGCGTTCTTCCTTATGCCGAGATACACCCACGCTCCGAATTAGAAGTCGGTACTTTGCTTATTTTTCCAGATATTCCGCTCACGAGGTTCAGACGTATATATGGTGGCGGCCATCTTGGAGTTGACGTGGCGACCCGATTTTCAACGGCGTTCTTCCTTATGCCGAGATACACCCACGCACCGGATTAGAAGTCGGTACTTTGCTTATTTTTCGAGATATTCCGCTCACGAGGTTCAGACGTATATATGGTGGCGGCCATCTTGGATTTGAAGTGGCGACCCAATTTACGATAACCTTCTTCCTTATGCCTCGGTACACCCACGCACCGAATTAGAAGTTGGTGCTTTGCCTATTTTTCAAGATATTCCGCTCACAATGTTCAGACGTATATATGGTGGCGGCCATCTTGGATTTGACGTGGCGACCCAATTTTCGACAGCGTTCTTCCTTATGCCTAGGTACACCCACACCCACGCACCTAATTAGAAGTTGGTGCTTTGCCTATTTTTCAAGATATTCCACTCACAATGTTCAGACATATATATGGTGGCGGCCATCTTGGATTTTGACGTGGCGACCCAATTTTCAATAGCGTTCTTCCTTGTGCCTAGATACACGCACACACCAAATTAGAAGTTTCTACTTCGCTTATTTCTCAAGATATGCAGGTTGCAAGGTCAGACATATATATGGTGGCGGCCATCTTGGATTTTGACGTGGCGACCCAATTTTCGACAGCTTTCTTCCGTGTGCCTAGATACACCCACACACCAAGTTAGAAGTTTCTACTTCGCTTATTTCTCAAGATATGCAGGTTGCAAGGTCAGACATATATATGGTGGCGGCCATCTTGGATTTTGACGTGGCGACCCAATTTTCGAAGGCTTTCTTCCTTGTGCCTAGATACACGCACACACCAAGTTAGAAGTTTCTACTTCGCTTATTTTTCAAGATATGCAGGTTGCAAGGTTCAGACATACATGTTGGCGGCCATCTTGGAGTTTGCCGTGGCGACCCAATTTTCAATAGCTGGCGCATGCGCAGATGGGCTGCACTGCGATGCCACTGAAAAGCGGCTGAGAAAACCGCGCATGCGCAGATCGCGGACATGATTCATTTCGAATTTCCATCTTTATTTAATTTCCGAAAAGACGTCTGTATTCGACAATCGCGTGATGACGTCACGACGTAAATGAATTTCTTCATATAACTTCAGATCCGCTGGATGGATTTTGACGAAATAAACGGCATCGTGTAGGGCATTTAAATGCGCAAATTTCGAGACCACTTGTGACCATGACAGCCATTTCCTTCTCGCACAGCACCAAACATTCTAATGCGTCAATCCCGTCAACCCTGCGCATGCGCAGGTGGTGCGACAGTCGTTTGCCGAAGCACTTGGACATTTAACGCTGAAAAAATCGCGCATGCGCAAATGGTAGCGCTGGAGCGCAAGGTCACGTGTGCACGCGTACGTAATATGTGGATGGATATTTGCGCATGCGCAAATGGTCGCGCTGGAGCGCAAGGTCACGTGTGCACGCTTACGTAACTTACGTACGCGCTTTGATGGGCGGGGCGAACGGTGTTCACGAATGGTAAAATGCGGAAGCGCTGGAAGCGTATGCGAAGCTGTCGCACGATCTCCTGTCATGGTCCACAAGATTATCACAGAGAGGTGCAGCTTCCAGCGTTTCGAGATATGATCCAGACCTAACTTTTGAGACCGGTCCCAGCGTTCTAGGCCCCGTGGTTGGTTCAGACGGACCCGACGAAGGACGTGTTGGATTTTACCGCGAGCCGATTCGAGCACCGACGTGCCGGCGAACAAAACCGGTCATATCTTTTGAACGCGTGGCTCGATTTTTACAAAATAAACTTTTTCTTGAAGGGCTGAACCGTGCGCTCAAAAGGATAGTAATGGCGACCGGGAAATGTTTTGTTTTGCGCCGCAAAGGCGTCTTGTGTGACGTGAGGACCATGTCGTGCTGCATAAATTATCATATCATTACCGCCGGCGCGATCCGTGACGTCACGGCTCACTTAATTGCAATTATCTCTGCTATTCCTTGGCCGAATCGAACCGAAAAAGAGTTATGTTGTATAATATTCGGATGCGCACGTTTCAAGCCCGGTTTGAGCTTCCGCAGTTACGTGGTTCTCGAGATAGCCGTTTGGGCGCCCAAACCCTTAGTGTTTTCCTCTGTGAGTTCTATGAGCGGTTTCGGGCCTGGACTATGTTGGTGAAGATGCGAGGGGGCGGGCTTTTGCTTCTGGGTGACTTCGTCACGTTTCGTGATTATTTCTCCGCCCTTTACAACCAGAAAAAAACACGACCAACAGGAATATTGTGCTGTGTTTCGGCCCAGGAAAGGGCCTGAAATCACTCCTGGGGGGAGTCCTAATGGGGGCGACAGGCCCCGGGGGTGGGTGTCACAAACAAAAGACACTCGACGCGTGCCCACGTGTGCCCGTGGGTGTGGAAAACAGGGTGGGTGCCCACCGCACCGACGCGCGTCACAAAAAATCGAACCTAGGGCTTGGTCCTTGTGAGGGACGCTAAAGACGATTGTGCTTGGCTTGTGCTTGTGCTGTGTGTGTGCTGAAAATGGAAACGTTAAAAAACGTAGTTAGATTTAGTGAACCCGAAATGCTGTTTTGTTCTTTAAAAAAAATAAATTATACACTCCACACGAAAGGCTAAAGTGCTTTTTAAAAGACCTATGGTATACGGTGTGGTATCGTGCGATACACCGTGGATGGAACGTCGTTACGTGTGCGTATACGTGCTTCCATTCCACAAAACGAACTTGCGACGGGTACGTATTTATGGATGCGGCGTACGATGCGATAAACAATAAAATGCCCCTGCCGGTGTTACGTGGTGTGGCACGGTGTGTGTTGGTCCCTTCCTCGTTATACGTTATTTATGGCATGACGTACGTGCTGGTTTTCGTGCGGGATCACAAAAATCGATGTGCTTCCGTCGCGTACGTATGGATGCGTCGCTGAAAAACATTTCTTTTTTTTAAACTTGGAATCTCAAAAACGTTCGTTTCGACCGTCGATGATGGTAGGGACTCGACCTCGTGGTCACCGACGGTGTCGTCAGCTTATCGTATTAGGGGACGAAAACACGGGGGGGCTCGAGGCCGCGCGTTCGCCGACGCCCGGACCGACGGTCCGTGCTCTTCTGCGCCGAGCCGGGGCGAGCGCGGGTCTCGTGGGGCGCGGCGCCGGAGAGGTCCGCCGGTGCGTGCTCGTGGTGCGAGGCGTGGTGCGGCGCGTGGTCGCCCCGCCGAAAACACGCGCGCCTTTGCTTTTCCCTGTGCCTGCCTTTACGCCCTCCGGTGAAACCTCCGGGCCGTAAAGGCAGGAGCGTGGCTTCGGACGGAGACCCGAAAGTGGAAAAGTCGGTTTTTTTTTCGAAGGGTTCGCCACGATATGATGTTTCGCTCACGAGGTTCAGACGTACGTGGCGGCGGCCGTCTTGGGTTTTGACGTGGCGACCCGATTTACGACGGCGTTCTTCCTTATGCCGAGATACACCCACGCACCGAATTAGAAGTCGGTACTTTGCTTATTTTTCCAGATATTCCGCTCACGAGGTTCAGACGTATATATGGTGGCGGCCATCTTGGAGTTGACGTGGCGACCCGATTTTCAACTGCGTTCTTCCTTATGCCTAGATACACCCACGCACCGGATTAGAAGTTGGTTCTTTGCTTATTTTTCGAGATATTCCGCTCACGAGGTTCAGACGTAGATATGGTGGCGGCCATCTTGGATTTTGACGTGGCGACCCAATTTACGATAGCCTTCTTCCTTATGCCTAGGTACACCCACGCACCTAATTAGAAGTTGGTGCTTTGCCTATTTTTCAAGATATTCCACTCACAATGTTCAGACGTATATATGGTGGCGGCCATCTTGGATTTTGACGTGGCGACCCAATTTTCAACAGCATTCTTCCTTGTGCCTAGATACACGCACACACCAAATTAGAAGTTTCTACTTCGCTTATTTCTCAAGATATGCAGGTTGCAAGGTCAGACATATATATGGTGGCGGCCATCTTGGATTTTGACGTGGCGACCCAATTTTCGACAGCTTTCCTCCGTGTGCCTAGATACACCCACACACCAAGTTAGAAGTTTCTACTTCGCTTATTTCTCAAGATATGCAGGTTGCAAGGTCAGACATATATATGGTGGCGGCCATCTTGGATTTTGACGTGGCGACCCAATTTTCGAAAGCTTTCTTCCTTGTGCCTAGATACACGGACACACCAAATTAGAAGTTTCTACTTCGCTTATTTTTCAAGATATGCAGGTTGCAAGGTTCAGACATACATGTTGGCGGCCATCTTGGATTTTGACGTGGCGACCCAATTTTCAATAGCTGGCGCATGCGCAGATGGGCTGCACTGCGATGCCACTGAAAAGCGGCTGAGAAAACCGCGCATGCGCAGATCGCGGACATGATTCATTTCGAATTTCCATCTTTATTTAATTTCCGAAAAGACGTCTGCATTCGACAATCGCGCGATGACGTCACGACGTAAATGAATTTCTTCATATAACTTCAGATCCGCTGGATGGATTTTGACGAAATAAACGGCATCGTGTAGGGCATTTAAATGCGCAAATTTCGAGATCACTTGTGACCATGACAGCCATTTCCTTCTCGCACAGCACCAAACATTCTTGTGCGTCAATCCCGTCAACCCTGCGCATGCGCAGGTGGTGCGACAGTCCTTTGCCGAAGCACTTGAACATTTAACGCTGAAAAATCGCGCATGCGCAAATGGTAGCGCTGGAGCGCAAGGTCACGTGTGCACGCGTACGTAATATGTGGATGGATATTTGCGCATGCGCAAATGGTCGCGCTGGAGCGCAAGGTCACGTGTGCACGCTTACGTAACTTACGTACGCGCTTTGATGGGCGGGGCGAACGGTGTTCACGAATGGTAAAATGCGGAAGCGCTGGAAGCGTATGCGAAGCTGTCGCACGATCTCCTGTCATGGTCCACAAGATTATCACAGAGAGGTGCAGCTTCCAGCGTTTCGAGATATGATCCAGACCTAACTTTTGAGACCGGTCCCAGCGTTCTAGGCCCCGTGGTTGGTTCAGACGGACCCGACAATGGACGTGTTGGATTTTACCGCGAGCCGATTCGAACGCCGACGTGCCGGCGAACAAAACCCGTCATATCTTTTGAACGCGTGGCTCGATTTTTACAAAATAAACTTTTTCTTGAAGGGCTGAACCGTGCGCTCAAAACGATACCGAGTTTGACCCTGAGAGAGCCGTTTTGCGCCGGCAAAGGCGCCTTGTGTGACGTGAGGACGATCTCGTGCTGCATAAATTATCATATCATTACCGCCGGCGCGATCCGTGACGTCACGGCTCACTTAATTGCAATTATCTGTGCTATTCCTTGGCCGAATCGAACCGACAAAGAGTTATGTTGTATAATATTCGGATGCGCACGTTTCAAGCCCGGTTTGAGCTTCCGCAGTTACGTGGTTCTCGAGATAGCCGTTTCTGTGCCCAAACTCTATAGTGTTTTCCTCGTCAGTTCTATGAGCGGTATCGGGCCTGGACTATGTTGGTGAAGATGCGAGGGGGCGGGCTTTTGCTTCTGGGTGACTTCGTCACGATTCGTGATTATTTCTCCGCCCTTTACAACCAGAAGACACGACACCCATACAACCGGAGGAATGTGCTGTGTGTGGGCCCAGGAAAGGGCCTGAAATCACTCCTGGGGGGAGTCCTCATGGGGGCGACAGGCCCCGGGGGTGGGTGGCACAAACAAAAGACACTCGACGCGCCCCACGTGTGCCCGTGGGTGTGGAAAACAGGGTGGGTGCCCACCGCGCCGACGCGCGTCACAAAAAATCGAACGCATGGCACGGTCCTTTTGAGGGACGCTAAAGACGATTGTGCTTGGCTTGTGCTTGTGCTGTGTGTGTGCTGAAAATGCAAACGTTAAAAAACGTAGTTAGATTTAGTGAACCCGAAATGCTGTTTTGTTATTTAAAAAAAATAAATTATCCACTCCAAACGAAAGGCTAAAGTGCTTTTAAAAAGACCTATGGTATACGGTGTGGTATCGTGCGATACACCGTGGATGGAACGTCGTTACGTGTGCGTATACGTGCTTCCATTCCACAAAACGAACTTGCGACGGGTACGTATTTATGGATGCGGCGTACGATGCGATAAACAATAAAATGCCCCTGCCGGTGTTACGTGGTGTGGCACGGTGTGTGTTGGTCCCTTCCTCGTTACACGTTATTTATGGCATGACGTACTTGCTGGTTTTTGTGCGGGATCACAAAAATCGATGTGTTTCCGTCGCGTACGTATGGACGTGTCGCTGAAAAACATTTCTTTTTTTTAAACTTGGAATCTCAAAAACATTCCTTTCGACCGTCGATGATGGTAGGGACTCGACCTCGTGGTCACCGAGGGTGTCGTCAGCTTATCGTATTAGGGGACGAAAACACGTGGGGGCTCGAGGCCGCGCGTTCGCCGACGCCCGGACCGACGGTCCGTGCTCTTCTGCGCCGAGCCGGGGCGGCGCGGGTCTCGTGGGGCGCGGCGCCGGAGAGGTCCGCCGGTGCGTGCTCGTGGTGCGAGGCGTGGTGCGGCGCGTGGTCGCCCCGCCGAAAACACGCGCGCCTTTGCTTTTCCCTGTGCCTGCCTTTACGCCCTCCGGTGAAACCTCCGGGCCGTAAAGGCAGGAGCGTGGCTTCGGACGGAGACCCGAAAGTGGAAAAGTCGGTTTTTTTTTCGAAGGGTTCGCCACGATATGATGTTTCGCTCACGAGGTTCAGACGTACGTGGCGGCGGCCGTCTTGGGTTTTGACGTGGCGACCCGATTTACGACGGCGTTCTTCCTTATGCCGAGATACACCCACGCACCGAATTAGAAGTCGGTACCTTGCTTATCTTTCGAGATATTCCGCTCACGAGGTTCGGACGTATATATGGTGGCGGCCATCTTGGAGTTGACGTGGCGACCCGATTTTCAACTGCGTTCTTCCTTATGCCTAGATACACCCACGCACCGGATTAGAAGTCGGTTCTCTGCTTATTTTTCGAGATATTCCGCTCACGAGGTTCAGACGTAGATAATGTGGCGGCCATCTTGGATTTTGACGTGGCGACCCAATTTACGATAACCTTCTTCCTTATGCCTCGGTACACCCACGCACCGAATTAGAAGTTGGTGCTTTGCCTATTTTTCAAGATATTCCGCTCACAATGTTCAGACGTATATATGGTGGCGGCCATCTTGGATTTGACGTGGCGACCCAATTTTCGACAGCGTTCTTCCTTATGCCTAGGTACACCCACGCACCTAATTAGAAGTTGGTGCTTTGCCTATTTTTCAAGATATTCCACTCACAATGTTCAGACATATATATGGTGGCGGCCATCTTGGATTTTGACGTGGCGACCCAATTTTCAATAGCATTCTTCCTTGTGCCTAGATACACGCACACACCAAATTAGAAGTTTCTACTTCGCTTATTTCTCAAGATATGCAGGTTGCAAGGTCAGACATATATATGGTGGCGGCCATCTTGGATTTTGACGTGGCGACCCAATTTACGATAGCCTTCTTCCTTATGCCTCGGTACACCCACGCACCGAATTAGAAGTTGGTGCTTTGCCTATTTTTCAAGATATTCCACTCACAATGTTCAGACATATATATGGTGGCGGCCATCTTGGATTTTGACGTGCAGACCCAATTTTCGACAGCGTTCTTCCTTGTGCCTAGATACACGCACACACCAAGTTAGAAGTTTCTACTTCGCTTATTTTTCAAGATATGCAGGTTGCAAGGTTCAGACATAAATGTTGGCGGCCATCTTGGATTTTGCCGTGGCGACCCAATTTTCAATAGCTGGCGCATGCGCAGATGGGCTGCACTGCGATGCAACTGAAAAGCGGCCGAGAAAACCGCGCATGCGCAGATCGCGGACATGATTCATTTCGAATTTCCATCTTTATTTAATTTCCGAAAAGACGTCTGCATTCGACAATCGCGTGATGACGTCACGACGTAAATGAATTTCTTCATATAACTTCAGATCCGCTGGATGGATTTTGACGAAATAAAGGGCATCGTGTAGGCCATTTAAATGCGCAAATTTCGAGACCACTTGTGACCATGACAGCCATTTCCTTCTCGCACAGCACCAAACATTCTTGTGCGTCAATCCCGTCAACCCTGCGCATGCGCAGGTGGTGCGACAGTCGTTTGCCGAAGCACTTGAACATTTGACGCTGAAAAATCGCGCATGCGCAAATGGTAGCGCTGGAGCGCAAGGTCACGTGTGCACGCGTACGTAATATGTGGATGGATATTTGCGCATGCGCAAATGGTCGCGCTGGAGCGCAAGGTCACGTGTGCACGCTTACGTAACTTACGTACGCGCTTTGATGGGCGGGGCGAACGGTGTTCACGAATGGTAAAATGCGGAAGCGCTGGAAGCGTATGCGAAGCTGTCGCACGATCTCCTGTCATGGTCCACAAGATTATCACAGAGAGGTGCAGCTTCCAGCGTTTCGAGATATGATCCAGACCTAACTTTTGAGACCGGTCCCAGCGTTCTAGGCCCCGTGGTTGGTTCAGACGGACCCGACGAAGGACGTGTTGGATTTTACCGCGAGCCGATTCGAGCACCGACGTGCCGGCGAACAAAACCGGTCATATCTTTTGAACGCGTGGCTCGATTTTTACAAAATAAACTTTTTCTTGAAGGGCTGAACCGTGCGCTCAAAACCATACCGAGTTTGACCCTGAGAGAGCCGTTTTGCGCCGGCAAAGGCGCCTTGTGTTACGTGAGGACGATCTCGTGCTGCATAAATTATCATATCATTACCGCCGGCGCGATCCGTGACGTCACGGCTCACTTAATTGCAATTATCTGTGCTATTCCTTGGCCGAATCGAACCGAAAAAGAGTTATGTTGTATAATATTCGGATGCGCACGTTTCAAGCCCGGTTTGAGCTTCCGCAGTTACGTGGTTCTCGAGATAGCCGTTTCCGTGCACAAACTCTATAGTGTTTTCCTCTGTAAGTTCTATGAGCGGTTTCGGGCCTGGACTATGTTGGTGAAGATGCGAGGGGGCGGGCTTTTGCTTCTGGGTGACTTCGTCACGATAACGTGATTATTTCTCCGCCCTTTACAACCAGAAAAAAACACGACCAACATTGACATGGAATATTGTGCTGTGTTTCGGCCCAGGAAAGGGCCTGAAATCACTCCTGGGGGGAGTCCTAATGGGGGCGACAGGCCCCGGGGGTGGGTGGCACAAAACACACTCGACGCGTGCCCACGTGTGCCCGTGCGTGTGGAAAATATCGGGTGGGTGCCCACCGCACCGACGCGCGTGACAAATAATCGAACCTAGGGCTTGGTCCTTGTGAGGGACGCTAAAGACGATTGTGCTTGGCTTGTGCTTGTGCTGTGTGTGTGCTGAAAATGGAAACGTTAAAAAACGTAGTTAGATTTAGTGAACCCGAAATGCTGTTTTGTTATTTAAAAAATAATAAATTATCCACTCCACACGAAAGGCTAAAGTGCTTTTAAAAATACCTATGGTATACGGTGTGGTATCGTGCGATACACCGTGGATGGAACGTCGTTACGTGTGCGTATACGTGCTTCCATTCCACAAAACGAACTTGCGACGGGTACGTATTTATGGATGCGGCGTACGATGCGATAAACAATAAAATGCCCCTGCCGGTGTTACGTGGTGTGGCACGGTGTGTGTTGGTCCCTTCTTCGTTATACGTTATTTATGGCATGACGTACGTGCTGGTTTTCGTGCGGGATCACAAAAATCGATGTGCTTCCGTCGCGTACGTATGGATGCGTCGCTGAAAAACATTTCTTTTTTTTAAACTTGGAATCTCAAAAACGTTCGTTTCGACCGTCGATGATGGTAGGGACTCGACCTCGTGGTCACCGACGGTGTCGTCAGCTTATCGTATTAGGGGACGAAAACACGGGGGGGCTCGAGGCCGCGCGTTCGCCGACGCCCGGACCGACGGTCCGTGCTCTTCTGCGCCGAGCCGGGGCGAGCGCGGGTCTCGTGGGGCGCGGCGCCGGAGAGGTCCGCCGGTGCGTGCTCGTGGTGCGAGGCGTGGTGCGGCGCGTGGTCGCCCCGCCGAAAACACGCGCGCCTTTGCTTTTCCCTGTGCCTGCCTTTACGCCCTCCGGTGAAACCTCCGGGCCGTAAAGGCAGGAGCGTGGCTTCGGACGGAGACCCGAAAGT
This sequence comes from Myxine glutinosa, assembly GCF_964187855.1. Lineage (NCBI taxonomy): Eukaryota > Metazoa > Chordata > Myxini > Myxiniformes > Myxinidae > Myxine > Myxine glutinosa. The sequence goes on along the minus strand of NC_136262.1, from coordinate 32,168,813 downwards.
GGAAAAGTCGGTTTTTTTTTCGAAGGGTTCGCCACGATATGATGTTTCGCTCACGAGGTTCAGACGTACGTGGCGGCGGCCGTCTTGGGTTTTGACGTGGCGACCAGATTTACGACGGCGTTCTTCCTTATGCCGAGATACACCCACGCACCGAATTAGAAGTCGGTACCTTGCTTATCTTTCGAGATATTCCGCTCACGAGGTTCAGACGTATATATGGTGGCGGCCATCTTGGAGTTGACGTGGCGACCCGATTTTCAACTGCGTTCTTCCTTATGCCTAGATACACCCACGCACCGGATTAGAAGTTGGTTCTTTGCTTATTTTTCGAGATATTCCGCTCACGAGGTTCAGACGTAGATATGGTGGCGGCCATCTTGGATTTTGACGTGGCGACCCAATTTACGATAGCCTTCTTCCTTATGCCTAGGTACACCCACGCACCTAATTAGAAGTTGGTGCTTTGCCTATTTTTCAAGATATTCCACTCACAATGTTCAGACGTATATATGGTGGCGGCCATCTTGGATTTTGACGTGGCGACCCAATTTTCAACAGCGTTCTACCTTGTGCCTAGATACACGCACACACCAAATTAGAAGTTTCTACTTCGCTTATTTCTCAAGATATGCAGGTTGCAAGGTCAGACATATATATGGTGGCGGCCATCTTGGATTTTGACGTGGCGACCCAATTTACGATAGCCTTCTTCCTTATGCCTCGGTACACCCACGCACCAAATTAGAAGTTGGTGCTTTGCCTATTTTTCAAGATATTCCACTCACAATGTTCAGACATATATATGGTGGCGGCCATCTTGGATTTCGACGTGTAGACCCAATTTTCGACAGCGTTCTTCCTTGTGCCTCGATACACGGACACACCAAATTAGAAGTTTCTACTTCGCTTATTTTTCAAGATATGCAGGTTGCAAGGTTCAGACATACATGTTGGCGGCCATCTTGGATTTTGACGTGGCGACCCAATTTTCAATAGCTGGCGCATGCGCAGATGGGCTGCACTGCGATGCCACTGAAAAGCGGCTGAGAAAACCGCGCATGCGCAGATCGCGGACATGATTCATTTCGAATTTCCATCTTTATTTAATTTCCGAAAAGACGTCTGCATTCGACAATCGCGCGATGACGTCACGACGTAAATGAATTTCTTCATATAACTTCAGATCCGCTGGATGGATTTTGACGAAATAAACGGCATCGTGTAGGGCATTTAAATGCGCAAATTTCGAGACCACTTGTGACCATGACAGCCATTTCCTTCTCGCACAGCACCAAACATTCTAATACGTCAATCCCGTCAACCCTGCGCATGCGCAGGTGGTGCGACAGTCGTTTGCCGAAGCACTTGAACATTTAACGCTGAAAAAATCGCGCATGCGCAAATGGTAGCGCTGGAGCGCAAGGTCACGTGTGCACGCGTATGTAATATGTGGATGGATATTTGCGCATGCGCAAATGGTCGCGCTGGAGCGCAAGGTCACGTGTGCACGCTTACGTAACTTACGTACGCGCTTTGATGGGCGGGGCGAACGGTGTTCACGAATGGTAAAATGCGGAAGCGCTGGTAGCGTATGCGAAGCTGTCGCACGATCTCCTGTCATGGTCCACAAGATTATCACAGAGAGGTGCAGCTTCCAGCGTTTCGAGATATGATCCAGACCTAACTTTTGAGACCGGTCCCAGCTTTCTAGGCCCCGTGGTTGGTTCAGACGGACCCGACGAAGGACGTGTTGGATTTTACCGCGAGCCGATTCGAGCACCGACGTGCCGGCGAACAAAACCGGTCATATCTTTTGAACGGGTGGCTCGATTTTTACAAAATAAACTTTTTCTTGAAGGGCTGAACCGTGCGCTCAAAAGGATAGTAATGGCGACCGGGAAATGTTTTGTTTTGCGCCGCAAAGGCGTCTTGCGTGACGTGAGGACCATGTCGTGCTGCATAAATTATCATATCATTACCGCCGGCGCGATCCGTGACGTCACGGCTCACTTAATTGCAATTATCTCTGCTATTCCTTGGCCGAATCGAACCGGGAAACAAGTATGTTGTATAATATTCGGATGCGCACGTTTCAAGCCCGGTTTGAGCTTCCGCAGTTACGTGGTTCTCGAGATAGCCGTTTCCGTGCACAAACTCTATAGTGTTTTCCTCTGTAAGTTCTATGAGCGGTTTCGGGCCTGGACTATGTTGGTGAAGATGCGAGGGGGCGGGCTTTTGCTTCTGGGTGACTTCGTCACGATAACGTGATTATTTCTCCGCCCTTTACAACCAGAAGACACGACACGAGTAACATACGGAATGTTGTGGTGTGTGTGGGCCCAGGAAAGGGCCTGAAATCACTCCTGGGGGGAGTCCTAATGGGGGCGACAGGCCCCGGGGGTGGGTGGCACAAAAGACACTCGACGCGTGCCCACGTGTGCCCGTGCGTGTGGAAAATATCGGGTGGGTGCCCACCGACGAGCGTGACAAATAATCGAACGCATGGCAAGGTCCTTTTGAGGGACGCTAAAGACGATTGTGCTTGGCTTGTGCTTGTGCTGTGTGTGCTGAAAATGGAAACGTTAAAAAACGTAGTTAGATTTAGTGAACCCGAAATGCTGTTTTGTTATTTAAAAAAAAATAATTATCCACTCCACACGAAAGGCTAAAGTGCTTTTTAAAAGACCTATGGTATACGGTCTGGTATCGTGCGATACACCGTGGATGGAACGTCGTTACGTGTGCGTATACGTGCTTCCATTCCACAAAACGAACTTGCGACGGGTACGTATTTATGGATGCGGCGTACGATGCGATAAACAATAAAATGCCCCTGCCGGTGTTACGTGGTGTGGCTCGGTGTGTGTTGGTCCCTTCCTCGTTATACGTTATTTATGGCATGACGTACGTGCTGGTTTTCGTGCGGGATCACAAAAATCGATGTGCTTCCGTCGCGTACGTATGGACGCGTCGCTGAAAAACATTTCTTTTTTTAAAACTTAGAATCTCAAAAACATTCGTTTCGACCGTCGATGATGGTAGGGACTCGACCTCGTGGTCACCGACGGTGTCGTCAGCTTATCGTATTAGGGGACGAAAACACGTGGGGGCTCGAGGCCGCGCGTTCGCCGACGCCCGGACCGACGGTCCGTGCTCTTCTGCGCCGAGCCGGGGCGAGCGCGGGTCTCGTGGGGTGCGGCGCCGGAGAGGTCCGCCGGTGCGTGCTCGTGGTGCGAGGCGTGGTGCGGCGCGTGGTCGCCCCGCCGAAAACACGCGCGCCTTTGCTTTTCCCTGTGCCTGCCTTTACGCCCTCCGGTGAAACCTCCGGGCCGTAAAGGCAGGAGCGTGGCTTCGGACGGAGACCCGAAAGTGGAAAAGTCGGTTTTTTTTTCGAAGGGTTCGCTACGATATGATGTTTCGCTCACGAGGTTCAGACGTACGTGGCGGCGGCCTTCTTGGGTTTTGACGTGGCGACCCGATTTATGACGGCGTTCTTCCTTATGCCGAGATACACCCACGCACCGAATTAGAAGTCGGTACCTTGCTTATCTTTCGAGATATTCCGCTCACCAGGGCTCGGATCTCGCGAGATCTCGGTTCGGACGTATATATGGTGGCGGCCATCGAGGTTCAGACGTATATATGGTGGCGGCCATCTTGGAGTTGACGTGGCGACCCGATTTTCAACGGCGTTCTTCCTTATGCCGAGATACACCCACGCACCGGATTAGAAGTCGGTACTTTGCTTATTTTTCGAGATATTCCGCTCACGAGGTTCAGACGTATATATGGTGGCGGCCATCTTGGATTTGACGTGGCGACCCAATTTACGATAACCTTCTTCCTTATGCCTCGGTACACCCACGCACCGAATTAGAAGTTGGTGCTTTGCCTATTTTTCAAGATATTCCGCTCACAATGTTCAGACGTATATATGGTGGCGGCCATCTTGGATTTGACGTGGCGACCCAATTTTCGACAGCGTTCTTCCTTATGCCTAGGTACACCCACGCACCTAATTAGAAGTTGGTGCTTTGCCTATTTTTCAAGATATTCCACTCACAATGTTCAGACATATATATGGTGGCGGCCATCTTGGATTTTGACGTGGCGACCCAATTTTCAATAGCGTTCTTCCTTGTGCCTAGATACACGCACACACCAAATTAGAAGTTTCTACTTCGCTTATTTCTCAAGATATGCAGGTTGCAAGGTCAGACATATATATGGTGGCGGCCATCTTGGATTTTGACGTGGCGACCCAATTTTCGACAGCTTTCTTCCGTGTCCCTAGATACACCCACACACCAAGTTAGAAGTTTCTACTTCGCTTATATCTCAAGATATGCAGGTTGCAAGGTCAGACATATATATGGTGGCGGCCATCTTGGATTTTGACGTGGCGACCCAATTTTCGAAGGCTTTCTTCCTTGTGCCTAGATACACGCACACACCAAGTTAGAAGTTTCTACTTCGCTTATTTTTCAAGATATGCAGGTTGCAAGGTTCAGACATACATGTTGGCGGCCATCTTGGAGTTTGCCGTGGCGACCCAATTTTCAATAGCTGGTGCATGCGCAGATGGGCTGCACTGCGATGCCACTGAAAAGCGACTGAGAAAACCGCGCATGCGCAGATCGCGGACATGATTCATTTCGAATTTCCATCTTTATTTAATTACCGAAAAGACGTCTGCATTCGACAATCGCGTGATGACGTCACGACGTAAATGAATTTCTTCATATAACTTCAGATCCGCTGGATGGATTTTGACGAAATAAACGGCATCGTGTAGGCCATTTAAATGCGCAAATTTCGAGACCACTTGTGACCATGACAGCCATTTCCTTCTCGCACAGCACCAAACATTCTAGTGCGTCAATCCCGTCAACCCTGCGCATGCGCAGGTGGTGCGACAGTCGTTTGCCGAAGCACTTGAACATTTAACGCTGAAAAATCGCGCATGCGCAAATGGTAGCGCTGGAGCGCAAGGTCACGTGTGCACGCGTACGTAATATGTGGATGGATATTTGCGCATGCGCAAATGGTCGCGCTGGAGCGCAAGGTCACGTGTGCACGCTTACGTAACTTACGTACGCGCTTTGATGGGCGGGGCGAACGGTGTTCACGAATGGTAAAATGCGGAAGCGCTGGAAGCGTATGCGAAGCTGTCGCACGATCTCCTGTCATGGTCCACAAGATTATCACAGAGAGGTGCAGCTTCCAGCGTTTCGAGATATGATCCAGACCTAACTTTTGAGACCGGTCCCAGCGTTCTAGGCCCCGTGGTTGGTTCAGACGGACCCGACAATGGACGTGTTGGATTTTACCGCGAGCCGATTCGAGCGCCGACGTGCCGGCGAACAAAACCGGTCATATCTTTTGAACGCGTGGCTCGATTTTTACAAAATAAACTTTTTCTTGAAGGGCTGAACCGTGCGCTCAAAACGATAGTAATGGCGACCGGGAAATGTTTTGTTTTGCGCCGCAAAGGCGTCTTGTGTGACGTGAGGACCATGTCGTGCTGCATAAATTATCATATCATTACCGCCGGCGCGATCCGTGACGTCACGGCTCACTTAATTGCAATTATCTCCGCTATTCCTTGGCCGAATCGAACCGGGAAACAAGTATGTTGTATAATATTCGGATGCGCACGTTTCAAGCCCGGTTTGAGCTTCCGCAGTTACGTGGTTCTCGAGATAGCCGTTTCCGTGCACAAACTCTATAGTGTTTTCCTCTGTAAGTTCTATGAGCGGTTTCGGGCCTGGACTATGTTGGTGAAGATGCGAGGGGGCGGGCTTTTGCTTCTGGGTGACTTCGTCACGATAACGTGATTATTTCTCCGCCCTTTACAACCAGAAGACACGACACGAGTAACATACGGAATGTTGTGGTGTGTGTGGGCCCAGGAAAGGGCCTGAAATCACTCCTGGGGGGAGTCCTAATGGGGGCGACAGGCCCCGGGGGTGGGTGGCACAAACAAAAGACACTCGACGCGTGCCCACGTGTGCCCGTGCGTGTGGAAAACCGGGTGGGTGCCCACCGCGCCGACGCGCGTGACAAAAAATCGAACGCATGGCAAGGTCCTTTTGAGGGACGTTAAAGACGATTGTGCTTGGCTTGTGCTTGTGCTGTGTGTGTGCTGAAAATGGAAACGTTAAAAAACGTAGTTAGATTTAGTGAACCCGAAATGCTGTTTTGTTATTTAAAAAAAATAAATTATCCACTCCACACGAAAGGCTAAAGTGCTTTTTAAAAGACCTATGGTATACGGTGTGGTATCGTGCGATAGACCGTGGATGGAACGTCGTTACGTGTGCGTATACGTGCTTCCATTCCACAAAACGAACTTGCGACGGGTACGTATTTATGGATGCGGCGTACGATGCGATAAACAATAAAATGCCCCTGCCGGTGTTACGTGGTGTGGCGCGGTGTGTGTTGGTCCCTTCCTCGTTATACGTTATTTATGGCATGACGTACGTGCTGGTTTTTGTGCGGGATCACAAAAATCGATGTGCTTCCGTCGCGTATGTATGGACGCGTCGCTGAAAAACATTTCTTTTTTTTAAACTTGGAATCTCAAAAACATTCGTTTCGACCGTCGATGATGGTAGGGACTCGACCTCGTGGTCACCGAGGGTGTCGTCAGCTTATCGTGTTAGGGGACTAAAACACGTGGGGGCTCGAGGCCGCGCGTTCGCCGACGCCCGGACCGACGGTCCGTGCTCTTCTGCGCCGAGCCGGGGCGGGCGCGGGTCTCGTGGGGCGCGGCGTCGGAGAGGTCCGCCGGTGCGTGCTCGTGGTGCGAGGCGTGGTGCGGCGCGTGGTCGCCCCGCCGAAAACACGCGCGCCTTTGCTTTTCCCTGTGCCTGCCTTTACGCCCTCCGGTGAAACCTCCGGGCCGTAAAGGCAGGAGCGTGGCTTCGGACGGAGACCCGAAAGTGGAAAAGTCGGTTTTTTTTTCGAAGGGTTCGCCACGATATGATCTTCCGCTCACGAGGTTCTGACGTACGTGGCGGCGGCCGTCTTGGGTTTTGACGTGGCGACCCGATTTACGACGGCGTTCTTCCTTATGCCGAGATACACCCACGCTCCGAATTAGAAGTCGGTACTTTGCTTATTTTTCCAGATATTCCGCTCACGAGGTTCAGACGTATATATGGTGGCGGCCATCTTGGAGTTGACGTGGCGACCCGATTTTCAACGGCGTTCTTCCTTATGCCGAGATACACCCACGCACCAGATTAGAAGTCGGTACTTTGCTTATTTTTCGAGATATTCCGCTCACGAGGTTCAGACGTATATATGGTGGCGGCCATCTTGGATTTGACGTGGCGACCCAATTTACGATAACCTTCTTCCTTATGCCGAGATACACCCACGCACCGAATTAGAAGTCGGTGCTTTGCCTATTTTTCAAGATATTCCGCTCACGAGGTTCAGACGTATATATGGTGGCGGCCATCTTGGATTTGACGTGGCGACCCAATTTTCGACAGCGTTCTTCCTTATGCCTAGGTACACCCACGCACCTAATTAGAAGTTGGTGCTTTGCCTATTTTTCAAGATATTCCACTCACAATGTTCAGACATATATATGGTGGCGGCCATCTTGGATTTTGACGTGGCGACCCAATTTTCAATAGCATTCTTCCTTGTGCCTAGATACACGCACACACCAAATTAGAAGTTTCTACTTCGCTTATTTCTCAAGATATGCAGGTTGCAAGGTCAGACATATATATGGTGGCGGCCATCTTGGATTTTGACGTGGCGACCCAATTTTCGAAGGCTTTCTTCCTTGTGCCTAGATACACGCACACACCAAGTTAGAAGTTTCTACTTCGCTTATTTTTCAAGATATGCAGGTTGCAAGGTTCAGACATACATGTTGGCGGCCATCTTGGAGTTTGCCGTGGCGACCCAATTTTCAATAGCTGGCGCATGCGCAGATGGGCTGCACTGCGATGCCACTGAAAAGCGACTGAGAAAACCGCGCATGCGCAGATCGCGGACATGATTCATTTCGAATTTCCATCTTTATTTAATTTCCGAAAAGACGTCTGTATTCGACAATCGCGTGATGACGTCACGACGTAAATGAATTTCTTCATATAACTTCAGATCCGCTGGATGGATTTTGAGGAAATAAACGGCATCGTGTAGGGCATTTAAATGCGCAAATTTCGAGACCACTTGTGACCATGACAGCCATTTCCTTCTCGCACAGCACCAAACGTTCTAATACGTCAATCCCGTCAACCCTGCGCATGCGCAGGTGGTGCGACAGTCGTTTGCCGAAGCACTTGGACATTTAACGCTGAAAAAATCGCGCATGCGCAAATGGTAGCGCTGGAGCGCAAGGTCACGTGTGCACGCGTACGTAATATGTGGATGGATATTTGCGCATGCGCAAATGGTCGCGCTGGAGCGCAAGGTCACGTGTGCACGCTTACGTAACTTACGTACGCGCTTTGATGGGCGGGGCGAACGGTGTTCACGAATGGTAAAATGCGGAAGCGCTGGAAGCGTATGCGAAGCTGTCGCACGATCTCCTGTCATGGTCCACAAGATTATCACAGAGAGGTGCAGCTTCCAGCGTTTCGAGATATGATCCAGACCTAACTTTTGAGACCGGTCCCAGCGTTCTAGGCGCGGTGGTTGTCTCAGACGGACCCGACGAAGGACGTGTTGGATTTTACCGCGAGCCGATTCGAGCACCGACGTGCCGGCGAACAAAACCGGTCATATCTTTTGAACGCGTGGCTCGATTTTTACAAAATAAACTTTTTCTTGAAGGGCTGAACCGTGCGCTCAAAACGATACCGAGTTTGACCCTGAGAGAGCCGTTTTGCGCCGGCAAAGGCGCCTTGCGTGACGTGAGGACCATGTCGTGCTGCATAGATTACCATATCATTACCGCCGGCGCGATCCGTGACGTCACGGCTCACTTAATTGCAATTATCTCTGCTATTCCTTGGCCGAATCGAACCGGGAAACAAGTATGTTGTATAATATTCGGATGCGCACGTTTCAAGCCCGGTTTGAGCTTCCGCAGTTACGTGGTTCTCGAGATAGCCGTTTGGGCGCCCAAACCCTTAGTGTTTTCCTCTGTAAGTTCTATGAGCGGTTTCGGGCCTGGACTATGTTGGTGAAGATGCGAGGGGGCGGGCTTTTGCTTCTGGGTGACTTCGTCACGATTCGTGATTATTTCTCCGCCCTTTACAACCAGAAAAAAACACGACCAACATTGACATGGAATATTGTGCTGTGTTTCGGCCCAGGAAAGGGCCTGAAATCACTCCTGGGGGGAGTCCTAATGGGGGCGACAGGCCCCGGGGGTGGGTGGCACAAAACACACTCGACGCGTGCCCACGTGTGCCCGTGCGTGTGGAAAATATCGGGTGGGTGCCCACCGCACCGACGCGCGTGACAAATAATCGAACCTAGGGCTTGGTCCTTGTGAGGGACGCTAAAGACGATTGTGCTTGGCTTGTGCTTGTGCTGTGTGTGTGCTGAAAATGGAAACGTTAAAAAACGTAGTTAGATTTAGTGAACCCGAAATGCTGTTTTGTTATTTAAAAAATAATAAATTATCCACTCCACACGAAAGGCTAAAGTGCTTTTAAAAATACCTATGGTATACGGTGTGGTATCGTGCGATACACCGTGGATGGAACGTCGTTACGTGTGCGTATACGTGCTTCCATTCCACAAAACGAACTTGCGACGGGTACGTATTTATGGATGCGGCGTACGATGCGATAAACAATAAAATGCCCCTGCCGGTGTTACGTGGTGTGGCACGGTGTGTGTTGGTCCCTTCTTCGTTATACGTTATTTATGGCATGACGTACGTGCTGGTTTTCGTGCGGGATCACAAAAATCGATGTGCTTCCGTCGCGTACGTATGGATGCGTCGCTGAAAAACATTTCTTTTTTTTAAACTTGGAATCTCAAAAACGTTCGTTTCGACCGTCGATGATGGTAGGGACTCGACCTCGTGGTCACCGACGGTGTCGTCAGCTTATCGTATTAGGGGACGAAAACACGGGGGGGCTCGAGGCCGCGCGTTCGCCGACGCCCGGACCGACGGTCCGTGCTCTTCTGCGCCGAGCCGGGGCGAGCGCGGGTCTCGTGGGGCGCGGCGCCGGAGAGGTCCGCCGGTGCGTGCTCGTGGTGCGAGGCGTGGTGCGGCGCGTGGTCGCCCCGCCGAAAACACGCGCGCCTTTGCTTTTCCCTGTGCCTGCCTTTACGCCCTCCGGTGAAACCTCCGGGCCGTAAAGGCAGGAGCGTGGCTTCGGACGGAGACCCGAAAGTGGAAAAGTCGGTTTTTTTTTCGAAGGGTTCGCCACGATATGATGTTTCGCTCACGAGGTTCAGACGTACGTGGCGGCGGCCGTCTTGGGTTTTGACGTGGCGACCAGATTTACGACGGCGTTCTTCCTTATGCCGAGATACACCCACGCACCGAATTAGAAGTCGGTACCTTGCTTATCTTTCGAGATATTCCGCTCACGAGGTTCAGACGTATATATGGTGGCGGCCATCTTGGAGTTGACGTGGCGACCCGATTTTCAACTGCGTTCTTCCTTATGCCTAGATACACCCACGCACCGGATTAGAAGTTGGTTCTTTGCTTATTTTTCGAGATATTCCGCTCACGAGGTTCAGACGTAGATATGGTGGCGGCCATCTTGGATTTTGACGTGGCGACCCAATTTACGATAGCCTTCTTCCTTATGCCTAGGTACACCCACGCACCTAATTAGAAGTTGGTGCTTTGCCTATTTTTCAAGATATTCCACTCACAATGTTCAGACGTATATATGGTGGCGGCCATCTTGGATTTTGACGTGGCGACCCAATTTTCAACAGCGTTCTACCTTGTGCCTAGATACACGCACACACCAAATTAGAAGTTTCTACTTCGCTTATTTCTCAAGATATGCAGGTTGCAAGGTCAGACATATATATGGTGGCGGCCATCTTGGATTTTGACGTGGCGACCCAATTTACGATAGCCTTCTTCCTTATGCCTCGGTACACCCACGCACCAAATTAGAAGTTGGTGCTTTGCCTATTTTTCAAGATATTCCACTCACAATGTTCAGACATATATATGGTGGCGGCCATCTTGGATTTCGACGTGTAGACCCAATTTTCGACAGCGTTCTTCCTTGTGCCTCGATACACGGACACACCAAATTAGAAGTTTCTACTTCGCTTATTTTTCAAGATATGCAGGTTGCAAGGTTCAGACATACATGTTGGCGGCCATCTTGGATTTTGACGTGGCGACCCAATTTTCAATAGCTGGCGCATGCGCAGATGGGCTGCACTGCGATGCCACTGAAAAGCGGCTGAGAAAACCGCGCATGCGCAGATCGCGGACATGATTCATTTCGAATTTCCATCTTTATTTAATTTCCGAAAAGACGTCTGCATTCGACAATCGCGCGATGACGTCACGACGTAAATGAATTTCTTCATATAACTTCAGATCCGCTGGATGGATTTTGACGAAATAAACGGCATCGTGTAGGGCATTTAAATGCGCAAATTTCGAGACCACTTGTGACCATGACAGCCATTTCCTTCTCGCACAGCACCAAACATTCTAATACGTCAATCCCGTCAACCCTGCGCATGCGCAGGTGGTGCGACAGTCGTTTGCCGAAGCACTTGAACATTTAACGCTGAAAAAATCGCGCATGCGCAAATGGTAGCGCTGGAGCGCAAGGTCACGTGTGCACGCGTATGTAATATGTGGATGGATATTTGCGCATGCGCAAATGGTCGCGCTGGAGCGCAAGGTCACGTGTGCACGCTTACGTAACTTACGTACGCGCTTTGATGGGCGGGGCGAACGGTGTTCACGAATGGTAAAATGCGGAAGCGCTGGTAGCGTATGCGAAGCTGTCGCACGATCTCCTGTCATGGTCCACAAGATTATCACAGAGAGGTGCAGCTTCCAGCGTTTCGAGATATGATCCAGACCTAACTTTTGAGACCGGTCCCAGCTTTCTAGGCCCCGTGGTTGGTTCAGACGGACCCGACGAAGGACGTGTTGGATTTTACCGCGAGCCGATTCGAGCACCGACGTGCCGGCGAACAAAACCGGTCATATCTTTTGAACGCGTGGCTCGATTTTTACAAAATAAACTTTTTCTTGAAGGGCTGAACCGTGCGCTCAAAAGGATAGTAATGGCGACCGGGAAATGTTTTGTTTTGCGCCGCAAAGGCGTCTTGCGTGACGTGAGGACCATGTCGTGCTGCATAAATTATCATATCATTACCGCCGGCGCGATCCGTGACGTCACGGCTCACTTAATTGCAATTATCTCTGCTATTCCTTGGCCGAATCGAACCGGGAAACAAGTATGTTGTATAATATTCGGATGCGCACGTTTCAAGCCCGGTTTGAGCTTCCGCAGTTACGTGGTTCTCGAGATAGCCGTTTCCGTGCACAAACTCTATAGTGTTTTCCTCTGTAAGTTCTATGAGCGGTTTCGGGCCTGGACTATGTTGGTGAAGATGCGAGGGGGCGGGCTTTTGCTTCTGGGTGACTTCGTCACGATAACGTGATTATTTCTCCGCCCTTTACAACCAGAAGACACGACACGAGTAACATACGGAATGTTGTGGTGTGTGTGGGCCCAGGAAAGGGCCTGAAATCACTCCTGGGGGGAGTCCTAATGGGGGCGACAGGCCCCGGGGGTGGGTGGCACAAACAAAAGACACTCGACGCGCCCCACGTGTGCCCGTGGGTGTGGAAAACAGGGTGGGTGCCCACCGCGCCGACGCGCGTGACAAAAAATCGAACGCATGGCACGGTCCTTTTGAGGGACGCTAAAGACGATTGTGCTTGGCTTGTGCTTGTGCTGTGTGTGTGCTGAAAATGGAAACGTTAAAAAACGTAGTTAGATTTAGTGAACCCGAAATGCTGTTTTGTTATTTAAAAAAAATAAATTATCCACTCCAAACGAAAGGCTAAAGTGCTTTTAAAAAGACCTATGGTATACGGTGTGGTATCGTGCGATACACCGTGGATGGAACGTCGTTACGTGTGCGTATACGTGCTTCCATTCCACAAAACGAACTTGCGACGGGTACGTATTTATGGATGCGGCGTACGATGCGATAAACAATAAAATGCCCCTGCCGGTGTTACGTGGTGTGGCACGGTGTGTGTTGGTCCCTTCCTCGTTACACGTTATTTATGGCATGACGTACTTGCTGGTTTTTGTGCGGGATCACAAAAATCGATGTGCTTCCGTCGCGTACGTATGGACGTGTCGCTGAAAAACATTTCTTTTTTTTAAACTTGGAATCTCAAAAACGTTCGTTTCGACCGTCGATGATGGTAGGGACTCGACCTCGTGGTCACCGAGGGTGTCGTCAGCTTATCGTATTAGGGGACGAAAACACGTGGGGGCTCGAGGCCGCGCGTTCGCCGACGCCCGGACCGACGGTCCGTGCTCTTCTGCGCCGAGCCGGGGCGAGCGCGGGTCTCGTGGGGCGCGGCGCCGGAGAGGTCCGCCGGTGCGTGCTCGTGGTGCGAGGCGTGGTGCGGCGCGTGGTCGCCCCGCCGAAAACACGCGCGCCTTTGCTTTTCCCTGTGCCTGCCTTTACGCCCTCCGGTGAAACCTCCGGGCCGTAAAGGCAGGAGCGTGGCTTCGGACGGAGACCCGAAAGTGGAAAAGTCGGTTTTTTTTTCGAAGGGTTCGCCACGATATGATGTTTCGCTCACGAGGTTCAGACGTACGTGGCGGCGGCCGTCTTGGGTTTTGACGTGGCGACCCGATTTACGACGGCGTTCTTCCTTATGCCGAGATACACCCACGCACCGAATTAGAAGTCGGTACCTTGCTTATCTTTCGAGATATTCCGCTCACGAGGTTCGGACGTATATATGGTGGCGGCCATCTTGGAGTTGACGTGGCGACCCGATTTTCAACTGCGTTCTTCCTTATGCCTAGATACACCCACGCACCGGATTAGAAGTCGGTTCTCTGCTTATTTTCCGAGATATTCCGCTCACGAGGTTCAGACGTAGATAATGTGGCGGCCATCTTGGATTTTGACGTGGCGACCCAATTTACGATAACCTTCTTCCTTATGCCTCGGTACACCCACGCACCGAATTAGAAGTTGGTGCTTTGCCTATTTTTCAAGATATTCCGCTCACAATGTTCAGACGTATATATGGTGGCGGCCATCTTGGATTTGACGTGGCGACCCAATTTTCGACAGCGTTCTTCCTTATGCCTAGGTACACCCACGCACCTAATTAGAAGTTGGTGCTTTGCCTATTTTTCAAGATATTCCACTCACAATGTTCAGACATATATATGGTGGCGGCCATCTTGGATTTTGACGTGGCGACCCAATTTTCAATAGCATTCTTCCTTGTGCCTAGATACACGCACACACCAAATTAGAAGTTTCTACTTCGCTTATTTCTCAAGATATGCAGGTTGCAAGGTCAGACATATATATGGTGGCGGCCATCTTGGATTTTGACGTGGCGACCCAATTTTCGAAGGCTTTCTTCCTTGTGCCTAGATACACGCACACACCAAGTTAGAAGTTTCTACTTCGCTTATTTTTCAAGATATGCAGGTTGCAAGGTTCAGACATACATGTTGGTGGCCATCTTGGATTTTGCCGTGGCGACCCAATTTTCAATAGCTGGCGCATGCGCAGATGGGCTGCACTGCGATGCCACTGAAAAGCGGCTGAGAAAACCGCGCATGCGCAGATCGCGGACATGATTCATTTCGAATTTCCATCTTTATTTAATTTCCGAAAAGACGTCTGCATTCGCCAATCGCGCGATGACGTCACGACGTAAATGAATTTCTTCATATAACTTCAGATCCGCTGGATGGATTTTGACGAAATAAACGGCATCGTGTAGGGCATTTAAATGCGCAAATTTCGAGACCACTTGTGACCATGACAGCCATTTCCTTGTCGCACAGCACCAAACATTCTTGTGCGTCAATCCCGTCAACCCTGCGCATGCGCAGGTGGTGCGACAGTCGTTTGCCGAAGCACTTGAACATTTAACGCTGAAAAATCGCGCATGCGCAAATGGTAGCGCTGGAGCGCAAGGTCACGTGTGCACGCGTACGTAATATGTGGATGGATATTTGCGCATGCGCAAATGGTCGCGCTGGAGCGCAAGGTCACGTGTGCACGCTTACGTAACTTACGTACGCGCTTTGATGGGCGGGGCGAACGGTGTTCACGAATGGTAAAATGCGGAAGCGCTGGAAGCGTATGCGAAGCTGTCGCACGATCTCCTGTCATGGTCCACAAGATTATCACAGAGAGGTGCAGCTTCCAGCGTTTCGAGATATGACCCAGACCTAACTTTTGAGACCGGTCCCAGCGTTCTAGGCGCGGTGGTTGTCTCAGACGGACCCGACGAAGGACGTGTTGGATTTTACCGCGAGCCGATTCTAGCGCCGACGTGCCGGCGAACAAAACCGGTCATATCTTTTGAACGCGTGGCTCGATTTTTACAAAATAAACTTTTTCTTGAAGGGCTGAACCGTGCGCTCAAAACGATACCGAGTTTGACCCTGAGAGAGCCGTTTTGCGCCGGCAAAGGCGCCTTGCGTGACGTGAGGACCATGTCGTGCTGCATAAATTATCATATCATTACCGCCGGCGCGATCCGTGACGTCACGGCTCACTTAATTGCAATTATCTCCGCTATTCCTTGGCCGAATCGAACCGGGAAACAAGTATGTTGTATAATATTCGGATGCGCACGTTTCAAGCCCGGTTTGAGCTTCCGCAGTTACGTGGTTCTCGAGATAGCCGTTTCCGTGCACAAACTCTATAGTGTTTTCCTCTGTAAGTTCTATGAGCGGTTTCGGGCCTGGACTATGTTGGTGAAGATGCGAGGGGGCGGGCTTTTGCTTCTGGGTGACTTCGTCACGATAACGTGATTGTTTCTCCGCCCTTTACAACCAGAAGACACGACACCCATACAACCGGAGGAATGTGCTGTGTGTGGGCCCAGGAAAGGGCCTGAAATCACTCCTGGGGGGAGTCCTAATGGGGGCGACAGGCCCCGGGGGTGGGTGGCACAAACAAAACACACTCGACGCGTGCCCACGTGTGCCCGTGGGTGTGGAAAACCGGGTGGGTGCCCGCCGCACCGACGCGTGTGACAAAAAATGGAACGTAGGGCTTGGTCCTTGTGAGGGACGCTAAAGACGATTGTGCTTGCCTTGTGCTTGTGCTGTGTGTGTGCTGAAAATGGAAACGTTAAAAAACGTAGTTAGATTTAGTGAACCCGAAATGCTGTTTTGTTATTTAAAAAAAATAAATTATCCACTCCACACGAAAGGCTAAAGTGCTTTTTAAAAGACCTATGGTATACGGTGTGGTATCGTGCGATACACCGTGGATGGAACGTCGTTACGTGTGCGTATACGTGCTTCCATTCCACAAAACGAACTTGCGACGGGTACGTATTTATGGATGCGGCGTACGATGCGATAAACAATAAAATGCCCCTGCCGGTGTTACGTGGTGTGGCGCGGTGTGTGTTGGTCCCTTCCTCGTTATACGTTATTTATGGCATGACGTACGTGCTGGTTTTTGTGCGGGATCACAAAAATCGATGTGCTTCCGTCGCGTACGTATGGACGCGTCGCTGAAAAACATTTCTTTTTTTTAAACTTGGAATCTCAAAAACATTCGTTTCGACCGTCGATGATGGTAGGGACTCGACCTCGTGGTCACCGAGGGTGTCGTCAGCTTATCGTATTAAGGGACGAAAACACGTGGGGGCTCGAGGCCGCGCGTTCGCCGACGCCCGGACCGACGGTCCGTGCTCTTCTGCGCCGAGCCGGGGCGAGCGCGGGTCTCGTGGGGCGCGGCGCCGGAGAGGTCCGCCGGTGCGTGCTCGTGGTGCGAGGCGTGGTGCGGCGCGTGGTCGCCCCGCCGAAAACACGCGCGCCTTTGCTTTTCCCTGTGCCTGCCTTTACGCCCTCCGGTGAAACCTCCGGGCCGTAAAGGCAGGAGCGTGGCTTCGGACGGAGACCCGAAAGTGGAAAAGTCGGTTTTTTTTTCGAAGGGTTCGCCACGATATGATGTTTCGCTCACGAGGTTCGGACGTACGTGGCGCCGGCCGTCTTGGGTTTTGACGTGGCGACCCGATTTACGACGGCGTTCTTCCTTATGCCGAGATACACCCACGCACCGAATTAGAAGTCGGTACCTTGCTTATCTTTCGAGATATTCCGCTCACGAGGTTCAGACGTATATATGGTGGCGGCCATCTTGGAGTTGACGTGGCGACCCGATTTTCAACTGCGTTCTTCCTTATGCCTAGATACACCCACGCACCGGATTAGAAGTCGGTTCTTTGCTTATTTTTCGAGATATTCCGCTCACGAGGTTCAGACGTAGATATGGTGGCGGCCATCTTGGATTTTGACGTGGCGACCCAATTTACGATAGCCTTCTTCCTTATGCCTAGGTACACCCACGCACCTAATTAGAAGTTGGTGCTTTGCCTATTTTTCAAGATATTCCACTCACAATGTTCAGACCTATATATGGTGGCGGCCATCTTGGATTTTGACGTGGCGACCCAATTTTCAATAGCGTTCTTCCTTGTGCCTAGATACACGCACACAACAAATTAGAAGTTTCTACTTCGCGTATTTCTCAAGATATGCAGGTTGCAAGGTCAGACATATATATGGTGGCGGCCATCTTGGATTTTGACGTGGCGACCCAATTTACGATAGCCTTCTTCCTTATGCCTCGGTACACCCACGCACCGAATTAGAAGTTGGTGCTTTGCCTATTTTTCAAGATATTCCACTCACAATGTTCAGACATATATATGGTGGCGGCCATCTTGGATTTTGACGTGCAGACCCAATTTTCGACAGCGTTCTTCCTTGTGCCTAGATACACGCACACACCAAGTTAGAAGTTTCTACTTCGCTTATTTTTCAAGATATGCAGGTTGCAAGGTTCAGACATACATGTTGGCGGCCATCTTGGATTTTGCCGTGGCGACCCAATTTTCAATAGCTGGCGCATGCGCAGATGGGCTGCACTGCGATGCAACTGAAAAGCGGCCGAGAAAACCGCGCATGCGCAGATCGCGGACATGATTCATTTCGAATTTCCATCTTTATTTAATTTCCGAAAAGACGTCTGCATTCGACAATCGCGTGATGACGTCACCACGTAAATGAATTTCTTCATATAACTTCAGATCCGCTGGATGGATTTTGACGAAATAAACGGCATCGTGTAGGCCATTTAAATGCGCAAATTTCGAGACCACTTGTGACCATGACAGCCATTTCCTTCTCGCACAGCACCAAACATTCTTGTGCGTCAATCCCGTCAACCCTGCGCATGCGCAGGTGGTGCGACAGTCGTTTGCCGAAGCACTTGAACATTTGACGCTGAAAAATCGCGCATGCGCAAATGGTAGCGCTGGAGCGCAAGGTCACGTGTGCACGCGTACGTAATATGTGGATGGATATTTGCGCATGCGCAAATGGTCGCGCTGGAGCGCAAGGTCACGTGTGCACGCTTACGTAACTTACGTACGCGCTTTGATGGGCGGGGCGAACGGTGTTCACGAATGGTAAAATGCGGAAGCGCTGGAAGCGTATGCGAAGCTGTCGCACGATCTCCTGTCATGGTCCACAAGATTATCACAGAGAGGTGCAGCTTCCAGCGTTTCGAGATATGATCCAGACCTAACTTTTGAGACCGGTCCCAGCGTTCTAGGCGCGGTGGTTGTCTCAGACGGACCCGACGAAGGACGTGTTGGATTTTACCGCGAGCCGATTCGAGCGCCGACGTGCCGGCGAACAAAACCGGTCATATCTTTTGAACGCGTGGCTCGATTTTTACAAAATAAACTTTTTCTTGAAGGGCTGAACCGTGCGCTCAAAACGATACCGAGTTTGACCCTGAGAGAGCCGTTTTGCGCCGGCAAAGGCGCCTTGCGTGACGTGAGGACCATGTCGTGCTGCATAAATTATCATATCATTACCGCCGGCGCGATCCGTGACGTCACGGCTCACTTAATTGCAATTATCTCCGCTATTCCTTGGCCGAATCGAACCGGGAAACAAGTATGTTGTATAATATTCGGATGCGCACGTTTCAAGCCCGGTTTGAGCTTCCGCAGTTACGTGGTTCTCGAGATAGCCGTTTCCGTGCACAAACTCTATAGTGTTTTCCTCTGTAAGTTCTATGAGCGGTTTCGGGCCTGGACTATGTTGGTGAAGATGCGAGGGGGCGGGCTTTTGCTTCTGGGTGACTTCGTCACGATAACGTGATTATTTCTCCGCCCTTTACAACCAGAAGACACGACACCCATACAACCGGAGGAATGTGCTGTGTGTGGGCCCAGGAAAGGGCCTGAAATCACTCCTGGGGGGAGTCCTAATGGGGGCGACAGGCCCCGGGGGTGGGTGGCACAAACAAAACACACTCGACGCGTGCCCACGTGTGCCCGTGGGTGTGGAAAACCGGGTGGGTGCCCACCGCACCGACGCGCGTGACAAAAAATCGAACGCATGGCAAGGTCCTTTTGAGGGACGCTAAAGACGATTGTGCTTGGCTTGTGCTTGTGCTGTGTGTGTGCTGAAAATGGAAACGTTAAAAAACGTAGTTAGATTTAGTGAACCCGAAATGCTGTTGTGTTATTTTAAAAAAATAAATTATCCACTCCACACGAAAGGCTAATGTGCTTTTAAAAAGACCTATGGTATATGGTGTGGTATCGTGCGATAGACCGTGGATGGAACGTCGTTACGTGTGCGTATACGTGCTTCCATTCCACAAAACGAACTTGCGACGGGTACGTATTTATGGATGCGGCGTACGATGCGATAAACAATAAAATGCCCCTGCCGGTGTTACGTGGTGTGGCGCGGTGTGTGTTGGTCCCTTCCTCGTTACACGTTATTTATGGCATGACGTACGTGCTGGTTTTTGTGCGGGATCACAAAAATCGATGTGCTTCCGTCGCGTACGTATGGATGCGTCGCTGAAAAACATTTCTTTTTTTTAAACTTGGAATCTCAAAAACGTTCCTTTCGACCGTCGATGATGGTAGGGACTCGACCTCGTGGTCACCGACGGTGTCGTCGGCTTATCGTATTAGGGGACGAAAACACGTGGGGGCTCGAGGCCGCGCGTTCGCCGACGCCCGGACCGACGGTCCGTGCTCTTCTGCGCCGAGCCGGGGCGAGCGCGGGTCTCGTGGGGCGCGGCGTCGGAGAGGTCCGCCGGTGCGTGCTCGTGGTGCGAGGCGTGGTGCGGCGCGTGGTCGCCCCGCCGAAAACACGCGCGCCTTTGCTTTTCCCTGTGCCTGCCTTTACGCCCTCCGGTGAAACCTCCGGGCCGTAAAGGCAGGAGCGTGGCTTCGGACGGAGACCCGAAAGTGGAAAAGTCGGTTTTTTTTTCGAAGGGTTCGCTACGATATGATGTTTCGCTCACGAGGTTCAGACGTACGTGGCGGCGGCCGTCTTGGGTTTTGACGTGGCGACCCGATTTACGACGGCGTTCTTCCTTATGCCGAGATACACCCACGCACCGAATTAGAAGTCGGTACCTTGCTTATCTTTCGAGATATTCCGCTCACGAGGTTCAGACGTATATATGGTGGCGGCCATCTTGGAGTTGACGTGGCGACCCGATTTTCAACTGCGTTCTTCCTTATGCCTAGATACACCCACGCACCGGATTAGAAGTTGGTTCTTTGCTTATTTTTCGAGATATTCCGCTCACGAGGTTCAGACGTAGATATGGTGGCGGCCATCTTGGATTTTGACGTGGCGACCCAATTTACGACAACCTTCTTCCTTATGCCTCGGTACACCCACGCACCGAATTAGAAGTTGGTGCTTTGCCTATTTTTCAAGATATTCCGCTCACAATGTTCAGACGTATATATGGTGGCGGCCATCTTGGATTTGACGTGGCGACCCAATTTTCAACAGCTTTCTTCCTTATGCCTAGATACACCCACGCACCAAATTAGAAGTTGGTTCTTTGCTTATTTTTCAAGATATTCTGCTCATGAGGTTCAGACATAGATATGGTGGCGGCCATCTTGGATTTTGACGTGGCGACCCAATTTACGATAGCCTTCTTCCTTATGCCTCGGTACACCCACGCACCAAATTAGAAGTTGGTGCTTTGCCTATTTTTCAAGATATTCCACTCACAATGTTCAGACATATATATGGTGGCGGCCATCTTGGATTTTGACGTGCAGACCCAATGTTCGACAGCGTTCTTCCTTGTGCCTAGATACACGCACACACCAAGTTAGAAGTTTCTACTTCGCTTATTTTTCAAGATATGCAGGTTGCAAGGTTCAGACATACATGTTGGCGGCCATCTTGGATTTTGCCGTGGCGACCCAATTTTCAATAGCTGGCGCATGCGCAGATGGGCTGCACTGCGATGCCGAAAAGCGGCCGAGAAAACCGCGCATGCGCAGATCGCGGACATGATTCATTTCGAATTTCCATCTTTATTTAATTTCCGAAAAGACGTCTGCATTCGACAATCGCGCGATGACGTCACGACGTAAATGAATTTCTTCATATAACTTCAGATCCGCTGGATGGATTTTGACGAAATAAACGGCATCGTGTAGGCCATTTAAATGCGCAAATTTCGAGACCACTTGTGACCATGACAGCCATTTCCTTGTCGCACAGCACCAAACATTCTTGTGCGTCAATCCCGTCAACCCTGCGCATGCGCAGGTGGTGCGACAGTCGTTTGCCGAAGCACTTGAACATTTAACGCTGAAAAATCGCGCATGCGCAAATGGTAGCGCTGGAGCGCAAGGTCACGTGTGCACGCGTACGTAATATGTGGATGGATATTTGCGCATGCGCAAATGGTCGCGCTGGAGCGCAAGGTCACGTGTGCACGCTTACGTAACTTACGTACGCGCTTTGATGGGCGGGGCGAACGGTGTTCACGAATGGTAAAATGCGGAAGCGCTGGAAGCGTATGCGAAGCTGTCGCACGATCTCCTGTCATGGTCCACAAGATTATCACAGAGAGGTGCAGCTTCCAGCGTTTCGAGATATGATCCAGACCTAACTTTTGAGACCGGTCCCAGCTTTCTAGGCCCCGTGGTTGGTTCAGACGGACCCGACGAAGGACGTGTTGGATTTTACCGCGAGCCGATTCTAGCGCCGACGTGCCGGCGAACAAAACCGGTCATATCTTTTGAACGCGTGGCTCGATTTTAACAAAATAAACTTTTTCTTGAAGGGCTGAACCGTGCGCTCAAAACGATAGTAATGGCGACCGGGAAATGTTTTGTTTTGCGCCGCAAAGGCGTCTTGTGTGACGTGAGGACCATGTCGTGCTGCATAAATTATCATATCATTACCGCCGGCGCGATCCGTGACGTCACGGCTCACTTAATTGCAATTATCTCTGCTATTCCTTGGCCGAATCGAACCGGGAAACAAGTATGTTGTATAATATTCGGATGCGCACGTTTCAAGCCCGGTTTGAGCTTCCGCAGTTACGTGGTTCTCGAGATAGCCGTTTCCGTGCACAAACTCTATAGTGTTTTCCTCTGTAAGTTCTATGAGCGGTTTCGGGCCTGGACTATGTTGGTGAAGATGCGAGGGGGCGGGCTTTTGCTTCTGGGTGACTTCGTCACGATAACGTGATTATTTCTCCGCCCTTTACAACCAGAAAAAAACACGACCAACAGGAATATTGTGCTGTGTTTCGGCCCAGGAAAGGGCCTGAAATCACTCCTGGGGGGAGTCCTAATGGGGGCGACAGGCCCCGGGGGTGGGTGGCACAAACAAAACACACTCGACGCGTGCCCACGTGTGCCCGTGGGTGTGGAAAACCGGGTGGGTGCCCACCGCACCGACGTGCGTGACAAAAAATCGAACGCATGGCAAGGTCCTTTTGAGGGACGCTAAAGACGATTGTGCTTGGCTTGTGCTTGTGCTGTGTGTGTGCTGAAAATGGAAACGTTAAAAAACGTAGTTAGATTTAGTGAACCCGAAATGCTGTTTTGTTATTTAAAAAATAATAATTATCCACTCCACACGAAAGGCTAAAGTGCTTTTTAAAAGACCTATGGTATACGGTGTGGTATCGTGCGATAGACCGTGGATGGAACGTCGTTACGTGTGCGTATACGTGCTTCCATTCCACAAAACGAACTTGCGACGGGTACGTATTTATGGATGCGGCGTACGATGCGATAAACAATAAAATGCCCCTGCCGGTGTTACGTGGTGTGGCACGGTGTGTGTTGGTCCCTTCCTCGTTATACGTTATTTATGGCATGACGTACGTGCTGGTTTTCGTGCGGGATCACAAAAATCGATGTGCTTCCGTCGCGTACGTATGGATGCGTCGCTGAAAAACATTTCTTTTTTTTAAACTTGGAATCTCAAAAACGTTCCTTTCGACCGTCGATGATGGTAGGGACTCGACCTCGTGGTCACCGAGGGTGTCGTTAGCTTATCGTGTTAGGGGACGAAAACACGTGGGGGCTCGAGGCCGCGCGTTCGCCGACGCCCGGACCGATGGTCCGTGCTCTTCTGCGCCGAGCCGGGGCGAGCGCGGGTCTCGTGGGGCGCGGCGCCGGAGAGGTCCGCCGGTGCGTGCTCGTGGTGCGAGGCGTGGTGCGGCGCGTGGTCGCCCCGCCGAAAACACGGGCGCCTTTGCTTTTCCCTGTGCCTGCCTTTACGCCCTCCGGTGAAACCTCCGGGCCGTAAAGGCAGGAGCGTGGCTTCGGACGGAGACCCGAAAGTGGAAAAGTCGGTTTTTTTTTCGAAGGGTTCGCTACGATATGATGTTTCGCTCACGAGGTTCAGACGTACGTGGCGGCGGCCGTCTTGGGTTTTGACGTGGCGACCCGATTTACGACGGCGTTCTTCCTTATGCCGAGATACACCCACGCACCGAATTAGAAGTCGGTACCTTGCTTATCTTTCGAGATATTCCGCTCACGAGGTTCAGACGTATATATGGTGGCGGCCATCTTGGAGTTGACGTGGCGACCCAATTTTCAATAGGGTTCTTCCTTATGCCTAGATACACCCACGCACCGGATTAGAAGTTGGTTCTTTGCTTATTTTTCGAGATATTCCGCTCACGAGGTTCAGACGTAGATATGGTGGCGGCCATCTTGGATTTTGACGTGGCGACCCAATTTACGATAGCCTTCTTCCTTATGCCTAGGTACACCCACGCACCTAATTAGAAGTTGGTGCTTTGCCTATTTTTCAAGATATTCCACTCACAATGTTCAGACCTATATATGGTGGCGGCCATCTTGGATTTTGACGTGGCGACCCAATTTTCAATAGCTTTCTTCCTTGTGCCTAGATACACGCACACAACAAATTAGAAGTTTCTACTTCGCGTATTTCTCAAGATATGCAGGTTGCAAGGTCAGACATATATATGGTGGCGGCCATCTTGGATTTTGACGTGGCGACCCAATTTACGATAGCCTTCTTCCTTATGCCTCGGTACACCCACGCACCGAATTAGAAGTTGGTGCTTTGCCTATTTTTCAAGATATTCCACTCACAATGTTCAGACATATATATGGTGGCGGCCATCTTGGATTTTGACGTGCAGACCCAATTTTCGACAGCGTTCTTCCTTGTGCCTAGATACACGCACACACCAAGTTAGAAGTTTCTACTTCGCTTATTTTTCAAGATATGCAGGTTGCAAGGTTCAGACATACATGTTGGCGGCCATCTTGGATTTTGCCGTGGCGACCCAATTTTCAATAGCTGGCGCATGCGCAGATGGGCTGCACTGCGATGCAACTGAAAAGCGGCCGAGAAAACCGCGCATGCGCAGATCGCGGACATGATTCATTTCGAATTTCCATCTTTATTTAATTTCCGAAAAGACGTCTGCATTCGACAATCGCGTGATGACGTCACCACGTAAATGAATTTCTTCATATAACTTCAGATCCGCTGGATGGATTTTGACGAAATAAACGGCATCGTGTAGGCCATTTAAATGCGCAAATTTCGAGACCACTTGTGACCATGACAGCCATTTCCTTCTCGCACAGCACCAAACATTCTTGTGCGTCAATCCCGTCAACCCTGCGCATGCGCAGGTGGTGCGACAGTCGTTTGCCGAAGCACTTGAACATTTGACGCTGAAAAATCGCGCATGCGCAAATGGTAGCGCTGGAGCGCAAGGTCACGTGTGCACGCGTACGTAATATGTGGATGGATATTTGCGCATGCGCAAATGGTCGCGCTGGAGCGCAAGGTCACGTGTGCACGCTTACGTAACTTACGTACGCGCTTTGATGGGCGGGGCGAACGGTGTTCACGAATGGTAAAATGCGGAAGCGCTGGAAGCGTATGCGAAGCTGTCGCACGATCTCCTGTCATGGTCCACAAGATTATCACAGAGAGGTGCAGCTTCCAGCGTTTCGAGATATGATCCAGACCTAACTTTTGAGACCGGTCCCAGCGTTCTAGGCGCGGTGGTTGTCTCAGACGGACCCGACGAAGGACGTGTTGGATTTTACCGCGAGCCGATTCTCGCACCGACGTGCCGGCGAACAAAACCGGTCATATCTTTTGAACGCGTGGCTGGATTTTTACAAAATAAACTTTTTCTTGAAGGGCTGAACCGTGCGCTCAAAACGATACCGAGTTTGACCCTGAGAGAGCCGTTTTGCGCCGGCAAAGGCGCCTTGCGTGACGTGAGGACCATGTCGTGCTGCATAAATTATCATATCATTACCGCCGGCGCGATCCGTGACGTCACGGCTCACTTAATTGCAATTATCTCCGCTATTCCTTGGCCGAATCGAACCGGGAAACAAGTATGTTGTATAATATTCGGATGCGCACGTTTCAAGCCCGGTTTGAGCTTCCGCAGTTACGTGGTTCTCGAGATAGCCGTTTCCGTGCACAAACTCTATAGTGTTTTCCTCTGTAAGTTCTATGAGCGGTTTCGGGCCTGGACTATGTTGGTGAAGATGCGAGGGGGCGGGCTTTTGCTTCTGGGTGACTTCGTCACGATAACGTGATTATTTCTCCGCCCTTTACAACCAGAAGACACGACACCCATACAACCGGAGGAATGTGCTGTGTGTGGGCCCAGGAAAGGGCCTGAAATCACTCCTGGGGGGAGTCCTAATGGGGGCGACAGGCCCCGGGGGTGGGTGGCACAAAAGACACTCGACGCGTGCCCACGTGTGCCCGTGCGTGTGGAAAACCGGGTGGGTGCCCGCCGCACCGACGCGCGTGACAAAATATGGAACGTAGGGCTTGGTCCTTGTGAGGGACGCTAAAGACGATTGTGCTTGGCTTGTGCTTGTGCTGTGTGTGTGCTGAAAATGGAAACGTTAAAAAACGTAGTTAGATTTAGTGAACCCGAAATGCTGTTGTGTTATTTAAAAAAAAATAATTATCCACTCCACACGAAAGGCTAATGTGCTTTTAAAAAGACCTATGGTATATGGTGTGGTATCGTGCGATACACCGTGGATGGAACGTCGTTACGTGTGCGTATACGTGCTTCCATTCCACAAAACGAACTTGCGACGGGTACGTATTTATGGATGCGGCGTACGATGCGATAAACAATAAAATGCCCCTGCCGGTGTTACGTGGTGTGGCGCGGTGTGTGTTGGTCCCTTCCTCGTTATACGTTATTTATGGCATGACGTACGTGCTGGTTTTTGTGCGGGATCACAAAAATCGATGTGCTTCCGTCGCGTATGTATGGATGTGTCGCTGAAAAACATTTCTTTTTTTTAAACTTGGAATCTCAAAAACATTCGTTTCGACCGTCGATGATGGTAGGGACTCGACCTCGTGGTCACCGAGGGTGTCGTCAGCTTATCGTGTTAGGGGACGAAAACACGTGGGGGCTCGAGGCCGCGCGTTCGCCGACGCCCGGACCGACGGTCCGTGCTCTTCTGCGCCGAGCCGGGGCGGGCGCGGGTCTCGTGGGGTGCGGCGTCGGAGAGGTCCGCCGGTGCGTGCTCGTGGTGCGAGGCGTGGTGCGGCGCGTGGTCGCCCCGCCGAAAACACGCGCGCCTTTGCTTTTCCCTGTGCCTGCCTTTACGCCCTCCGGTGAAACCTCCGGGCCGTAAAGGCAGGAGCGTGGCTTCGGACGGAGACCCGAAAGTGGAAAAGTCGGTTTTTTTTTCGAAGGGTTCGCCACGATATGATCTTCCGCTCACGAGGTTCTGACGTACGTGGCGGCGGCCGTCTTGGGTTTTGACGTGGCGACCCGATTTACGACGGCGTTCTTCCTTATGCCGAGATACACCCACGCTCCGAATTAGAAGTCGGTACTTTGCTTATTTTTCCAGATATTCCGCTCACGAGGTTCAGACGTATATATGGTGGCGGCCATCTTGGAGTTGACGTGGCGACCCGATTTTCAACGGCGTTCTTCCTTATGCCGAGATACACCCACGCACCGGATTAGAAGTCGGTACTTTGCTTATTTTTCGAGATATTCCGCTCACGAGGTTCAGACGTATATATGGTGGCGGCCATCTTGGATTTGAAGTGGCGACCCAATTTACGATAACCTTCTTCCTTATGCCTCGGTACACCCACGCACCGAATTAGAAGTTGGTGCTTTGCCTATTTTTCAAGATATTCCGCTCACAATGTTCAGACGTATATATGGTGGCGGCCATCTTGGATTTGACGTGGCGACCCAATTTTCGACAGCGTTCTTCCTTATGCCTAGGTACACCCACACCCACGCACCTAATTAGAAGTTGGTGCTTTGCCTATTTTTCAAGATATTCCACTCACAATGTTCAGACATATATATGGTGGCGGCCATCTTGGATTTTGACGTGGCGACCCAATTTTCAATAGCGTTCTTCCTTGTGCCTAGATACACGCACACACCAAATTAGAAGTTTCTACTTCGCTTATTTCTCAAGATATGCAGGTTGCAAGGTCAGACATATATATGGTGGCGGCCATCTTGGATTTTGACGTGGCGACCCAATTTTCGACAGCTTTCTTCCGTGTGCCTAGATACACCCACACACCAAGTTAGAAGTTTCTACTTCGCTTATTTCTCAAGATATGCAGGTTGCAAGGTCAGACATATATATGGTGGCGGCCATCTTGGATTTTGACGTGGCGACCCAATTTTCGAAGGCTTTCTTCCTTGTGCCTAGATACACGCACACACCAAGTTAGAAGTTTCTACTTCGCTTATTTTTCAAGATATGCAGGTTGCAAGGTTCAGACATACATGTTGGCGGCCATCTTGGAGTTTGCCGTGGCGACCCAATTTTCAATAGCTGGCGCATGCGCAGATTGGCTGCACTGCGATGCCACTGAAAAGCGGCTGAGAAAACCGCGCATGCGCAGATCGCGGACATGATTCATTTCGAATTTCCATCTTTATTTAATTTCCGAAAAGACGTCTGTATTCGACAATCGCGTGATGACGTCACGACGTAAATGAATTTCTTCATATAACTTCAGATCCGCTGGATGGATTTTGACGAAATAAACGGCATCGTGTAGGGCATTTAAATGCGCAAATTTCGAGACCACTTGTGACCATGACAGCCATTTCCTTCTCGCACAGCACCAAACATTCTAATGCGTCAATCCCGTCAACCCTGCGCATGCGCAGGTGGTGCGACAGTCGTTTGCCGAAGCACTTGGACATTTAACGCTGAAAAAATCGCGCATGCGCAAATGGTAGCGCTGGAGCGCAAGGTCACGTGTGCACGCGTACGTAATATGTGGATGGATATTTGCGCATGCGCAAATGGTCGCGCTGGAGCGCAAGGTCACGTGTGCACGCTTACGTAACTTACGTACGCGCTTTGATGGGCGGGGCGAACGGTGTTCACGAATGGTAAAATGCGGAAGCGCTGGAAGCGTATGCGAAGCTGTCGCACGATCTCCTGTCATGGTCCACAAGATTATCACAGAGAGGTGCAGCTTCCAGCGTTTCGAGATATGATCCAGACCTAACTTTTGAGACCGGTCCCAGCGTTCTAGGCCCCGTGGTTGGTTCAGACGGACCCGACGAAGGACGTGTTGGATTTTACCGCGAGCCGATTCGAGCACCGACGTGCCGGCGAACAAAACCGGTCATATCTTTTGAACGCGTGGCTCGATTTTTACAAAATAAACTTTTTCTTGAAGGGCTGAACCGTGCGCTCAAAAGGATAGTAATGGCGACCGGGAAATGTTTTGTTTTGCGCCGCAAAGGCGTCTTGTGTGACGTGAGGACCATGTCGTGCTGCATAAATTATCATATCATTACCGCCGGCGCGATCCGTGACGTCACGGCTCACTTAATTGCAATTATCTGTGCTATTCCTTGGCCGAATCGAACCGAAAAAGAGTTATGTTGTATAATATTCGGATGCGCACGTTTCAAGCCCGGTTTGAGCTTCCGCAGTTACGTGGTTCTCGAGATAGCCGTTTGGGCGCCCAAACCCTTAGTGTTTTCCTCTGTGAGTTCTATGAGCGGTTTCGGGCCTGGACTATGTTGGTGAAGATGCGAGGGGGCGGGCTTTTGCTTCTGGGTGACTTCGTCACGTTTCGTGATTATTTCTCCGCCCTTTACAACCAGAAAAAAACACGACCAACATTGACATGGAATATTGTGCTGTGTTTCGGCCCAGGAAAGGGCCTGAAATCACTCCTGGGGGGAGTCCTAATGGGGGCGACAGGCCCCGGGGGTGGGTGGCACAAAACACACTCGACGCGTGCCCACGTGTGCCCGTGCGTGTGGAAAATATCGGGTGGGTGCCCACCGCACCGACGCGCGTGACAAAAAATCGAACCTAGGGCTTGGTCCTTGTGAGGGACGCTAAAGACGATTGTGCTTGGCTTGTGCTTGTGCTGTGTGTGTGCTGAAAATGGAAACGTTAAAAAACGTAGTTAGATTTAGTGAACCCGAAATGCTGTTTTGTTATTTAAAAAATAATAATTATCCACTCCACACGAAAGGCTAAAGTGCTTTTAAAAAGACCTATGGTATACGGTGTGGTATCGTGCGATACACCGTGGATGGAACGTCGTTACGTGTGCGTATACGTGCTTCCATTCCACAAAACGAACTTGCGACGGGTACGTATTTATGGA
Source organism: Myxine glutinosa (assembly GCF_964187855.1). Taxonomy (NCBI): domain Eukaryota; kingdom Metazoa; phylum Chordata; class Myxini; order Myxiniformes; family Myxinidae; genus Myxine; species Myxine glutinosa. The sequence continues at coordinate 32,138,652 of NC_136262.1, read as the reverse complement.
TGCGGCGTACGATGCGATAAACAATAAAATGCCCCTGCCGGTGTTACGTGGTGTGGCACGGTGTGTGTTGGTCCCTTCTTCGTTATACGTTATTTATGGCATGACGTACGTGCTGGTTTTCGTGCGGGATCACAAAAATCGATGTGCTTCCGTCGCGTACGTATGGACGCGTCGCTGAAAAACATTTCTTTTTTTTAAACTTGGAATCTCAAAAACGTTCGTTTCGACCGTCGATGATGGTAGGGACTCGACCTCGTGGTCACCGACGGTGTCGTCAGATTATCGTATTAGGGGACGAAAACACGGGGGGGCTCGAGGCCGCGCGTTCGCCGACGCCCGGACCGACGGTCCGTGCTCTTCTGCGCCGAGCCGGGGCGAGCGCGGGTCTCGTGGGGTGCGGCGCCGGAGAGGTCCGCCGGTGCGTGCTCGTGGTGCGAGGCGTGGTGAGGCGCGTGGTCGCCCCGCCGAAAACACGCGCGCCTTTGCTTTTCCCTGTGCCTGCCTTTACGCCCTCCGGTGAAACCTCCGGGCCGTAAAGGCAGGAGCGTGGCTTCGGACGGAGACCCGAAAGTGGAAAAGTCGTTTTTTTTTTCGAAGGGTTCGCCACGATATGATGTTTCACTCACGAGGTTCAGACGTACGTGGCGGCGGCCGTCTTGGGTTTTGACGTGGCGACCCGATTTACGACGGCGTTCTTCCTTATGCCGAGATACACCCACGCACCGAATTAGAAGTCGGTACCTTGCTTATCTTTCGAGATATTCCGCTCACGAGGTTCAGACGTATATAAGGTGGCGGCCATCTTGGAGTTGACGTGGCGACCCGATTTTCAACTGCGTTCTTCCTTATGCCTAGATACACCCACGCACCGGATTAGAAGTTGGTTCTTTGCTTATTTTTCCAGATATTCCGCTCACGAGGTTCAGACGTAGATATGGTGGCGGCCATCTTGGATTTTGACGTGGCGACCCAATTTACGACAACCTTCTTCCTTATGCCTCGGTACACCCACGCACCGAATTAGAAGTTGGTGCTTTGCCTATTTTTCAAGATATTCCGCTCACAATGTTCAGACGTATATATGGTGGCGGCCATCTTGGATTTGACGTGGCGACCCAATTTTCGACAGCGTTCTTCCTTATGCCTAGGTACAGCCACGCACCTAATTAGAAGTTGGTGCTTTGCCTATTTTTCAAGATATTCCGCTCACGAGGTTCAGACATAGATATGGTGGCGGCCATCTTGGATATTGACGTGGCGACCCAATTTACGATAGCCTTCTTCCTTGTGCCTAGATACACGCACACACCAAGTTAGAAGTTTCTACTTCGCTTATTTTTCAAGATATTCCACTCACAATGTTCAGACATATATATGGTGGCGGCCATCTTGGATTTTGACGTGGCGACCCAATTTACGATAGCCTTCTTCCTTGTGCCTCGATACACGGACACACCAAATTAGAAGTTTCTACTTCGCTTATTTTTCAAGATATGCAGGTTGCAAGGTTCAGACATACATGTTGGCGGCCATCTTGGATTTTGACGTGGCGACCCAATTTTCAATAGCTGGCGCATGCGCAGATGGGCTGCACTGCGATGCCACTGAAAAGCGGCTGAGAAAACCGCGCATGCGCAGATCGCGGACATGATTCATTTCGAATTTCCATCTTTATTTAATTTCCGAAAAGACGTCTGCATTCGACAATCGCGCGATGACGTCACGACGTAAATGAATTTCTTCATATAACTTCAGATCCGCTGGATGGATTTTGACGAAATAAACGGCATCGTGTAGGGCATTTAAATGCGCAAATTTCGAGACCACTTGTGACCATGACAGCCATTTCCTTCTCGCACAGCACCAAACATTCTAATACGTCAATCCCGTCAACCCTGCGCATGCGCAGGTGGTGCGACAGTCGTTTGCCGAAGCACTTGGACATTTAACGCTGAAAAAATCGCGCATGCGCAAATGGTAGCGCTGGAGCGCAAGGTCACGTGTGCACGCGTACGTAATATGTGGATGGATATTTGCGCATGCGCAAATGGTCGCGCTGGAGCGCAAGGTCACGTGTGCACGCTTACGTAACTTACGTACGCGCTTTGATGGGCGGGGCGAACGGTGTTCACGAATGGTAAAATGCGGAAGCGCTGGAAGCGTATGCGAAGCTGTCGCACGATCTCCTGTCATGGTCCACAAGATTATCACAGAGAGGTGCAGCTTCCAGCGTTTCGAGATATGATCCAGACCTAACTTTTGAGACCGGTCCCAGCGTTCTAGGCGCGGTGGTTGTCTCAGACGGACCCGACGAAGGACGTGTTGGATTTTACCGCGAGCCGATTCGAGCACCGACGTGCCGGCGAACAAAACCGGTCATATCTTTTGAACGCGTGGCTCGATTTTTACAAAATAAACTTTTTCTTGAAGGGCTGAACCGTGCGCTCAAAAGGATAGTAATGGCGACCGGGAAATGTTTTGTTTTGCGCCGCAAAGGCGTCTTGTGTGACGTGAGGACCATGTCGTGCTGCATAGATTATCATAAATTATCATATCATTACCGCCGGCGCGATCCGTGACGTCACGGCTCACTTAATTGCAATTATCTGTGCTATTCCTTGGCCGAATCGAACCGAAAAAGAGTTATGTTGTATAATATTCGGATGCGCACGTTTCAAGCCCGGTTTGAGCTTCCGCAGTTACGTGGTTCTCGAGATAGCCGTTTCCGAGCCCAAACTCTATAGTGTTTTCCTCTGTAAGTTCTATGAGCGGTTTCGGGCCTGGACTATGTTGGTGAAGATGCGAGGGGGCGGGCTTTTGCTTCTGGGTGACTTCGTCACGATAACGTGATTATTTCTCCGCCCTTTACAACCAGAAGACACGACACGAGTAACATACGGAATGTTGTGGTGTGTGTGGGCCCAGGAAAGGGCCTGAAATCACTCCTGGGGGGAGTCCTAATGGGGGCGACAGGCCCCGGGGGTGGGTGGCACAAAAGACACTCGACGCGTGCCCACGTGTGCCCGTGCGTGTGGAAAACAGGGTGGGTGCCCACCGCACCGACGCGCGTGACAAAAAATCGAACCTCGGGCTTGGTCCTTGTGAGGGACGCTAAAGACGATTGTGCTTGGCTTGTGCTTGTGCTGTGGGTGTGCTGAAAATGGAAACGTTAAAAAACGTAGTTAGATTTAGTGAACCCGAAATGCTGTTTTGTTATTTAAAAAAAAAAAATTATCCACTCCACACGAAAGGCTAATGTGCTTTTAAAAAGACCTATGGTATATGGTGTGGTATCGTGCGATACACCGTGGATGGAACGTCGTTACGTGTGCGTATACGTGCTTCCATTCCACAAAACGAACTTGCGATGGGTACGTATTTATGGATGCGGCGTACGATGCGATAAACAATAAAATGCCCCTGCCGGTGTTACGTGGTGTGGCACGGTGTGTGTTGGTCCCTTCCTCGTTATACGTTATTTATGGCATGACGTACGTGCTGGTTTTCGTGCGGGATCACAAAAATCGATGTGCTTCCGTCGCGTACGTATGGACGCGTCGCTGAAAAACATTTCTTTTTTTTAAACTTGGAATCTCAAAAACATTCGTTTCGACCGTCGATGATGGTAGGGACTCGACCTCGTGGTCACCGAGGGTGTCGTCAGCTTATCGTATTAGGGGACGAAAACACGGGGGGGCTCGAGGCCGCGCGTTCGCCGACGCCCGGACCGACGGTCCGTGCTCTTCTGCGCCGAGCCGGGGCGAGCGCGGGTCTCGTGGGGCGCGGCGCCGAAGAGGTCCGCCGGTGCGTGCTCGTGGTGCGAGGCGTGGTGCGGCGCGTGGTCGCCCCGCCGAAAACACGCGCGCCTTTGCTTTTCCCTGTGCCTGCCTTTACGCCCTCCGGTGAAACCTCCGGGCCGTAAAGGCAGGAGCGTGGCTTCGGACGGAGACCCGAAAGTGGAAAAGTCGGTTTTTTTTTCGAAGGGTTCGCCACGATATGATGTTTCGCTCACGAGGTTCAGACGTACGTGGCGGCGGCCGTCTTGGGTTTTGACGTGGCGACCCGATTTACGACGGCGTTCTTCCTTATGCCGAGATACACCCACGCACCGAATTAGAAGTCGGTACTTTGCTTATTTTTCCAGATATTCCGCTCACGAGGTTCAGACGTATATATGGTGGCGGCCATCTTGGAGTTGACGTGGCGACCCGATTTTCAACTGCGTTCTTCCTTATGCCTAGATACACCCACGCACCGGATTAGAAGTCGGTTCTTTGCTTATCTTTCGAGATATTCCGCTCACGAGGTTCAGACGTAGATAATGTGGCGGCCATCTTTGATTTTGACGTGGCGACCCAATTTACGATAACCTTCTTCCTTATGCCTCGGTACACCCACGCACCGAATTAGAAGTTGGTGCTTTGCCTATTTTTCAAGATATTCCGCTCACAATGTTCAGACGTATATATGGTGGCGGCCATCTTGGATTTGACGTGGCGACCCAATTTTCGACAGCGTTCTTCCTTATGCCTAGGTACACCCACGCACCTAATTAGAAGTTGGTGCTTTGCCTATTTTTCAAGATATTCCACTCACAATGTTCAGACATATATATGGTGGCGGCCATCTTGGATTTTGACGTGGCGACCCAATTTTCAATAGCATTCTTCCTTGTGCCTAGATACACGCACACACCAAATTAGAAGTTTCTACTTCGCTTATTTCTCAAGATATGCAGGTTGCAAGGTCAGACATATATATGGTGGCAGCCATCTTGGATTTTGACGTGGCGACCCAATTTTCAATAGCGTTCTTCCTTGTGCCTAGATACACGCACATACCAAATTAGAAGTTTCTACTTCGCTTATTTCTCAAGATATGCAGGTTGCAAGGTCAGACATATATATGGTGGCGGCCATCTTGGATTTTGACGTGGCGACCCAATTTTCGAAGGCTTTCTTCCTTGTGCCTAGATACACGCACACACCAAGTTAGAAGTTTCTACTTCGCTTATTTTTCAAGGTATGCAGGTTGCAAGGTTCAGACATACATGTTGGCGGCCATCTTGGATTTTGCCGTGGCGACCCAATTTTCAATAGCTGGCGCATGCGCAGATGGGCTGCACTGCGATGCCACTGAAAAGCGGCTGAGAAAACCGCGCATGCGCAGATCGCGGACATGATTCATTTCGAATTTCCATCTTTATTTAATTTCCGAAAAGACGTCTGCATTCGACAATCGCGCGATGACGTCACGACGTAAATGAATTTCTTCATATAACTTCAGATCAGCTGGATGGATTTTGACGAAATAAACGGCATCGTGTAGGGCATTTAAATGCGCAAATTTCGAGACCACTTGTGACCATGACAGCCATTTCCTTCTCGCACAGCACCAAACATTCTTGTGCGTCAATCCCGTCAACCCTGCGCATGCGCAGGTGGTGCGACAGTCGTTTGCCGAAGCACTTGAACATTTAACGCTGAAAAATCGCGCATGCGCAAATGGTAGCGCTGGAGCGCAAGGTCACGTGTGCACGCGTACGTAATATGTGGATGGATATTTGCGCATGCGCAAATGGTCGCGCTGGAGCGCAAGGTCACGTGTGCACGCTTACGTAACTTACGTACGCGCTTTGATGGGCGGGGCGAACGGTGTTCACGAATGGTAAAATGCGGAAGCGCTGGAAGCGTATGCGAAGCTGTCGCACGATCTCCTGTCATGGTCCACAAGATTATCACAGAGAGGTGCAGCTTCCAGCGTTTCGAGATATGATCCAGACCTAACTTTTGAGACCGGTCCCAGCTTTCTAGGCCCCGTGGTTGGTTCAGACGGACCCGACGAAGGACGTGTTGGATTTTACCGCGAGCCGATTCTAGCGCCGACGTGCCGGCGAACAAAACCAGTCATATCTTTTGAACGCGTGGCTCGATTTTTACAAAATAAACTTTTTCTTGAAGGGCTGAACCGTGCGCTCAAAACGATAGTAATGGCGACCGGGAAATGTTTTGTTTTGCGCCGCAAAGGCGTCTTGTGTGACGTGAGGACCATGTCGTGCTGCATAAATTATCATATCATTACCGCCGGCGCGATCCGTGACGTCACGGCTCACTTAATTGCAATTATCTGTGCTATTCCTTGGCCGAATCGAACCGAAAAAGAGTTATGTTGTATAATATTCGGATGCGCACGTTTCAAGCCCGGTTTGAGCTTCCGCAGTTACGTGGTTCTCGAGATAGCCGTTTCTGTGCCCAAACTCTATAGTGTTTTCCTCGTCAGTTCTATGAGCGGTATCGGGCCTGGACTATGTTGGTGAAGATGCGAGGGGGCGGGCTTTTGCTTCTGGGTGACTTCGTCACGATAACGTGATTATTTCTCCGCCCTTTACAACCAGAAAAAAACACGACCAACAGGAATATTGTGCTGTGTTTCGGCCCAGGAAAGGGCCTGAAATCACTCCTGGGGGGAGTCCTAATGGGGGCGACAGGCCCCGGGGGTGGGTGGCACAAACAAAACACACTCGACGCGTGCCCACGTGTGCCCGTGCGTGTGGAAAACCGGGTGGGTGCCCGCCGCACCGACGCGCGTGACAAATAATCGAACCTCGGGCTTGGTCCTTGTGAGGGACGCTAAAGACGATTGTGCTTGGCTTGTGCTTGTGCTGTGTGTGTGCTGAAAATGGAAACGTTAAAAAACGTAGTTAGATTTAGTGAACCCGAAATGCTGTTTTGTTATTTAAAAAAAAAAAATTATCCACTCCACACGAAAGGCTAAAGTGCTTTTAAAAAGACCTATGGTATATGGTGTGGTATCGTGCGATACACCGTGGATGGAACGTCGTTACGTGTGCGTATACGTGCTTCCATTCCACAAAACGAACTTGCGACGGGTACGTATTTATGGATGCGGCGTACGATGCGATAAACAATAAAATGCCCCTGCCTGTGTTACGTGGTGTGGCACGGTGTGTGTTGGTCCCTTCCTCGTTATACGTTATTTATGGCATGACGTACGTGCTGGTTTTTGTGCGGGATCACAAAAACCGATGTGCTTCCCTCGCGTACGTATGGACGCGTCGCTGAAAAACATTTCTTTTTTTTAAACTTGGAATCTCAAAAACGTTCGTTTCGACCGTCGATGATGGTAGGGACTCGACCTCGTGGTCACCGAGGGTGTCGTTAGCTTATCGTATTAGGGGACGAAAACACCTGGGGGCTCGAGGCCGCGCGTTCGCCGACGCCCGGACCGACGGTCCGTGCTCTTCTGCGCCGAGCCGGGGCGAGCGCGGGTCTCGTGGGGCGCGGCGCCGGAGAGGTCCGCCGGTGCGTGCTCGTGGTGCGAGGCGTGGTGCGGCGCGTGGTCGCCCCCCCGAAAACACGCGCGCCTTTGCTTTTCCCTGTGCCTGCCTTTACGCCCTCCGGTGAAACCTCCGGGCCGTAAAGGCAGGAGCGTGGCTTCGGACGGAGACCCGAAAGTGGAAAAGTCGGTTTTTTTTTCGAAGGGTTCGCCACGATATGATCTTTCGCTCACGAGGTTCGGACGTACGTGGCGGCGGCCGTCTTGGGTTTTGACGTGGCGACCCGATTTACGACGGCGTTCTTCCTTATGCCGAGATACACCCACGCACCGAATTAGAAGTCGGTACCTTGCTTATCTTTCGAGATATTCCACTCAAGAGGTTCAGACGTATATATGGTGGCGGCCATCTTGGAGTTGACGTGGCGACCCGATTTTCAACTGCCTTCTTCCTTATGCCTAGATACACCCACGCACCGGATTAGAAGTCGGTTCTTTGCTTATTTTTCGAGATATTCCGCTCACGAGGTTCAGACGTAGATATGGTGGCGGCCATCTTGGATTTTGACGTGGCGACCCAATTTACGACAACCTTCTTCCTTATGCCTCGGTACACCCACGCACCGAATTAGAAGTTGGTGCTTTGCCTATTTTTCAAGATATTCCACTCACAATGTTCAGACGTATATATGGTGGCGGCCATCTTGGATTTTGACGTGCAGACCCAATTTTCAACAGCTTTCTTCCTTGTGCCTAGATACACGCACACACCAAGTTAGAAGTTTCTACTTCGCTTATTTCTCAAGATATGCAGGTTGCAAGGTCAGACATATGTTTGGTGGCGGCCATCTTGGATTTTGACGTGGCGACCCAATTTTCGACAGCTTTCTTCCGTGTGCCTAGATACACCCACACACCAACTTAGAAGTTTCTACTTCGCTTATTTCTCAAGATATGCAGGTTGCAAGGTCAGACATATATATGGTGGCGGCCATCTTGGATTTTGACGTGGCGACCCAATTTTCGAAAGCTTTCTTCCTTGTGCCTAGATACACGCACACACCAAGTTAGAAGTTTCTACTTCGCTTATTTTTCAAGATATGCAGGTTGCAAGGTTCAGACATACATGTTGGCGGCCATCTTGGATTTTGCCGTGGCGACCCAATTTTCAATAGCTGGCGCATGCGCAGATGGGCTGCACTGCGATGCCACTGAAAAGCGGCTGAGAAAACCGCGCATGCGCAGATCGCGGACATGATTCATTTCGAATTTCCATCTTTATTTAATTTCCGAAAAGACGTCTGCATTCGACAATCGCGCGATGACGTCACCACGTAAATGAATTTCTTCATATAACTTCAGATCCGCTTGATGGTTTTGACGAAATAAAGGGCATCGTGTAGGGCATTTAAATGCGCAAATTTCGAGACCACTTGTGACCATGACAGCCATTTCCTTCTCGCACAGCACCAAACATTCTAATGCGTCCATCCCGTCAACCCTGCGCATGCGCAGGTGGTGCGACAGTCGTTTGCCGAAGCACTTGAACATTTAACGCTGAAAAAATCGCGCATGCGCAAATGGTAGCGCTGGAGCGCAAGGTCACGTGTGCACGCGTACGTAATATGTGGATGGATATTTGCGCATGCGCAAATGGTCGCGCTGGAGCGCAAGGTCACGTGTGCACGCTTACGTAACTTACGTACGCGCTTTGATGGGCGGGGCGAACGGTGTTAACGAAATGCTAAAATGCGGAAGCGCTGGAAGCGTATGCGAAGCTGTCGCACGATCTCTGGTCATGGTCCACAAGATTATCACAGAGAGGTGCAGCTTCCAGCGTTTCGAGATATGATCCAGACCTAACTTTTGAGACCGGTCCCAGCGTTCTAGGCCCCGTGGTTGGTTCAGACGGACCCGACGAAGGACGTGTTGGATTTTACCGCGAGCCGATTCGAGCACCGACGTGCCGGCGAACAAAACCGGTCATATCTTTTGAACGCGTGGCTCGATTTTTACAAAATAAACTTTTTCTTGAAGGGCTGAACCGTGCGCTCAAAAGGATAGTAATGGCGACCGGGAAATGTTTTGTTTTGCGCCGCAAAGGCGTCTTGTGTGACGTGAGGACCATGTCGTGCTGCATAGATTATCATAAATTATCATATCATTACCGCCGGCGCGATCCGTGACGTCACGGCTCACTTAATTGCAATTATCTGTGCTATTCCTTGGCCGAATCGAACCGAAAAAGAGTTATGTTGTATAATATTCGGATGCGCACGTTTCAAGCCCGGTTTGAGCTTCCGCAGTTACGTGGTTCTCGAGATAGCCGTTTCTGTGCCCAAACTCTATAGTGTTTTCCTCGTCAGTTCTATGAGCGGTTTCGGGCCTGGACTATGTTGGTGAAGATGCGAGGGGGCGGGCTTTTGCTTCTGGGTGACTTCGTCACGATTCGTGATTATTTCTCCGCCCTTTACAACCAGAAGACACGACACCCATACAACCGGAGGAATGTGCTGTGTGTGGGCCCAGGAAAGGGCCTGAAATCACTCCTGGGGGGAGTCCTAATGGGGGCGACAGGCCCCGGGGGTGGGTGGCACAAAAGACACTCGACGCGTGCCCACGTGTGCCCGTGCGTGTGGAAAACCGGGTGGGTGCCCGCCGCACCGACGCGCGTGACAAAATATGGAACGTAGGGCTTGGTCCTTGTGAGGGACGCTAAAGACGATTGTGCTTGGCTTGTGCTTGTGGTGTGTGTGTGCTGAAAATGGAAACGTTAAAAAACGTAGTTAGATTTAGTGAACCCGAAATGCTGTTGTGTTATTTAAAAAAAAATAATTATCCACTCCACACGAAAGGCTAATGTGCTTTTAAAAAGACCTATGGTATATGGTGTGGTATCGTGCGATACACCGTGGATGGAACGTCGTTACGTGTGCGTATACGTGCTTCCATTCCACAAAACGAACTTGCGATGGGTACGTATTTATGGATGCGGCGTACGATGCGATAAACAATAAAATGCCCCTGCCGGTGTTACGTGGTGTGGCGCGGTGTGTGTTGGTCCCTTCCTCGTTATACGTTATTTATGGCATGACGTACGTGCTGGTTTTCGTGCGGGATCACAAAAATCGATGTGCTTCCGTCGCGTATGTATGGACGTGTCGCTGAAAAACATTTCTTTTTTTTAAACTTGGAATCTCAAAAACGTTCGTTTCGACCGTCGATGATGGTAGGGACTCGACCTCGTGGTCACCGAGGGTGTCGTCGGCTTATCGTGTTAGGGGACGAAAACACGTGGGGGCTCGAGGCCGCGCGTTCGCCGACGCCCCGACCGACGGTCCGTGCTCTTCTGCGCCGAGCCGGGGCGAGCGCGGGTCTCGTGGGGTGCGGCGCCGGAGAGTTCCGCCGGTGCGTGCTCGTGGTGCGAGGCGTGGTGCGGCGCGTGGTCGCCCCGCCGAAAACACGCGCGCCTTTGCTTTTCCCTGTGCCTGCCTTTACGCCCTCCGGTGAAACCTCCGGGCCGTAAAGGCAGGAGCGTGGCTTCGGACGGAGACCCGAAAGTGGAAAAGTCGGTTTTTTTTTCGAAGGGTTCGCTACGATATGATGTTTCGCTCACGAGGTTCAGACGTACGTGGCGGCGGCCGTCTTGGGTTTTGACGTGGCGACCCGATTTACGACGGCGTTCTTCCGTATGCCGAGATACACCCACGCTCCGAATTAGAAGTCGGTACTTTGCTTATTTTTCCAGATATTCCGCTCACGAGTTTCAGACGTATATATGGTGGCGGCCATCTTGGAGTTGACGTGGCGACCCGATTTTCAACTGCGTTCTTCCTTATGCCTAGATACACCCACGCACCGGATTAGAAGTCGGTTCTTTGCTTATTTTTCGAGATATTCCGCTCACGAGGTTCAGACGTAGATAATGTGGCGGCCATCTTGGATTTTGACGTGGCGACCCAATTTACGATAACCTTCTTCCTTATGCCTCGGTACACCCACGCACCGAATTAGAAGTTGGTGCTTTGCCTATTTTTCAAGATATTCCGCTCACGATGTTCAGACGTATATATGGTGGCGGCCATCTTGGATTTGACGTGGCGACCCAATTTTCGACAGCGTTCTTCCTTATGCCTAGGTACACCCACGCACCTAATTAGAAGTTGGTGCTTTGCCTATTTTTCAAGATATTCCACTCACAATGTTCAGACATATATATGGTGGCGGCCATCTTGGATTTTGACGTGGCGACCCAATTTTCAATAGCATTCTTCCTTGTGCCTAGATACACGCACACACCAAATTAGAAGTTTCTACTTCGCTTATTTCTCAAGATATGCAGGTTGCAAGGTCAGACATATATATGGTGTCGGCCATCTTGGATTTTGACGTGGCGACCCAATTTTCGACAGCTTTCTTCCGTGTCCCTAGATACACCCACACACCAAGTTAGAAGTTTCTACTTCGCTTATATCTCAAGATATGCAGGTTGCAAGGTCAGACATATATATGGTGGCGGCCATCTTGGATTTTGACGTGGCGACCCAATTTTCGAAGGCTTTCTTCCTTGTGCCTAGATACACGCACACACCAAGTTAGAAGTTTCTACTTCGCTTATTTTTCAAGATATGCAGGTTGCAAGGTTCAGACATACATGTTGGCGGCCATCTTGGATTTTGCCGTGGCGACCCAATTTTCAATAGCTGGCGCATGCGCAGATGGGCTGCACTGCGATGCCACTGAAAAGCGGCTGAGAAAACCGCGCATGCGCAGATCGCGGACATGATTCATTTCGAATTTCCATCTTTATTTAATTTCCGAAAAGACGTCTGCATTCGACAATCGCGCGATGACGTCACGACGTAAATGAATTTCTTCATATAACTTCAGATCCGCTGGATGGATTTTGACGAAATAAAGGGCATCGTGTAGGGCATTTAAATGCGCAAATTTCGAGACCACTTGTGACCATGACAGCCATTTCCTTCTCGCACAGCACCAAACGTTCTAATGCGTCAATCCCGTCAACCCTGCGCATGCGCAGGTGGTGCGACAGTCGTTTGCCGAAGCACTTGACCATTTAACGCTGAAAATATCGCGCATGCGCAAATGGTAGCGCTGGAGCGCAAGGTCACGTGTGCACGCGTACGTAATATGTGGATGGTTATTTGCGCATGCGCAAATGGTCGCGCTGGAGCGCAAGGTCACGTGTGCACGCTTACGTAACTTACGTACGCGCTTTGATGGGCGGGGCGAACGGTGTTCACGAATGGTAAAATGCGGAAGCGCTGGAAGCGTATGCGAAGCTGTCGCACGATCTCCTGTCATGGTCCACAAGATTATCACAGAGAGGTGCAGCTTCCAGCGTTTCGAGATATGATCCAGACCTAACTTTTGAGACCGGTCCCAGCGTTCTAGGCGCGGTGGTTGTCTCAGACGGACCCGACGAAGGACGTGTTGGATTTTACCGCGAGCCGATTCGAGCACCGACGTGCCGGCGAACAAAACCGGTCATATCTTTTGAACGCGTGGCTCGATTTTTACAAAATAAACTTTTTCTTGAAGGGCTGAACCGTGCGCTCAAAAGGATAGTAATGGCGACCGGGAAATGTTTTGTTTTGCGCCGCAAAGGCGTCTTGTGTGACGTGAGGACCATGTCGTGCTGCATAGATTATCATAAATTATCATATCATTATCGGCGGCGCGATCCGTGACGTCACGGCTCACTTAATTGCAATTATCTCCGCTATTCCTTGGCCGAATCGAACCGAAAAAGAGTTATGTTGTATAATATTCGGATGCGCACGTTTCAAGCCCGGTTTGAGCTTCCGCAGTTACGTGGTTCTCGAGATAGCCGTTTCTGTGCCCAAACTCTATAGTGTTTTCCTCGTCAGTTCTATGAGCGGTTTCGGGCCTGGACTATGTTGGTGAAGATGCGAGGGGGCGGGCTTTTGCTTCTGGGTGACTTCGTCACGATAACGTGATTATTTCTCCGCCCTTTACAACCAGAAAAAAACACGACCAACATTGACATGGAATATTGTGCTGTGTTTCGGCCCAGGAAAGGGCCTGAAATAACTCCTGGGGGGAGTCCTAATGGGGGCGACAGGCCCCGGGGGTGGGTGGCACAAAACACACTCGACGCGTGCCCACGTGTGCCCGTGGGTGTGGAAAACCGGGTGGGTGCCCCCCGACGCGCGTGACAAATAATCGAACGCATGGCAAGGTCCTTTTGAGGGACGCTAAAGACGATTGTGCTTGGCTTGTGCTTGTGCTGTGTGTGTGCTGAAAATGGAAACGTTAAAAAACGTAGTTAGATTTAGTGAACCCGAAATGCTGTTTTGTTATTTAAAAAAAATAAATTATCCACTCCACACGAAAGGCTAATGTGCTTTTTAAAAGACCTATGGTATACGGTGTGGTATCGTGCGATACACCGTGGATGGAACGTCGTTACGTGTGCGTATACGTGCTTCCATTCCAGAAAACGAACTTGCGATGGGTACGTATTTATGGATGCGGCGTATGATGCGATAAACAATAAAATGCCCCTGCCGGGGTTACGTGGTGTGGCGCGGTGTGTGTTGGTCCCTTCCTCGTTGTACGTTATTTATGGCATCACGTACGTGCTGGTTTTCGTGCGGGATCACAAAAATCGATGTGCTTCCGTCGCGTACGTATGGATGCGTCGCTGAAAAACATTTCTTTTTTTTAAACTTGGAATCTCAAAAACATTCGTTTCGACCATCGATGATGGTAGGGACTCGACCTCGTGGTCACCGAGGGTGTCGTCAGCTTATCGTATTAGGGGACGAAAACACGTGGGGGCCCGAGGCCGCGCGTTCGCCGATGCCCGGACCGACGGTCCGTGCTCTTCTGCGCCGAGCCGGGGCGAGCGCGGGTCTCGTGGGGCGCGGCGCCGGAGAGGTCCGCCGGTGCGTGCTCGTGGTGCGAGGCGTGGTGCGGCGCGTGGTCGCCCCGCCGAAAACACGCGCGCCTTTGCTTTTCCCTGTGCCTGCCTTTACGCCCTCCGGTGAAACCTCCGGGCCGTAAAGGCAGGAGCGTGGCTTCGGACGGAGATCCGAAAGTGGAAAAGTCGGTTTTTTTTTCGAAGGGTTCGCTACGATATGATGTTTCGCTCACGAGGTTCAGACGTACGTGGCGGCGGCCGTCTTGGGTTTTGACGTGGCGACCCGATTTACGACGGCGTTCTTCCTTATGCCGAGATACACCCACGCACCGAATTAGAAGTCGGTACCTTGCTTATCTTTCGAGATATTCCGCTCACGAGGTTCAGACGTATATATGGTGGCGGCCATCTTGGAGTTGACGTGGCGACCCGATTTTCAACTGCGTTCTTCCTTATGCCTAGATACACCCACGCACCGGATTAGAAGTTGGTACTTTGCTTATCTTTCGAGATATTCCGCTCACGAGTTTCAGACGTATATATGGTGGCGGCCATCTTGGATTTGACGTGGCGACCTCATTTTCAACGGCGTTCTTCCTCATGCCTAGATACACCCACGCACCAAATTAGAAGTTGGTTCTTTGCTTGTTTTTCAAGATATTCTGCTCACGAGGTTCAGACATAGATATGGTGGCGGCCATCTTGGATTTTGACGTGGCGACCCAATTTACGATAGCCTTCTTCCTTATGCCTAGGTACACCCACGCACCGAATTAGAAGTTGGTGCTTTGCCTATTTTTCAAGATATTCCGCTCACGATGTTCAGACATATATATGGTGGCGGCCATCTTGGATTTTGACGTGGCGACCCAATTTACGATAGCCTTCTTCCTTATGCCTCGGTACACCCACGCACCAAATTAGAAGTTGGTGCTTTGCCTATTTTTCAAGATATTCCACTCACAATGTTCAGACATATATATGGTGGCGGCCATCTTGGATTTTGACGTGCAGACCCAATTTTCGACAGCGTTCTTCCTTGTGCCTAGATACACGCACACACCAAGTTAGAAGTTTCTACTTCGCTTATTTTTCAAGATATGCAGGTTGCAAGGTTCAGACATACATGTTGGCGGCCATCTTGGATTTTGCCGTGGCGACCCAATTTTCAATAGCTGGCGCATGCGCAGATGGGCTGCACTGCGATGCCACTGAAAAGCGGCCGAGAAAACCGCGCATGCGCAGATCGCGGACATGATTCATTTCGAATTTCCATCTTTATTTAATTTCCGAAAAGACGTCTGCATTCGACAATCGCGTGATGACGTCACCACGTAAATGAATTTCTTCATATAACTTCAGATCCGCTGGATGGATTTTGACGAAATAAACGGCATCGTGTAGGCCATTTAAATGCGCAAATTTCGAGACCACTTGTGACCATGACAGCCATTTCCTTCTCGCACAGCACCAAACGTTCTAATGCGTCAATCCCGTCAACCCTGCGCATGCGCAGGTGGTGCGACAGTCGTTTGCCGAAGCACTTGAACATTTAACGCTGAAAAAATCGCGCATGCGCAAATGGTAGCGCTGGAGCGCAAGGTCACGTGTGCACGCGTACGTAATATGTGGATGGATATTTGCGCATGCGCAAATGGTCGCGCTGGAGCGCAAGGTCACGTGTGCACGCTTACGTAACTTACGTACGCGCTTTGATGGGCGGGGCGTACGGTGTTAACGAAATGCTAAAATGCGGAAGCGCTGGAAGCGTATGCGAAGCTGTCGCACGATCTCCTGTCATGGTCCACAAGATTATCACAGAGAGGTGCAGCTTCCAGCGTTTCGAGATATGATCCAGACCTAACTTTTGAGACCGGTCCCAGCGTTCTAGGCCCCGTGGTTGGTTCAGACGGACCCGACAATGGACGTGTTGGATTTTACCGCGAGCCGATTCGAGCGCCGACGTGCCGGCGAACAAAACCGGTCATATCTTTTGAACGCGTGGCTCGATTTTTACAAAATAAACTTTTTCTTGAAGGGCTGAACCGTGCGCTCAAAAGGATAGTAATGGCGACCGGGAAATGTTTTGTTTTGCGCCGCAAAGGCGTCTTGTGTGACGTGAGGACCATGTCGTGCTGCATAAATTATCATATCATTACCGCCGGGGCGATCCGTGACGTCACGGCTCACTTAATTGCAATTATCTCCGCTATTCCTTGGCCGAATCGAACCGGGAAACAAGTATGTTGTATAATATTCGGATGCGCACGTTTCAAGCCCGGTTTGAGCTTCCGCAGTTACGTGGTTCTCGAGATAGCCGTTTCACCGCCCAAACTCTATAGTGTTTTCCTCTGTAAGTTCTATGAGCGGTTTCGGGCCTGGACTATGTTGGTGAAGATGCGAGGGGGCGGGCTTTTGCTTCTGGGTGACTTCGTCACGATTCGTGATTATTTCTCCGCCCTTTACAACCAGAAAAAAACACGACCAACATTGACATGGAATATTGTGCTGTGTTTCGGCCCAGGAAAGGGCCTGAAATCACTCCTGGGGGGAGTCCTAATGGGGGCGACAGGCCCCGGGGGTGGGTGTCACAAAAGACACTCGACGCGTGCCCACGTGTGCCCGTGCGTGTGGAAAACCGGGTGGGTGCCCACCGCACCGACGCGCGTGACAAATAATCGAACGCATGGCAAGGTCCTTTTGAGGGACGCTAAAGACGATTGTGCTTGGCTTGTGCTTGTGGTGTGTGTGTGCTGAAAATGGAAACGTTAAAAAACGTAGTTAGATTTAGTGAACCCGAAATGCTGTTTTGTTATTTAAAAAAAATAATAATTATCCACTCCACACGAAAGGCTAATGTGCTTTTTAAAAGACCTATGGTATACGGTGTGGTATCGTGCGATACACCGTGGATGGAACGTCGTTACGTGTGCGTATACGTGCTTCCATTCCACAAAACGAACTTGCGACGGGTACGTATTTATGGATGCGGCGTACGATGCGATAAACAATAAAATGCCCCTGCCGGTGTTACGTGGTGTGGCACGGTGTGTGTTGGTCCCTTCCTCGTTATACGTTATTTATGGCATGACGTACGTGCTGGTTTTTGTGCGGGATCACAAAAATCGATGTGCTTCCGTCGCGTACGTATGGACGCGTCGCTGAAAAACATTTCTTTTTTTTAAACTTGGAATCTCAAAAACTTTCGTTTCGACCGTCGATGATGGTAGGGACTCGACCTCGTGGTCACCGAGGGTGTCGTCAGCTTATCGTATTAGGGGACGAAAACACGTGGGGGCTCGAGGCCGCGCGTTCGCCGACGCCCGGACCGACGGTCCGTGCTCTTCTGCGCCGAGCCGGGGCGAGCGCGGGTCTCGTGGGGCGCGGCGCCGGAGAGGTCCGCCGGTGCGTGCTCGTGGTGCGAGGCGTGGTGCGGCGCGTGGTCGCCCCGCCGAAAACACGCGCGCCTTTGCTTTTCCCTGTGCCTGCCTTTACGCCCTCCGGTGAAACCTCCGGGCCGTAAAGGCAGGAGCCTGGCTTCGGACGGAGACCCGAAAGTGGAAAAGTCGGTTTTTTTTTCGAAGGGTTCGCTACGATATGATTTTCCCTCACGAGGTTCAGACGTACGTGGCGGCGGCCGTCTTGGGTTTTGACGTGGCGACCCGATTTACGACGGCGTTCTTCCTTATGCCGAGATACACCCACGCACCGAATTAGAAGTCGGTACTTTGCTTATCTTTCGAGATATTCCGCTCACGAGGTTCAGACGTATATATGGTGGCGGCCATCTTGGAGTTGACGTGGCGACCCGATTTTCAACTGCGTTCTTCCTTATGCCTAGATACACCCACGCACCGGATTAGAAGTCGGTTCTTTGTTTATTTTTCGAGATATTCCGCTCACGAGGTTCAGACGTAGATAATGTGGCGGCCATCTTGGATTTTGACGTGGCGACCCAATTTACGATAACCTTCTTCCTTATGCCTCGGTACACCCACGCACCGAATTAGAAGTTGGTGCTTTGCCTATTTTTCAAGATATTCCGCTCACAATGTTCAGACGTATATATGGTGGCGGCCATCTTGGATTTGACGTGGCGACCCAATTTTCGACAGCGTTCTTCCTTATGCCTAGGTACACCCACGCACCTAATTAGAAGTTGGTGCTTTGCCTATTTTTCAAGATATTCCACTCACAATGTTCAGACATATATATGGTGGCGGCCATCTTGGATTTTGACGTGGCGACCCAATTTTCAATAGCGTTCTTCCTTGTGCCTAGATACACGCACACACCAAATTAGAAGTTTCTACTTCGCTTATTTCTCAAGATATGCAGGTTCCAAGGTCAGACATATATATGGTGGCGGCCATCTTGGATTTTGCCGTGGCGACCCAATTTTCGACAGCTTTCTTCCGTGTGCCTAGATACACCCACACACCAAGTTAGAAGTTTCTACTTCGCTTATTTCTCTAGATATGCAGGTTGCAAGGTCAGACATATATATGGTGGCGGCCATCTTGGAGTTTGACGGGGCGACCCAATTTTCGAAGGCTTTCTTCCTTGTGCCTAGATACACGCACACACCAAGTTAGAAGTTTCTACTTCGCTTATTTTTCAAGATATGCAGGTTGCAAGGTTCAGACATACATGTTGGCGGCCATCTTGGATTTTGCCGTGGCGACCCAATTTTCAATAGCTGGCGCATGCGCAGATGGGCTGCACTGCGATGCCACTGAAAAGCGGCCGAGAAAACCGCGCATGCGCAGATCGCGGACATGATTCATTTCGAATTTCCATCTTTATTTAATTTCCGAAAAGACGTCTGCATTCGACAATCGCGTGATGACGTCACCACGTAAATGAATTTCTTCATATAACTTCAGATCCGCTGGATGGATTTTGACGAAATAAACGGCATCGTGTAGGCCATTTAAATGCGCAAATTTCGAGACCACTTGTGACCATGACAGCCATTTCCTTCTCGCACAGCACCAAACATACTAATGCGTCAATCCCGTCAACCCTGCGCATGCGCAGGTGGTGCGACAGTCGTTTGCCGAAGCACTTGAACATTTAACGCTGAAAAAATCGCGCATGCGCAAATGGTAGCGCTGGAGCGCAAGGTCACGTGTGCACGCGTACGTAATATGTGGATGGATATTTGCGCATGCGCAAATGGTCGCGCTGGAGCGCAAGGTCACGTGTGCACGCTTACGTAACTTACGTACGCGCTTTGATGGGCGGGGCGAACGGTGTTCACGAATGGTAAAATGCGGAAGCGCTGGAAGCGTATGCGAAGCTGTCGCACGATCTCCTGTCATGGTCCACAAGATTATCACAGAGAGGTGCAGCTTCCAGCGTTTCGAGATATGATCCAGACCTAACTTTTGAGACCGGTCCCAGCGTTCTAGGCGCGGTGGTTGTCTCAGACGGACCCGACGAAGGACGTGTTGGATTTTACCGCGAGCCGATTCGAGCACCGACGTGCCGGCGAACAAAACCGGTCATATCTTTTGAACGCGTGGATCGATTTTTACAAAATAAACTTTTTCTTGAAGGGCTGAACCGTGCGCTCAAAACGATACCGAGTTTGACCCTGAGAGAGCCGTTTTGCGCCGGCAAAGGCGCCTTGTGTGACGTGAGGACGATCTCGTGCTGCATAAATTATCATATCATTACCGCCGGCGCGATCCGTGACGTCACGGCTCACTTAATTGCAATTATCTCCGCTATTCCTTGGCCGAATCGAACCGGGAAACAAGTATGTTGTATAATATTCGGATGCGCACGTTTCAAGCCCGGTTTGAGCTTCCGCAGTTACGTGGTTCTCGAGATAGCCGTTTCCGTGCACAAACTCTATAGTGTTTTCCTCTGTAAGTTCTATGAGCGGTTTCGGGCCTGGACTATGTTGGTGAAGATGCGAGGGGGCGGGCTTTTGCTTCTGGGTGACTTCGTCACGATAACGTGATTATTTCTCCGCCCTTTACAACCAGAAGACACGACACGAGTAACATACGGAATGTTGTGGTGTGTGTGGGCCCAGGAAAGGGCCTGAAATCACTCCTGGGGGGAGTCCTAATGGGGGCGACAGGCCCCGGGGGTGGGTGGCACAAACAAAACACACTCGACGCGTGCCCACGTGTGCCCGTGCGTGTGGAAAACAGGGTGGGTGCCCACCGCACCGACGCGCGTCATAAAAAATCGAACGTAGGGCTTGGTCCTTGTGAGGGACGCTAAAGACGATTGTGCTTGGGTTGTGCTTGTGCTGTGGGTGTGCTGAAAATGGAAACGTTAAAAAACGTAGTTAGATTTAGTGAACCCGAAATGCTGTTTTGTTATTTAAAAAAAAATAATTATCCACTCCACACGAAAGGCTAAAGTGCTTTTTAAAAGACCTATGGTATACGGTGTGGTATCGTGCGATACACCGTGGATGGAACGTCGTTACGTGTGCGTATACGTGCTTCCATTCCACAAAACGAACTTGCGACGGGTACGTATTTATGGATGCGGCGTACGATGCGATAAACAATAAAATGCCCCTGCCGGTGTTACGTGGTGTGGCGCGGTGTGTGTTGGTCCCTTCCTCGTTATACGTTATTTATGGCATGACGTACGTGCTGGTTTTTGTGCGGGATCACAAAAATCGATGTGCTTCCCTCGCGTACGTATGGATGCGTCGCTGAAAAACATTTCTTTTTTTAAAACTTGGAATCTCAAAAACGTTCGTTTCGACCGTCGATGATGGTAGGGACTCGACCTCGTGGTCACCGACGGTGTCGTCAGCTTATCGTATTAGGGGACGAAAACACGTGGGGGCTCGAGGCCGCGCGTTCGCCGACGCCCGGACCGACGGTCCGTGCTCTTCTGCGCCGAGCCGGGGCGAGCGCGGGTCTCGTGGGGCGCGGCGCCGGAGAGGTCCGCCGGTGCGTGCTCGTGGTGCGAGGCGTGGTGCGGCGCGTGGTCGCCCCGCCGAAAACACGCGCGCCTTTGCTTTTCCCTGTGCCTGCCTTTACGCCCTCCGGTGAAACCTCCGGGCCGTAAAGGCAGGAGCGTGGCTTCGGACGGAGACCCGAAAGTGGAAAAGTCGTTTTTTTTTTCGAAGGGTTCGCCACGATATGATCTTCCGCTCACGAGGTTCTGACGTACGTGGCGGCGGCCGTCTTGGGTTTTGACGTGGCGACCCGATTTACGACGGCGTTCTTCCTTATGCCGAGATACACCCACGCTCCGAATTAGAAGTCGGTACTTTGCTTATTTTTCCAGATATTCCGCTCACGAGGTTCAGACGTATATATGGTGGCGGCCATCTTGGAGTTGACGTGGCGACCCGATTTTCAACGGCGTTCTTCCTTATGCCGAGATACACCCACGCACCGGATTAGAACTCGGTACTTTGCTTATTTTTCGAGATATTCCGCTCACGAGGTTCAGACGTATATATGGTGGCGGCCATCTTGGATTTGACGTGGCGACCCAATTTTCGACAGCTTTCTTCCTTATGCCTAGGTACACCCACGCACCTAATTAGAAGTTGGTGCTTTGCCTATTTTTCAAGATATTCCACTCACAATGTTCAGACATATATATGGTGGCGGCCATCTTGGATTTTGACGTGGCGACCCAATTTTCAATAGCGTTCTTCCTTGTGCCTAGATACACGCACACACCAAATTAGAAGTTTCTACTTCGCTTATTTCTCAAGATATGCAGGTTGCAAGGTCAGACATATATATGGTGGCGGCCATCTTGGATTTTGACGTGGCGACCCAATTTTCGACAGCTTTCTTCCGTGTGCCTAGATACACCCACACACCAAGTTAGAAGTTTCTACTTCGCTTATTTCTCAAGATATGCAGGTTGCAAGGTCAGACATATATATGGTGGCGGCCATCTTGGATTTTGACGTGGCGACCCAATTTTCGAAGGCTTTCTTCCTTGTGCCTAGATACACGCACACACCAAGTTAGAAGTTTCTACTTCGCTTATTTTTCAAGATATGCAGGTTGCAAGGTTCAGACATACATGTTGGCGGCCATCTTGGATTTTGCCGTGGCGACCCAATTTTCAATAGCTGGCGCATGCGCAGATGGGCTGCACTGCGATGCCACTGAAAAGCGACTGAGAAAACCGCGCATGCGCAGATCGCGGACATGATTCATTTCGAATTTCCATCTTTATTTAATTTCCGAAAAGACGTCTGTATTCGACAATCGCGTGATGACGTCACGACGTAAATGAATTTCTTCATATAACTTCAGATCCGCTGGATGGATTTTGACGAAATAAACGGCATCGTGTAGGGCATTTAAATGCGCAAATTTCGAGACCACTTGTGACCATGACAGCCATTTCCTTCTCGCACAGCACCAAACATTCTAATACGTCGATCCCGTCAACCCTGCGCATGCGCAGGTGGTGCGACAGTCGTTTGCCGAAGCACTTGAACATTTAACGCTGAAAAATCGCGCATGCGCAAATGGTAGCGCTGGAGCGCAAGGTCACGTGTGCACGCGTACGTAATATGTGGATGGATATTTGCGCATGCGCAAATGGTCGCGCTGGAGCGCAAGGTCACGTGTGCACGCTTACGTAACTTACGTACGCGCTTTGATGGGCGGGGCGAACGGTGTTCACGAATGGTAAAATGCGGAAGCGCTGGAAGCGTATGCGAAGCTGTCGCACGATCTCCTGTCATGGTCCACAAGATTATCACAGAGAGGTGCAGCTTCCAGCGTTTCGAGATATGATCCAGACCTAACTTTTGAGACCGGTCCCAGCGTTCTAGGCGCGGTGGTTGTCTCAGACGGACCCGACGAAGGACGTGTTGGATTTTACCGCGAGCCGATTCGAGCGCCGACGTGCCGGCGAACAAAACCGGTCATATCTTTTGAACGCGTGGCTCGATTTTTACAAAATAAACTTTTTCTTGAAGGGCTGAACCGTGCGCTCAAAACGATACCGAGTTTGACCCTGAGAGAGCCGTTTTGCGCCGGCAAAGGCGCCTTGCGTGACGTGAGGACCATGTCGTGCTGCATAAATTATCATATCATTACCGCCGGCGCGATCCGTGACGTCACGGCTCACTTAATTGCAATTATCTCTGCTATTCCTTGGCCGAATCGAACCGGGAAACAAGTATGTTGTATAATATTCGGATGCGCACGTTTCAAGCCCGGTTTGAGCTTCCGCAGTTACGTGGTTCTCGAGATAGCCGTTTCCGTGCACAAACTCTATAGTGTTTTCCTCTGTAAGTTCTATGAGCGGTTTCGGGCCTGGACTATGTTGGTGAAGATGCGAGGGGGCGGGCTTTTGCTTCTGGGTGACTTCGTCACGATAACGTGATTGTTTCTCCGCCCTTTACAACCAGAAGACACGACACCCATACAACCGGAGGAATGTGCTGTGTGTGGGCCCAGGAAAGGGCCTGAAATCACTCCTGGGGGGAGTCCTAATGGGGGCGACAGGCCCCGGGGGTGGGTGGCACAAAACACACTCGACGCGTGCCCACGTGTGCCCGTGCGTGTGGAAAACAGGGTGGGTGCCCACCGCACCGACGCGCGTGACAAAAAATCGAACCTAGGGCTTGGTCCTTGTGAGGGACGCTAAAGACGATTGTGCTTGGCTTGTGCTTGTGCTGTGGGTGTGCTGAAAATGGAAACGTTAAAAACGTAGTTAGATTTAGTGAACCCGAAATGCTGTTTTGTGATTTAAAAAAAAAAAAATTATCCACTCCACACGAAAGGCTAAAGTGCTTTTAAAAAGACCTATGGTATACGGTGTGGTATCGTGCGATACACCGTGGATGGAACGTCGTTACGTGTGCGTATACGTGCTTCCATTCCACAAAACGAACTTGCGACGGGTACGTATTTATGGATGCGGCGTACGATGCGATAAACAATAAAATGCCCCTGCCGGTGTTACGTGGTGTGGCACGGTGTGTGTTGGTCCCTTCCTCGTTACACGTTATTTATGGCATGACGTACTTGCTGGTTTTCGTGCGGGATCACAAAAATCGATGTGCTTCCGTCGCATACGTATGGACGTGTCGCTGAAAAACATTTCTTTTTTTTAAACTTGGAATCTCAAAAACATTCGTTTCGACCGTCGATGATGGTAGGGACTCGACCTCGTGGTCACCGAGGGTGTCGTCAGCTTATCGTGTTAGGGGACGAAAACACGTGGGGGCTCGAGGCCGCGCGTTCGCCGACGCCCGGACCGACGGTCCGTGCTCTTCTGCGCCGAGCCGGGGCGAGCGCGGGTCTCGTGGGGCGCGGCGCCGGAGAGGTCCGCCGGTGCGTGCTCGTGGTGCGAGGCGTGGTGCGGCGCGTGGTCGCCCCGCCGAAAACACGCGCGCCTTCGCTTTTCCCTGTGCCTGCCTTTACGCCCTCCGGTGAAACCTCCGGGCCGTAAAGGCAGGAGCGTGGCTTCGGACGGAGACCCGAAAGTGGAAAAGTCGGTTTTTTTTTCGAAAGGTTCGCTACGATATGATGTTTCGCTCACGAGGTTCGGACGTACGTGGCGCCGGCCGTCTTGGGTTTTGACGTGGCGACCCGATTTACGACGGCGTTCTTCCTTATGCCGAGATACACCCACGCACCGAATTAGAAGTCGGTACCTTGCTTATCTTTCGAGATATTCCGCTCACGAGGTTCAGACGTATATATGGTGGCGGCCATCTTGGAGTTGACGTGGCGACCCGATTTTCAACTGCGTTCTTCCTTATGCCTAGATACACCCACGCACCGGATTAGAAGTTGGTTCTTTGCTTATTTTTCGAGATATTCCGCTCACGAGGTTCAGACGTAGATATGGTGGCGGCCATCTTGGATTTTGACGTGGCGACCCAATTTACGATAACCTTCTTCCTTATGCCTCGGTACACCCACGCACCGAATTAGAAGTTGGTGCTTTGCCTATTTTTCAAGATATTCCGCTCACAATGTTAAGACGTATATATGGTGGCGGGCATCTTGGATTTGACGTGGCGACCCAATTTTCGAGAGCTTTCTTCCGTGTGCCTAGATACACGCACACACCAAATTAGAAGTTTCTACTTCGCTTATTTCTCAAGATATGCAGGTTGCAAGGTCAGACATATATATGGTGGCGGCCATCTTGGATTTTGACGTGGCGACCCAATTTTCAATAGCATTCTTCCTTGTGCCTAGATACACGCACACACCAAATTAGAAGTTTCTACTTCGCTTATTTCTCAAGATATGCAGGTTGCAAGGTCAGACATATATATGGTGGCGGCCATCTTGGATTTTGACGTGGCGACCCAATTTTCGACAGCTTTCTTCCGTGTGCCTAGATACACCCACACACCAACTTAGAAGTTTCTACTTCGCTTATTTCTCAAGATATGCAGGTTGCAAGGTCAGACATATATATGGTGGCGGCCATCTTGGATTTTGACGTGGCGACCCAATTTTCGAAGGCTTTCTTCCTTGTGCCTAGATACACGCACACACCAAGTTAGAAGTTTCTACTTCGCTTATTTTTCAAGATATGCAGGTTGCAAGGTTCAGACATACATGTTGGCGGCCATCTTAGATTTTGCCGTGGCGACCCAATTTTCAATAGCTGGCGCATGCGCAGATGGGCTGCACTGCGATGCCACTGAAAAGCGGCCGAGAAAACCGCGCATGCGCAGATCGCGGACATGATTCATTTCGAATTTCCATCTTTATTTAATTTCCGAAAAGACGTCTGCATTCGACAATCGCGCGATGACGTCACGACGTAAATGAATTTCTTCATATAACTTCAGATCCGCTGGATGGATTTTGACGAAATAAACGGCATCGTGTAGGCCATTTAAATGCGCAAATTTCGAGACCACTTGTGACCATGACAGCCATTTCCTTGTCGCACAGCACCAAACATTCTTGTGCGTCAATCCCGTCAACCCTGCGCATGCGCAGGTGGTGCGACAGTCGTTTGCCGAAGCACTTGAACATTTAACGCTGAAAAATCGCGCATGCGCAAATGGTAGCGCTGGAGCGCAAGGTCACGTGTGCACGCGTACGTAATATGTGGATGGATATTTGCGCATGCGCAAATGGTCGCGCTGGAGCGCAAGGTCACGTGTGCACGCTTACGTAACTTACGTACGCGCTTTGATGGGCGGGGCGAACGGTGTTCACGAATGGTAAAATGCGGAAGCGCTGGAAGCGTATGCGAAGCTGTCGCACGATCTCCTGTCATGGTCCACAAGATTATCACAGAGAGGTGCAGCTTCCAGCGTTTCGAGATATGATCCAGACCTAACTTTTGAGACCGGTCCCAGCGTTCTAGGCGCGGTGGTTGTCTCAGACGGACCCGACGAAGGACGTGTTGGATTTTACCGCGAGCCGATTCGAGCGCCGACGTGCCGGCGAACAAAACCGGTCATATCTTTTGAACGCGTGGCTCGATTTTTACAAAATAAACTTTTTCTTGAAGGGCTGAACCGTGCGCTCAAAACGATACCGAGTTTGACCCTGAGAGAGCCGTTTTGCGCCGGCAAAGGCGCCTTGCGTGACGTGAGGACCATGTCGTGCTGCATAAATTATCATATCATTACCGCCGGCGCGATCCGTGACGTCACGGCTCACTTAATTGCAATTATCTCCGCTATTCCTTGGCCGAATCGAACCGGGAAACAAGTATGTTGTATAATATTCGGATGCGCACGTTTCAAGCCCGGTTTGAGCTTCCGCAGTTACGTGGTTCTCGAGATAGCCGTTTCCGTGCACAAACTCTATAGTGTTTTCCTCTGTAAGTTCTATGAGCGGTTTCGGGCCTGGACTATGTTGGTGAAGATGCGAGGGGGCGGGCTTTTGCTTCTGGGTGACTTCGTCACGATAACGTGATTATTTCTCCGCCCTTTACAACCAGAAGACACGACACCCAACGTACTATGAAATGTGTGTGTGTGGGCCCAGGAAAGGGCCTGAAATCACTCCTGGGGGGAGTCCTAATGGGGGCGACAGGCCCCGGGGGTGGGTGGCACAAAACACACTCGACGCGTGCCCACGTGTGCCCGTGCGTGTGGAAAACAGAGTGGGTGCCCGCCGCACCGACGCGCGTCACAAAAAATCGAACCTAGGGCTTGGTCCTTGTGAGGGACGCTAAAGACGATTGTGCTTGGCTTGTGCTTGTGCTGTGTGTGTGCTGAAAATGGAAACGTTAAAAAACGTAGTTAGATTTAGTGAACCCGAAATGCTGTTTTGTTATTTAAAAAATAATAATTATCCACTCCACACGAAAGGCTAAAGTGCTTTTAAAAAGACCTATGGTATACGGTGTGGTATCGTGCGATACACCGTGGATGGAACGTCGTTACGTGTGCGTATACGTGCTTCCATTCCACAAAACGAACTTGCGATGGGTACGTATTTATGGATGCGGCGTACGATGCGATAAACAATAAAATGCCCCTGCCGGTGTTACGTGGTGTGGCGCGGTGTGTGTTGGTCCCTTCCTCATTATACGTTATTTATGGCATGACGTACGTGCTGGTTTTCGTGCGGGATCACAAAAATCGATGTGCTTCCGTCGCGTATGTATGGACGTGTCGCTGAAAAACATTTCTTTTTTTTAAACTTGGAATCTCAAAAACGTTCGTTTCGACCGTCGATGATGGTAGGGACTCGACCTCGTGGTCACCGAGGGTGTCGTCAGCTTATCGTATTAGGGGACGAAAACACGTGGGGGCTCGAGGCCGCGCGTTCGCCGACGCCCCGACCGACGGTCCGTGCTCTTCTGCGCCGAGCCGGGGCGAGCGCGGGTCTCGTGGGGTGCGGCGCCGGAGAGTTCCGCCGGTGCGTGCTCGTGGTGCGAGGCGTGGTGCGGCGCGTGGTCGCCCCGCCGAAAACACGCGCGCCTTTGCTTTTCCCTGTGCCTGCCTTTACGCCCTCCGGTGAAACCTCCGGGCCGTAAAGGCAGGAGCGTGGCTTCGGACGGAGACCCGAAAGTGGAAAAGTCGGTTTTTTTTTCGAAGGGTTCGCTACGATATGATGTTTCGCTCACGAGGTTCAGACGTACGTGGCGGCGGCCGTCTTGGGTTTTGACGTGGCGACCCGATTTACGACGGCGTTCTTCCGTATGCCGAGATACACCCACGCTCCGAATTAGAAGTCGGTACTTTGCTTATTTTTCCAGATATTCCGCTCACGAGTTTCAGACGTATATATGGTGGCGGCCATCTTGGAGTTGACGTGGCGACCCGATTTTCAACTGCGTTCTTCCTTATGCCTAGATACACCCACGCACCAGATTAGAAGTCGGTTCTTTGCTTATTTTTCGAGATATTCCGCTCACGAGGTTCAGACGTAGATAATGTGGCGGCCATCTTGGATTTTGACGTGGCGACCCAATTTACGATAACCTTCTTCCTTATGCCTCGGTACACCCACGCACCGAATTAGAAGTTGGTGCTTTGCCTATTTTTCAAGATATTCCGCTCACAATGTTCAGACGTATATATGGTGGCGGCCATCTTGGATTTGACGTGGCGACCCAATTTTCGACAGCGTTCTTCCTTATGCCTAGGTACACCCACGCACCAAATTAGAAGTTGGTGCTTTGCCTATTTTTCAAGATATTCCACTCACAATGTTCAGACATATATATGGTGGCGGCCATCTTGGATTTTGACGTGGCGACCCAATTTTCAATAGCATTCTTCCTTGTGCCTAGATACACGCACACACCAAATTAGAAGTTTCTACTTCGCTTATTTCTCAAGATATGCAGGTTGCAAGGTCAGACATATATATGGTGTCGGCCATCTTGGATTTTGACGTGGCGACCCAATTTTCGACAGCTTTCTTCCGTGTCCCTAGATACACCCACACACCAAGTTAGAAGTTTCTACTTCGCTTATATCTCAAGATATGCAGGTTGCAAGGTCAGACATATATATGGTGGCGGCCATCTTGGATTTTGACGTGGCGACCCAATTTTCGAAGGCTTTCTTCCTTGTGCCTAGATACACGCACACACCAAGTTAGAAGTTTCTACTTCGCTTATTTTTCAAGATATGCAGGTTGCAAGGTTCAGACATACATGTTGGCGGCCATCTTGGATTTTGCCGTGGCGACCCAATTTTCAATAGCTGGCGCATGCGCAGATGGGCTGCACTGCGATGCCACTGAAAAGCGGCTGAGAAAACCGCGCATGCGCAGATCGCGGACATGATTCATTTCGAATTTCCATCTTTATTTAATTTCCGAAAAGACGTCTGCATTCGACAATCGCGCGATGACGTCACGACGTAAATGAATTTCTTCATATAACTTCAGATCCGCTGGATGGATTTTGACGAAATAAAGGGCATCGTGTAGGGCATTTAAATGCGCAAATTTCGAGACCACTTGTGACCATGACAGCCATTTCCTTCTCGCACAGCACCAAACGTTCTAATGCGTCAATCCCGTCAACCCTGCGCATGCGCAGGTGGTGCGACAGTCGTTTGCCGAAGCACTTGACCATTTAACGCTGAAAATATCGCGCATGCGCAAATGGTAGCGCTGGAGCGCAAGGTCACGTGTGCACGCGTACGTAATATGTGGATGGATATTTGCGCATGCGCAAATGGTCGCGCTGGAGCGCAAGGTCACGTGTGCACGCTTACGTAACTTACGTACGCGCTTTGATGGGCGGGGCGAACGGTGTTCACGAATGGTAAAATGCGGAAGCGCTGGAAGCGTATGCGAAGCTGTCGCACGATCTCCTGTCATGGTCCACAAGATTATCACAGAGAGGTGCAGCTTCCAGCGTTTCGAGATATGATCCAGACCTAACTTTTGAGACCGGTCCCAGCTTTCTAGGCCCCGTGGTTGGTTCAGACGGACCCGACGAAGGACGTGTTGGATTTTACCGCGAGCCGATTCTAGCGCCGACGTGCCGGCGAACAAAACCGGTCATATCTTTTGAACGCGTGGCTCGATTTTAACAAAATAAACTTTTTCTTGAAGGGCTGAACCGTGCGCTCAAAACGATAGTAATGGCGACCGGGAAATGTTTTGTTTTGCGCCGCAAAGGCGTCTTGTGTGACGTGAGGACCATGTCGTGCTGCATAAATTATCATATCATTACCGCCGGCGCGATCCGTGACGTCACGGCTCACTTAATTGCAATTATCTCCGCTATTCCTTGGCCGAATCGAACCGGGAAACAAGTATGTTGTATAATATTCGGATGCGCACGTTTCAAGCCCGGTTTGAGCTTCCGCAGTTACGTGGTTCTCGAGATAGCCGTTTCCGTGCACAAACTCTATAGTGTTTTCCTCTGTAAGTTCTATGAGCGGTTTCGGGCCTGGACTATGTTGGTGAAGATGCGAGGGGGCGGGCTTTTGCTTCTGGGTGACTTCGTCACGATAACGTGATTATTTCTCCGCCCTTTACAACCAGAAAAAAACACGACCAACATTGACATGGAATATTGTGCTGTGTTTCGGCCCAGGAAAGGGCCTGAAATCACTCCTGGGGGGAGTCCTAATGGGGGCGACAGGCCCCGGGGGTGGGTGGCACAAAACACACTCGACGCGTGCCCACGTGTGCCCGTGCGTGTGGAAAATATCGGGTGGGTGCCCACCGCACCGACGCGCGTGACAAATAATCGAACCTAGGGCTTGGTCCTTGTGAGGGACGCTAAAGACGATTGTGCTTGGCTTGTGCTTGTGCTGTGTGTGTGCTGAAAATGGAAACGTTAAAAAACGTAGTTAGATTTAGTGAACCCGAAATGCTGTTTTGTTATTTAAAAAATAATAAATTATCCACTCCACACGAAAGGCTAAAGTGCTTTTAAAAATACCTATGGTATACGGTGTGGTATCGTGCGATACACCGTGGATGGAACGTCGTTACGTGTGCGTATACGTGCTTCCATTCCACAAAACGAACTTGCGACGGGTACGTATTTATGGATGCGGCGTACGATGCGATAAACAATAAAATGCCCCTGCCGGTGTTACGTGGTGTGGCGCGGTGTGTGTTGGTCCCTTCTTCGTTATACGTTATTTATGGCATGACGTACGTGCTGGTTTTCGTGCGGGATCACAAAAATCGATGTGCTTCCGTCGCGTACGTATGGATGCGTCGCTGAAAAACATTTCTTTTTTTTAAACTTGGAATCTCAAAAACGTTCGTTTCGACCGTCGATGATGGTAGGGACTCGACCTCGTGGTCACCGACGGTGTCGTCAGCTTATCGTATTAGGGGACGAAAACACGGGGGGGCTCGAGGCCGCGCGTTCGCCGACGCCCGGACCGACGGTCCGTGCTCTTCTGCGCCGAGCCGGGGCGAGCGCGGGTCTCGTGGGGCGCGGCGCCGGAGAGGTCCGCCGGTGCGTGCTCGTGGTGCGAGGCGTGGTGCGGCGCGTGGTCGCCCCGCCGAAAACACGCGCGCCTTTGCTTTTCCCTGTGCCTGCCTTTACGCCCTCCGGTGAAACCTCCGGGCCGTAAAGGCAGGAGCGTGGCTTCGGACGGAGACCCGAAAGTGGAAAAGTCGGTTTTTTTTTCGAAGGGTTCGCCACGATATGATGTTTCGCTCACGAGGTTCAGACGTACGTGGCGGCGGCCGTCTTGGGTTTTGACGTGGCGACCAGATTTACGACGGCGTTCTTCCTTATGCCGAGATACACCCACGCACCGAATTAGAAGTCGGTACCTTGCTTATCTTTCGAGATATTCCGCTCACGAGGTTCAGACGTATATATGGTGGCGGCCATCTTGGAGTTGACGTGGCGACCCGATTTTCAACTGCGTTCTTCCTTATGCCTAGATACACCCACGCACCGGATTAGAAGTTGGTTCTTTGCTTATTTTTCGAGATATTCCGCTCACGAGGTTCAGACGTAGATATGGTGGCGGCCATCTTGGATTTTGACGTGGCGACCCAATTTACGATAGCCTTCTTCCTTATGCCTAGGTACACCCACGCACCTAATTAGAAGTTGGTGCTTTGCCTATTTTTCAAGATATTCCACTCACAATGTTCAGACGTATATATGGTGGCGGCCATCTTGGATTTTGACGTGGCGACCCAATTTTCAACAGCGTTCTACCTTGTGCCTAGATACACGCACACACCAAATTAGAAGTTTCTACTTCGCTTATTTCTCAAGATATGCAGGTTGCAAGGTCAGACATATATATGGTGGCGGCCATCTTGGATTTTGACGTGGCGACCCAATTTACGATAGCCTTCTTCCTTATGCCTCGGTACACCCACGCACCAAATTAGAAGTTGGTGCTTTGCCTATTTTTCAAGATATTCCACTCACAATGTTCAGACATATATATGGTGGCGGCCATCTTGGATTTCGACGTGTAGACCCAATTTTCGACAGCGTTCTTCCTTGTGCCTCGATACACGGACACACCAAATTAGAAGTTTCTACTTCGCTTATTTTTCAAGATATGCAGGTTGCAAGGTTCAGACATACATGTTGGCGGCCATCTTGGATTTTGACGTGGCGACCCAATTTTCAATAGCTGGCGCATGCGCAGATGGGCTGCACTGCGATGCCACTGAAAAGCGGCTGAGAAACCGCGCATGCGCAGATCGCGGACATGATTCATTTCGAATTTCCATCTTTATTTAATTTCCGAAAAGACGTCTGCATTCGACAATCGCGCGATGACGTCACGACGTAAATGAATTTCTTCATATAACTTCAGATCCGCTGGATGGATTTTGACGAAATAAACGGCATCGTGTAGGGCATTTAAATGCGCAAATTTCGAGACCACTTGTGACCATGACAGCCATTTCCTTCTCGCACAGCACCAAACATTCTAATACGTCAATCCCGTCAACCCTGCGCATGCGCAGGTGGTGCGACAGTCGTTTGCCGAAGCACTTGAACATTTAACGCTGAAAAAATCGCGCATGCGCAAATGGTAGCGCTGGAGCGCAAGGTCACGTGTGCACGCGTATGTAATATGTGGATGGATATTTGCGCATGCGCAAATGGTCGCGCTGGAGCGCAAGGTCACGTGTGCACGCTTACGTAACTTACGTACGCGCTTTGATGGGCGGGGCGAACGGTGTTCACGAATGGTAAAATGCGGAAGCGCTGGTAGCGTATGCGAAGCTGTCGCACGATCTCCTGTCATGGTCCACAAGATTATCACAGAGAGGTGCAGCTTCCAGCGTTTCGAGATATGATCCAGACCTAACTTTTGAGACCGGTCCCAGCTTTCTAGGCCCCGTGGTTGGTTCAGACGGACCCGACGAAGGACGTGTTGGATTTTACCGCGAGCCGATTCGAGCACCGACGTGCCGGCGAACAAAACCGGTCATATCTTTTGAACGCGTGGCTCGATTTTTACAAAATAAACTTTTTCTTGAAGGGCTGAACCGTGCGCTCAAAAGGATAGTAATGGCGACCGGGAAATGTTTTGTTTTGCGCCGCAAAGGCGTCTTGCGTGACGTGAGGACCATGTCGTGCTGCATAAATTATCATATCATTACCGCCGGCGCGATCCGTGACGTCACGGCTCACTTAATTGCAATTATCTCTGCTATTCCTTGGCCGAATCGAACCGGGAAACAAGTATGTTGTATAATATTCGGATGCGCACGTTTCAAGCCCGGTTTGAGCTTCCGCAGTTACGTGGTTCTCGAGATAGCCGTTTCCGTGCACAAACTCTATAGTGTTTTCCTCTGTAAGTTCTATGAGCGGTTTCGGGCCTGGACTATGTTGGTGAAGATGCGAGGGGGCGGGCTTTTGCTTCTGGGTGACTTCGTCACGATAACGTGATTATTTCTCCGCCCTTTACAACCAGAAGACACGACACCCATACAACCGGAGGAATGTGCTGTGTGTGGGCCCAGGAAAGGGCCTGAAATCACTCCTGGGGGGAGTCCTAATGGGGGCGACAGGCCCCGGGGGTGGGTGGCACAAAAGACACTCGACGCGTGCCCACGTGTGCCCGTGCGTGTGGAAAATATCGGGTGGGTGCCCACCGACGAGCGTGACAAATAATCGAACGCATGGCAAGGTCCTTTTGAGGGACGCTAAAGACGATTGTGCTTGGCTTGTGCTTGTGCTGTGTGTGCTGAAAATGGAAACGTTAAAAAACGTAGTTAGATTTAGTGAACCCGAAATGCTGTTTTGTTATTTAAAAAAAAATAATTATCCACTCCACACGAAAGGCTAAAGTGCTTTTTAAAAGACCTATGGTATACGGTCTGGTATCGTGCGATACACCGTGGATGGAACGTCGTTACGTGTGCGTATACGTGCTTCCATTCCACAAAACGAACTTGCGACGGGTACGTATTTATGGATGCGGCGTACGATGCGATAAACAATAAAATGCCCCTGCCGGTGTTACGTGGTGTGGCTCGGTGTGTGTTGGTCCCTTCCTCGTTATACGTTATTTATGGCATGACGTACG
Source organism: Myxine glutinosa (assembly GCF_964187855.1). Lineage (NCBI taxonomy): Eukaryota > Metazoa > Chordata > Myxini > Myxiniformes > Myxinidae > Myxine > Myxine glutinosa. Next base: position 32,104,042 of record NC_136262.1, on the reverse strand, counting down.
TGCTGGTTTTCGTGCGGGATCACAAAAATCGATGTGCTTCCGTCGCGTACGTATGGACGCGTCGCTGAAAAACATTTCTTTTTTTAAAACTTAGAATCTCAAAAACATTCGTTTCGACCGTCGATGATGGTAGGGACTCGACCTCGTGGTCACCGACGGTGTCGTCAGCTTATCGTATTAGGGGACGAAAACACGTGGGGGCTCGAGGCCGCGCGTTCGCCGACGCCCGGACCGACGGTCCGTGCTCTTCTGCGCCGAGCCGGGGCGAGCGCGGGTCTCGTGGGGTGCGGCGCCGGAGAGGTCCGCCGGTGCGTGCTCGTGGTGCGAGGCGTGGTGCGGCGCGTGGTCGCCCCGCCGAAAACACGCGCGCCTTTGCTTTTCCCTGTGCCTGCCTTTACGCCCTCCGGTGAAACCTCCGGGCCGTAAAGGCAGGAGCGTGGCTTCGGACGGAGACCCGAAAGTGGAAAAGTCGGTTTTTTTTTCGAAGGGTTCGCTACGATATGATGTTTCGCTCACGAGGTTCAGACGTACGTGGCGGCGGCCTTCTTGGGTTTTGACGTGGCGACCCGATTTATGACGGCGTTCTTCCTTATGCCGAGATACACCCACGCACCGAATTAGAAGTCGGTACCTTGCTTATCTTTCGAGATATTCCGCTCACCAGGGCTCGGATCTCGCGAGATCTCGGTTCGGACGTATATATGGTGGCGGCCATCGAGGTTCAGACGTATATATGGTGGCGGCCATCTTGGAGTTGACGTGGCGACCCGATTTTCAACGGCGTTCTTCCTTATGCCGAGATACACCCACGCACCGGATTAGAAGTCGGTACTTTGCTTATTTTTCGAGATATTCCGCTCACGAGGTTCAGACGTATATATGGTGGCGGCCATCTTGGATTTGACGTGGCGACCCAATTTACGATAACCTTCTTCCTTATGCCTCGGTACACCCACGCACCGAATTAGAAGTTGGTGCTTTGCCTATTTTTCAAGATATTCCGCTCACAATGTTCAGACGTATATATGGTGGCGGCCATCTTGGATTTGACGTGGCGACCCAATTTTCGACAGCGTTCTTCCTTATGCCTAGGTACACCCACGCACCTAATTAGAAGTTGGTGCTTTGCCTATTTTTCAAGATATTCCACTCACAATGTTCAGACATATATATGGTGGCGGCCATCTTGGATTTTGACGTGGCGACCCAATTTTCAATAGCGTTCTTCCTTGTGCCTAGATACACGCACACACCAAATTAGAAGTTTCTACTTCGCTTATTTCTCAAGATATGCAGGTTGCAAGGTCAGACATATATATGGTGGCGGCCATCTTGGATTTTGACGTGGCGACCCAATTTTCGACAGCTTTCTTCCGTGTCCCTAGATACACCCACACACCAAGTTAGAAGTTTCTACTTCGCTTATATCTCAAGATATGCAGGTTGCAAGGTCAGACATATATATGGTGGCGGCCATCTTGGATTTTGACGTGGCGACCCAATTTTCGAAGGCTTTCTTCCTTGTGCCTAGATACACGCACACACCAAGTTAGAAGTTTCTACTTCGCTTATTTTTCAAGATATGCAGGTTGCAAGGTTCAGACATACATGTTGGCGGCCATCTTGGAGTTTGCCGTGGCGACCCAATTTTCAATAGCTGGTGCATGCGCAGATGGGCTGCACTGCGATGCCACTGAAAAGCGACTGAGAAAACCGCGCATGCGCAGATCGCGGACATGATTCATTTCGAATTTCCATCTTTATTTAATTACCGAAAAGACGTCTGCATTCGACAATCGCGTGATGACGTCACGACGTAAATGAATTTCTTCATATAACTTCAGATCCGCTGGATGGATTTTGACGAAATAAACGGCATCGTGTAGGCCATTTAAATGCGCAAATTTCGAGACCACTTGTGACCATGACAGCCATTTCCTTCTCGCACAGCACCAAACATTCTAGTGCGTCAATCCCGTCAACCCTGCGCATGCGCAGGTGGTGCGACAGTCGTTTGCCGAAGCACTTGAACATTTAACGCTGAAAAATCGCGCATGCGCAAATGGTAGCGCTGGAGCGCAAGGTCACGTGTGCACGCGTACGTAATATGTGGATGGATATTTGCGCATGCGCAAATGGTCGCGCTGGAGCGCAAGGTCACGTGTGCACGCTTACGTAACTTACGTACGCGCTTTGATGGGCGGGGCGAACGGTGTTCACGAATGGTAAAATGCGGAAGCGCTGGAAGCGTATGCGAAGCTGTCGCACGATCTCCTGTCATGGTCCACAAGATTATCACAGAGAGGTGCAGCTTCCAGCGTTTCGAGATATGATCCAGACCTAACTTTTGAGACCGGTCCCAGCGTTCTAGGCCCCGTGGTTGGTTCAGACGGACCCGACAATGGACGTGTTGGATTTTACCGCGAGCCGATTCGAGCGCCGACGTGCCGGCGAACAAAACCGGTCATATCTTTTGAACGCGTGGCTCGATTTTTACAAAATAAACTTTTTCTTGAAGGGCTGAACCGTGCGCTCAAAACGATAGTAATGGCGACCGGGAAATGTTTTGTTTTGCGCCGCAAAGGCGTCTTGTGTGACGTGAGGACCATGTAGTGCTGCATAAATTATCATATCATTACCGCCGGCGCGATCCGTGACGTCACGGCTCACTTAATTGCAATTATCTCCGCTATTCCTTGGCCGAATCGAACCGGGAAACAAGTATGTTGTATAATATTCGGATGCGCACGTTTCAAGCCCGGTTTGAGCTTCCGCAGTTACGTGGTTCTCGAGATAGCCGTTTCCGTGCACAAACTCTATAGTGTTTTCCTCTGTAAGTTCTATGAGCGGTTTCGGGCCTGGACTATGTTGGTGAAGATGCGAGGGGGCGGGCTTTTGCTTCTGGGTGACTTCGTCACGATAACGTGATTATTTCTCCGCCCTTTACAACCAGAAAAAAACACGACCAACAGGAATATTGTGCTGTGTTTCGGCCCAGGAAAGGGCCTGAAATCACTCCTGGGGGGAGTCCTAATGGGGGCGACAGGCCCCGGGGGTGGGTGGCACAAACAAAAGACACTCGACGCGTGCCCACGTGTGCCCGTGTGTGGAAAACCGGGTGGGTGCCCCCCGACGCGCGTGACAAAAAATCGAACGCATGGCAAGGTCCTTTTGAGGGACGCTAAAGACGATTGTGCTTGGCTTGTGCTTGTGCTGTGTGTGTGCTGAAAATGGAAACGTTAAAAAACGTATAGATTTAGTGAACCCGAAATGCTGTTTTGTTATTTAAAAATAATAAATTATCCACTCCACACGAAAGGCTAATGTGCTTTTAAAAAGAACTATGGTATACGGTGTGGTATCGTGCGATACACCGTGGATGGAACGTCGTTACGTGTGCGTATACGTGCTTCGATTCCACAAAACGAACTTGCGACGGGTACGTATTTATGGATGCGGCGTACGATGCGATAAACAATAAAATGCCCCTGCCGGTGTTACGTGGTGTGGCACGGTGTGTGTTGGTCCCTTCCTCGTTACACGTTATTTATGGCATGACGTACGTGCTGGTTTTCGTGCGGGATCACAAAAATCGATGTGCTTCCGTCGCGTACGTATGGACGCGTCGCTGAAAATCATTTCTATTTTTTAAACTTGGAATCTCAAAAACATTCGTTTCGACCGTCGATGATGGTAGGGACTCGACCTCGTGGTCACCGACGGTGTCGTCAGCTTATCGTGTTAGGGGACGAAAACACGTGGGGGCTCGAGGCCGCGCGTTCGCCGACGCCCGGACCGACGGTCCGTGCTCTTCTGCGCCGAGCCGGGGCGAGCGCGGGTCTCGTGGGGCGCGGCGCCGGAGAGGTCCGCCGGTGCGTGCTCGTGGTGCGATGCGTGGTGCGGCGCGTGGTCGCCCCGCCGAAAACACGCGCGCCTTTGCTTTTCCCTGTGCCTGCCTTTACGCCCTCCGGTGAAACCTCCGGGCCGTAAAGGCAGGAGCGTGGCTTCGGACGGAGACCCGAAAGTGGAAAAGTCGGTTTTTTTTTCGAAGGGTTCGCTACGATATGATGTTTCGCTCACGAGGTTCTGACGTACGTGGCGGCGGCCGTCTTGGGTTTTGACGTGGCGACCCGATTTACGACGGCGTTCTTCCTTATGCCGAGATACACCCACGCACCGAATTAGAAGTCGGTACCTTGCTTATCTTTCGAGATATTCCGCTCACGAGGTTCAGACGTATATATGGTGGCGGCCATCTTGGAGTTGACGTGGCGACCCGATTTTCAACTGCGTTCTTCCTTATGCCGAGATACACCCACGCACCGGATTAGAAGTCGGTACTTTGCTTATTTTTCGAGATATTCCGCTCACGAGGTTCAGACGTAGATATGGTGGCGGCCATCTTGGATTTGACGTGGCGACCCAATTTACGATAACCTTCTTCCTTATGCCTCGGTACACCCACGCACCGAATTAGAAGTTGGTGCTTTGCCTATTTTTCAAGATATTCCGCTCACAATGTTCAGACGTATATATGGTGGCGGCCATCTTGGATTTGACGTGGCGACCCAATTTTCGACAGCGTTCTTCCTTATGCCTAGGTACACCCACGCACCTAATTAGAAGTTGGTGCTTTGCCTATTTTTCAAGATATTCCACTCACAATGTTCAGACATATATATGGTGGCGGCCATCTTGGATTTTGACGTGGCGACCCAATTTTCAATAGCGTTCTTCCTTGTGCCTAGATACACGTACACACCAAATTAGAAGTTTCTACTTCGCTTATTTCTCAAGATATGCAGGTTGCAAGGTCAGACATATATATGGTGGCGGCCATCTTGGATTTTGACGTGGCGACCCAATTTACGATAGCCTTCTTCCTTATGCCTCGGTACACCCACGCACCGAATTAGAAGTTGGTGCTTTGCCTATTTTTCAAGATATTCCACTCACAATGTTCAGACATATATATGGTGGCGGCCATCTTGGATTTTGACGTGCAGACCCAATTTTCGACAGCGTTCTTCCTTGTGCCTAGATACACGCACACACCAAATTAGAAGTTTCTACTTCGCTTATTTTTCAAGATATGCAGGTTGCAAGGTTCAGACATACATGTTGGCGGCCATCTTGGATTTTGCCGTGGCGACCCAATTTTCAATAGCTGGCGCATGCGCAGATGGGCTGCACTGCGATGCAACTGAAAAGCGGCCGAGAAAACCGCGCATGCGCAGATCGCGGACATGATTCATTTCGAATTTCCATCTTTATTTAATTTCCGAAAAGACGTCTGCATTCGACAATCGCGTGATGACGTCACCACGTAAATGAATTTCTTCATATAACTTCAGATCCGCTGGATGGATTTTGACGAAATAAACGGCATCGTGTAGGGCATTTAAATGCGCAAATTTCGAGACCACTTGTGACCATGACAGCCATTTCCTTCTCGCACAGCACCAAACATTCTTGTGCGTCAATCCCGTCAACCCTGCGCATGCGCAGGTGGTGCGACAGTCGTTTGCCGAAGCACTTGAACATTTGACGCTGAAAAATCGCGCATGCGCAAATGGTAGCGCTGGAGCGCAAGGTCACGTGTGCACGCGTACGTAATATGTGGATGGATATTTGCGCATGCGCAAATGGTCGCGCTGGAGCGCAAGGTCACGTGTGCACGCTTACGTAACTTACGTACGCGCTTTGATGGGCGGGGCGAACGGTGTTCACGAATGCTAAAATGCGGAAGCGCTGGAAGCGTATGCGAAGCTGTCGCACGATCTCCTGTCATGGTCCACAAGATTATCACAGAGAGGTGCAGCTTCCAGCGTTTCGAGATATGATCCAGACCTAACTTTTGAGACCGGTCCCAGCGTTCTAGGCGCGGTGGTTGTCTCAGACGGACCCGACGAAGGACGTGTTGGATTTTACCGCGAGCCGATTCGAGCACCGACGTGCCGGCGAACAAAACCGGTCATATCTTTTGAACGCGTGGCTCGATTTTTACAAAATAAACTTTTTCTTGAAGGGCTGAACCGTGCGCTCAAAACGATACCGAGTTTGACCCTGAGAGAGCCGTTTTGCGCCGGCAAAGGCGCCTTGCGTGACGTGAGGACCATGTCGTGCTGCATAAATTATCATATCATTACCGCCGGCGCGATCCGTGACGTCACGGCTCACTTAATTGCAATTATCTCCGCTATTCCTTGGCCGAATCGAACCGGGAAACAAGTATGTTGTATAATATTCGGATGCGCACGTTTCAAGCCCGGTTTGAGCTTCCGCAGTTACGTGGTTCTCGAGATAGCCGTTTCCGTGCACAAACTCTATAGTGTTTTCCTCTGTAAGTTCTATGAGCGGTTTCGGGCCTGGACTATGTTGGTGAAGATGCGAGGGGGCGGGCTTTTGCTTCTGGGTGACTTCGTCACGATAACGTGATTGTTTCTCCGCCCTTTACAACCAGAAGACACGACACCCATACAACCGGAGGAATGTGCTGTGTGTGGGCCCAGGAAAGGGCCTGAAATCACTCCTGGGGGGAGTCCTAATGGGGGCGACAGGCCCCGGGGGTGGGTGGCACAAAAGACACTCGACGCGTGCCCACGTGTGCCCGTGCGTGTGGAAAACTGGGTGGGTGCCCGCCGCGCCGACGCGCGTCACAAAAAATCGAACGCATGGCAAGGTCCTTTTGAGGGACGCTAAAGACGATTGTGCTTGGCTTGTGCTTGTGCTGTGTGTGTGCTGAAAATGGAAACGTTAAAAAACGTAGTTAGATTTAGTGAACCCGAAATGCTGTTTTGTTATTTAAAAAATAATAATTATCCACTCCACACGAAAGGCTAAAGTGCTTTTAAAAAGACCTATGGTATACGGTGTGGTATCGTGCGATAGACCGTGGATGGAACGTCGTTACGTGTGCGTATACGTGCTTCCATTCCACAAAACGAACTTGCGACGGGTACGTATTTATGGATGCGGCGTACGATGCGATAAACAATAAAATGCCCCTGCCGGTGTTACGTGGTGTGGCACGGTGTGTGTTGGTCCCTTCCTCGTTATACGTTATTTTTGGCATGACGTACGTGCTGGTTTTCGTGCGGGATCACAAAAATCGATGTGCTTCCGTCGCGTACGTATGGATGCGTCGCTGAAAAACATTTCTTTTTTTTAAACTTGGAATCTCAAAAACATTCGTTTCGACCGTCGATGATGGTAGGGACTCGACCTCGTGGTCACCGAGGGTGTCGTTAGCTTATCGTATTAGGGGACGAAAACACGTGGGGGCTCGAGGCCGCGCGTTCGCCGACGCCCGGACCGATGGTCCGTGCTCTTCTGCGCCGAGCCGGGGCGAGCGCGGGTCTCGTGGGGCGCGGCGCCGGAGAGGTCCGCCGGTGCGTGCTCGTGGTGCGAGGCGTGGTGCGGCGCGTGGTCGCCCCGCCGAAAACACGGGCGCCTTTGCTTTTCCCTGTGCCTGCCTTTACGCCCTCCGGTGAAACCTCCGGGCCGTAAAGGCAGGAGCGTGGCTTCGGACGGAGACCCGAAAGTGGAAAAGTCGGTTTTTTTTTCGAAGGGTTCGCTACGATATGATGTTTCGCTCACGAGGTTCAGACGTACGTGGCGGCGGCCGTCTTGGGTTTTGACGTGGCGACCCGATTTACGACGGCGTTCTTCCTTATGCCGAGATACACCCACGCACCGAATTAGAAGTCGGTACCTTGCTTATCTTTCGAGATATTCCGCTCACGAGGTTCAGACGTATATATGGTGGCGGCCATCTTGGAGTTGACGTGGCGACCCAATTTTCAATAGGGTTCTTCCTTATGCCTAGATACACCCACGCACCGGATTAGAAGTTGGTTCTTTGCTTATTTTTCGAGATATTCCGCTCACGAGGTTCAGACGTAGATATGGTGGCGGCCATCTTGGATTTTGACGTGGCGACCCAATTTACGATAGCCTTCTTCCTTATGCCTAGGTACACCCACGCACCGAATTAGAAGTTGGTGCTTTGCCTATTTTTCAAGATATTCCGCTCACAATGTTCAGACGTATATATGGTGGCGGCCATCTTGGATTTGACGTGGCGACCCAATTTTCGACAGCGTTCTTCCTTATGCCTAGGTACACCCACGCACCTAATTAGAAGTTGGTGCTTTGCCTATTTTTCAAGATATTCCACTCACAATGTTCAGACATATATATGGTGGCGGCCATCTTGGATTTTGACGTGGCGACCCAATTTTCAATAGCTTTCTTCCTTGTGCCTAGATACACGCACACACCAAATTAGAAGTTTCTACTTCGCTTATATCTCAAGATATGCAGGTTGCAAGGTCAGACATATATATGGTGGCGGCCATCTTGGATTTTGACGTGGCGACCCCATTTTCAATAGCATTCTTCCTTGTGCCTAGATACACGCACACACCAAATTAGAAGTTTCTACTTCGCTTATATCTCAAGATATGCAGGTTGCAAGGTCAGACATATATATGGTGGCGGCCATCTTGGATTTTGACGTGGCGACCCAATTTTCGAAGGCTTTCTTCCTTGTGCCTAGATACACGCACACACCAAGTTAGAAGTTTCTACTTCGCTTATTTTTCAAGATATGCAGGTTGCAAGGTTCAGACATACATGTTGGCGGCCATCTTGGATTTTGCCGTGGCGACCCAATTTTCAATAGCTGGCGCATGCGCAGATGGGCTGCACTGCGATGCCACTGAAAAGCGGCTGAGAAAACCGCGCATGCGCAGATCGCGGACATGATTCATTTCGAATTTCCATCTTTATTTAATTTCCGAAAAGACGTCTGCATTCGACAATCGCGCGATGACGTCACGACGTAAATGAATTTCTTCATATAACTTCAGATCCGCTGGATGGATTTTGACGAAATAAAGGGCATCGTGTAGGGCATTTAAATGCGCAAATTTCGAGACCACTTGTGACCATGACAGCCATTTCCTTCTCGCACAGCACCAAACGTTCTAATGCGTCAATCCCGTCAACCCTGCGCATGCGCAGGTGGTGCGACAGTCGTTTGCCGAAGCACTTGACCATTTAACGCTGAAAATATCGCGCATGCGCAAATGGTAGCGCTGGAGCGCAAGGTCACGTGTGCACGCGTACGTAATATGTGGATGGATATTTGCGCATGCGCAAATGGTCGCGCTGGAGCGCAAGGTCACGTGTGCACGCTTACGTAACTTACGTACGCGCTTTGATGGGCGGGGCGAACGGTGTTCACGAATGGTAAAATGCGGAAGCGCTGGAAGCGTATGCGAAGCTGTCGCACGATCTCCTGTCATGGTCCACAAGATTATCACAGAGAGGTGCAGCTTCCAGCGTTTCGAGATATGATCCAGACCTAACTTTTGAGACCGGTCCCAGCGTTCTAGGCGCGGTGGTTGTCTCAGACGGACCCGACGAAGGACGTGTTGGATTTTACCGCGAGCCGATTCGAGCACCGACGTGCCGGCGAACAAAACCGGTCATATCTTTTGAACGCGTGGCTCGATTTTTACAAAATAAACTTTTTCTTGAAGGGCTGAACCGTGCGCTCAAAAGGATAGTAATGGCGACCGGGAAATGTTTTGTTTTGCGCCGCAAAGGCGTCTTGTGTGACGTGAGGACCATGTCGTGCTGCATAAATTATCATATCATTACCGCCGGCGCGATCCGTGACGTCACGGCTCACTTAATTGCAATTATCTGTGCTATTCCTTGGCCGAATCGAACCGAAAAAGAGTTATGTTGTATAATATTCGGATGCGCACGTTTCAAGCCCGGTTTGAGCTTCCGCAGTTACGTGGTTCTCGAGATAGCCGTTTGGGCGCCCAAACCCTTAGTGTTTTCCTCTGTGAGTTCTATGAGCGGTTTCGGGCCTGGACTATGTTGGTGAAGATGCGAGGGGGCGGGCTTTTGCTTCTGGGTGACTTCGTCACGTTTCGTGATTATTTCTCCGCCCTTTACAACCAGAAAAAAACACGACCAACAGGAATATTGTGCTGTGTTTCGGCCCAGGAAAGGGCCTGAAATCACTCCTGGGGGGAGTCCTAATGGGGGCGACAGGCCCCGGGGGTGGGTGTCACAAACAAAAGACACTCGACGCGTGCCCACGTGTGCCCGTGGGTGTGGAAAACAGGGTGGGTGCCCACCGCACCGACGCGCGTCACAAAAAATCGAACCTAGGGCTTGGTCCTTGTGAGGGACGCTAAAGACGATTGTGCTTGGCTTGTGCTTGTGCTGTGTGTGTGCTGAAAATGGAAACGTTAAAAAACGTAGTTAGATTTAGTGAACCCGAAATGCTGTTTTGTTCTTTAAAAAAAATAAATTATACACTCCACACGAAAGGCTAAAGTGCTTTTTAAAAGACCTATGGTATACGGTGTGGTATCGTGCGATACACCGTGGATGGAACGTCGTTACGTGTGCGTATACGTGCTTCCATTCCACAAAACGAACTTGCGACGGGTACGTATTTATGGATGCGGCGTACGATGCGATAAACAATAAAATGCCCCTGCCGGTGTTACGTGGTGTGGCACGGTGTGTGTTGGTCCCTTCCTCGTTATACGTTATTTATGGCATGACGTACGTGCTGGTTTTCGTGCGGGATCACAAAAATCGATGTGCTTCCGTCGCGTACGTATGGATGCGTCGCTGAAAAACATTTCTTTTTTTTAAACTTGGAATCTCAAAAACGTTCGTTTCGACCGTCGATGATGGTAGGGACTCGACCTCGTGGTCACCGACGGTGTCGTCAGCTTATCGTATTAGGGGACGAAAACACGGGGGGGCTCGAGGCCGCGCGTTCGCCGACGCCCGGACCGACGGTCCGTGCTCTTCTGCGCCGAGCCGGGGCGAGCGCGGGTCTCGTGGGGCGCGGCGCCGGAGAGGTCCGCCGGTGCGTGCTCGTGGTGCGAGGCGTGGTGCGGCGCGTGGTCGCCCCGCCGAAAACACGCGCGCCTTTGCTTTTCCCTGTGCCTGCCTTTACGCCCTCCGGTGAAACCTCCGGGCCGTAAAGGCAGGAGCGTGGCTTCGGACGGAGACCCGAAAGTGGAAAAGTCGGTTTTTTTTTCGAAGGGTTCGCCACGATATGATGTTTCGCTCACGAGGTTCAGACGTACGTGGCGGCGGCCGTCTTGGGTTTTGACGTGGCGACCCGATTTACGACGGCGTTCTTCCTTATGCCGAGATACACCCACGCACCGAATTAGAAGTCGGTACTTTGCTTATTTTTCCAGATATTCCGCTCACGAGGTTCAGACGTATATATGGTGGCGGCCATCTTGGAGTTGACGTGGCGACCCGATTTTCAACTGCGTTCTTCCTTATGCCTAGATACACCCACGCACCGGATTAGAAGTTGGTTCTTTGCTTATTTTTCGAGATATTCCGCTCACGAGGTTCAGACGTAGATATGGTGGCGGCCATCTTGGATTTTGACGTGGCGACCCAATTTACGATAGCCTTCTTCCTTATGCCTAGGTACACCCACGCACCTAATTAGAAGTTGGTGCTTTGCCTATTTTTCAAGATATTCCACTCACAATGTTCAGACGTATATATGGTGGCGGCCATCTTGGATTTTGACGTGGCGACCCAATTTTCAACAGCATTCTTCCTTGTGCCTAGATACACGCACACACCAAATTAGAAGTTTCTACTTCGCTTATTTCTCAAGATATGCAGGTTGCAAGGTCAGACATATATATGGTGGCGGCCATCTTGGATTTTGACGTGGCGACCCAATTTTCGACAGCTTTCCTCCGTGTGCCTAGATACACCCACACACCAAGTTAGAAGTTTCTACTTCGCTTATTTCTCAAGATATGCAGGTTGCAAGGTCAGACATATATATGGTGGCGGCCATCTTGGATTTTGACGTGGCGACCCAATTTTCGAAAGCTTTCTTCCTTGTGCCTAGATACACGGACACACCAAATTAGAAGTTTCTACTTCGCTTATTTTTCAAGATATGCAGGTTGCAAGGTTCAGACATACATGTTGGCGGCCATCTTGGATTTTGACGTGGCGACCCAATTTTCAATAGCTGGCGCATGCGCAGATGGGCTGCACTGCGATGCCACTGAAAAGCGGCTGAGAAAACCGCGCATGCGCAGATCGCGGACATGATTCATTTCGAATTTCCATCTTTATTTAATTTCCGAAAAGACGTCTGCATTCGACAATCGCGCGATGACGTCACGACGTAAATGAATTTCTTCATATAACTTCAGATCCGCTGGATGGATTTTGACGAAATAAACGGCATCGTGTAGGGCATTTAAATGCGCAAATTTCGAGATCACTTGTGACCATGACAGCCATTTCCTTCTCGCACAGCACCAAACATTCTTGTGCGTCAATCCCGTCAACCCTGCGCATGCGCAGGTGGTGCGACAGTCCTTTGCCGAAGCACTTGAACATTTAACGCTGAAAAATCGCGCATGCGCAAATGGTAGCGCTGGAGCGCAAGGTCACGTGTGCACGCGTACGTAATATGTGGATGGATATTTGCGCATGCGCAAATGGTCGCGCTGGAGCGCAAGGTCACGTGTGCACGCTTACGTAACTTACGTACGCGCTTTGATGGGCGGGGCGAACGGTGTTCACGAATGGTAAAATGCGGAAGCGCTGGAAGCGTATGCGAAGCTGTCGCACGATCTCCTGTCATGGTCCACAAGATTATCACAGAGAGGTGCAGCTTCCAGCGTTTCGAGATATGATCCAGACCTAACTTTTGAGACCGGTCCCAGCGTTCTAGGCCCCGTGGTTGGTTCAGACGGACCCGACAATGGACGTGTTGGATTTTACCGCGAGCCGATTCGAACGCCGACGTGCCGGCGAACAAAACCCGTCATATCTTTTGAACGCGTGGCTCGATTTTTACAAAATAAACTTTTTCTTGAAGGGCTGAACCGTGCGCTCAAAACGATACCGAGTTTGACCCTGAGAGAGCCGTTTTGCGCCGGCAAAGGCGCCTTGTGTGACGTGAGGACGATCTCGTGCTGCATAAATTATCATATCATTACCGCCGGCGCGATCCGTGACGTCACGGCTCACTTAATTGCAATTATCTGTGCTATTCCTTGGCCGAATCGAACCGACAAAGAGTTATGTTGTATAATATTCGGATGCGCACGTTTCAAGCCCGGTTTGAGCTTCCGCAGTTACGTGGTTCTCGAGATAGCCGTTTCTGTGCCCAAACTCTATAGTGTTTTCCTCGTCAGTTCTATGAGCGGTATCGGGCCTGGACTATGTTGGTGAAGATGCGAGGGGGCGGGCTTTTGCTTCTGGGTGACTTCGTCACGATTCGTGATTATTTCTCCGCCCTTTACAACCAGAAGACACGACACCCAACGTACTATGAAATGTGTGTGTGTGGGCCCAGGAAAGGGCCTGAAATCACTCCTGGGGGGAGTCCTAATGGGGGCGACAGGCCCCGGGGGTGGGTGGCACAAAACACACTCGACGCGTGCCCACGTGTGCCCGTGCGTGTGGAAAACAGGGTGGGTGCCCGCCGCACCGACGCGCGTCACAAAAAATCGAACCTAGGGCTTGGTCCTTGTGAGGGACGCTAAAGACGATTGTGCTTGGCTTGTGCTTGTGCTGTGTGTGTGCTGAAAATGGAAACGTTAAAAAACGTAGTTAGATTTAGTGAACCCGAAATGCTGTTTTGTTATTTAAAAAATAATAATTATCCACTCCACACGAAAGGCTAAAGTGCTTTTAAAAAGACCTATGGTATACGGTGTGGTATCGTGCGATACACCGTGGATGGAACGTCGTTACGTGTGCGTATACGTGCTTCCATTCCACAAAACGAACTTGCGATGGGTACGTATTTATGGATGCGGCGTACGATGCGATAAACAATAAAATGCCCCTGCCGGTGTTACGTGGTGTGGCGCGGTGTGTGTTGGTCCCTTCCTCGTTATACGTTATTTATGGCATGACGTACGTGCTGGTTTTCGTGCGGGATCACAAAAATCGATGTGCTTCCGTCGCGTATGTATGGACGTGTCGCTGAAAAACATTTCTTTTTTTTAAACTTGGAATCTCAAAAACGTTCGTTTCGACCGTCGATGATGGTAGGGACTCGACCTCGTGGTCACCGAGGGTGTCGTCAGCTTATCGTATTAGGGGACGAAAACACGTGGGGGCTCGAGGCCGCGCGTTCGCCGACGCCCCGACCGACGGTCCGTGCTCTTCTGCGCCGAGCCGGGGCGAGCGCGGGTCTCGTGGGGTGCGGCGCCGGAGAGTTCCGCCGGTGCGTGCTCGTGGTGCGAGGCGTGGTGCGGCGCGTGGTCGCCCCGCCGAAAACACGCGCGCCTTTGCTTTTCCCTGTGCCTGCCTTTACGCCCTCCGGTGAAACCTCCGGGCCGTAAAGGCAGGAGCGTGGCTTCGGACGGAGACCCGAAAGTGGAAAAGTCGGTTTTTTTTTCGAAGGGTTCGCTACGATATGATGTTTCGCTCACGAGGTTCAGACGTACGTGGCGGCGGCCGTCTTGGGTTTTGACGTGGCGACCCGATTTACGACGGCGTTCTTCCGTATGCCGAGATACACCCACGCTCCGAATTAGAAGTCGGTACTTTGCTTATTTTTCCAGATATTCCGCTCACGAGTTTCAGACGTATATATGGTGGCGGCCATCTTGGAGTTGACGTGGCGACCCGATTTTCAACTGCGTTCTTCCTTATGCCTAGATACACCCACGCACCAGATTAGAAGTCGGTTCTTTGCTTATTTTTCGAGATATTCCGCTCACGAGGTTCAGACGTAGATAATGTGGCGGCCATCTTGGATTTTGACGTGGCGACCCAATTTACGATAACCTTCTTCCTTATGCCTCGGTACACCCACGCACCGAATTAGAAGTTGGTGCTTTGCCTATTTTTCAAGATATTCCGCTCACAATGTTCAGACGTATATATGGTGGCGGCCATCTTGGATTTGACGTGGCGACCCAATTTTCGACAGCGTTCTTCCTTATGCCTAGGTACACCCACGCACCTAATTAGAAGTTGGTGCTTTGCCTATTTTTCAAGATATTCCACTCACAATGTTCAGACATATATATGGTGGCGGCCATCTTGGATTTTGACGTGGCGACCCAATTTTCAATAGCATTCTTCCTTGTGCCTAGATACACGCACACACCAAATTAGAAGTTTCTACTTCGCTTATTTCTCAAGATATGCAGGTTGCAAGGTCAGACATATATATGGTGTCGGCCATCTTGGATTTTGACGTGGCGACCCAATTTTCGACAGCTTTCTTCCGTGTCCCTAGATACACCCACACACCAAGTTAGAAGTTTCTACTTCGCTTATATCTCAAGATATGCAGGTTGCAAGGTCAGACATATATATGGTGGCGGCCATCTTGGATTTTGACGTGGCGACCCAATTTTCGAAGGCTTTCTTCCTTGTGCCTAGATACACGCACACACCAAGTTAGAAGTTTCTACTTCGCTTATTTTTCAAGATATGCAGGTTGCAAGGTTCAGACATACATGTTGGCGGCCATCTTGGATTTTGCCGTGGCGACCCAATTTTCAATAGCTGGCGCATGCGCAGATGGGCTGCACTGCGATGCCACTGAAAAGCGGCTGAGAAAACCGCGCATGCGCAGATCGCGGACATGATTCATTTCGAATTTCCATCTTTATTTAATTTCCGAAAAGACGTCTGCATTCGACAATCGCGCGATGACGTCACGACGTAAATGAATTTCTTCATATAACTTCAGATCCGCTGGATGGATTTTGACGAAATAAAGGGCATCGTGTAGGGCATTTAAATGCGCAAATTTCGAGACCACTTGTGACCATGACAGCCATTTCCTTCTCGCACAGCACCAAACGTTCTAATGCGTCAATCCCGTCAACCCTGCGCATGCGCAGGTGGTGCGACAGTCGTTTGCCGAAGCACTTGACCATTTAACGCTGAAAATATCGCGCATGCGCAAATGGTAGCGCTGGAGCGCAAGGTCACGTGTGCACGCGTACGTAATATGTGGATGGATATTTGCGCATGCGCAAATGGTCGCGCTGGAGCGCAAGGTCACGTGTGCACGCTTACGTAACTTACGTACGCGCTTTGATGGGCGGGGCGAACGGTGTTCACGAATGGTAAAATGCGGAAGCGCTGGAAGCGTATGCGAAGCTGTCGCACGATCTCCTGTCATGGTCCACAAGATTATCACAGAGAGGTGCAGCTTCCAGCGTTTCGAGATATGATCCAGACCTAACTTTTGAGACCGGTCCCAGCGTTCTAGGCGCGGTGGTTGTCTCAGACGGACCCGACGAAGGACGTGTTGGATTTTACCGCGAGCCGATTCGAGCACCGACGTGCCGGCGAACAAAACCGGTCATATCTTTTGAACGCGTGGCTCGATTTTTACAAAATAAACTTTTTCTTGAAGGGCTGAACCGTGCGCTCAAAAGGATAGTAATGGCGACCGGGAAATGTTTTGTTTTGCGCCGCAAAGGCGTCTTGTGTGACGTGAGGACCATGTCGTGCTGCATAAATTATCATATCATTACCGCCGGCGCGATCCGTGACGTCACGGCTCACTTAATTGCAATTATCTGTGCTATTCCTTGGCCGAATCGAACCGAAAAAGAGTTATGTTGTATAATATTCGGATGCGCACGTTTCAAGCCCGGTTTGAGCTTCCGCAGTTACGTGGTTCTCGAGATAGCCGTTTGGGCGCCCAAACCCTTAGTGTTTTCCTCTGTGAGTTCTATGAGCGGTTTCGGGCCTGGACTATGTTGGTGAAGATGCGAGGGGGCGGGCTTTTGCTTCTGGGTGACTTCGTCACGATAACGTGATTATTTCTCCGCCCTTTACAACCAGAAGACACGACACGAGTAACATACGGAATGTTGTGGTGTGTGTGGGCCCAGGAAAGGGCCTGAAATCACTCCTGGGGGGAGTCCTAATGGGGGCGACAGGCCCCGGGGGTGGGTGGCACAAAACACACTCGACGCGTGCCCACGTGTGCCCGTGCGTGTGGAAAATATCGGGTGGGTGCCCACCGCACCGACGCGCGTCACAAAAAATCGAACCTAGGGCTTGGTCCTTGTGAGGGACGCTAAAGACGATTGTGCTTGGCTTGTGCTTGTGCTGTGTGTGTGCTGAAAATGGAAACGTTAAAAAACGTAGTTAGATTTAGTGAACCCGAAATGCTGTTTTGTTATTTTAAAAAAAATAATTATCCACTCCACACGAAAGGCTAATGTGCTTTTAAAAAGACCTATGGTATATGGTGTGGTATCGTGCGATACACCGTGGATGGAACGTCGTTACGTGTGCGTATACGTGCTTCCATTCCACAAAACGAACTTGCGACGGGTACGTATTTATGGATGCGGCGTACGATGCGATAAACAATAAAATGCCCCTGCCGGTGTTACGTGGTGTGGCACGGTGTGTGTTGGTCCCTTCCTCGTTATACGTTATTTATGGCATGACGTACGTGCTGGTTTTCGTGCGGGATCACAAAAATCGATGTGCTTCCGTCGCGTACGTATGGACGCGTCGCTGAAAAACATTTCTTTTTTTTAAACTTGGAATCTCAAAAACGTTCGTTTCGACCGTCGATGATGGTAGGGACTCGACCTCGTGGTCACCGAGGGTGTCGTCAGCTTATCGTATTAGGGGACGAAAACACGGGGGGGCTCGAGGCCGCGCGTTCGCCGACGCCCGGACCGACGGTCCGTGCTCTTCTGCGCCGAGCCGGGGCGAGCGCGGGTCTCGTGGGGCGCGGCGCCGAAGAGGTCCGCCGGTGCGTGCTCGTGGTGCGAGGCGTGGTGCGGCGCGTGGTCGCCCCGCCGAAAACACGCGCGCCTTTGCTTTTCCCTGTGCCTGCCTTTACGCCCTCCGGTGAAACCTCCGGGCCGTAAAGGCAGGAGCGTGGCTTCGGACGGAGACCCGAAAGTGGAAAAGTCGGTTTTTTTTTCGAAGGGTTCGCCACGATATGATGTTTCGCTCACGAGGTTCAGACGTACGTGGCGGCGGCCGTCTTGGGTTTTGACGTGGCGACCCGATTTACGACGGCGTTCTTCCTTATGCCGAGATACACCCACGCACCGAATTAGAAGTCGGTACTTTGCTTATTTTTCCAGATATTCCGCTCACGAGGTTCAGACGTATATATGGTGGCGGCCATCTTGGAGTTGACGTGGCGACCCGATTTTCAACTGCGTTCTTCCTTATGCCTAGATACACCCACGCACCGGATTAGAAGTCGGTTCTTTGCTTATCTTTCGAGATATTCCGCTCACGAGGTTCAGACGTAGATAATGTGGCGGCCATCTTGGATTTTGACGTGGCGACCCAATTTACGATAACCTTCTTCCTTATGCCTCGGTACACCCACGCACCGAATTAGAAGTTGGTGCTTTGCCTATTTTTCAAGATATTCCGCTCACAATGTTCAGACGTATATATGGTGGCGGCCATCTTGGATTTGACGTGGCGACCCAATTTTCGACAGCGTTCTTCCTTATGCCTAGGTACACCCACGCACCTAATTAGAAGTTGGTGCTTTGCCTATTTTTCAAGATATTCCACTCACAATGTTCAGACATATATATGGTGGCGGCCATCTTGGATTTTGACGTGGCGACCCAATTTTCAATAGCATTCTTCCTTGTGCCTAGATACACGCACACACCAAATTAGAAGTTTCTACTTCGCTTATTTCTCAAGATATGCAGGTTGCAAGGTCAGACATATATATGGTGGCAGCCATCTTGGATTTTGACGTGGCGACCCAATTTTCAATAGCGTTCTTCCTTGTGCCTAGATACACGCACATACCAAATTAGAAGTTTCTACTTCGCTTATTTCTCAAGATATGCAGGTTGCAAGGTCAGACATATATATGGTGGCGGCCATCTTGGATTTTGACGTGGCGACCCAATTTTCGAAGGCTTTCTTCCTTGTGCCTAGATACACGCACACACCAAGTTAGAAGTTTCTACTTCGCTTATTTTTCAAGGTATGCAGGTTGCAAGGTTCAGACATACATGTTGGCGGCCATCTTGGATTTTGCCGTGGCGACCCAATTTTCAATAGCTGGCGCATGCGCAGATGGGCTGCACTGCGATGCCACTGAAAAGCGGCTGAGAAAACCGCGCATGCGCAGATCGCGGACATGATTCATTTCGAATTTCCATCTTTATTTAATTTCCGAAAAGACGTCTGCATTCGACAATCGCGCGATGACGTCACGACGTAAATGAATTTCTTCATATAACTTCAGATCAGCTGGATGGATTTTGACGAAATAAACGGCATCGTGTAGGGCATTTAAATGCGCAAATTTCGAGACCACTTGTGACCATGACAGCCATTTCCTTCTCGCACAGCACCAAACATTCTTGTGCGTCAATCCCGTCAACCCTGCGCATGCGCAGGTGGTGCGACAGTCGTTTGCCGAAGCACTTGAACATTTAACGCTGAAAAATCGCGCATGCGCAAATGGTAGCGCTGGAGCGCAAGGTCACGTGTGCACGCGTACGTAATATGTGGATGGATATTTGCGCATGCGCAAATGGTCGCGCTGGAGCGCAAGGTCACGTGTGCACGCTTACGTAACTTACGTACGCGCTTTGATGGGCGGGGCGAACGGTGTTCACGAATGGTAAAATGCGGAAGCGCTGGAAGCGTATGCGAAGCTGTCGCACGATCTCCTGTCATGGTCCACAAGATTATCACAGAGAGGTGCAGCTTCCAGCGTTTCGAGATATGATCCAGACCTAACTTTTGAGACCGGTCCCAGCGTTCTAGGCCCCGTGGTTGGTTCAGACGGACCCGACAATGGACGTGTTGGATTTTACCGCGAGCCGATTCGAACGCCGACGTGCCGGCGAACAAAACCGGTCATATCTTTTGAACGCGTGGCTCGATTTTTACAAAATAAACTTTTTCTTGAAGGGCTGAACCGTGCGCTCAAAACGATACCGAGTTTGGCCCTGAGAGAGCCGTTTTGCGCCGGCAAAGGCGCCTTGTGTGACGTGAGGACCATGTCGTGCTGCATAGATTATCATAAATTATCATATCATTACCGCCGGCGCGATCCGTGACGTCACGGCTCACTTAATTGCAATTATCTGTGCTATTCCTTGGCCGAATCGAACCGAAAAAGAGTTATGTTGTATAATATTCGGATGCGCACGTTTCAAGCCCGGTTTGAGCTTCCGCAGTTACGTGGTTCTCGAGATAGCCGTTTCCGAGCCCAAACTCTATAGTGTTTTCCTCTGTAAGTTCTATGAGCGGTTTCGGGCCTGGACTATGTTGGTGAAGATGCGAGGGGGCGGGCTTTTGCTTCTGGGTGACTTCGTCACGATAACGTGATTATTTCTCCGCCCTTTACAACCAGAAAAAAACACGACCAACAGGAATATTGTGCTGTGTTTCGGCCCAGGAAAGGGCCTGAAATCACTCCTGGGGGGAGTCCTAATGGGGGCGACAGGCCCCGGGGGTGGGTGGCACAAAACACACTCGACGCGTGCCCACGTGTGCCCGTGCGTGTGGAAAATATCGGGTGGGTGCCCACCGCACCGACGCGCGTGACAAAAAATCGAACCTAGGGCTTGGTCCTTGTGAGGGACGCTAAAGACGATTGTGCTTGGCTTGTGCTTGTGCTGTGTGTGTGCTGAAAATGGAAACGTTAAAAAACGTAGTTAGATTTAGTGAACCCGAAATGCTGTTTTGTTATTTAAAAAATAATAATTATCCACTCCACACGAAAGGCTAAAGTGCTTTTAAAAAGACCTATGGTATACGGTGTGGTATCGTGCGATACACCGTGGATGGAACGTCGTTACGTGTGCGTATACGTGCTTCCATTCCACAAAACGAACTTGCGACGGGTACGTATTTATGGATGCGGCGTACGATGCGATAAACAATAAAATGCCCCTGCCGGTGTTACGTGGTGTGGCACGGTGTGTGTTGGTCCCTTCTTCGTTATACGTTATTTATGGCATGACGTACGTGCTGGTTTTCGTGCGGGATCACAAAAATCGATGTGCTTCCGTCGCGTACGTATGGATGCGTCGCTGAAAAACATTTCTTTTTTTTAAACTTGGAATCTCAAAAACGTTCGTTTCGACCGTCGATGATGGTAGGGACTCGACCTCGTGGTCACCGACGGTGTCGTCAGCTTATCGTATTAGGGGACGAAAACACGGGGGGGCTCGAGGCCGCGCGTTCGCCGACGCCCGGACCGACGGTCCGTGCTCTTCTGCGCCAAGCCGGGGCGAGCGCGGGTCTCGTGGGGTGCGGCGCCGGAGAGGTCCGCCGGTGCGTGCTCGTGGTGCGAGGCGTGGTGTGGCGCGTGGTCGCCCCGCCGAAAACACGCGCGCCTTTGCTTTTCCCTGTGCCTGCCTTTACGCCCTCCGGTGAAACCTCCGGGCCGTAAAGGCAGGAGCGTGGCTTCGGACGGAGACCCGAAAGTGGAAAAGTCGTTTTTTTTTTCGAAGGGTTCGCTACGATATGATGTTTCGCTCACGAGGTTCAGACGTACGTGGCGGCGGCCATCTTGGGTTTTGACGTGGCGACCCGATTTACGACGGCGTTCTTCCTTATGCCGAGATACACCCACGCACCGAATTAGAAGTCGGTACCTTGCTTATCTTTCGAGATATTCCGCTCACGAGGTTCAGACGTATATAAGGTGGCGGCCATCTTGGAGTTGACGTGGCGACCCGATTTTCAACTGCGTTCTTCCTTATGCCTAGATACACCCACGCACCGGATTAGAAGTTGGTTCTTTGCTTATTTTTCCAGATATTCCGCTCACGAGGTTCAGACGTAGATATGGTGGCGGCCATCTTGGATTTTGACGTGGCGACCCAATTTACGACAACCTTCTTCCTTATGCCTCGGTACACCCACGCACCGAATTAGAAGTTGGTGCTTTGCCTATTTTTCAAGATATTCCGCTCACAATGTTCAGACGTATATATGGTGGCGGCCATCTTGGATTTGACGTGGCGACCCAATTTTCGACAGCGTTCTTCCTTATGCCTAGGTACAGCCACGCACCTAATTAGAAGTGGGTGCTTTGCCTATTTTTCAAGATATTCCGCTCACGAGGTTCAGACATAGATATGGTGGCGGCCATCTTGGATTTTGACGTGGCGACCCAATTTACGATAGCCTTCTTCCTTGTGCCTAGATACACGCACACACCAAGTTAGAAGTTTCTACTTCGCTTATTTTTCAAGATATTCCACTCACAATGTTCAGACATATATATGGTGGCGGCCATCTTGGATTTTGACGTGGCGACCCAATTTACGATAGCCTTCTTCCTTGTGCCTCGATACACGGACACACCAAATTAGAAGTTTCTACTTCGCTTATTTTTCAAGATATGCAGGTTGCAAGGTTCAGACATACATGTTGGCGGCCATCTTGGATTTTGACGTGGCGACCCAATTTTCAATAGCTGGCGCATGCGCAGATGGGCTGCACTGCGATGCCACTGAAAAGCGGCTGAGAAAACCGCGCATGCGCAGATCGCGGACATGATTCATTTCGAATTTCCATCTTTATTTAATTTCCGAAAAGACGTCTGCATTCGACAATCGCGCGATGACGTCACGACGTAAATGAATTTCTTCATATAACTTCAGATCCGCTGGATGGATTTTGACGAAATAAACGGCATCGTGTAGGGCATTTAAATGCGCAAATTTCGAGACCACTTGTGACCATGACAGCCATTTCCTTCTCGCACAGCACCAAACATTCTAATACGTCAATCCCGTCAACCCTGCGCATGCGCAGGTGGTGCGACAGTCGTTTGCCGAAGCACTTGAACATTTAACGCTGAAAAAATCGCGCATGCGCAAATGGTAGCGCTGGAGCGCAAGGTCACGTGTGCACGCGTATGTAATATGTGGATGGATATTTGCGCATGCGCAAATGGTCGCGCTGGAGCGCAAGGTCACGTGTGCACGCTTACGTAACTTACGTACGCGCTTTGATGGGCGGGGCGAACGGTGTTCACGAATGGTAAAATGCGGAAGCGCTGGTAGCGTATGCGAAGCTGTCGCACGATCTCCTGTCATGGTCCACAAGATTATCACAGAGAGGTGCAGCTTCCAGCGTTTCGAGATATGATCCAGACCTAACTTTTGAGACCGGTCCCAGCTTTCTAGGCCCCGTGGTTGGTTCAGACGGACCCGACGAAGGACGTGTTGGATTTTACCGCGAGCCGATTCGAGCACCGACGTGCCGGCGAACAAAACCGGTCATATCTTTTGAACGCGTGGCTCGATTTTTACAAAATAAACTTTTTCTTGAAGGGCTGAACCGTGCGCTCAAAAGGATAGTAATGGCGACCGGGAAATGTTTTGTTTTGCGCCGCAAAGGCGCCTTGTGTGACGTGAGGACGATCTCGTGCTGCATAAATTATCATATCATTACCGCCGGCGCGATCCGTGACGTCACGGCTCACTTAATTGCAATTATCTGTGCTATTCCTTGGCCGAATCGAACCGAAAAAGAGTTATGTTGTATAATATTCGGATGCGCACGTTTCAAGCCCGGTTTGAGCTTCCGCAGTTACGTGGTTCTCGAGATAGCCGTTTCACCGCCCAAACTCTATAGTGTTTTCCTCGTCAGTTCTATGAGCGGTATCGGGCCTGGACTATGTTGGTGAAGATGCGAGGGGGCGGGCTTTTGCTTCTGGGTGACTTCGTCACGATTCGTGATTATTTCTCCGCCCTTTACAACCAGAAGACACGACACGAGTAACATACGGAATGTTGTGGTGTGTGTGGGCCCAGGAAAGGGCCTGAAATCACTCCTGGGGGGAGTCCTAATGGGGGCGACAGGCCCCGGGGGTGGGTGGCACAAACAAAACACACTCGACGCGTGCCCACGTGTGCCCGTGCGTGTGGAAAACTGGGTGGGTGCCCACCGCACCGACGCGCGTGACAAAAAATCGAACGCATGGCACGGTCCTTTTGAGGGACGCTAAAGACGATTGTGCTTGGCTTGTGCTTGGGCTGTGGGTGTGCTGAAAATGGAAACGTTAAAAAACGTAGTTAGATTTAGTGAACCCGAAATGCTGTTTTGTTATTTAAAAAATAATAATTATCCACTCCACACGAAAGGCTAATGTGCTTTTTAAAAGACCTATGGTATATGGTGTGGTGTCGTGCGATACACCGTGGATGGAACGTCGTTACGTGTGCGTATACGTGCTTCCATTCCACAAAACGAACTTGCGATGGGTACGTATTTATGGATGCGGCGTACGATGCGATAAACAATAAAATGCCCCTGCCCGTGTTACGTGGTGTGGCACGGTGTGTGTTGGTCCCTTCCTCGTTATACGTTATTTATGGCATCACGTACGTGCTGGTTTTCGTGCGGGATCACAAAAATCGATGTGCTTCCGTCGCGTACGTATGGATGCGTCGCTGAAAAACATTTCTTTTTTTTAAACTTGGAATCTAAAAAACATTCCTTTCGACCGTCGATGATGGTAGGGACTCGACCTCGTGGTCACCGAGGGTGTCGTCAGCTTATCGTATTAGGGGACGAAAACACGGGGGGGCTCGAGGCCGCGCGTTCGCCGACGCCCGGACCGACGGTCCGTGCTCTTCTGCGCCGAGCCGGGGCGAGCGCGGGTCTCGTGGGGCGCGGCGCCGGAGAGGTCCGCCGGTGCGTGCTCGTGGTGCGAGGCGTGGTGCGGCGCGTGGTCGCCCCGCCGAAAACACGCGCGCCTTTGCTTTTCCCTGTGCCTGCCTTTACGCCCTCCGGTGAAACCTCCGGGCCGTAAAGGCAGGAGCGTGGCTTCGGACGGAGACCCGAAAGTGGAAAAGTCGGTTTTTTTTTCGAAGGGTTCGCCACGATATGATGTTTCGCTCACGAGGTTCAGACGTACGTGGCGGCGGCCGTCTTGGGTTTTGACGTGGCGACCCGATTTACGACGGTGTTCTTCCTTATGCCGAGATACACCCACGCACCGAATTAGAAGTCGGTACTTTGCTTATTTTTCCAGATATTCCGCTCACGAGGTTCAGACGTATATATGGTGGCGGCCATCTTGGAGTTGACGTGGCGACCCGATTTTCAACTGCGTTCTTCCTTATGCCTAGATACACCCACGCACCGGATTAGAAGTTGGTTCTTTGCTTATCTTTCGAGATATTCCGCTCACGAGGTTCAGACGTAGATAATGTGGCGGCCATCTTGGATTTTGACGTGGCGACCCAATTTACGATAACCTTCTTCCTTATGCCTCGGTACACCCACGCACCGAATTAGAAGTTGGTGCTTTGCCTATTTTTCAAGATATTCCGCTCACAATGTTCAGACGTATATATGGTGGCGGCCATCTTGGATTTGACGTGGCGACCCAATTTTCGACAGCGTTCTTCCTTATGCCTAGGTACACCCACGCACCTAATTAGAAGTTGGTGCTTTGCCTATTTTTCAAGATATTCCACTCACAATGTTCAGACATATATATGGTGGCGGCCATCTTGGATTTTGACGTGGCGACCCAATTTTCAATAGCATTCTTCCTTGTGCCTAGATACACGCACACACCAAGTTAGAAGTTTCTACTTCGCTTATTTCTCAAGATATGCAGGTTGCAAGGTCAGACATATATATGGTGGCGGCCATCTTTGATTTTGACGTGCAGACCCAATTTTCGACAGCGTTCTTCCTTGTGCCTAGATACACGCACACACCAAGTTAGAAGTTTCTACTTTGCTTATTTCTCAAGATATGCAGGTTGCAAGGTCAGACATATATACGGTGGCGGCCATCTTGGATTTTGACGTGGCGACCCAATTTTCGAAAGCTTTCTTCCTTGTGCCTAGATACACGCACACACCAAGTTAGAAGTTTCTACTTCGCTTATTTTTCAAGATATGCAGGTTGCAAGGTTCAGACATACATGGTGGCGGCCATCTTGGATTTTGCCGTGGCGACCCAATTTTCAATAGCTGGCGCATGCGCAGATGGGCTGCACTGCGATGCCACTGAAAAGCGGCTGAGAAAACCGCGCATGCGCAGATCGCGGACATGATTCATTTCGAATTTCCATCTTTATTTAATTTCCGAAAAGACGTCTGTATTCGACAATCGCGTGATGACGTCACGACGTAAATGAATTTCTTCATATAACTTCAGATCCGCTGGATGGATTTTGACGAAATAAACGGCATCGTGTAGGGCATTTAAATGCGCAAATTTCGAGACCACTTGTGACCATGACAGCCATTTCCTTCTCGCACAGCACCAAACATTCTAATACGTCAATCCCGTCAACCCTGCGCATGCGCAGGTGGTGCGACAGTCGTTTGCCGAAGCACTTGGACATTTAACGCTGAAAAAATCGCGCATGCGCAAATGGTAGCGCTGGAGCGCAAGGTCACGTGTGCACGCGTACGTAATATGTGGATGGATATTTGCGCATGCGCAAATGGTCGCGCTGGAGCGCAAGGTCACGTGTGCACGCTTACGTAACTTACGTACGCGCTTTGATGGGCGGGGCGAACGGTGTTCACGAATGGTAAAATGCGGAAGCGCTGGAAGCGTATGCGAAGCTGTCGCACGATCTCCTGTCATGGTCCACAAGATTATCACAGAGAGGTGCAGCTTCCAGCGTTTCGAGATATGATCCAGACCTAACTTTTGAGACCGGTCCCAGCGTTCTAGGCGCGGTGGTTGTCTCAGACGGACCCGACGAAGGACGTGTTGGATTTTACCGCGAGCCGATTCGAGCACCGACGTGCCGGCGAACAAAACCGGTCATATCTTTTGAACGCGTGGCTCGATTTTTACAAAATAAACTTTTTCTTGAAGGGCTGAACCGTGCGCTCAAAACGATAGTAATGGCGACCGGGAAATGTTTTGTTTTGCGCCGCAAAGGCGTCTTGTGTGACGTGAGGACCATGTCGTGCTGCATAGATTATCATAAATTATCATATCATTACCGCCGGCGCGATCCGTGACGTCACGGCTCACTTAATTGCAATTATCTGTGCTATTCCTTGGCCGAATCGAACCGAAAAAGAGTTATGTTGTATAATATTCGGATGCGCACGTTTCAAGCCCGGTTTGAGCTTCCGCAGTTACGTGGTTCTCGAGATAGCCGTTTCTGTGCCCAAACTCTATAGTGTTTTCCTCGTCAGTTCTATGAGCGGTTTCGGGCCTGGACTATGTTGGTGAAGATGCGAGGGGGCGGGCTTTTGCTTCTGGGTGACTTCGTCACGATAACGTGATTATTTCTCCGCCCTTTACAACCAGAAGACACGACACGAGTAACATACGGAATGTTGTGGTGTGTGTGGGCCCAGGAAAGGGCCTGAAATCACTCCTGGGGGGAGTCCTAATGGGGGCGACAGGCCCCGGGGGTGGGTGGCACAAAAGACACTCGACGCGTGCCCACGTGTGCCCGTGCGTGTGGAAAACCGGGTG
This sequence comes from Myxine glutinosa, assembly GCF_964187855.1. NCBI lineage: Eukaryota > Metazoa > Chordata > Myxini > Myxiniformes > Myxinidae > Myxine > Myxine glutinosa. The sequence continues at coordinate 32,076,565 of NC_136262.1, read as the reverse complement.
GGTGCCCACCGCGCCGACGCGCGTCACAAAAAATCGAACGCATGGCAAGGTCCTTTTGAGGGACGCTAAAGACGATTGTGCTTGGATTGTGCTTGTGCTGTGTGTGTGCTGAAAATGGAAACGTTAAAAAACGTAGTTAGATTTAGTGAACCCGAAATGCTGTTTTGTTATTTAAAAAATAATAATTATCCACTCCACACGAAAGGGTAAAGTGCTTTTAAAAAGACCTATGGTATACGGTGTGGTATCGTGCGATAGACCGTGGATGGAACGTCGTTACGTGTGCGTATACGTGCTTCCATTCCACAAAACGAACTTGCGACGGGTACGTATTTATGGATGCGGCGTACGATGCGATAAACAATAAAATGCCCCTGCCGGTGTTACGTGGTGTGGCACGGTGTGTGTTGGTCCCTTCCTCGTTATACGTTATTTATGGCATGACGTACGTGCTGGTTTTCGTGCGGGATCACAAAAATCGATGTGCTTCCGTCGCGTACGTATGGATGCGTCGCTGAAAAACATTTCTTTTTTTTAAACTTGGAATCTCAAAAACATTCGTTTCGACCGTCGATGATGGTAGGGACTCGACCTCGTGGTCACCGAGGGTGTCGTTAGCTTATCGTATTAGGGGACGAAAACACGTGGGGGCTCGAGGCCGCGCGTTCGCCGACGCCCGGACCGACGGTCCGTGCTCTTCTGCGCCGAGCCGGGGCGAGCGCGGGTCTCGTGGGGCGCGGCGCCGGAGAGGTCCGCCGGTGCGTGCTCGTGGTGCGAGGCGTGGTGCGGCGCGTGGTCGCCCCGCCGAAAACACGCGCGCCTTCGCTTTTCCCTGTGCCTGCCTTTACGCCCTCCGGTGAAACCTCCGGGCCGTAAAGGCAGGAGCGTGGCTTCGGACGGAGACCCGAAAGTGGAAAAGTCGGTTTTTTTTTCGAAGGGTTCGCCACGATATGATGTTTCGCTCACGAGGTTCGGACGTACGTGGCGCCGGCCGTCTTGGGTTTTGACGTGGCGACCCGATTTACGACGGCGTTCTTCCTTATGCCGAGATACACCCACGCACCGAATTAGAAGTCGGTACCTTGCTTATCTTTCGAGATATTCCGCTCACGAGGTTCACACGTATATATGGTGGCGGCCATCTTGGAGTTGACGTGGCGACCCGATTTTCAACTGCGTTCTTCCTTATGCCTAGATACACCCACGCACCGGATTAGAAGTTGGTTCTTTGCTTATTTTTCGAGATATTCCGCTCACGAGGTTCAGACGTAGATATGGTGGCGGCCATCTTGGATTTTGACGTGGCGACCCAATTTACGATAACCTTCTTCCTTATGCCTCGGTACACCCACGCACCGAATTAGAAGTTGGTGCTTTGCCTATTTTTCAAGATATTCCGCTCACAATGTTAAGACGTATATATGGTGGCGGGCATCTTGGATTTGACGTGGCGACCCAATTTTCGAGAGCTTTCTTCCGTGTGCCTAGATACACGCACACACCAAATTAGAAGTTTCTACTTCGCTTATTTCTCAAGATATGCAGGTTGCAAGGTCAGACATATATATGGTGGCGGCCATCTTGGATTTTGACGTGGCGACCCAATTTTCAATAGCATTCTTCCTTGTGCCTAGATACACGCACACACCAAATTAGAAGTTTCTACTTCGCTTATTTCTCAAGATATGCAGGTTGCAAGGTCAGACATATATATGGTGGCGGCCATCTTGGATTTTGACGTGGCGACCCAATTTTCGAAGGCTTTCTTCCTTGTGCCTAGATACACGCACACACCAAGTTAGAAGTTTCTACTTCGCTTATTTTTCAAGATATGCAGGTTGCAAGGTTCAGACATACATGTTGGCGGCCATCTTGGATTTTGCCGTGGCGACCCAATTTTCAATAACTGGCGCATGCGCAGATGGGCTGCACTGTGATGCCACTGAAAAGCGGCCGAGAAAACCGCGCATGCGCAGATCGCGGACATGATTCATTTCGAATTTCCATCTTTATTTAATTTCCGAAAAGACGTCTGCATTCGACAATCGCGCGATGACGTCACGACGTAAATGAATTTCTTCATATAACTTCAGATCCGCTGGATGGATTTTGACGAAATAAACGGCATCGTGTAGGGCATTTAAATGCGCAAATTTCGAGACCACTTGTGACCATGACAGCCATTTCCTTGTCGCACAGCACCAAACATTCTTGTGCGTCAATCCCGTCAACCCTGCGCATGCGCAGGTGGTGCGACAGTCGTTTGCCGAAGCACTTGAACATTTAACGCTGAAAAAATCGCGCATGCGCAAATGGTAGCGCTGGAGCGCAAGGTCACGTGTGCACGCGTATGTAATATGTGGATGGATATTTGCGCATGCGCAAATGGTCGCGCTGGAGCGCAAGGTCACGTGTGCACGCTTACGTAACTTACGTACGCGCTTTGATGGGCGGGGCGAACGGTGTTCACGAATGGTAAAATGCGGAAGCGCTGGTAGCGTATGCGAAGCTGTCGCACGATCTCCTGTCATGGTCCACAAGATTATCACAGAGAGGTGCAGCTTCCAGCGTTTCGAGATATGATCCAGACATAACTTTTGAGACCGGTCCCAGCTTTCTAGGCCCCGTGGTTGTCTCAGACGGACCCGACGAAGGACGTGTTGGATTTTACCGCGAGCCGATTCGAACGCCGACGTGCCGGCGAACAAAACCGGGCATATCTTTTGAACGCGTGGCTCGATTTTTACAAAATAAACTTTTTCTTGAAGGGCTGAACCGTGCGCTCAAAACGATAGTAATGGCGACCGGGAAATGTTTTGTTTTGCGCCGCAAAGGCGTCTTGTGTGACGTGAGGACCATGTCGTGCTGCATAGATTATCATAAATTATCATATCATTACCGCCGGCGCGATCCGTGACGTCACGGCTCACTTAATTGCAATTATCTGTGCTATTCCTTGGCCGAATCGAACCGAAAAAGAGTTATGTTGTATAATATTCGGATGCGCACGTTTCAAGCCCGGTTTGAGCTTCCGCAGTTACGTGGTTCTCGAGATAGCCGTTTCTGTGCCCAAACTCTATAGTGTTTTCCTCGTCAGTTCTATGAGCGGTTTCGGGCCTGGACTATGTTGGTGAAGATGCGAGGGGGCGGGCTTTTGCTTCTGGGTGACTTCGTCACGATAACGTGATTATTTCTCCGCCCTTTACAACCAGAAGACACGACATTGACAACGTAGTATGAAATGTGTGTGTGTGGGCCCAGGAAAGGGCCTGAAATCACTCCTGGGGGGAGTCCTAATGGGGGCGACAGGCCCCGGGGGTGGGTGGCACAAAAGACACTCGACGCGTGCCCACGTGTGCCCGTGCGTGTGGAAAACAGGGTGGGTACCCACCGCACCGACGCGCGTCACAAAAAATCGAACGCATGGCAAGGTCCTTTTGAGGGACGCTAAAGACGATTGTGCTTGGCTTGTGCTTGTGCTGTGTGTGTGCTGAAAATGGAAACGTTAAAAAACGTAGTTAGATTTAGTGAACCCGAAATGCTGTTTTGTTATTTTAAAAAAAATAATTATCCACTCCACACGAAAGGCTAAAGTGCTTTTAAAAAGACCTATGGTATACGGTGTGGTATCGTGCGATACACCGTGGATGGAACGTCGTTACGTGTGCGTATACGTGCTTCCATTCCACAAAACGAACTTGCGATGGGTACGTATTTATGGATGCGGCGTACGATGCGATAAACAATAAAATGCCCCTGCCGGTGTTACGTGGTGTGGCACGGTGTGTGTTGGTCCCTTCCTCGTTATACGTTATTTATGGCATCACGTACGTGCTGGTTTTTGTGCGGGATCACAAAAATCGATGTGCTTCCGTCGCGTATGTATGGATGTGTCGCTGAAAAACATTTCTTTTTTTTAAACTTGGAATCTCAAAAACATTCGTTTCGACCGTCGATGATGGTAGGGACTCGACCTCGTGGTCACCGAGGGTGTCGTCGGCTTATCGTGTTAGGGGACGAAAACACGTGGGGGCTCGAGGCCGCGCGTTCGCCGACGCCCGGACCGACGGTCCGTGCTCTTCTGCGCCGAGCCGGGGCGAGCGCGGGTCTCGTGGGGTGCGGCGCCGGAGAGGTCCGCCGGTGCGTGCTCGTGGTGCGAGGCGTGGTGCGGCGCGTGGTCGCCCCGCCGAAAACACGCGCGCCGTTGCTTTTCCCTGTGCCTGCCTTTACGCCCTCCGGTGAAACCTCCGGGCCGTAAAGGCAGGAGCGTGGCTTCGGACGGAGACCCGAAAGTGGAAAAGTCGGTTTTTTTTTCGAAGGGTTCGCTACGATATGATGTTTCGCTCACGAGGTTCAGACGTACGTGGCGCCGGCCGTCTTGGGTTTTGACGTGGCGACCCGATTTACGACGGCGTTCTTCCTTATGCCGAGATACACCCACGCACCGAATTAGAAGTCGGTACTTTGCTTATTTTTCCAGATATTCCGCTCACGAGGTTCAGACGTATATATGGTGGCGGCCATCTTGGAGTTGACGTGGCGACCCGATTTTCAACTGCGTTCTTCCTTATGCCTAGATACACCCACGCACCGGATTAGAAGTTGGTTCTTTGCTTATTTTTCGAGATATTCCGCTCACGAGGTTCAGACGTAGATATGGTGGCGGCCATCTTGGATTTTGACGTGGCGACCCAATTTACGATAGCCTTCTTCCTTATGCCTAGGTACACCCACGCACCTAATTAGAAGTTGGTGCTTTGCCTATTTTTCAAGATATTCCACTCACAATGTTCAGACGTATATATGGTGGCGGCCATCTTGGATTTTGACGTGGCGACCCAATTTACGATAGCCTTCTTCCTTATGCCTCGGTACACCCACGCACCTAATTAGAAGTTGGTGCTTTGCCTATTTTTCAAGATATTCCACTCACAATGTTCAGACATATATATGGTGGCGGCCATCTTGGATTTTGACGTGCAGCCCCAATTTTCGACAGCGTTCTTCCTTGTGCCTAGATACACGCACACACCAAGTTAGAAGTTTCTACTTTGCTTATTTCTCAAGATATGCAGGTTGCAAGGTCAGACATATATACGGTGGCGGCCATCTTGGATTTTGACGTGGCGACCCAATTTTCGAAAGCTTTCTTCCTTGTGCCTAGATACACGCACACACCAAGTTAGAAGTTTCTACTTCGCTTATTTTTCAAGATATGCAGGTTGCAAGGTTCAGACATACATGGTGGCGGCCATCTTGGATTTTGCCGTGGCGACCCAATTTTCAATAGCTGGCGCATGCGCAGATGGGCTGCACTGCGATGCCACTGAAAAGCGGCTGAGAAAACCGCGCATGCGCAGATCGCGGACATGATTCATTTCGAATTTCCATCTTTATTTAATTTCCGAAAAGACGTCTGTATTCGACAATCGCGTGATGACGTCACGACGTAAATGAATTTCTTCATATAACTTCAGATCCGCTGGATGGATTTTGACGAAATAAACGGCATCGTGTAGGGCATTTAAATGCGCAAATTTCGAGACCACTTGTGACCATGACAGCCATTTCCTTCTCGCACAGCACCAAACATTCTAATACGTCAATCCCGTCAACCCTGCGCATGCGCAGGTGGTGCGACAGTCGTTTGCCGAAGCACTTGGACATTTAACGCTGAAAAAATCGCGCATGCGCAAATGGTAGCGCTGGAGCGCAAGGTCACGTGTGCACGCGTACGTAATATGTGGATGGATATTTGCGCATGCGCAAATGGTCGCGCTGGAGCGCAAGGTCACGTGTGCACGCTTACGTAACTTACGTACGCGCTTTGATGGGCGGGGCGAACGGTGTTCACGAATGGTAAAATGCGGAAGCGCTGGAAGCGTATGCGAAGCTGTCGCACGATCTCCTGTCATGGTCCACAAGATTATCACAGAGAGGTGCAGCTTCCAGCGTTTCGAGATATGATCCAGACCTAACTTTTGAGACCGGTCCCAGCGTTCTAGGCGCGGTGGTTGTCTCAGACGGACCCGACGAAGGACGTGTTGGATTTTACCGCGAGCCGATTCGAGCACCGACGTGCCGGCGAACAAAACCGGTCATATCTTTTGAACGCGTGGCTCGATTTTTACAAAATAAACTTTTTCTTGAAGGGCTGAACCGTGCGCTCAAAAGGATAGTAATGGCGACCGGGAAATGTTTTGTTTTGCGCCGCAAAGGCGTCTTGTGTGACGTGAGGACCATGTCGTGCTGCATAGATTATCATAAATTATCATATCATTACCGCCGGCGCGATCCGTGACGTCACGGCTCACTTAATTGCAATTATCTGTGCTATTCCTTGGCCGAATCGAACCGAAAAAGAGTTATGTTGTATAATATTCGGATGCGCACGTTTCAAGCCCGGTTTGAGCTTCCGCAGTTACGTGGTTCTCGAGATAGCCGTTTCCGAGCCCAAACTCTATAGTGTTTTCCTCTGTAAGTTCTATGAGCGGTTTCGGGCCTGGACTATGTTGGTGAAGATGCGAGGGGGCGGGCTTTTGCTTCTGGGTGACTTCGTCACGATAACGTGATTATTTCTCCGCCCTTTACAACCAGAAGACACGACACCCAACATACTATGAAATGTGTGTGTGTGGGCCCAGGAAAGGGCCTGAAATCACTCCTGGGGGGAGTCCTAATGGGGGCGACAGGCCCCGGGGGTGGGTGGCACAAAAGACACTCGACGCGTGCCCACGTGTGCCCGTGCGTGTGGAAAACAGGGTGGGTACCCACCGCACCGACGCGCGTCACAAAAAATCGAACGCATGGCAAGGTCCTTTTGAGGGACGCTAAAGACGATTGTGCTTGGCTTGTGCTTGTGCTGTGTGTGTGCTGAAAATGGAAACGTTAAAAAACGTAGTTAGATTTAGTGAACCCGAAATGCTGTTTTGTTATTTAAAAAAAAAAAATTATCCACTCCACACGAAAGGCTAAAGTGCTTTTAAAAAGACCTATGGTATACGGTGTGGTATCGTGCGATACACCGTGGATGGAACGTCGTTACGTGTGCGTATACGTGCTTCGATTCCACAAAACGAACTTGCGACGGCTACGTATTTATGGATGCGGCGTACGATGCGATAAACAATAAAATGCCCCTGCCTGTGTTACGTGGTGTGGCACGGTGTGTGTTGGTCCCTTCCTCGTTACACGTTATTTATGGCATTACGTACGTGCTGGTTTTTGTGCGGGATCACAAAAATCGATGTGCTTCCGTCGCGTACGTATGGACGTGTCGCTGAAAAACATTTCTTTTTTTTTAAACTTGGAATCTCAAAAACATTCGTTTCGACCGTCGATGATGGTAGGGACTCGACCTCGTGGTCACCGACGGTGTCGTCAGCTTATCGTATTAGGGGACGAAAACACGTGGGGGCTCGAGGCCGCGCGTTCGCCGACGCCCGGACCGACGGTCCGTGCTCTTCTGCGCCGAGCCGGGGCGAGCGCGGGTCTCGTGGGGCGCGGCGCCGGAGAGGTCCGCCGGTGCGTGCTCGTGGTGCGAGGCGTGGTGCGGCGCGTGGTCGCCCCGCCGAAAACACGCGCGCCTTTGCTTTTCCCTGTGCCTGCCTTTACGCCCTCCGGTGAAACCTCCGGGCCGTAAAGGCAGGAGCGTGGCTTCGGACGGAGACCCGAAAGTGGAAAAGTCGGTTTTTTTTTCGAAGGGTTCGCTACGATATGATGTTTCGCTCACGAGGTTCAGACGTACGTGGCGGCGGCCGTCTTGGGTTTTGACGTGGCGACCCGATTTACGACGGCGTTCTTCCTTATGCCGAGATACACCCACGCACCGAATTAGAAGTCGGTACCTTGCTTATCTTTCGAGATATTCCGCTCACGAGGTTCAGACGTATATATGGTGGCGGCCATCTTGGAGTTGACGTGGCGACCCGATTTTCAACTGCGTTCTTCCTTATGCCTAGATACACCCACGCACCGGATTAGAAGTTGGTTCTTTGCTTATTTTTCGAGATATTCCGCTCACGAGGTTCAGACGTAGATATGGTGGCGGCCATCTTGGATTTTGACGTGGCGACCCAATTTACGATAACCTTCTTCCTTATGCCTCGGTACACCCACGCACCGAATTAGAAGTTGGTGCTTTGCCTATTTTTCAAGATATTCCGCTCACAATGTTCAGACGTATATATGGTGGCGGCCATCTTGGATTTGACGTGGCGACCCAATTTTCAACAGCGTTCTTCCTTATGCCTAGATACACCCACGCACCAAATTAGAAGTTGGTTCTTTGCTTATTTTTCAAGATATTCTGCTCATGAGGTTCAGACATATATATGGTGGCGGCCATCTTGGATTTTGACGTGGCGACCCAATTTACGATAGCCTTCTTCCTTATGCCTCGGTACACCCACGCACCAAATTAGAAGTTGGTGCTTTGCCTATTTTTCAAGATATTCCACTCACAATGTTCAGACATATATATGGTGGCGGCCATCTTGGATTTTGACGTGGCGACCCAATTTTCGACAGCTTTCTTCCGTGTCCCTAGATACACCCACACACCAAGTTAGAAGTTTCTACTTCGCTTATATCTCAAGATATGCAGGTTGCAAGGTCAGACATATATATGGTGGCGGCCATCTTGGATTTTGACGTGGCGACCCAATTTTCGACAGCTTTCTTCCGTGTCCCTAGATACACGCACACACCAAGTTAGAAGTTTCTACTTCGCTTATTTTTCAAGATATGCAGGTTGCAAGGTTCAGACATACATGTTGGCGGCCATCTTGGATTTTGCCGTGGCGACCCAATTTTCAATAGCTGGCGCATGCGCAGATGGGCTGCACTGCGATGCCACTGAAAAGCGGCTGAGAAAACCGCGCATGCGCAGATCGCGGACATGATTCATTTCGAATTTCCATCTTTATTTAATTTCCGAAAAGACGTCTGCATTCGACAATCGCGCGATGACGTCACGACGTAAATGAATTTCTTCATATAACTTCAGATCCGCTGGATGGATTTTGACGAAATAAACGGCATCGTGTAGGGCATTTAAATGCGCAAATTTCGAGACCACTTGTGACCATGACAGCCATTTCCTTCTCGCACAGCACCAAACATTCTAATGCGTCAATCCCGTCAACCCTGCGCATGCGCAGGTGGTGCGACAGTCGTTTGCCGAAGCACTTGAACATTTAACGCTGAAAAAATCGCGCATGCGCAAATGGTAGCGCTGGAGCGCAAGGTCACGTGTGCACGCGTACGTAATATGTGGATGGATATTTGCGCATGCGCAAATAGTCGCGCTGGAGCGCAAGGTCACGTGTGCACGCTTACGTAACTTACGTACGCGCTTTGATGGGCGGGGCGAACGGTGTTCACGAATGGTAAAATGCGGAAGCGCTGGAAGCGTATGCGAAGCTGTCGCACGATCTCCTGTCATGGTCCACAAGATTATCACAGAGAGGTGCAGCTTCCAGCGTTTCGAGATATGATCCAGACCTAACTTTTGAGACCGGTCCCAGCGTTCTAGGCCCCGTGGTTGGTTCAGACGGACCCGACGAAGGACGTGTTGGATTTTACCGCGAGCCGATGCTAGCGCCGACGTGCCGGCGAACAAAACCAGTCATATCTTTTGAACGCGTGGCTCGATTTTTACAAAATAAACTTTTTCTTGAAGGGCTGAACCGTGCGCTCAAAACGATACCGAGTTTGACCCTGAGAGAGCCCTTTTGCGCCGGCAAAGGCGCCTTGTGTTACGTGAGGACGATGTCGTGCTGCATAGATTATCATAAATTATCATATCATTACCGCCGGCGCGATCCGTGACGTCACGGCTCACTTAATTGCAATTATCTGTGCTATTCCTTGGCCGAATCGAACCGAAAAAGAGTTATGTTGTATAATATTCGGATGCGCACGTTTCAAGCCCGGTTTGAGCTTCCGCAGTTACGTGGTTCTCGAGATAGCCGTTTCTGTGCCCAAACTCTATAGTGTTTTCCTCGTCAGTTCTATGAGCGGTATCGGGCCTGGACTATGTTGGTGAAGATGCGAGGGGGCGGGCTTTTGCTTCTGGGTGACTTCGTCACGATTCGTGATTATTTCTCCGCCCTTTACAACCAGAAGACACGACACGAGTAACATACGGAATGTTGTGGTGTGTGTGGGCCCAGGAAAGGGCCTGAAATCACTCCTGGGGGGAGTCCTAATGGGGGCGACAGGCCCCGGGGGTGGGTGGCACAAAAGACACTCGACGCGTGCCCACGTGTGCCCGTGCGTGTGGAAAACCGGGTGGGGGTGCCCGCCGTGCCGACGCGCGTGACAAAAAATCGAACCTAGGGCTTGGTCCTTGTGAGGGATGCTAAAGACGATTGTGCTTGGCTTGTGCTTGTGCTGTGTGTGTGCTGAAAATGGAAACGTTAAAAAACGTAGTTAGATTCAGTGAACCCGAAATGCTGTTTTGTTATTTAAAAAAAATAAATTATCCACTCCACACGAAAGGCTAAAGTGCTTTTAAAAAGACCTATGGTATACGGTGTGGTATCGTGCGATACACCGTGGATGGAACGTCGTTACGTGTGCGTATACGTGCTTCCATTCCACAAAACGAACTTGCGACGGGTACGTATTTATGGATGCGGCGTACGATGCGATAAACAATAAAATGCCCCTGCCGGTGTTACGTGGTGTGGCGCGGTGTGTGTTGGTCCCTTCCTCGTTATACGTTATTTATGGCATGACGTACGTGCTGGTTTTCGTGCGGGATCACAAAAATCGATGTGCTTCCGTCGCGTACGTATGGACGTGTCGCTGAAAAACATTTCTTTTTTTTAAACTTGGAATCTCAAAAACATTCGTTTCGACCGTCGATGATGGTAGGGACTCGACCTCGTGGTCACCGAGGGTGTCGTCAGCTTATCGTATTAGGGGACGAAAACACGTGGGGGCTCGAGGCCGCGCGTTCGCCGACGCCCGGACCGACGGTCCGTGCTCTTCTGCGCCGAGCCGGGGCGAGCGCGGGTCTCGTGGGGTGCGGCGCCGGAGAGGTCCGCCGGTGCGTGCTCGTGGTGCGAGGCGTGGTGCGGCGCGTGGTCGCCCCGCCGAAAACACGCGCGCCTTTGCTTTTCCCTGTGCCTGCCTTTACGCCCTCCGGTGAAACCTCCGGGCCGTAAAGGCAGGAGCGTGGCTTCGGACGGAGACCCGAAAGTGGAAAAGTCGGTTTTTTTTTTCGAAGGGTTCGCCACGATATGATGTTTCGCTCACGAGGTTCAGACGTACGTGGCGGCGGCCGTCTTGGGTTTTGACGTGGCGATCCGATTTACGACGGCGTTCTTCCTTATGCCGAGATACACCCACGCACCGAATTAGAAGTCGGTACTTTGCTTATTTTTCCAGATATTCCGCTCACGAGGTTCAGACGTATATATGGTGGCGGCCATCTTGGAGTTGACGTGGCGACCCGATTTTCAACGGCGTTCTTCCTTATGCCGAGATACACCCACGCACCGAATTAGAAGTCGGTACTTTGCTTATTTTTCGAGATATTCCGCTCACGAGGTTCAGACGTATATATGGTGGCGGCCATCTTGGATTTGACGTGGCGACCCAATTTTCAACAGCGTTCTACCTTATGCCTAGATACACCCAAGCACCAAATTAGAAGTTGGTTCTTTGCTTATTTTTCAAGATATTCCGCTCACGAGGTTCAGACATAGATATGGTGGCGGCCATCTTGGATTTTGACGTGGCGACCCAATTTTCGACAGCGTTCTTCCTTATGCCTAGGTACACCCACGCACCTAATTAGAAGTTGGTGCTTTGCCTATTTTTCAAGATATTCCACTCACAATGTTCAGACATATATATGGTGGCGGCCATCTTGGATTTTGACGTGGCGACCCAATTTTCAATAGCATTCTTCCTTGTGCCTAGATACACGCACACACCAAATTAGAAGTTTCTACTTCGCTTATTTCTCAAGATATGCAGGTTGCAAGGTCAGACATATATATGGTGGCGGCCATCTTGGATTTTGACGTGGCGACCCAATTTTCGACAGCTTTCTTCCGTGTCCCTAGATACACCCACACACCAAGTTAGAAGTTTCTACTTCGCTTATATCTCAAGATATGCAGGTTGCAAGGTCAGACATATATATGGTGGCGGCCATCTTGGATTTTGACGTGGCGACCCAATTTTCGAAGGCTTTCTTCCTTGTGCCTAGATACACGCACACACCAAGTTAGAAGTTTCTACTTCGCTTATTTTTCAAGATATGCAGGTTGCAAGGTTCAGACATACATGTTGGCGGCCATCTTGGAGTTTGCCGTGGCGACCCAATTTTCAATAGCTGGCGCATGCGCAGATTGGCTGCACTGCGATGCCACTGAAAAGCGACTGAGAAAACCGCGCATGCGCAGATCGCGGACATGATTCATTTCGAATTTCCATCTTTATTTAATTTCCGAAAAGACGTCTGCATTCGACAATCGCGCGATGACGTCACGACGTAAATGAATTTCTTCATATAACTTCAGATCCGCTGGATGGATTTTGACGAAATAAACGGCATCGTGTAGGGCATTTAAATGCGCAAATTTCGAGACCACTTGTGACCATGACAGCCATTTCCTTCTCGCACAGCACCAAACATTCTTGTGCGTCAATCCCGTCAACCCTGCGCATGCGCAGGTGGTGCGACAGTCGTTTGCCGAAGCACTTGAACATTTAACGCTGAAAAATCGCGCATGCGCAAATGGTAGCGCTGGAGCGCAAGGTCACGTGTGCACGCGTACGTAATATGTGGATGGATATTTGCGCATGCGCAAATGGTCGCGCTGGAGCGCAAGGTCACGTGTGCACGCTTACGTAACTTACGTACGCGCTTTGATGGGCGGGGCGAACGGTGTTCACGAATGGTAAAATGCGGAAGCGCTGGAAGCGTATGCGAAGCTGTCGCACGATCTCCTGTCATGGTCCACAAGATTATCACAGAGAGGTGCAGCTTCCAGCGTTTCGAGATATGATCCAGACCTAACTTTTGAGACCGGTCCCAGCGTTCTAGGCCCCGTGGTTGGTTCAGACGGACCCGACAATGGACGTGTTGGATTTTACCGCGAGCCGATTCGAACGCCGACGTGCCGGCGAACAAAACCGGTCATATCTTTTGAACGCGTGGCTCGATTTTTACAAAATAAACTTTTTCTTGAAGGGCTGAACCGTGCGCTCAAAACGATACCGAGTTTGACCCTGAGAGAGCCGTTTTGCGCCGGCAAAGGCGCCTTGTGTGACGTGAGGACCATGTCGTGCTGCATAGATTATCATAAATTATCATATCATTACCGCCGGCGCGATCCGTGACGTCACGGCTCACTTAATTGCAATTATCTCCGCTATTCCTTGGCCGAATCGAACCGAAAAAGAGTTATGTTGTATAATATTCGGATGCGCACGTTTCAAGCCCGGTTTGAGCTTCCGCAGTTACGTGGTTCTCGAGATAGCCGTTTCACCGCCCAAACTCTATAGTGTTTTCCTCTGTAAGTTCTATGAGCGGTTTCGGGCCTGGACTATGTTGGTGAAGATGCGAGGGGGCGGGCTTTTGCTTCTGGGTGACTTCGTCACGATTCGTGATTATTTCTCCGCCCTTTACAACCAGAAGACACGACACCCAACGTACTATGAAATGTGTGTGTGTGGGCCCAGGAAAGGGCCTGAAATCACTCCTGGGGGGAGTCCTAATGGGGGCGACAGGCCCCGGGGGTGGGTGGCACAAAAGACACTCGACGCGTGCCCACGTGTGCCCGTGGGTGTGGAAAACAGGGTGGGTGCCCGCCGCACCGACGCGCGTCACAAATAATCGAACCTAGGGCTTGGTCCTTGTGAGGGACGCTAAAGACGATTGTGCTTGGCTTGTGCTTGTGCTGTGTGTGTGCTGAAAATGGAAACGTTAAAAAACGTAGTTAGATTTAGTGAACCCGAAATGCTGTTTTGTTATTTAAAAAAACAATAATTATCCACTCCACACGAAAGGCTAAAGTGCTTTTAAAAAGACCTATGGTATACGGTGTGGTATCGTGCGATAGACCGTGGATGGAACGTCGTTACGTGTGCGTATACGTGCTTCCATTCCACAAAACGAACTTGCGATGGGTACGTATTTATGGATGCGGCGTACGATGCGATAAACAATAAAATGCCCCTGCCGGTGTTACGTGGTGTGGCGCGGTGTGTGTTGGTCCCTTCCTCGTTATACGTTATTTATGGCATGACGTACGTGCTGGTTTTCGTGCGGGATCACAAAAATCGATGTGCTTCCGTCGCGTACGTATGGACGTGTCGCTGAAAAACATTTCTTTTTTTTAAACTTGGAATCTCAAAAACATTCGTTTCGACCGTCGATGATGGTAGGGACTCGACCTCGTGGTCACCGAAGGTGTCGTCAGCTTATCGTATTAGGGGACGAAAACACGTGGGGGCTCGAGGCCGCGCGTTCGCCGACGCCCGGACCGACGGTCCGTGCTCTTCTGCGCCGAGCCGGGGCGAGCGCGGGTCTCGTGGGGTGCGGCGCCGGAGAGTTCCGCCGGTGCGTGCTCGTGGTGCGAGGCGTGGTGCGGCGCGTGGTCGCCCCGCCGAAAACACGCGCGCCTTTGCTTTTCCCTGTGCCTGCCTTTACGCCCTCCGGTGAAACCTCCGGGCCGTAAAGGCAGGAGCGTGGCTTCGGACGGAGACCCGAAAGTGGAAAAGTCGGTTTTTTTTTCGAAGGGTTCGCTACGATATGATGTTTCGCTCACGAGGTTCAGACGTACGTGGCGGCGGCCGTCTTGGGTTTTGACGTGGCGACCCGATTTACGACGGCGTTCTTCCGTATGCCGAGATACACCCACGCTCCGAATTAGAAGTCGGTACTTTGCTTATTTTTCCAGATATTCCGCTCACGAGGTTCAGACGTATATATGGTGGCGGCCATCTTGGAGTTGACGTGGCGACCCGATTTTCAACTGCGTTCTTCCTTATGCCTAGATACACCCACGCACCGGATTAGAAGTTGGTTCTTTGCTTATTTTTCAAGATATTCCGCTCACGAGGTTCAGAAGTAGATAATGTGGCGGCCATCTTGGATTTTGACGTGGCGACCCGATTTACGATAACCTTCTTCCTTATGCCTCGGTACACCCACGCACCGAATTAGAAGTTGGTGCTTTGCTTATTTTTCAAGATATTCCGCTCACGAGGTTCAGACATATATATGGTGGCGGCCATCTTGGATTTTGACGTGGCGACCCAATTTACGATAGCCTTCTTCCTTATGCCTAGGTACACCCACGCACCTAATTAGAAGTTGGTGCTTTGCCTATTTTTCAAGATATTCCACTCACAATGTTCAGACATATATATGGTGGCGGCCATCTTGGATTTTGACGTGGCGACCCAATTTTCGACAGCTTTCTTCCGTGTGCCTAGATACACCCACACACCAAGTTAGAAGTTTCTACTTCGCTTATTTCTCAAGATATGCAGGTTGCAAGGTCAGACATATATATGGTGGCGGCCATCTTGGATTTTGACGTGGCGACCCAATTTTCGAAGGCTTTCTTCCTTGTGCCTAGATACACGCACACACCAAGTTAGAAGATTCTACTTCGCTTATTTTTCAAGATATGCAGGTTGCAAGGTTCAGACATACATGTTGGCGGCCATCTTGGATTTTGCCGTGGCGACCCAATTTTCAATAGCTGGCGCATGCGCAGATGGGCTGCACTGCGATGCCACTGAAAAGCGGCTGAGAAAACCGCGCATGCGCAGATCGCGGACATGATTCATTTCGTATTTCCATCTTTATTTAATTTCCGAAAAGACGTCTGCATTCGCCAATCGCGCGATGACGTCACGACGTAAATGAATTTCTTCATATAACTTCAGATCCGCTGGATGGATTTTGACGACATAAACGGCATCGTGTAGGGCATTTAAATGCGCAAATTTCGAGACCACTTGTGACCATGACAGCCATTTCCTTCTCGCACAGCACCAAACATTCTAATGCGTCAATCCCGTCAACCCTGCGCATGCGCAGGTGGTGCGACAGTCGTTTGCCGAAGCACTTGAACATTTAACGCTGAAAAAATCGCGCATGCGCAAATGGTAGCGCTGGAGCGCAAGGTCACGTGTGCACGCGTACGTAATATGTGGATGGATATTTGCGCATGCGCAAATGGTCGCGCTGGAGCGCAAGGTCACGTGTGCACGCTTACGTAACTTACGTACGCGCTTTGATGGGCGGGGCGTACGGTGTTAACGAAATGCTAAAATGCGGAAGCGCTGGAAGCGTATGCGAAGCTGTCGCACGATCTCCTGTCATGGTCCACAAGATTATCACAGAGAGGTGCAGCTTCCAGCGTTTCGAGATATGATCCAGACCTAACTTTTGAGACCGGTCCCAGCTTTCTAGGCCCCGTGGTTGGTTCAGACGGACCCGACGAAGGACGTGTTGGATTTTACCGCGAGCCGATTCTAGCGCCGACGTGCCGGCGAACAAAACCGGTCATATCTTTTGAACGCGTGGCTCGATTTTTACAAAATAAACTTTTTCTTGAAGGGCTGAACCGTGCGCTCAAAACGATACCGAGTTTGACCCTGAGAGAGCCGTTTTGCGCCGGCAAAGGCGCCTTGTGTTACGTGAGGACGATGTCGTGCTGCATAAATTATCATATCATTACCGCCGGCGCGATCCGTGACGTCACGGCTCACTTAATTGCAATTATCTGTGCTATTCCTTGGCCGAATCGAACCGAAAAAGAGTTATGTTGTATAATATTCGGATGCGCACGTTTCAAGCCCGGTTTGAGCTTCCGCAGTTACGTGGTTCTCGAGATAGCCGTTTCTGTGCCCAAACTCTATAGTGTTTTCCTCGTCAGTTCTATGAGCGGTTTCGGGCCTGGACTATGTTGGTGAAGATGCGAGGGGGCGGGCTTTTGCTTCTGGGTGACTTCGTCACGATTCGTGATTATTTCTCCGCCCTTTACAACCAGAAAAAAACACGACCAACAGGAATATTGTGCTGTGTTTCGGCCCAGGAAAGGGCCTGAAATCACTCCTGGGGGGAGTCCTAATGGGGGCGACAGGCCCCGGGGGTGGGTGTTTATAGCCCAAAATGATAGCCGTTTCCGAGCCCAAACTCTATAGTGTTTTCCTCTGTAAGTTCTATGAGCGGTTTCGGGCCTGGACTATGTTGGTGAAGATGCGAGGGGGCGGGCTTTTGCTTCTGGGTGACTTCGTCACGATAACGTGATTATTTCTCCGCCCTTTACAACTAGCACCACCGGTATACGCTCAAGCTGAAGTGATGACATGATGTTCAGAGCTTCTCTGAGGATTTCTTGCACTGTTGCCATATCTGTGGCAGGCGCGTTTATAGTCGGCAGGTAGCCAACTACATCTTCCGTCACCTGAACATGATCTCTAGTCATGATGTTGAAACCAGTCCACGAACTGATTGTCTGGTCGCATGGTTCCAGCATGCGAGTCATAATCCATACGTGATTTCGGCGCTGCGCAAGGGATGTTGCGCCTGCAAGAGTGTCAGAAAGATCTGCAGGCTTGATTGCAGGTGGGCCCTCTCGTTTCCCACCGCTGTATATTGGAACTAAATCGCTGGATGACGGGATAGATCGCTTCTTATCTGCTTTGGATACTGCCGATGGAGGTTGGGGCGGCAAACACGACTGCGACTTCGGTTGGACGATGATACCGTTGACGCGATGCGATGTTCCGCCACCACTCAGCGATTCCTCTAGCCTGTCGATGTTATCGAATGCTAATACAGTCGGGACCGAAGGGTGCACATGTGACGGAAGTGGTACTGTATCTTTCTCCACACTTGCTAATTTGTCTATGCATAGCGCTGTCTCGATTTCTTCCAGAACTGTGTACGAACATCCGTGCCCGAGTCGATTCAATATTCTGATGACCTCTGTATTACCGGTGAGCGTTTTCATGACCCACGGAAGTAGGACATGCTTCGATGTTCTGATGGTACCCCGGTGTACAGCATTGATGATATCTTGAGCCATCGACCATACCAGTGTGTCGGCACGCGCAGAGCTACCCCCACTCCCGCAAATCAAAGTATGCAGAAATACACGAAGAGAATCTGGTATCTTCACGTAATCTGAAGTGAGTTCTGCTGGCTGAGGCGGCCAACGTTCATTGTAATGAGCATCTTTGATCTGGTGTCGCAGTGAAGAAGCTGCACGCACAATGTTACTTTCACCGTCCGTTCGTTCAAATGCTTTCACTTCTGCTTTCAGGTTTACGCACTCTGCAGCAATCTCTCGCTTTGTCAGATTATCGGGCATCAAGTATACACGGTGTTTCACATTGAAGAAGATGAGCGATTCTCCAAACTCTCTTTGTAATGTGCGCTGCAGATTCTTCTTGATGGAGTCACGAACATCAACTGAAAATGTATCTGAAGACAGGATATCTGTTGCAACATCAACTATTGGAACAATCCTCGGGTTCAAGAACAAGTCAGTGCGAATGAAATTGAATATACATCGTATCATTTCTTTTTTCTCGATATTATCTTCAATGTCAGTTTCTACTTGAGGTTTTTGGGGCCGTGTGTAGTTTCTATAGCAGGAGAAGTGGTAGTGAGCCTCAGCTGCAACCATATCTCGTGTAGTCAATGCCAAAACTCTCTCATCATTGCGAGCTGTCGCAGCATCTCTTATTGTCTTATCTGCTCGAAGTTCAACAGCCAAGACAACTGTTTCACGGGTACGACTGCCTTTTATGAATTTTGAAGCACGCTGGCAAAAAATGCATTTATCATCGTAGACCGTTGAAGTTGATCCTGTCTCTTCCCGTGATGATCGCCGTCGCACCGCATCGCCAGTATCAACTGAAGAACTTCTAGCTGCATTGGTCAAAGTAGCTAGGTGGTTTTTGTGAGTGAAGTCTGATCTACAAGCCCTATGGTATAATATTGGAATATTAGGAAGTTCAACTGCGCCTTCTTGGACTAGCTTTAGAATTGGATAAAAGTTTCTAACTGCGGCTGCGTCACACAATGTCTTCCAAGAACTGTTGCCCGCTGCCTTGCTTAGTTCAGAGAGTGGCGACTTTTTGCTGCACAGGATGCACGTTCCGGACTCAGGTTCAATCTTCGCCCGTTTCGCCTCGACACCGGCCATCTCAGCTGAAAGAACAAAAAGACTGACGTTAGATTACTCCGATATCCGAAAAGCTCGCCAGCTTACATAGACATACTCATCCAAGTCAGTGAACATGTTAGATGGCGCCACAATACAACTCTATAATAGAGTTGTATGTGGCGCCATCTAACATGTTCACTTTTAGTTCTTAAGCCACCCACCCCCACCCCCCCCCTCAGAAATTAATCAGGTCACCGCAACAAATCTCAGACTGAGATATAGAATATAGAATATAGATATAGAATAGACTGACGTCACTTTCGGCACTGGGTTCTGTGGGTTGATTATCGGCGGGAAATTCCAACTGACATAGTTTCGGTTTGTGGAAAGTGCATGCCTTTTCATATATTTTTTGTGTACACTCGTGGTGGATGATATGTTTTAGTTTTTGAGTTATTTTTATAGACAGATAAACGGTGTAGCACAATGCATAATTTGGAAAATCATACCAGTGTTGTTTCACTAAAAAAAGTACAAGTCTAATAATAAAATATTGAAAAATATATGATTTTTTTTCGATAATTGATTTTTATAATAATTAATCTAAAACAAAATGCTTCATATTATTTTTTATTTAGACGGTACACATCGGACGTATATTTAGTCGTCAACCGCACATCGATAGCTAGTATAGAAGTCCAGATACACGTGCAACAATGTACCCCACCAAATGGGCATTTTCGAGCTGGGTGGTTTCAAAGATGGCGTCCATCCGGGCACTAAGCTACCGTTCTCAGAGGTCCATCACACCTTTTCTGACACTTGAGACATTGGTCTAATGGAAAATCATAATGAGAATTACTCCCCCCCCCCCCCCCCGGAGCATTCACTTCAAAAAATGGCCGGTTGGCTCAAGGACTATCTCCCCCGATTGCTCAGTTTGGCCGGGCGGCCAGCTCTAGGAAGAGTCCTGGTTGTTCCAAACTTCTTCCATTTAAGAATTATGGAGGCCACTGTGCTCTTGGAAACCTTCAATGCAGCAGAGATTTTTTGGTAGGCTTCCCCAGATCTATGCCTCGACACAATCCTGTCTCTGCGCTCTGCAGGCAGTTCCTACGACCTCATGGCTTGGTTCTTGCTCTGATATGCATTGTCAGCTGTGAGACCTTATATATATATAGACAGGTGTGTGCCTTTCCAAATCATGTCCAATCAATTGAATTTACCACAGGTGGACTCCAATCAAGGTGCAGAAACATCTCAAAGATGACCAAGAGAAATGGGAGGCACCTGAGCTAAATTTCAAGTGTCATAGCAAAGGGTCTGAATACTTATGTCAATGTTGTAGCAGTTACCGCTGGATGTACATAATCGCCTTGCACCGGCCAGAACACGGCCAGACGCGCCTCTCCCGGGCATGCCCGGACTCACTGTTCCCGGGCACGCCCGAACCTCCCGGGCACGCCCGGTCTCGTCTTTCCCGGGCATGCCCGCTCTCGCCTTTCCAGGGCTCGCCCAGAGCGCCCGGGCACGCCCAGCCTCGACTTGCCAGGCCGCAGCCAAACACGCCCGGGCAGGTCCAGACTCGCCTTTCCAAGGCTCGCCCTTGATACCCGGGCATGCCCGGTATAGCTTTTGCCGGGCAAACTTCCCGACATAAATGTGTATATATATTGTTGCCCGAAAAACGGGCTTGTGAGAATACCTGAGCTGTTTGGTTTCAATAAAGCAACTCGGACGAATTCCGTCTTTGGTCGCGTCAATTCTTTCGACTCGCGTTGGAGCGCAGTTCCTTCATTGGTGACCTACCGACATGGATACGGCAGTGACGCTTAAACTGCCTACCTTCTGGGAGACTCACGCGGCTGTTTGGTTCGCCCAGGCGGACTCCCAGTTCGCCCTGCGAGGCATCACCGCGGACGACACCCGCTTCCACCATGTTGTGGCGGCGCTCGGTTCCACCACCGCGGCCCGCGCCTTGAGCCTCCTCCAGCACCCGCCGGCTGCTGACAAATACGACGCGCTGAAGACGCTCCTCCTCGGCGCTTTCGCCCTCTCACCGGCAGCACGCGCACGGCGCCTGCTTGACCTGCCCGAGCTCGGCGACACGCGCCCGTCCGAGCGCATGGACTATATGCTCTCGTTGCTCGGCGAGCACTCTCCGGCATTCCTGTTCCGGGAGCTGTTCCTCCGTCAGCTGCCTAACCCGGTACGCCTCGCCCTGGCTGGCACGTTGATCACGGATTCCCGCGCCCTCGCCAGGGAAGCCGATAAGATCTCCTCGGCGGGCCAGCACATCGGCGCGGTTACCTGGAGCCCGCCGCCGTCCGAGGAGACGCCCACGACGCCCGAGCGCCCTGCGCGGTTGGAGGCCGAACTGCCGGTGCAACTGGCGGCCGCCACGCCGCACCGCCCGCTTCCGACACGACGGACGGGGCCTCCACCTGACCGGGCGTGGTGTTATTACCACGCCAGGTTCGGACACAAGGCTCGGACGTGCCGGCCCCCGTGCACTTTCGGCAGGTCGGGAAACGGCCGGGCCAGCGTTCATTCCCAGCCATGAGCGCCGGCCACTCGGGCAACTTGCTGTTTATTCGGGACAAAGCGTCTGGACGGCGTTTCCTGTGCGACACCGGCGCCCAACTGAGCGTCATACCTGCCTCCGAGCAGGACAGGCTGGACGCAGTTTGCGGCCCCTCTTTGGTCGCTGCTAATGGCTCGGCCATACGCACTTTCGGCCCATGCGTCGTCACCCTCTGCTTCGGCAGCCAGCGCTTTCAATGGACTTTTGTTACCGCCAGCGTCCCCGTGGCTTTGCTGGGCGCCGACTTCCTCTGCGCGCACGGGCTGCTGGTCGACGTCAAACGACGTCGCCTTGTCCACGCCGAGACCTTCAGCTCCCTGGCGTGCACAATGAGCAGCTCCGCGCCGACCGAACTGGCGTGCGCCCTCCCGGCAACGAACGAGTTCGCTCGCCTGCTCGTGGAATTCCCGGCCCTCACGCGGCCGACGTTTTCGGCCGTCGCGGTGCGGCACGGGATCGAGCACCACATACCCACTACGGGCCCGCCGGTCTATGCCAGGGCCCGCCGCCTCGACCCAGCCAAGCTCGCCATGGCAAAGGCCGAATTCGACGCGTTGGAGCACCTCGGCATCGTGCGGCGCTCCGATAGCGCGTGGGCCTCGCCACTGCACATCGTGCCAAAGCCGGGGGGTGGATGGCGCCCGTGTGGCGACTACCGCCGTCTCAATGACGCTACCACCCCCGACAGGTACCCGATCCCGCATATTCAGGACTTTTCCGCCCGTTTGGCGGGACGGGTCATCTTTTCGAAAATTGACCTGATACGGGGCTACCACCAGGTACCTGTCCGGGCGGCCGCCGTCCCGAAGACGGCCGTCATCACGCCGTTCGGCCTGTTCGAATTTTTGCGGATGCCGTTTGGCCTCAAAAACGCGGCCCAGGCGTTCCAGCGCTTGATGGACGGCGTGCTGCGCGACCTGCCGTTTCTTTTCGTCTATCTGGATGACATCCTCGTCGCCAGCACGTCCCGCGCCGAGCACCTCCTCCACCTCCGAACACTGTTCAGTCGCCTCAGCGAGCACGGCTTAATTGTCAACCCGGTCAAATGCCACTTCGGCGCGACGACCGTTGACTTTTTGGGCCACCGCATCACCAAGACCGGGGCCGTGCCGCTGCCGACCAAGGTCGAGGCCATCACCACGTTCCCGCGTCCCCGTTCCATCAAGGCCCTCCAAGAGTTCCTCGGCATGGTGAATTTTTATCACCGATTCGTGCCCCGCGCTGCTCAGCTCATGCGGCCCCTTTACGAGGCCCTCCGGGGCAAGCCGGCCAAGCATGACATTGTTTGGTCCGCGGCCATGGACGCGGCCTTCGCCAGTGCCAAACGGGCCCTCGCCGACGCAACGCTGCTGGCTCACCCGGTGCTCAACGCGCCCATCGCCCTCACTACGGACGCCTCCAACTACGCGGTGGGCGCCGTCCATGAGCAATGGGTGGACGGGGTTTGGCAGCCACTCGCTTTTTTCAGCCGGCAACTCCGGCCGAACGAGTTAAACTACAGCACGTTCGACCGCGAGCTGCTCGGGCTATTCCTGGCCGTTCGCCATTTCCGACACCTCCTGGAGGGCCGCCCGTTCACGGCTTTCGTCGACCACAAGCCGTTGGTCTATGCAATGGCTAAGGTCACGGAGCCGTGGTCGGCCCGCCAGCAGCGCCACCTCTCAGCCGTGTCGGAGTTCACCATGGACATCCAGCACGTCGCCGGCAAAGACAACGCCGTGGCCGACTGCCTTTCGCGGGCCAGCGCGAACGCGGTCCACCTCGGCGTGGACTTCACGCTCATGGCGGCCGACCAGACCACAGACGCCTCGGTGCAGGCACTCCGCGTGGCGGACACGGGCCTCCGCCTGGCCGACATCCCCTTCGCGGGCACCGTCCTGCTCTGCGACGTCTCCCAGGGCCAGCCTCGCCCCATCGTGCCCGTTTCCTGGCAGCGCTGCATCTTCGCCTCCATCCACGGCCTTTCTCACCCGGGCCGGAAAGCTTCTCAGAAGCTGGTGTCGGCGCGTTTCGTCTGGCACGGCCTTCGACGAAACATCCGCGACTGGGCCAATGCCTGCACGGCCTGCCAGCGAGCCAAGGTCCACCGCCACACCCAGGCCCCGCTGGCACCTTTCGCCGTGCCTGAACGGCGTTTCGACCACGTCCACGTGGACCTGGTGGGTCCCCTGCCCCCCTCGCGGGGGTTCACCCACCTGCTCACCATGGTGGACAGGACCACCAGGTGGCCGGAGGCCGTGCCCCTCACCTGCACCACCACCGCCGACGTGGCGCAGGCGTTCATCGCCACCTGGGTCGCGCGCTTCGGCGCACCAGCGGACATCTCGTCCGACCGCGGCCCACAGTTCACGTCTGAGCTTTGGGGCGCGGTCGCCCGTTCGTTGGGGGTCACGCTGCACCGCACCATGGCCTACCACCCCCAAGCCAATGGGTTGTGCGAGCGGTTTCACCGCTCCATGAAGGCCGCACTCATGGCCGGCCTTCAGGACGACGGTTGGGCCGACCGGCTGCCGTGGGTCCTTTTGGGCCTTCGCACGGCCCCCAAGGAAGACCTCCAGGCGTCCGCCGCCGAGCTCGTCTACGGCCAGCCACTCCGCGTCCCGGGCGAATTCGTGCCTGACGCTACCAGTCCCTGGTCCGCCGCTCGCCAGCGCTCGGACCTCCAGGAGGCCGCCCGACGATTTGCCCCCGTGCCGACGTCCCGCCACGGTGGCCCCCAGTCCTACGTCCCCCCGGCGCTTCGCACAGCGGAGTACGTCTTTGTGCGTCATGACGCGCACCGGGGGCCGTACGACGGGCCCTTCCGGGTCCTGCGACGGGGCGACAAGTCTTTCATCGTCGACTTCGGCGGCCGGCCGGACCGGATTTCTGTGGACCGCCTCAAACCGGCGCACATGGACGTCGACCGACCACCACGGTTGGCCCTTCCTCCGCGGCGAGGCCGCCCCCCGTCCACAGTTCCCCCCGCTCGACCACCCACCACCACGTCAGACCCCTCCCCACGACCCTCCAGGGGTCGCTTCGGCCGGGTCATCCGGACCCCCCTTAAATTGACCCTGCCGGTGCAGGTCGATTCTGGAGGGGCGTGTGTAGCGGTTACCGCTGGATGTACATAATCGCCTTGCACCGGCCAGAACACGGCCAGACGCGCCTCTCCCGGGCATGCCCGGACTCACTGTTCCCGGGCACGCCCGAACCTCCCGGGCACGCCCGGTCTCGTCTTTCCCGGGCATGCCCGCTCTCGCCTTTCCAGGGCTCGCCCAGAGCGCCCGGGCACGCCCAGCCTCGACTTGCCAGGCCGCAGCCAAACACGCCCGGGCAGGTCCAGACTCGCCTTTCCAAGGCTCGCCCTTGATACCCGGGCATGCCCGGTATAGCTTTTGCCGGGCAAACTTCCCGACATAAATGTGTATATATATTGTTGCCCGAAAAACGGGCTTGTGAGAATACCTGAGCTGTTTGGTTTCAATAAAGCAACTCGGACGAATTCCGTCTTTGGTCGCGTCAATTCTTTCGACTCGCGTTGGAGCGCAGTTCCTTCAATGTGATATTTCAGTTTTTTCTTTTTAATAAATCTGCAAAACATTCTAAAATCTTGTTTTCTTTTTGTCATTATGGGGTATTGAGTGTAGATTGATGAAGGAAAAAATGAATTTAAACGATTTCAGCATAAAACCTACGTCACACATAGGCGGATTTGTCGGCGACTACTGGCGACTGGAAAAATCGCCACCACCCGCCGACAAGCGTCATGAAACCGTAATGGACGGTCTTCTGTAGTCGTGGTTATCCTCCCCAGGTCGGCTGCAGTCGGCAAGAGCCGCAAAGGGGCCAAATATATTTTTAAATGTTTAAAAACGGCGCGCTCAGTCGTCCTCAAAAAATATCCGCCATGCTGTCGTGATGGAACCGCCATGCTGTCGTCAGTATCCGTAATAAGACCGTAAAGCGGCCGCAACCCAGTCGCTCATAGTCTTCCGCAATCGCCCCAGCATCGCCCCACCAGCTAGCATGGCAGAGATGCGAATGCCATACGGCCTTCCTGCGGCATCTTCCCGACTATGGGCCGACACTGTTGCGGCTGCATATCGACTACAGAAGAACTGCCACATCTCCCCTGCGGCTATGGGAGACTGACGACGACAGCAGTAGGACTAGTGGCGGCCGAGTTACGGCCATTGGCGACAGAGATACGACTGCCTGGCGACTGCATTACGACATACCACGAATCCATGGCAAGACAGGATGGTGTGAGGGTCTCCGTGGAGTGAGGTCCTGTGGTGCCGACAAGGATATGGCGTTATTGTTTGGACTTGGGACTTTTGGGAACTTTCTTTTTGGGACTTTGGTCCTTTGGAAACTTTATTTATGGGACTTGGGACCAGTGGAAATAATTTGTTGGACTTTATTTCCATTCTCTCTCCCTGCAGAAAAGTTTGATTATTACATTACAATGATACATCTTTATTAACTTTCTTATTGTACATCAAACATCTTTATGCTTCATGTCATACATCATTGAAATGAATAAAGTGAAATGTAAAATAGAGAAATAAAGATTTAAAAAGTTGTGTGAATCGTCTCCAATCGCCGGCGGTCTTATTGCAGTCTTGCGGACGTCGGAGTAAACCGCCACCCGGCCCCGATGCAGTCGCCACGATCCGCCATCGGTCGTCATCTAGCCGCCAGACTGTCGCCACGCGGCAACCATGCATCCGCAATGCAGTCGTCGTCGATCTTCAACAGTCGCCATCCCACTCGGGGCGTCGTCGCAATGCAGTCGCAATGTGGCCGCCTGCAGTCGCCATACTGCCGCCTGACCATATTTGACCGCCCGAAATCGCCAGTAGTCGCCAAAAAATCTTGATCGCCGGCAGTCGCCAGTAGTCGCCAAAATATCCGCCTATGTGTGACAGGGGCCATAACTGCAACATAACAAAATGTGAAGAAAGTGAAGAGGTCTGAATACTTTCTGAATGCACTGTATAAACGAGAGGGCTTACCTCAGCTAGGGTGAACAGTTTACATTTTGTTTCCCTCCGATTATTGATAGGTCAGATCTGGATCCAAACGTGACCCAAAATCGAATTGGCTTGTTCTTTTTGCCCAACCAACTCATCCACCATGTTTGCTCATAAGTCATCTCCAACTTTTTGAAATGTCATCCTATATATCGTTTTTGGCCCTATCACTCAATTGTGAAGAATCACTTATATTTTTAAGGCGTTGCCCATCTGGCAAAGCCGTCGAGAACAGTGTTTGTCCATCTGTATGTTTGTTCCCTCAAACGTATACCAATCAGAGCGGAGGATCTGGTCACATGACAGGGTGATAATGATTACATCTGATGTCATTATGGCGTACAACGGCTGACTCTCCACAGTCCGCCATTTTGATTCCAATGTCGGTCAGGCCGAACATATCGTCGAACCTGTCATACATCACAATCGCCATGCTCTACCTTGACGTTTTTCATTCTGTGGGGAGGAGGCAGCTTTGAGGAGGAGGTGGGAGGGGGAGAATTTGTGAGGGGTGGTTGGGGAGAAGATTTGAAGGGGAGGGGTTGGGGGGGAGTTTTGAATGGGAGGGGCAAGGGGGGAGTTTCGGAGGGGAGGGGCAAGGGGGGAGATTTGGAGGGGAGGGGCAAGGGTGGAGATTTGGAGGGGAGGGGCAAGGGTGGAGATTTGGAGGGGAGGGGCAAGGGTGGAGATTTGGAGGGGAGGGGCAAGGGTGGAGATTTGGAGGGGAGGGGCAAGGGGGGAGTTTAGAAAGTGTATGATTAATGAAAGATGAACATTCATAACAATTTGGGTTTATTGTTATTTTCAAGTTAGCGATCCGTTTAAGAATGATGGAGGAGGGGTGGAATGAATGTGAATTTAGAGCATGGAGTGAAAAAGAATTATAAGAGACTGAATATTTTTTTGAAATGAAATGAGTTGGAGAGGAAATTGAAAAAAGGCTTTTAAATAGGAAGAAAAACAGCGTGTTGTAATATACGACTGAATAAAACACTGCAGGGGAAAGTTTAAACATATTTAAACAGAACCGTGAAGAACAGTCTTATATTCACAAAAATACCAACGGGGAGATAGTCCGGCAGCCAAACTGGGGTTTTTGGCCCAAACTTGCACTGGAGTACCTACAAAATGTTTTTTCAGATTATGCATCTATGGACCCTCCATATCAAGATCCGAGTGATGCCAAGCTGTCATCATTGAGCATTTTGAGAAAATGGCCCGTTTCCACGGCAACCATTACTAAAATCGAAAAATACAAAAACTCAAATATCTCAGGATGGAGATGAGCGATTTTCACAATTTTGGTGTCTAAACATATATTTGAGAGGATGGTCTATCGATTGGGGTCATCACCTCCATCATCGGGGTCATCGATAAAGACACCTGTTCAACTTTGCGAGCCTCTGCCTAGCCGAGAACCCATTCAAGAATGAGGATGGTACAAGGCTTGATGAGTGTCTCCCCAATCGAGTGGGGATTTTTCTTCTTTGCAATTTCAAGAGAAACTTCATAAGAAGCCTGGACAGTTGCTACATTTTGTTGTTGAAAAGCTCCTCCTTCATCCAACTTCTGTCGCTTTAAATTTCTTTCATGCCGCTTGAAAAATTCGGGATCCTGCTTTGCATGTTGTGCGTGATTCGTCTCGAGGTGCAACTTCAACTTGGATGACCTCATGGATTCAGTACTCAAAACCTTGTGACCCAGCACACATTGTGGTTTCTCTTGGCCAGACACAGTGATGGACGTGAATCCAAGCTTTGAAAGCCTTCTTCCTTTGAAAGACTGATAACTCAGCTGTGTGAGCTTTATCCATCATTTCTCTTGGGAAATCATTTACATTGTTCTGCTGAACTATTGTTACGTGCTCCTCCCCGACCCCCTGGTCACGGTGTACCTCCGAATCCCGAGAGGAGCCACGGCATAAAAATTATGTTATTCTGTGTTAGAAATCAACAGTGAAACCACACCAATGATTTTCAACAAACAAATATTGTATTAAAAATCACACACAAGAATAACAGTACAACCCATAGCAATCCAGAGTGCACTCTATATATCTTAGGATGGTACCATCAACTAAAGTCAGATAACTCACTGCGCTCCACGTGAGTGACAAAGGACACTCCTCAATGTCTCTATAACCTTCTCCAAGGCGAAGTTAATTCGCTCCGGCGAGTAGCGATGAGGCGAAGAGGCGATGAGGCGATGGGGTAAAGTGTGGACCATCACGTGGTCCAACCAGAAGCAAACTGGCTTCGGAAAGGGAAATCCCAAAGGCGCGATCCAGCCGTGCACGTTCCCAGCTCAATCCACAAACCGCAACGTAATTGGAGATGACGCGGTCGCACACACACATCCCTGACAGACAATAGGATGTTTAAGAGAGCTGACGCTTAGTAAAACCTTTGTCGGTGAATGACGCACGAAGTTCAAAATGGCCGACGGCTCTTACTTGAGTCGATGCGGCCAGGCAAGGATTCGTCGGAATCTCAGCCTAAGCCTGACTACGCAGACTTCTCAATCCCAGCGATAATACCTATCACAGGATGTCCTTTCAAGGAACTCAAAATTCCCCTTCCTTTGTTACCTTTGTTAGACAACGCATGCTACGGAGCTCGACGTCACGTGTCTTGTCTGACTTTTCTCGCCACCTCCTCCTCTTCTTCTTTTCCCTCGTCATCTTCCGGTTCCCGATCCAGCTTCCTGTCTCTTTTTAACAGTAACGCTTTTAACCTTTGCAAACTGTTCATGAACAATAAACCTTTTTACATTTTGATTATACTAATGGCCATTTCACTTAAACAATGATAATAATAATACATATAACCAGAAGTGTGTCAAGTGGATGAAAACCACAACAGCGGAAGTGACGAATCCGTAACACTTCCCCCCCCCCCCCCCCTCAAGAAAGAAAGTTTGAACACAGCGAGAACTTTCTTTGCAGGCAAACTCTTTAAACATACAAAAGTAAACTCACAACCCAAATCATCAATTCCCGTGAGCAACAATAATCAATATTCCCCAAAAATAAAGCAACAAAACTTCGAACAACCCACAGAGATTTCCAAAGTTAATTCACTCTGGACAAAGCGTCAACAACGACATTGTCCCTGCCCTTTACATGTTCAATTTCCCAGTTGGACTCCTGGAAAGCCAAGCTCCATCTTAGCACCCTCTGATTTTTTACTTTTAGTTTCTTTTGAATGAAGGTGAAGGGGTGGTGATCAAAAATCCAAAGTCAAGCAAATCTACAGCACTTTTTCCGGGAGGCCGAGCTGAGAGCCAGGTTCCATGGTGGTTGGGTGGTGAGGCCTGGAAGTATTCACCACATGGACGCTTTTAGGAACGTGGAGTTCACGGTTAATCTGTGTAGGAAAGTTCACAACATGGATGCCTTTAGGAACGTGGCGTTCACGGTTAGTCCGTGTAGGAATCTTGGCTTGGCTGCTCCGCAGCATTCAGTGCTTCAACTCTTCCGAACTTTCATAATAATCACGGTTGTACCGCTTGTCACTGTAGTCACATGAATAGCAGTCTCCTTCACGGCTACTACTCTGAGAATCATTCCTTCGGGACCTGCCGTAACTCTGGGAGCCTCCATAGTAATATCGACTGCGGCCATCACAAAAACCACTACTTCCCTGTTGTCCTCCTCTTTAGCCCCCTCGACACCTACGAAAGGCCTTCTCTACTGTTATGGTCCGACCCTCCAACTCCTTGTTATTCAGATCCTTTTCTGCATCTCTGGTGTCCTTTGTGTTTTCAAACGTGACAAAGCCAAACCCTTTTGACTTTTGTGTCTCCCTGTCTTTTATCAGCAGCACTTCCAAAACCGGGCCATATTTGCCGAAGACAGAGGCCAGAACATCTTTCCTTGTTTTGAAGTTCAGTCCACCTACAAAGAGCTTGCCAACATTGCCTCCATCCCTGACTTGGGTAGTGTTACTTTCCATACTCGGCTTTTTAACAAACATCGGGTTACCAGAAACTTGACCACTGGCCAAATCATTCCCGATAACAAAAGATACTCCCTCTACAGGAAGAGTGGCTTGTAAACCTACGGTGACTGGTCCTGACACCAAATCAGACTCTAAATGGATGACATGAAGTGGAGCTTTAACACAGCCACCAACCCCCTGTAAACGAACACTAACAACAGTTGCCGTCTTCTCTGACAATGGCAAAATGCCTTCAAGCATCAAAGATTGATGTGCTCCTGTGTCCTTCAATACCCTAACCAGTTTCTGGTTAGTCGAGTCTCCATCCAGTGACACAAACCCCTCTGAAATAAATGGTTGGTAACCCTTTTGAGGGCGATTTCTCACATTTGCCATTGCATTCGGAGTTGTACTAGTCTGACTCCGCTCCTGATTTTGCCTTTCCATAGCATAACATCGGGACATCAAGTGTCCATGTTTCTTGCAAAACCCACAAGTAGGCCCGGAGGAGAAACTCGTGGTTTGTCTCGAGCCCCCCGGAGGATAAGTCCGTCTTGGAACTGTAGACCTCTGATCCCTAAGAGTCGCGGTATCAGATCTGTCCTCATAGTCATCTCTAGGCCGCCCCCATGAATCTTCGTTCTCCGCACCGGATGCATCATAACTCTCCGGGCGAACTTTAGGCGGGAAGTTGGGTTTATGGAACCTCATCCTGTGTGTTAAGGCATAGTCATCTGCCATGGTTGCTGCCTCATACAACTTGGGTACTTTCCTTTCCTCCAGATGTACTTTAATGTCCTCGTGGACACACTGTTGGAATTCCTCCACCAGGATCAATTGTCGCAATAGATCGAAGTCTTTCCCAACCCCTTTTGAATCACACCACCGATCAAACATGGTTTCTTTCATTCTGGCAAACACCACATGGGTCTCACTCTCCCTCTTCCTGGCATTCCAGAATTTTTGCCGGTAAGCTTCAGGGACCAATTCATAGGCTTTGAGAATGGTTTTCTTAACTATCTCATAATCTGCACATTGGTCAATCAGTAAAGCCAAATAAATATCTTGAGCTTTACCCACCACAACACTTTGCACTAACATGGTCCAGGACTCCTCAGGCCATTTTAGCATTTGAGCCACTTTCTCAAAGTGTGAAAAAAAATTGGCTACATCCTTTTCATTGAAGAGTGGAACCAGCCTCACATGTCTACCAACATCCCAGGTGTTCTGACTAGTTGTCGAACCAGCCGGCATGGATGGTACCTTTCCCCGTTCTTTCATTAAATCCAGCTCCTTGACTTTACTTTCCTGCTGAAGCGCCATTTCACGTTCCCTTAACTCCCTTTCGGCATTTCTCTCCTCTGCTTCGAGTTCCCTTGCAGCTCTTCTTTCCTCTGTTCTTTCCTGTTCTCTTCTTTCTTCGAGTTCTCTTTCCTGTACGGATCTTCTTTCCTCGAGTTCTCTTTCAACTCTCCTTTCCTCTGCCTTTTTCTCTTCTAACCTTTCCTGGCTCTGCAGTTGCATCTCCAGTTTCCAGAGCTCCATATTTTCTTGTTCCTTGGGTAACCAATCCAAGGCTACCTCTTCCCATGTTCCTTGTCCCATCAGAGATTCTATCACCAATCTCTGCATCTCTGCTTTCTTCAGATTAGCTCGGACCTCCAAGCTAAAATGTCTGGCCAATACCAAGAGGTCTGATATTTTAAATGCTTGGAACTGTGCCTCACTAGGGGATGCCGCAAACTTTCCTGCGTCAAACACCATGGTGACTATCCGTTAACACCTGTTAACCTTCACATATTTTTTTGAATTTTTTGAAAAATTTGGGAATGTTGGAAAAATTCCAAATTTGGGAATTCTGGGAATGTTAGGGAATTATTTCCCAGACAAGATTTAGGGAATTTAATCCACAGTACGAGATTTAGGGAATTTAATCAGCAAAGCCGAGCCCCCAATTTCTCCACAGTTCGAGCCCCCAATTTCAATCTGGGTCAATCCCGAACGGATGTTATTAGGGAATTTGATCCCGGACGAGCCCCCAATATCTGTTATGTGCTCCTCCCCGACACCCTGGTCACGGTGTACCTCCGAATCCCGAGAGGAGCCACAGCAGAAAAATTATGTTGTTCTGTGTTAGAAATCAACAGTGAAACCACACCAATGATTTTCAACAAACAAATATTGTATTAAAAATCACACACAAGAATAACAGTACAACCCATAGCAAGCCAGAGTGCACTCTATATATCTTAGGATGGTAACATCAACTAAAGTCAGATAACTCACTGCGCTCCATGTGAGTGACAAAGGACACTCCTCAATGTCTCTATAACCTTCTCCAAGGTGAAGTTAATTCGCTCCGATGAGTAGCGATGAGGCGATGGGGTAAAGCGTGGACCGTCACGTGGTCCAACCAGAAGCAAACTGGCGTCGGAAAGGGAAATCCCAAAGGCGCGATCCAGCCGTGCACGTTCCCAGCTCAATCCGCAAACCGCAACGTAATTGGAGACGACGCGGTCGCACACACACATCCCCGACAGACGATAGGATGTTGAGAAGAGCTGACGCGTAGCAAAACCTTTGTCGGTGAACGACGCACGAGGTTCAAAATGGCCGACGGCTCTTACTTGAGTCGATGCGGCCAGGCAAGGATTCGTCGGAATCTCAGCCTAAACCTGACTATGCAGATTTCTCAATCCCAGCAATAATACCTATCACAGGATGTCCTTTCAAGGAACTCAAAATTCCCTCGCGACCTTCGTTAGGCAACGCTTGCTACGGAGCTCGACATCTTGTGTCTTGTCCGACCCTTTCTCGCCACCTCCTCCTCTTCTTCTTTTCCCTCGTCGTCTGCCGGTTCCCGATCCGGCTTCCTGTCTCTTTTTAACAGTAACGCTTTTAACCTTTGCAAACTGTTCATGAACAATAAACCTTTTTACATTTTGATTATACTAATGGCCATTTCACTGAAACAATGATAATAATAATACATATAACCAGAAGTGTGTCAAGTGGATGAAAACCACAACAGCGGAAGTGACGAATCCGTAACACTATGTTTCTGTAAATGGTGTTCCCAATTGCATCTCTTTTCAGTGCACATCTTCTCAATTTTGCAGGATATCATGTGACCCATGACTGCTTGCAAACACCTCAAATGGAGCAGATTCTGTAAATCATTCTGGAAGAATGACAACAGCATGGCATGTGCCCACAAATGATTTCTTCTTCGAGTTCATTGCCTTCACACATTTACGAGGAGAGATTAAATGAAGTGTGGAGGAATAAAATGTTCATATACAGACGGCATTTAATATGGAATATTTTTTTTGTGGGGGTGAACTTACTTTTCAAGATGTCTTAGAACCAAAAGTTCATTGGAATTATGTTGAAATTATTCTACATTTTGTTAATGTGACCTTTAAAAGAAACAAAAACCACATTTGACATTTCGAAACAAATAAATTGATCCTTGAAAGTGATGTAAACTGATATCGAACTCAATTCACAGACAGTACTGTGTTAAACTTCTGTACGTTTTCCAGAAGTATCTCTTTAATTTGCACATTAGCCAAAAATGTTTTTAACAAAAACAAAAGTTAAATTACGACTGGGATAACGGACAGTAAAATTACAGTTCAGTACTTCGTGTAACCCCCACGAGCATTCAGGAGAGCACGTACACGTTGAGGCATGCTGTTCGCGAGATTTGCCAAGGTTTGGACAGGAATCGCTTGCCATGCAGTGACAATAGCCTGCTGCAATTCACGCACAGAGGTCGGCTGCTGGTCCAAGTGGTCGATTTGACGCGTTTATTTTGCCCACAAGTTCTCGATCGGATTCATATCCGGTGACATGGCAGGCCACTCCATATGCTCTACACCATGGTCAGCAAGAAAGTGTTGGATCATGCAAGCAGGATGAGGCCGTGCATTGTCATCTTGGAAGACAAAGTTTCCTCGAAAGGCTGCACGAGCAAATGGAAGCAATGTTTCTTGCAGAATGGCCCTGTACTTGACCTGGTTCAGGTTTTCTTTCAGAACAACCAGGTCAGTTTTGCCCCCTGCATGAAAAGCAGCCCAAACGGTCACCCCACCACCTCCAGCTTGGACTCTTGGCACTATGCAATCTTTGTTGTAGGCTTCATGCACTTGTCTGCGCACTCAGACCCGGCCATCTTGACGATAGACCAGAAATCTAGACTCATCACTGAAGATCACGTGATTCCAGTGTCCTGGCTGCCATTGACGGTGCTCTCTGGCCCACTGCAATCGGCGCTGGCGTTGTTGTCTGGTCAGGCGTGGCTTTCTCAGGGGTCGCCTGTCACGATAGCCTGCTTGAACCAGTTGTTGGTTGACTAGCCTTCTGGATACAGGCACATTTGTCAGTTGCTGTCACTCAGCCCTAAGCCGATTAGCTGACTTGGTGCGGCCATTGCGGACTAACCGATGCAGCTGGCAATCATCGCTCCTTGTGGTTCTGTGGGGATGTCCTGGCCTCGGTATTGGAGTAGGGACACCCCTCTGAGCATTTCGTTTCAGGATCTTTGACACCTGACCTTGAGTGATGCCATACTGCCGAGCAACAGCATGCTGTTTCATGCCGTAATTTCGTAAAGCCACCACTCCATGAGAAACAGCATTGTCGAGTTGACGGACCATCTCCAGAGGAAGCGGCAATAACTTTTGGAGACGTGCAGCAGTTGTTTTCCACTAATACAGAACGCAACAACCCTTGTATACCCAACTGTGAAGCCAATCATCAAATGCACCTGTCCATACATTTTGCCACGCCACCTGTGATATAATCCTGTTGTTGACTTCTTGCTGTGACAGACAATCAGTGACATGGTTCTTTTAACAAAGAAATCACCAAAGTGTAAAAGAAACTCACCAGATTGATATACTGAGTTAAGAAAGTAAACCCAAGTCAAGAAAAAAAAAATATTCCATATTAAATGCCAAGTCTGTATATATTGACAGTTGTTAATATCGTATCTCAATGTGATATTGTGTAATAAAGTGCTTTAAACCGTGTAAAGCCTTGGAATAAAATATATAAAGAGGCAAGTTATTGCCCACTGCTAAATTAGTATTTAAATATCCCTCATGTGCTTTCAAAACTGCAGCGTGAGCAAAGTCTTGGGGATGGACCCAAAGCGATGACAGGGCGCCTGGAAGAGATAACCTTTGTCCTTCCGCCAAACACGTACATCCGCCAAACACGTACATCCGCCAAACACGTACATCCGCCAAACACGTACATCCGCCAAACACATACATCCGCCAAACGCGTACATCCACCAAACGCGTACATCCACCAAAATCAAACATCAGCCAAAAGCAAACATCCGCCAAAAGAATACATCCGCCAAAAGCAAACATCCGCCAATTCCTCCCCCCCCCCCCTCCCCTTCCCACGCCTCCTGCCCCCAAGCCCTCTCCCTCCCACACTTCTCCCTGCTCTCAAATGTTGTGTTTGTGTGCTTCCCCTTCTCTCCCCATCTTGTTTTCCGCTCCCTCTTTTTGTGTGTTTTGTTTGTCTGGTTGATTTGTTTGTGAAGTAAATGTTAGGTCTTTCACGAGCCTCGATTCGGTATACAAAAAAAAAAAAAAAAAAAAAAAGCTCAGGGAAAAGTGTTGACTTACCCTGGGTAAGTCACAAGAGTCAACTGACTGAGATTAATTTGTCAAAGAATGTTGACCTGTTTTGGTCCAAACAATGACCCTATTCCCTTTTTCCATGATAGTTATCTTTTGTAAATGTCGTTGAGTGAATGAGAATGCTGAGCAGATGTGTCTTGGGGTCAGAAAGACGAAATGCTGAGCTCTGTGTTGATCTTTGAACAAGATCAACACATCAAAGGGGAAAAGATCTATTTAACCATCATGCTCGGAGAGAAGGAAAGTATTCATCTGAAGACGCGGTACGAGAGGAACTGGTGATGGGAAGAAGCAGAAGAGAGGGCAGGAGGAAGACGACGCGACGTCATGGTTATTTGTAAAGTATAACTGTATTTTCGTGTAAATATTCGTTACAAGATATAAATAAATTTATATTTAACTTGAGTGAGTCTTATAGAGTTTTTGGCTGAGATGCGTCCAAAAAGGGTCACGAACGAAGTTCCCCGACAGAAGCCATATTTAAATGAACAGCAGATGAGCAAATTCAAACACAATATTCATCTGTTTAATCAGTTTTATTTGCAGAAACAAGACATTCATGCAAGAGCATTACACAAAAAGTATAGGATGAGCAAGCAAATCAGAAGAAGAATGATAAAAGGTTAATTGACGTGCATAATATGAAGAATTTGTCAAAAGACTGCCCCATTATTTCACTGATGAACCCAACAGAATACCATCTCCCAATTATTCAATAAATCATTCATATAATTATGTTAAGCATACCATTTGCACAGAGACAACATTAGCAGAAATGCTGAATGATCACACATTTATTGGATACGTGGCGCACTAATTTATTTATGCCTTTGGTGTGGTGGCTCCAGGTCCAATTCGATAGGGTAACGGTCCATGATACACAGGCCCTGTGGGAGTGTGAGCAAGAGGAATGCATTAGCAAGGTTACTGTCAACATGTCATCATAAACATTTCAAAGCTCATTTTTTCTTGTGAGATAACATCTATTGTTGAGAATTTTACACTCTTCTCTGAGTATTTCACATTACAAACAAACATTGATCATCTTATGTGTTTACGATGGACATTTATCTCCGCCTGAAATTTTGGTCCAGGTTTATTGAACCCTCAGTTACAATGGGGAAAAAGTGTAATCTTAAAACAGAGATTTAAATTAACTGGGAGAACCCAAAAAATAGTTGTGTCCATGGAACACACACAACTGTATTAATTATAAACCTGATAATTCTAAATCAAGTAAAAATACAACATTTTCATCCTTTGAGGCCATGTAAAACCCGATTGGTGTACTTCTGCAGATTGTATGGAACGCCAGGTATAACCAAGTACAAAACAATGAACCGTCAATATCAAACTTCACGATGAATAATCGGTATGTTTTGAATCTCCCACCGGTGGCAGGTATACACTGCATCATACCTCCTCCTGACTGAGAGAGTAATTGATCAAAAAGTTGAAAGGTTTTGCTGATCCAGGTACAACAGCATTTTGTACTTTCGTTCCAAAAGCAACAAATCTGTAAGTTGGATAACACGTGAGTATTATGTCTCAGAAATGAAGGGGAAATGTGGGGGCAATAAACCCTTACACAGAGTAGGGCAAGGAGGGATGATGGGGACGGGAGTCAAAACTGGTGTTGCGATATACTAGGAATAGCGACATGGTGTGTCCCGGAAATAACTGGTCACATGGGTCATGGGCACCATTTTATACAAAGGGTGTTTCCCTGAAGAATGTCTTTTTTCCCGAAACGAATCATCCGGTTGGGAAAAAAGGCATTCTTTCGGGAAACACCCTTCACATTGACTGCTCATTCAATGAAAACACGACAGCTCATCGCTATTTTTACATTTAAAAAAAAGGAAAAACCTTGAGGGATGACATCGCACAAAACAACCAAACAAGGAAGGAATGACACCACAATACAACACCACTTATGGATGTTCTTATGGATGCTCTTATGCAACTATGCTATCTGATGAACCCTTATGGATGACCATATTTTGACATTTTGCTTTTGTTGTGGGATTGTGATGGAATACAGTTTCCCTTGTTTCCAATAAGTGATACTCATTTTGCCAACCTTAGAAGGATGAGAGACTGAGTCAACCCACCTGGTGTTATTGAATAGCATGATAGGGGTTTGAACTCAAGACCCTAAGATCTTCAGCCAGCCACCTCAACCGTAAAGCCAAAAGCAGGCTTGCGTATAACAGCTGAAGGTATGTCATTGTTGCAGGAAAAGGAACCAAAAGGAAATAGGTTGAGACCAAGGGATATAAAGGAAAGGGAGAAGGGGTAGGTCATATTTAAAGAATCAGAAAAGAGTGTGGACGGGAGAACTGCAATTTTGCGATTTTTGTGAATGTTGAAACTGAATATTCCCAAATAGTATAATCATAAAGTATTGTCGGTGCTCATACTATATAATGTCCCAATGCAATTGAGGAATAGCAAACAAACCGGTCATTTGCGTAGTTGATATCCGTTTTCACCATTGTGTCCATTTTGCCATCAATAAGCCATTGGAATTTGCCACAATTCATTCTTTGCTTCTCATGCGTATCCAAATATTTTGCGATGGTGGAAAAGTCTCCAAGAAATATGACATTCTGTATATAGAAAAAATAGAAAAAGGTCACATTCTCTCTTTGAATCCTCCATCACCAGAATTATATATTTAATTTCCATCCTTCTTTCCAGTTTAAGGATTGAGGGATGTCTGATCGTAGTTGTGAAAATTTATTTGAATCCAAGAAACTCCTTTAATGACAGCATTAATGGCGTTTGCTTGTTGGATCCTTAAAACAAGGAATGCATCCAAACACACGTACGTATTGAGGCCGAGTCTTTACAACATGGGTATTAAACTTTATGGAGCACGTCTCAAAGTTTTATCAAAGATTAAAGGAACAATATTTGATTATAACCTCTTGAATTTATAGTTGTGATAAAAATATTTCAAGAGTCCTAAAGTATGTAGAAAGGCTATTCAATTTGCAATAGGACAGCTGCCCAAGTGATAAAAGCGAGTTTTATATTGTTCTTACCTTGTTGGGCCAATGCTTTTCAATTGAATCAAACACCTCAAAAAGTTCATCAACTTCTTTTTTCACGTTTGTAGTTGTCAAAACAGGGAAAAGTAGCAATCCTTGATACCTGAGAAAACCAAAATTTATTGCAGTTTCTAATTGAGAAACTAAATTCAGTAACAGACATGCACAAAAGGTACCATCCGGTGCATCTCCAATAGAAACAATATTTTTTTTATATTTCCCAACTAAACATTTGTAAGTGTATGTTGAAAATAAAATATTCCTTGGTGTGTGCAGGGCTGTGCTGAGTCTGGCTCATAAAGCTTTTTGAATATAGCTCATATCAAAATGTATTCGCGTTTATAAATACGTCAAAAACAGAATATTTCAATGTCCTCTCGGTATCCATCCTTCCCTGTCGTACACAACTTCTCCTGGACTCTGTCTCTGACTCTGACTCTGGTAAAGGACCAGACGGCATCAGCTCACGTTTCCTAAAAAAGCTCTGCTTGTCTTGCTTATCCGCTATCTTCTGTTTTCACCCTTTAATTTATGCTCGGTCATCTTACAGAGTGAACCAAGGCAGGGTTTTTGGCCCAGGCCTATTCCTGATATTCAGAAATGATCTCGCTGACTCTCTGAAAAGTCCTTTTTAGCTATTTGCTGATGACTCCTCCCTCTGCCATGACATCCTCCATCCTTCAGACAGATAGCCAGACGGGCTCTCTTCAGACCTTGAAAATAATCACAAAATTGTCAAACATGTGGAACATGTCTATCAATGCTGACAATCTCATCTCTCAATCTCTCTCACGATCTCTTTGAAAGGACCGTGTGGCAAACCCTCCTATTTACAAAACCTCTTGAGGAAGTTACGTCATTCAAACTCCTGGGTCTCACTATCAGGAATGATCTTTCTTGGAAAATTACATTTCAAAGTTGGTCTCCAAAGCCAGCCACCGAATGGACATCCTCCATCAGACAAAGTCTTTCCTGCCTCGATCTTAGCCTTCAACCCTGCTGTTGGTGTTCCCCTTCTTTCAACTGTTCCTTTTGGCCTGTTGTGGCCTGACCATATTAGTACTCGCTCTTCCACGAACCTCGACTATGTATACAAAAAAAGAGTTCAGGTAATTCCCATTACTCATGTAGACTGCCTAAACCTGAAGTAAATGCAGAACTCCCTGATTGGAAGAATGATTGTTGCGTCATCTTTTTAGAACTCTGATGGTGCAAGATAAACCAAAAACAAGAATGTTTGTTTATTTTCTGACACACTGGCGAATGTCTCCACCCAACAGAATGATGATGTCTGTCAGGCATAACCTTATCACCTCCACCACAGAAGGTGGATAGAGGTTACGTTTTCATCCCTGTCTGTTTGCTTTTGTCTATTTGTGAATGGGATATCTCATAAAGGTGTGGACGGATTCAGACAAAATTGTCTTTCGATTCGATTTTGGTGAAGATCCGGATCCACATCTGGATCCGATCACTTAACCATTGAGAGATGGGGGGGAAACCGATATATAGCATGATATTTCATGAAGTTGTGGATGCATTATGACAAAACTACGGGGATGAGTTGGGAAGGCGACAAGAACAAGCCAATTCGATTTTGGCTCCGGTCCGAATCCGAATCTGGCCCATCAGTGGGATACAAAACGTAAACTGTTCAGCCTGGCAGAGGTTTGCGCTCTACCAAGTGTCGTTCTAGTTTTGTTCATCATTCATCCTGACATGAGATGCAAAGGAGAGTTCAAAGTTGATACATGCATTCAACAAAACGTTCTCCTCCCCTAATATCCTTGGGTTGTAATGGAAAATAATTACTTTATATTTAATTTAATCCATATTTTTGGACACAAAATCCGGGCGGAGGGAAAGGGGAATATTGGCGACATCCATGAGGATACAAGTGCTCTCGACTTTTGTAGTATTCAGATCTTCGTGAACTCTGATAGAGATGCTTTTTTTGAAAAACGTTGGTCAATATTTTATTTCTCCAAATGTATGCTTCCACCTCTGGAACGTTTTCTCAGGATGGCATATTTCAATTTGTCATTCGGCTTTTCGAAAATTACGACATTTTATCATGCTTCTACATACACATTTAAATACCTTTCCATGGAATTAAAAAAAAAACCCCTTTTCCTGCCGTGGAGTGCGTAAGGCTACCGAAGCAGTTTCATTTGGAATGTTACAATCTTGGATTGGTCACCATTCTGATGCAGCATGCCCAACTAAGTGTGCAGGAATTTGGAACTTGTTCAGGTAAATAATGCTGGCAGATGAGAGGCCCAGTTTAACATCCATCTGAAGGACGGAACACACATTGATGAATCACCCTGTCTATGAAACCCCAGGATGACAGTTTATAACTTGGTCAGCTTCGAACCCAGGCGGGATAGCTCAGAGGTGAGTGTGCGTATGTCTTAGCGATATTGTTCGGCCATTTTATACTCCAAGTACAAAACATCAATAGAATACAAAAGGAATCCTTTCTCCACAAAATAATAGTCAAAACCATCTGATCAAACACATCTCAGAACTATGGCTGGAATATGTGAATGATCCCACAGTCACTGGGTGAATATTTAGGAAGCAATCACCATCACTCTGACCAAATTCCAAATATTTCTGCCTAACCAGACAAGAGGCTCTCATTGGTCACCATTTATTGGGGGCTCTTGATGCACTC
Source organism: Myxine glutinosa (assembly GCF_964187855.1). NCBI lineage: Eukaryota > Metazoa > Chordata > Myxini > Myxiniformes > Myxinidae > Myxine > Myxine glutinosa. The sequence goes on along the minus strand of NC_136262.1, from coordinate 32,034,466 downwards.
AGTCCACAAAGAACCAAAACCCTCCGGCAATACGACATGTGTGATATTTCAGCGCTTTATATTCAAAGCTACGTCTGAGTATCGTCAGCTATGAAAATATATTTTGACAACCTGAAGCGCTCCTTAATTTCAAAATTATATTTGTTCAGAGTAGCAAATATTGTTTTGTACCAATAACAGAGCATTATGTAAAGTAGAGCGAAAGTTTTTCATACTGACCACTGTTCGGGACCTGAAATCTGATGAAGAATCTCCTTACAGCAAAGTATTTATAATCTTCCATTCGCCGAGCTTTATTTGCATCAATAAATTGGATCCCTCCCAAGTCCAACCTGCAAACATAGAAAACGAGTAATTAAACTTAGATTGACTCATGTACCTGATGTAATACAAACGTCCTGCTCACATTTCTTACGTGAAGGGTTTTCAGCTTCTTTAATGTTTGGGTTTATCCCATGACACCAGGATTGCAAAAGCTTTCTTTGGGACTGGTCCCTCTCAGGAAATTAATACTTCTTTCAGACATGAAAGTTCTTTGTTGCTGACAAATGCGCACAATTTCAAAGGATTATTTTTTTCTACTTTGTCTCAGACTCCTGGAGAAGTTGCACAACAAATCACACACACACAAACACACACACACACACACACACACACACACACACACACACACACACACACACACACACACATACACACACACACACACACACACACACATACACACACACACACATTTAATTAATTGTACAGTATCGGTTGTTCCTAAACTTCAATATAAATAATTTAAAGGATTGCTATAAATGATGTTAATTTCACAACATCTCATATTCAACTTTATTTAAAATGTAAATCTCAAACAGAGTTTCTCCACCTAAACAAGAACCTTAACCTGTAAGCAATTGACTAGATCCCCGACTGCATGGATCATCAGCTGGGCACCGTTCTTCCTCGAGGTTTCGATCCTTTCAGCCCAGGACCTCTCCAAACGGCGGATCCACAACCTCGATCATGGATCCACATCAACAGATGGTACATCAGTAGATCCACAACCTCAGTTGCGTCCAGGCAGTCAGTCAACCCATCAATGCAACATCACTTATTCCAACTTTACTCGCAATAGGATTTAATGTATTATCATATATTTATAACTTTCCTTAAACACTCGATAATATGATAATATCATTAAATCATGCACATCTTACCTTAAATAAACCACATCTACCAACCAGCACGACCACACCACCTACCTCTCAAACTGTACTTCCAATGTTCAAACTGTCATTTATAACGGTTTTTTGCATGCTGCCGTATCCGAGCAACCATGGATTCCTAGCAACATTAATTTGTAGTATATTTAATTATTATATTGTACTGTATTTACATAAAGATCTCATGAATAATATTTTTACTATTCGTATTGTATTTTACTAATTCGATTTGGTGCCTTTTTGTGATGTAAAAGAAAACTTGTTCTAATCTACCAACTGTAGCCCCTGTGCTGGCATACGTCTGACTAGTTGTTGTAATTTATTGACCAGTTCAGAGCTGTGTGTGGTTGCTCTCACAGTCCTAATTATTTCACCTGCAACCGTACCATAAAATAGCTTTTTGGGAATGTTGCTGTCTAAGAAAGGCATTCGGACAATGTGGAATGGAAATGCATCTCGTTTATCAAATAATTTGGTGTGAAATTTATTATTATGGATATCAATTTGTAATTCTAAAAAGGAAACTGAAGTGGAAGTTTGGTTTTCCTTTTTTAATTCAAGTTCTTTTGGATATATGTCATCATGAAGCTGCTCAAATATAAATCCATCATTAATTGCCAACAAATCATCAATAAACCTGAAGATGTTTCCGCATCTTCGTGCAGTTGTTAATTTGTTCCTGCACATGTTCTGAACCCAATCAAACTCGTACATGTGCAGAAACAAATTTGCAAAGAAAGGGGCCGGATCTGAACCCATGGGTATGCCCACTGTCTGCTGGAGCATCTTGTTGCCAAATGTAAAGAAACTGTTGTTCAGCAGAAATCGAATACTTTCTTTGAGTTTACTTTTTGAAAAACTGCATGAATATTGATTATCCTTTTCAGACCAGTGTGCTCTGTTTTGATATACATTAATGTATACTTTATTAGCTCCTGCAAATGCTTTATCTATTGCTCTGTCCAATGCGGTTACTAGCTTGTCATGTGGAATGTTTGTGTACAATGTGGAAAAATCAAAAGTTGAAAGACATTTTGCCTTACCCTTGTTGTTAATGTTGTGGACACTGTCGATTACCGGTTTGGAATTGCCAATGATCCAGAATTTCTTAATACCAGAATAAAACTTCACTTTTTCATGGTAGTTTTTAAAGCATTTATAGATTAGTTTCATTGCCGCTGTTATACTACCCGACAAAGGTTTCAAACTACATTCTCTACTTGCGATGATGAACCTCATCTTACAAGGGTGGTTGTGCATTTTTGGGATCCAGTAAATGAATGGTAATTTATGGTCTTTATCCGGAACTAACCGTCTTCTCACCGTTGAGTGATTTGTATGGTGTTATATCAAGTCTGTTTTGTTATCGTTACTTATTTTGTAGGTCTTTGGAATTCCCGTGTCTAAGCCCAATTCTTCCAAAAGTGTTTCAATGTAGAATTTTTTATTATTATTATTTATTTTTTTTGTATACAACATCGAGGCTCGTGAAAGAGCTAACATTAATCACACAAAAAGACAACCCATACATAAAACACAAAATAAGGGGAGCGGTGCACAAGATGGGGAGAGAGGGGGAAGGACACAAACACAACATTTGAGAGCAAGGACATCGAGAGAAATGTGGGAGGGGGAGGGCTTTGGGGGAGGTGGGAGAGGAATAAAACACATCAACACTGCAAGGACTTCCAGGAAAGAAGTATGGAATTTCAAAAAAGGTGTATCTGGGGTGAATTAGCGGGGGTAGAAAAGATCAAGGTTTTGGATGGGGGAAGACAAGAGATGGTGGTGAACAGTTGTTTTAAAGACCTGGAGGGAGGAGTAGGATTGAAGGGAGTAGGGGAGTTTGTTCCAGAGGAGGGAGAAAAGGGGAATGAAAGAGTGAAGGTGAGCAGAGGGCCTATATTTTGGCAGTTTAACCATAAGTGGGTTGCTGGCAGATCTTGTGCGACCTGTAGGAATATAAGGGGGACAGAGCACAGAGAGAGCTGGGGGAGCAAGGCCGGAGAGGAGTCGGTAGAAGACAGAAAGACCACCAACCTGCCTGCGGTGAGTGAGTGAAAGGCCCTCGGAGTTAGCTTCATCGCAAGAGATTCCAATGATTCTGAAAGCTTTGGTTTCAACAGCATGAAGCCGAGCGAGGTGTGAGGCAGGAGCACCAGCCCAGAGGGGGGAACAGTATTCCATTGAGCTGCGAATGAAAGCCTTGTATGTGGTGAGGAGCTCAGGTGTGCCAAGGAAGGAGGAAAGTCTCTGTTAAGCAGATCAAGTCTGGATTGTCAGAAGCAACCTGTATGGAGAGATCAGTCAGGTTTGAGCAAAGGCCCCGGATGTTTGAGGTCCATACCGTTAATGAAGAGAGAGGGGGAGCATCGGGTACAGGACAGGGGAGGGGAGGAGTAGGGTAAGATGAAGGATGAGAGGGGGATGTAGGGAGAGCAGTTGATAGTGTGTCAGAGATTACAGAAGAGTTAAAAAAGAGGGAAGGATGAGGAGGACAAAAGGGTTGATGGTGATGGGATGAGGCACAGTGAGGGGTTGTTTGAGGGGGGGCAGCGGAAAGTAGAAGGTTGGGGGAGGTGGAGGCATGAGATGGAAGTGAGACAAAGTGGGATGGAGGCAGCTTTGAGGAGGAGGTGGGAGGGGGGAGAATTTGGGAGGGATGGTTGGGGGGGAGATTAGAAGGGGAGGGGAAAGGTGGGAGATTTGGAGGGGAGGGGCAAGGGGGGAGTTTAGAAAGTGGATGATTAATGAAAGACGAACATTTTTAGCAAATTGGGTTTATTGTGATTTTCAAGTTGGCGATCCGTTTAAGAACGATGTAGGAGGGGTGGAATGAATGTGAATTTAGAGCATGTAGTGATTTAGAATTATAAGAGATTGAATTTTTTTTTGAAATGGAATGAGTTGGAGAGGAAATTGAAAAAAGCCTTTTATATAGGATTAAAAACAGCATGTTGTAATATACCACTGAATAAAACACTGCAGGGGAATGGGGAGAGGGAGCCTAGAGGGACAACCATGAGTCACGTGAGCAGGGCGAAAGATGGAAGGCAAGGAGATAATGGGGGCGGGGCGAGACAGCACACGTGGGCAGAATCACACGATGGGCCAACTTCACACGTGGAGATTGGGAAATAAATGTTGTTGTTTTTTTGTTTTTTGGGGGGTGGGGGGTGGGGGGGTGGGAGGGGGTTAAACGATAGACAAAGAGTAGATGTACAGGGAAGTTTGGGGGAGAAAGGGAAATCTAACAACCTAGCAAAAACAGCGAAGGAAGAAACAAACTTCGACGGGGGGCAGGAAAAGCCTGAGTCAAGGCCGCAACACGCGCGGCAAACAGAAACGATTAATTTATGAAAGCTTAACACCGAGAAACTTCCAAGGGACACACTATAGGTTCACACACCGAAAGAGAAATACAGTTTCGACAAAATACAATAATTGTGAACAATGACTTAACTTTGAAAAGTGGAGAACGTGTGCGGCTTCGAAAATCACTGCCATAGTCTCCGTCGTTTTACATACAAATGCAATATTATTTGCTTTGTCAATTGGAACAATAACATATTGTGTTTGAAGCTGTCTTAAGCCATCACATGTCTCTGGATTGTTTAAAAATTGCCTTTGGATTATTAATTCGAACTTTTCTTTTGAAATCAACAACTCTCCTTTTCACATGTTTCTCTACCTCCTCCAACCATGAAGCAATTTGTGCGTTTGGTACTTTATGTTCATCAATTTGTTCTTTCATCCATTCGCCCAGTCCCATCATTGTAAGTTCCATTGCTTTATTCCAGTTTATTCTTTTATTTTCTCTATAATTTTGTCCTTTTGTAAGTAATGCACGTAATCTTTTATCTTTCACTATTCTGAGATCACCTGTGATGACGTGTTTATGATGTGGATCTTTGAATGCGGAATGTTCACAATTACAATGATGTGTGTTATTTAACAATTCCTCTATATCTATAGATTGTACAGTGTCCTTGTAGTTGAAGATCTTTCCCCAAATTGAATTCCCCAAAGTGTACACAACTCTTGGTCGCTCTTTCTGTTGTATTGTTTCTGGATGTTTACTCCACACTTCCTTATGTTGAAATATTTTCTCGATATTTATCATTTCCACCCCATTGTTATCAAACATAATTTTGATGATATCATTGTCTTTTTTACGATTTACTTTTTTAGGTTTCTCTTTGTACATTTTATGATCAATCATGTCCAGAATTGCTTCCATGTGTTGGATTGGGAGTTCCTCTTGATCTTCCTCTTCCATTAATCTGTTCACGATTTGCCAAACCTCTTTCAGTTTTTGTTTTTTTTAAGTATTGATCTTAATTCTGCTGCTGTTAAGTAATGTGCAGATATTGGATTTGTTAAGATCTAACCATTCATTTACAATTTGTTGTGGTGTGTCTATGATTGGACATTTACGTCCATAGTTATGTACTCTGTGTCTCTGAGAGTCTCATGGTAAGGTGTTAAAAGCAGAAGTGATGATGTTTTGTCCATTTTGCTGTGTATATGTGAGTAGTGTATATATGTTGCTTCTGGGACACTCTCATTTTCCCATTGACTTACATGTTAATTTTTCCCCTCCCTCATTGCCCCTAAACACCTCTATTTCTCTCACCCTGTTCTTTACGAACCTTCTAACCTTTTGACATGTTATCCTTATTCATTAGACCACTTAAACAATGGTCCTTCTGTGTGAACCTGTGATCCTTCTGACCTTATGGACCTTTTAACCTTTTACTCTTAATATCATCTGGTGAATCATCTTTGACCCACTCAAACAACGACCCTACAAATATTTGTTTATGTGTGGGAAATAATTTAATTCTCCTACAACTCTCCTCACCATCTAATACATTAACAAAAAATATGTTTGAGTTTGGTTCTTTCTCAAGATATTTTAACTGAGCTAAAATAAAATGATAAACCTCCCTCAATGTTATTGTCTGAGCGCCTCCAGTGCCGCCCACTTTTTGGTAAGCTCCGCCCACTTTTTGGTAAGCCCCGCCCACATTTTTACTAGACCTCGCCCACTTTTTACTAGGCTCCGCCCACTTTTGCTAACCCCCCGCCCACTTCTGCTAAGCCCCACCCACTTTGTTAAGTCCCACCCACTTTATAAACTCTTCAGCATTGTATCATTTCCAGGTAATACATTACATCATTTTCAGGGAATTTCCATCACATCATTTCCAGTTAAGACACGCCCAGGTTTGCCCAGGGAATTTCCACAGGAAATGACACACACCCAGCCCTTCTTATAAAAGGCACCGACCACACAGGCTTTTTCAAACACGCTTTCTGCTTCACTTGAGAATGGACTACTATGCCGAAATGGAATGGGATAACTTTGCTATTCCTTGGAGTCCTACTACCTGTGTAGAACTCAACCTTCAGATTGATGAACTGGACTCGAACCTCTTATCAATGGAGGTAAGTTTGTTTATTTATTTATTTATTTATTTATTTATTTAATTTTTTTTTTTTAATTTTTAATTTTTTTTTAGATGAGACTCATGTAAGAGTTAACAAAGTTTATTTTAATATTCATAGAGCTTGATTTATACAAATAAAAATATTGTATTAAATTAATACATTGTTATTTTCTTTCATAGGAAATTGTATCTGAGATACGAAATGAAAGTTCTGCTTTTAACACAACTTGGGATGAAGTTATTTTTTTGTTTGAAGACTTTTTGAACAACCAAGACCCCCAGAACGAGTTCTACCTTGATGATCCAGCCAAAGAGTTATACCTTGTAGATCCACAAAATCCTGAAAAAGAGTTTTACCATGATGATACTTGTTGTGAGTTATCAAAACAAAACCCACTGAACAAGTTCTACCTTGATGAGTCAGAATACAAGTCATACATTGGAGACCCACAAATTTCTGAAAATTGGGAAACGGGAATTCTCCCTGATGGTCCACAGTTATACTATGTGAGACACATCATAGAAACCCTAAAAAATTGGGCAAGGAGAGTTCTCCCTGATGGTCCGCAGTTATACTATGTGAGACACATCATAGAAACCCTAAAAAATTGGGCAAGGAGAGTTCTCCCTGATGGTCCACAGTTATACTATGTGAGACACATCATAGAAACCCTAAAAAATTGGGCAAGGAGAGTTCTCCCTGATGGTCCGCAGTTATACTATGTGAGACACATCATAGAAACCCTAAAAAATTGGGAAAGGGAAGTTTTCCCTGATTGTCCGCAGTTATACTATGTGAGACTTATCACGGAAACCCCCAATATTTCTGAAAATTGTGGTTCTACCTTGGAGACTTGGAAAGATGGTTATATTTTTGGAGACTCGGAATGGGGGTTTTGTTTTGATGACTCGGATTGTGATACCTATCTTGGAGGCTCAACAGGAATGTGGTTATACCTTGGGAACTTGGAAAGTTGGTTTTATTTTGGAGACTCTACCTGTGGGGTCCATCTTGGAGACTCTTTGCATTCTAAAGCAATGAACAATGTTCTTTGTTTAATGACGCTTGATTTAAGCAATATCAAGAAAGTTCGAGGAAGAAAATGCTGGAAAATTCTTTCTTCCCATTTCTACTTCTTCAAACTTGAAAGCCTTGAAAGACAGAATTGAAAGAAGAGGAGGGAAAAAAAATGAAATACGTATTTAAAAAAGAAGAAAAAAAAAAGATTATGTTAGGGTTAGGGTGGGATTTTGAATGTGAGGGTTAGGGATGGGGTTGGGTTAGGGATGGGGTTGGGTTAGGGTGGGATTTTGAATGTGAGGGTTAGGGTTGGGCTTGGGTTAGGGATGGGGTTGGGTTAGGGATGGGATTTTGAATGTGAGGGTTAGGGATGGGTTGGGTTAGGGATGGGGTTGGGGATGGGGTTGGGTTAGGGATGGGGTTGGGTTGGGGATGGGGTTGGGTTAGGGATGGGGTTGGGTTAGGGATGGGGTTGGGTTAGGGATGGGGTTGGGTTAGGGATGGGGCTGGGTTAGGGATGGGGTTGGGTTCGGGATGGGTTTGGGTTAGAGATGGGTTTGGGTTAGGGATGGGGTTGGGTTAGCGATGGGGTTGGGTTAGGGTTTGTATATTATTATGACTCACTCACACATACACACACACACAAAAGTTAAGCCCCAACTGAAAAGTTGTGGGATTCTGTGTTTGGGGTTCACAGATTTAAAAACGTATCCCCATTATACACACACAAAAGTTAAGCCCCAACTAAAAAGTTGTGGGATTCTGTGTTTGGGGTTCACAGATTTAAAAACGTATCCCCATTATACACACACAAAAGTTAAGCCCCAACTAAAAAGTTGTGGGATTCTGTGTTTGGGGTTCACAGATTTAAAAACGTATCTCCATTACATTTTATTTATTTATTTATTATTTTCAAGGGTATAACTGCTTACTTGTGTTTTTTGTAATTCTTGCGAGTAAAATGAACCCAAGATTTCTTCTCCATTTAAATCATATAATTTGTAGGTCCAAGGGACTGTATCCATTACATCAATGATTTTAAATAATTCACGAGTCCATTTTTGTGTATAACCTTTCTCAAAATGACTTTTCCATTTGTATATTCTTACAATATCACCAACTTTAAACTTGGGCTTTCTCAAATTAATCTCCTTTTCATATTCTAATTTTGTAAATGTTTCAGATGGTTTTGATTTTGTTGATGAATGAACTGTATTATTGTAATTATCTACAATATCCTGAATTAAATACACCCATTTTTGAGAACCGAGTTGTGTGAATTTTTTATATAGTCTCTCTTTCAAAGTGCGATTAAAACGCTCTATAACAACTGCTTTTCCTTCATTAAAGGTGCTGTATAATTTAATACCCTCCCCTTTAAGAAATTTCATAAATATTTTGTTATAGAACTCTGTTCCCTCATCGGTCCATAACTTTTTTGGTTTCCTTTTATCCCTATCAAATATTAGCTTAAAGGCTAACATTAAAGTATTACCTCTCTTGTTTTTCAACGGAACAACCCAGGCAAGTCTACTCCTCAAATCAATAACGGTTAAAGCATACCTGTATCCCCTGTCATTATTCAATTCAATTAAATCAGCGGACCATATGTGGTCGGTGTCTTTGGAATAAACCTTCCTTCTTTTAAACTTTGTGATTATAGGTTTGTGTAATTCATTAGCCAAAAGCTCCTCAGTCTTGATAACATCATTGGAGTCTAATAGTTTTTTGAGGGTGAATAACCAAGACCAAGTTTCAATTTGACACTTATCATTTTTTAAACAATAAACCTATCAACTTTCTCTCTCAATGTAGGATTTTGTATCAAAGACAAATTATATAACATTTCTCTGTCTGCTTCATGTTTTTCATCCAATGTAGCGGTTTTCCCATAAGCAATATCATGCTTCATACACACTTCATCAACCTTATTTATAGGTTTAGAGCAAGATTTAGGATTGTCAGCCTCATCTAATCTTTTATCTAGGTTTGTTCCAGGACCACAGAACGAATATCCAGGTAGATGTAATTCCCCTGGAATTCCAGTTGTTGTAAATTTACTTCCTGAGAGAAACCTTTGTATGTCTCCTCCTCTTTTAGGAGAGATGAATTGGCACTTTTTAGAGCCACACACTTGACATATTCCTTTTTGATAAACTCTATTATTTTTAGCTTTAACATAAGAGATATTTTTAGATTTAGTTTTCTTTTTACATTTGAGACAATAACTCAAATTTATTTATCAGAAAAATTCTGACAGAGGATCAAAACCTTTTTGGTTTTCAACATATACATTTCTATCTTAATTTTTAAAACATAAAGAATCCTAAGGAATGCCTTCACTCTCTCCTCCATTTATTTACAAATAAAACTAACTAAAGTCAATAACACCAACATCATCAACCACATAATCTTTTCCTTCTTCTTCTTCTTCACCACTTTCTCGTTTAAATCTCCTCCCTGAAAGTGAAGACATTGACGCCGTTATTCTTGAAAATAATATTTCCATTAGACTTTTCATTTCTTTATTTTCCTCCTCAGTGCGTTGAGTTTGATTTATTTGCTGTAATACCTTCAATCTTTTATTAATCTCACTGATTTCCATCTTTTTATATTTTTCCTCCCTCTCTCTTTGCTCCCTCTCCTCCTTCTCTCTTTTCTCCCTTTCCTCCCTCTCATCCTTCTCTCTTTTCTCCCTTTCCTCCCTCTCCTTTTTTTCCCTTTCCTCCTCCTTTTTCTCCCTCTCTTCCTTCTCTCTTTTCTCCCTTTCCTCCCTCTCCTTTTTCTCCCTCTCCTCCTTCTCCTTTTTCTCCCTCTCCTTTTTCTCCATTTCCTCCTTCTCCTTTTTCTCCCTTTCCTCCTTCTTCTTTTTCTCCCTTTCCTCCTTCTCCTCCTTCTCTCTTTCCTCCTTCTCTTCTTTAACTCCTTCCTCATCCCTTGCTACCCTTGAGCTTGAGCCCCAAAGAATATTATACATATACTCATCTGGATTTTGAGATATTCTTGTATCTATAATTATTTTTCTCATAATAGGATACCAATAAGATTTGTTGACGATTTCTAAAAGAGTTTTATATTTCATAACTTTGAGAAGTTCATTTTTATTTAATATTTTAAACAAGTCTCTATTTGTGGGTTTAACAATATCAGTATAAGGCCAGTTTTTAATGACAAAATTCCCATGTATATGCTCCAAATCATAAGGTATGTAATACCGAGCACCCTTTTCTTGTAGGTATCCTTGAATACAAAAATTATAATTCTCTTGTAGTCTTCTTCCTGCCATTTATGTATCAGAAATATATGTGAGATTAATATTATGACAGGTAATACCACCCCATCTTCCCACTACCAAATTGGTTTGTATTCCTTGGCTTTCTATCCTTATCTCATGACCTTACTTCTTTGTCATGCTAACCATCGCTATACTATCATATATTTTTCTTTTCTTAAAACCATGTATTTGTTGTTTATTAATTGTACTTCCACATAAATCCTTATCCTCACCAAGTGGATAATATTCTTCTTTACGAGACTGATTAAAATCATGTAGGTCTTCTATGTTTATTCAAAAAGACCAATTATACCCTAAATCAGGCATATCATACCCCCATTTATTAATTCGCATATTAACTATATGTCCTTCTTTATAAAATTCAATTGTAAGCAGGTAGTTAAATTCAATGAGGAAAGGTGTATGGTCAGTATAACCAGGTGTTGTGGTTGTAAATTTTACTTGTTTAACAAAACGTGCTGTTTTCTTTAAAATATATATATTGTGATAAATCACTTAATCTAATTAAGTCATTCGCATCTGTAGGGTTTGGATAACTGATTAATTTATAAGTATTCTTCATATTAATATTTTTACTTACACTATATTTTTGTCGTTCAGCCTGTGCCTTTGTATAATAATTTGATAAATCAATATCCTGAGAGGATTTTCCAAAGATAGAACCATCTTTTCCAACATAAGTCATTTATATTAGATTTAAAATGATATCATAAAAATTTTCATTATTGTTGAGTTGAAATAATACATATAAACATAATTGACCACAACATTTAGAATTAATTTCTTGAACTTGAAATGTTTGATAAACACCATTCTGTAAGAATTGTATTACTTCAACAGGTGGTGGCATACCATAACTATCAAAATAATATTTATCCTGACTATTATGAATACAAACCCAATGAGAACCATTCTGTGTGTCTAAATTCATAATAATATTCTTTGTATTCTTATTTATATGTATTAATTCATCTCTCATACAAATAACCACATTATCAATTTTTAGTGTTTTACAATACTTAGCTAGTTCTATATTTGACGTTGTATTCTTTCCAAATTGTTTAAACCATTTATCCATTTATTTATGAGAAAGATACAATCCATTACCCCGTTTAGTTAGTTTAACACCCGCTTGAGCGATAGAGGAAAGCATATCTCCAACCAACAATCTAGCTTTATCAGGTAGACTTTCAAGTTTTTGAGCAAAATCTACAATTACACCACTTCCACTAATTTGTTTCTCCAACTCCTTGTTATGTCTTTCCAATTCTTTTTGAGCTTTTAGTTGTGCCTTCCTTTCGTTAGCAGTTTTTACCGCTGCTGAAATACCACCAGTCAATGCTCCCGCCGCACTTAAACCAGCAAATAAAGGAATTAGAAACGGGAGAAATCCTCCTCTTGACTCGTCTATTGAATATTTCTTTAACATAGGTTTCGTCATTTTAATTTTAAGAGATCCAACATCATTTAGTGTTTTTACTTGTGTGTGTGTGAGTAAAACATCAATTCTTACAGCTCCTTTTCTTTGAATTGTATTAACATTAATAATACAAGGCTTTTGATTTTGAATACAAGATGTTAATTTATTAAGATTGATTTGATTAACATATACCCCAACCATTTATTTATGAGAAAAAACCTATGTGATATTAATCATAACACCATTATCTGTATTAATCTGTAATTCTGTTTCCTCCAAAAGCAAACAATATGCATTAACCTCTTCACTCTCCCCTCTTTCAATGTATAGAGAAGTATCCACTCGATTAGACTTTATAGTTTCCTTTTGAGAACTCAGGTCAATTGCGTAGATTGTATAAAGTTTTTGAAACGCAACCATATCCAAAATAGGATCATTATTACCATTACTTTCACACACCTTTTGGTAGGACTTGTAGGCTTCCGCATAATCATTTTTTTCCCAATCAATTTCCAATCTATCTCGCGGATAAAATGTGCCATCAAGAGAAACCCGAAGTTGTTTCACCTTAGCATTATCACTCAGCGCATTATTCTTATCAGTGCCTTCATCTCCATCTGGTTTCTTAAAAATGAGCCATAGGTATCGTGGCTTTCCTTGAAGAACACCTAAATTCCAAGTGTAGGTAGTGTGTTCCAGTTTAACGTGTTGACATCTTCTTTTAAGGTATGAAACATTTAGTGGTTTCTTTGAGTTAAGTCTTCTATTTAACATCTCTTCCGTTTTAAGATTAGGAGTATATTCACTAATATACCAACACAAATCATTAATAACAAATTTATTATTATCACCAAAAGCATTTTGAGCCCCAAAAAGCAATCTATTTACATTATCATTCCTTTGTAGTTGAAATCTAATTTTAAGCCCATACAAAACTTTATCATAATCACAAAATCCAAATATACCTTTAAGAGGTACTGCTACGGTAAAACTATTCTCTGCTTTTGTTTCATCATTATACATTGACTTCCTTTGACTATAACCGGGGTCAGCATTTGTTCCCGTTGACATATCAGGAATAAAACCTTCAACAGCTCCCTTACCCATTCTATCACTAAACGAATATAGTGTAAATTTCATCATTTCAGATGTAGCAGAGACATAATCAACCGCTTCAACCTCTTGTGTTCCAATATACAGGCGGACACTGTCAAACATTTTCCAGAAGAAATCATTTACGAGTGTAGCATTAGTATTATTCGCAGCCTTAGTGAATTTAAATTTACACAGCAAGAAACTATCAGCTATATTCAAGTAAGTTTGTTGATTATTTATTTCAAAACTTTTTGTTCCGTTTGAATTCCAGTCTGTTCCTGTTATAGCATTTACCTTAAAATAGTCTTCCTTTTTAGTGGAGTTTGAAATGATAATCGTATCATCCAAATCATAGATACTATCAATCGCTTCCATACTTGTATTTATATAGCATTAAAATTGTTGACACCCTGACCCAAGTATTTTAATGATTTTTTGTCGTTCTTGTGAAGATAGTTGAGTTTTACCTTTTTTTATTTCTTTGATTGCTTGTAATTTATGAGACTCCTTTTGAGCATCTTTTATACTCTTTATAGCACCCGCAACTGAACCCACGGCAGAAGCAGTTGAACCAATTAGGTCTTTATGTTTAAGGATGGTTGAACCAATACCCATTAGAGTATCAATTATCCCATCTCCTTTATTTCGAAATTGATGACCTACACCTCGTTGTCTCTTAGGTTTATAGTATCCTCTCCCAAGAAACATACCTTCACCCTTATAGTATGGTGAAAGGTACATGCCCTCCCCTGTAATTATTTTATATTTTCCCAATTCGTGTTTTCTCACAATAACCATTATTTATTTATTGAAAAACTTCACGTAGGTGAATTCTGATGGATATAATTTCATCATTAAAGGATATCATACGATTATCTTGGTCGGTTATCCTAAAATTTACTCTGTATATGGTTTTTCCTGACACACGTAAATAGACAAGATTTTTTGGTTCCATATTAAATTTATAACCAATCGGGGTTGAGTATGCACTGAATGAAAATATTGTATTTGTTCTTATTCCATCGTTATAAGCACCATCAATCAAATCACAATGAATTAATACTGAATTTATACCGGAGGATATTTGGAAAACATTATCACTGTAAAACGTCCCGTTAGTTTCAATCTTTTTTGAAGAGAAACCCAATAGCTCTCTGAACGAATTTTCAATCGTGAAATCAACTTTATAATTATTTTTAAGCTTAATCGTTGATTTTGAAGTGTGTTTTTGAATATCTTTACCATATTTTTTGGTTCATCACCTTTTTCTTTCATAAGGCGAGAGACTTCTGAAGATATTTGAGAAATCTCGTAAGCTCCAGGTGAAACGGATATAGTTTTATATCCACTTCCTGGATTATAACTAAACTTGTTGTTTTTCTCTGTGATATTAAAAAGGGTATTGTAAGTTTCCATTGACAACAAAGAAGCCTCATATGAGGTAAGGGGGTCAAGTTGTAGTGGGTAAGGGAATGATGCTGTGTAATCACTCGTTGTGAAATTAAAACTAAGAATTGTGCTTCTCATCTTATTTAATATCTAATAAAATATCTTTGTATTGACATTTATTAATTATTTTCATATTCATCAACTGATCTAAAATGGCTGAGGATTCATTAAAACAATTGTTGTTTCCAGCCTTCTTACTACCTAACAACAATAATAGCCTATTAACTAATTGTGATGGGTCATTTGGAAGAAAACTAACACCTGAACCAAGCTTACTTAAAGCATCAATAATATGTTTCTCCTTCTCATTCTTCTTACTTTTACCAGCAACAGAAACTCCATAATCAAGTGCATTTAGCAACTCAATATATACCCTATCTTCCTCTCTTTCCATATCAAGTGGTTCCTCAAAATATTTTGAACCGCTGAATCCGGGGTTTGTTAGAAGAAACATTAATCTTGGAGTTAATTTAACATTTGGTTGAGTAGAACTCAAGAACATCAATTCATCATTAAATACCAATACCTTTTCTTTCACAAGATGAAACTGCTGGTTCTTCTGTTGGAATGAGACCTGCTCTGGTTTTTGAATCTGCCAAATATTCATTGTGTTGAATAGGTTCCACTACATAATTAGGGGGTTGATTTACCTCCTCAAG
Source organism: Myxine glutinosa (assembly GCF_964187855.1). Lineage (NCBI taxonomy): Eukaryota > Metazoa > Chordata > Myxini > Myxiniformes > Myxinidae > Myxine > Myxine glutinosa. The sequence goes on along the minus strand of NC_136262.1, from coordinate 32,018,863 downwards.
TTTCTGAAATAATTCTTCATCATTATATTCTAATTTTCCAAGTTCTTGTTTTGTTATCTGACTAAAATCTTTGAGCATTTGAAGTTTTTTCGGAGTAAATTCTACCGTGGGAACTGTAGGGTGTTGAGTTTTTAAAAGCGGTTAAAAAAATTTCTCTTGTTTTCTTTCAAAGGCTTCTTCACCAGTTAGTTTCTGTCTCCGTTTCTTCTTTATCTCTTCCTGTTGTTTTACAACTTTTGAAACCAACTCTTGATGTTCTTTAAACTTCCTTGCTCTTTCTTCAGTATTCATTTTCTGTATTTATTTATTGAAAAATATAATTTAATGAATTGTAAAGGTCAATGGGAAAATTTTTCCTTTTCTTCATCATTATAGTAAATGTGTTGAAATAAATCCTTTTCTTTAAATATTTCATCAAATTCTTTATTGGTATTAATACGAGTTGTTATTTCTTCTTCACTAATACTTGTATCTCTGCTTTTCATACGTTTGCGTTGAGTCTCCTCATCGATATCAAAACCGAATGATAAAATCTTAACTCCATCACCACACAAATGTTTTATAATTTGTCTCATTCCTTCAGGATTAGTTTCTAAAATCCCAAGACCATTAGATTTTACTTTATTTAACTCACTCTTACAATGTGAATATTTTGTAGAACCAAGAGAGACCTCCTCAAATATTTGACCTTTGTTCCTCAATCGCATATGTTCCTCCATTGAAATGTAGTAATAATCTTTCCCTTCTACTTCTCCTGGTCGCTTTGCTCTGGTTGTAGTACTCACAAAACGAATCATAGGGTGTTTTTAAAAAAAACTTACAATCTTTTCATTTTTACTATTCAAGAGTTTAGATTTATGAAAGTTCTTTCCTGAAGCAGATTTACCCACAAGATTAATAATAATAGTTATCATTTATATATGTAATTATGTTTAAAATAAAAATACATCCTTTAATATCTCATCTTGTTTCACAACATTATATTTATATTTTTCAATCGTGTGTTTCATATAATTTTCAAATTCTTTTTTACTACATAACGTAGAGCAATTATCTCTCCAAAAATTATTTACATCTATTGAATTTAACTTAAATAAAATAAAAGTATTGGCATTGTTTCTTATTGAGCGTCGAGGGAGTTGAAAATATGATTGACTAAGATATACAATTACAAGAAGAATGTCTCCCTCTTGTATAGTAGCTATCCATTACTGTTTGGTTTCTCTCATTAACACAATCATCAAAGATGACGAGGTTCTTTTTTGATTTATCTAAATCTTGAGGTGAAGGTATATCATCCGTATTATCACTGAGAATACAAGTTATGGGTTTTGGTTTCGATTTTGATTTCTGTGTATCACAAAATAATTGTATTATATCTTCAATATTATAATCATTTAGTTTGTTTTGAAGTTTAAATAAACCGATAATGTCTTCCTTTTTAAGACCTGCATTAAAACCCTGTGAGAGTAGTTGATACTCGGGTTGAAAACTAGACTTTGTAAAAATTATTAAATTATCATAATCTAAAAAATTAGGACCAAGGAGCATCTTTAAAAGTAAACAGGTTTTTCCACATCCACTTGAACCAACTAATAGACATCTCAATGAATTTGGAATGTTTTTATGGTTATTAAATTTTATCTTATTTTCCCAAACGGGTAAAAAATCATTCATTTATATATTTGGAAAACAAGTCATCTAACTTTTTTTGAGCTATTTTAGAAACTCTATATTTTATCCTGAGTTCGGGTTTAATTTCAAAATAATTCATTATTTTATTTATATAGTATCTTGTATTAACATTTCCATTAAAATTATTTTGAATAATAAATATCATTGAACCCTTATACATTTCCTCAATACAAATAGTCTCTTCCCTTGAAAGAAATGGTGTATTATCATCACAATACTTAACATTCATCTCTCTTATTAATCTTGTAAAGTAATTCATTTTTGGTTCTAATTTAAAAAGAGTTATATATTTTTTTATATTTTTTATTATCATTAATTAAAATTAAATCACAGAAAATACATTGTTTATATGAACCCTCATTATTAAGCCCTATTCTATCACAAGCCGGACAATTCTCTAATTTATCATATGGAGAGTCTGGAAATTCTAAATATCCTTCAGAACTTATCATATTTATATGGTAAATTTTTACTTAAACTAAACGCAAGTTTATTCATTAATAAATACAATGTTTCAAAGCACAAAAGAAAAATTTCAATCAATCTCTACTTCGGTGAAAGATATAGAAAAATATGTCAAAGATGTGAAATTGAACAAAGATAAATATGGAAATTTTTGGGTAAAACCAGTTATGGAAAATAACATGAGCCCCTCTATTTCATTTAAAGGAAGAGCTCTAACTATACCTGGAAAGACATCCATTAAAGTAAATCTAACAAACGTTTCACCTCTACTCCTGGCAATTTATTCAAAGCTTGAAAAAGTGATTGACCACGATACTTTGAAAAAGAATGATAAGACCATCAACAATACTCGTGGAGAAATTTGTATTTACTCTAATAATCCAAAGGGTGTAGATCTAAGTAAAATGAATGATGTTAATATTTCTGGTGAAATGTCATTTCGTTCTATGATAGTTATAGATTATTTAAAGATAACTTTTGATATTAAAAATGTAGAGATTGAATCCGTTAATGAAAGAAAGTATATTGGTATAGATGGAAAGGTTTTTTCTGCTAATTAAATATGAGTCATTACAGCAGTGAAGATTTTACTATTTCATTGAACTCGGACGATAGTGATGATAGTATTTCATTGAACTCGGACGATGGTGATGATAGTATTTCATTGAACACAGATGATAGTTATGATACTAATAGTTTGTGCTCAAATGATAGTTATGAGAGTAGCTTTATTGATGACTCTGAGTATGATTCTGAGTATTCATGTGATAGTTATGACTTAGATGATTCTGAGTGAAAAAGTGTTTTAGTTTAAGCACAGCGATATATATAAAACGGAGCTGTAAAGCTCAAAAGTGTTTTATTTTAAGCACAGCGATATATATAAAACGGAGCTGTAAAGCTCAAAAGTGTTTTATTTTAAGCACAGTGATATATATAAAACACCACGTTTTCTCACGCTATAAATATGGTTTATTGTGATACTTGCGAGAAGGAAGTAAAATATTATAAACAACATATTCTCACCGCAAAACATACATACAACATTCTTAACAAACTTTCCCCTCTTCCACCTAAAACAAAACATTGTAAGGTCTGTAAAACAACCATCCTCAAGAAGGGGTTTAAAGCCCATCTTAAAACTAACAAACACTTGTCAAAATTGTTTACTATTAAAAATACTGATGGTGCTTTCAAAAGACATATCAGGATTCGAATCTTTAACTTCAAACCTCCCGAACCAAAGTCTATAGTTGATGCTGTAGAAATAGTCAAACCTGCTGTTCAAACATTGATTGAAAAAACACTAAAAGAAATGAAACCACTTAAATTTTATATGGGGGTAAAATTAGAAATGACAAAGGATAAAGGAGTTATTGATACACCATACATGAGAACTGAGCCACACTTTATATCTTCATATCAAGATTTTAAAACATCAGGAGTCTATGATGAACTTATTAAACAAGAGCAAGATGTGGATAATTCAATCGTAGGAAGTGGATTCAATATAGGAAAAATTATTTACATAGACATTCATATTCTTAAATCAGATCCTCTAAAAGCTTCTTCTTACATTGATTTACCCAGTGTTATCAAAAATAGAAAAGCAGTTATCAATATCAAAAATAAAGACAATAAATGTTTTCTCTGGTCTATTTTAGCACACTTACATCCTCCACATTTTCATGATGAAAGAGTATCTCATTATAAAAAATATGAGAATACATTAAATACGAAAGATCTAAAGTTTCCGATGACTTTAAATGATATTCCTAAATTTGAAAAGATGAATAATTTATCAATTAATGTTTATGGTCTAACAGAAACAAACAACATTCAGGTTTTAAAGCTTTCTGACAATTGTAAACAAACTCATATTAATCTTCTATATTTTAATTCAGAGGAAAATTCACATTATACATACATCAAAGATATTGCTAAATTAATAAAACCACAAGTCTGTAAGAGAACAAATAAAATATATATTTGTTTGCGTTGTCTTAACTTCTTCAATTCCCAAGAAAGATTAGATAAACATTCAAATTATTGTGGCGAACATAAATCAACGGTAATCAATATGCCTAAAGAAGGCTCAAAGATCACATTCAAAGATGAAAAGAAAACAATAAAACATCCATTTGTTATATATGCTGATTTTGAAAGTATTTTAGAAAAAATTGATACTGCTTCTCCAGATCCAAAAGAATCATACACAAATAAATATCAAAAACATACTCCTTGTGGTTTTTGTTATTATATCAAATCATCCGTTGGTGATAAATATTACAAGTTAGAGATGTATAGAGGCTCAAATACCCCAGAGGAGTTTGTGAAACGACTAGAAAAAGACTGTGTTCGATTAACCAAGATAATGAGAGAAACCAATAAACCAATGTCCTTAACAAGTAAAGAAAAAAGGGAATTTATAAAAAACAATGTCTGTCATATTTGTGAGGAGAAAATTGGTAAAGGTCTAAAGGTTAGAGACCATTGTCATCTCACTGGTAAATATAGAGGTCCGGCTCATCAAAGTTGTAATATTAATTATCAACTCCCCTCTTTCATTCCTGTCTTTCTTCATAACAACGCTCATTATGATACACATCTATTTATCAAGGAACTCTCAAAGACTTCTGGAAGTATCTCAGCAATTCCAAACACGGATCAGAAATACATTTCATTCACAAAAACAATTCACACATCTCCTATTACTCATATCATATTTCTTGATACATTTAAATTCATGGCAAGTCCATTGGCTAACTTGGTTCAAAATCTAAAAGAGTTTCCATGTCTTTCAGAGTATTTTTTAGATAAAGATTTTCTAACACAAAAGGGAATTTACCCCTATGACTATATGGACTCATTTGAGAGATTCAATGAAACACAACTTCCTTTAAAAGAAAATTTCTATAACAAATTAAATAATAGTCATATATCTGATAAAGATTATGTACACGCACAAAATGTTTGGAAAAAATATAACATTAAGAATCTTGGTGAGTATCACGATTTGTACCTCAAAACTGATGTGCTTTTGTTGGCTGATGTGTTTGAGGCTTTCAGAACAATCTGTCATTCTGGATATGGATTGGATCCTGCTCACTATTACACTGCTCATGGATTGGCTTGGAGCGCGATGTTAAAAATGACAAAACAAGCTTTGGATTTGATAACCGATGTTGATATGCTTTTGATGATTGAAAAGGCAAAGAGAGGAGGAATTTCACAAGTCTGTTCAAAGAGATATGCTAAAGCAAATAACAAGTACATTCCAAATTATAATCCATCGGTAGAGAGCTCCTACTTGATGTATTATGATGCGAACAACCTGTATGGCTGGGCAATGTCTCAGGCTCTTCCTTATGGAAAACTTAGATGGGTAAAGGAAAAAGATTACAAAAAGGTTTTACAAGATGTATGTATCTCTACACAAAAAGAATTGGATGATTCAAAGGTTGGTTATTATTTTGAGGTCGATTTGAAATATCCAGAGGAACTTCATAACCTACACAAAGATCTCCCATTTGCTTGTGAAAAGGAAAGTCCAAAGAAGGAGTGGTTAAGTGATTATCAACAATCATTTAATATAGGTGAATCAACAGAAAAATTACTTACTACATTATATAACAAGAAAAATTATGTTCTACACCAAAGAAATTTGCGACAATATTTATCAAAAGGTCTAAGAGTAGAGAAGATCCATAGGGTTCTAAAGTTCAATCAAAGTCATTGGTTGAAGGGGTACATTGATTTTAATACACAAAGAAGAACAGAGTCAAAAACAGATTTTGAGAAAGACTTTTATAAATTGTTGAATAATGCGGTCTTTGGTAAGACCATGGAAAATGTGAGAAAAAGACAAAATATCAGACTATCAACATCTTGGAAACAAGCATCAAAATTAATTAATAGACCGAGTTTTACTAGAGCTGAGGTCTTTACTGAGAACTTTTGTGCGATCCATTTGATTAAAGAGAGTATTGAAATGGACAAACCTATTTATATTGGAACATCAATTCTTGATTTATCAAAGTCATTAATGTATGCTTACTTTTATAATAACTTGAGGAAGAAATATCAAAATGATGTTCATCTACTTTATATGGATACAGATAGTTTTATTTTGCAAATTAATACTGATGATGTTTATTCAGACATGAAAAAGGACATTAATATCTATGACACTAGTAATTACAGTCCAGAGAGTGAGTTGTTCTCTTCTAAAAATAAAAAGGTGATTGGAAAGTTTAAGGATGAATTAGGAGGAAATGTCATGAGTGAATTTGTGGGATTGAGGTCTAAGGCTTATGCTTATAAATACATTGTGAATAACGTTGAAAAAACTGATAAGAAGTTAAAAGGCATAAAGAAAAATGTCATTAAAGAAACAATAAACTTTAAGGATTATTATAACTGTTTAACAACAAAGAAAGAAGAGTTTAGAAAGATTAATGGAATAAGAAGTTATAAACATAAATTATATTCAGAAGAGGTGAATAAGAAAGCATTGGGGGCTTTTGATGATAAGAGGTTTATTTTAGAAAATGGAATTGATAGTCTCCCTTATGGTTATATAAGTATATAAGTGATAAGTTAAAAAGGGGGGTTAGGGATTTTAACGGGCTACCACCGCCTTTTTACGATTATATAAATGATAGAACCAAGTACCAACCAGACTAAAGAGTGGAGGTGTAATCAACCTTGGTATATAAATGGTAAACATAACGAATGTGAAAAATATCAAATAGGTATAATTGAAAAGACAACTGGTAAAAAAATTTACAAAACAAATAAGAGAATTAATTTAAATACCGGTGAATTGGGTAAAAAAGATGGAAATATTTTTGAGTGGACGGAAAACTTTGATGGTTGCCAGGAAAATATATACTTTAATTTTAAAATGGTATGTGGCACTGGAGGCGCTCAAACAAGAACATTGAGGGAGGTTTACCATTTTATCTTCGCTCAGTTAAAATATCTTAATAAAGAACCAAACTCAAACATCTTTTTTGTTAATATATTAGATGGTGAAGGGAGTGGTAAGAGAATTAAATTATTTCCCACGCATAAACAAATATTTGTAGGTCGTTGTTTGAGTGGGTCAAAGATGATTCACCAGATGATATTAAGAGTAAAAGGTTAAAAGGTCCATAAGGTCAGAAGGATCACAGGTTCACACAGAAGGACCATTGTTTAAGTGGTCTAATGAATAAGGATAACATGTCAAAAGGTTAGAAGGTTCGTAAAGAACAGGGTGAGAGAAATAGAGGTGTTTAGGGGCAATGAGGGAGGGGAAAAATTAACATGTAAGTCAATGGGAAAAATGAGAGTGTCCCAGAAGCAACATATATACACTACTTATGTGTCATTAATTCTTTCATTTTAATCCATAAGGGTAAGCAGTTCTTAATTCTTTAATCCAGAAAAGTTCTCTACGCTTACGCAATTGTGTGATTGTTTTATCTTCCATCCCATTCTTTTTACGGCCATTTCCGCTTATCTTTTCTATAACCTTGCGACATACACCTCACTGAATTCATCTCACTGAATGTTTTTCTTTATCTTCTTCTGAAAATTCCCCCTTGAATCTCGTGAACCTGAACACTGAAGCTCGCATTTTCACAATATCCAGAAGTAAAATGATGGGTAAGTAGTGGACAACCAGTAGTTCTACCTGGGTTTTTCATGCCGCTCCTATGTGCATTCATTCTCACATTACATCTCTGCATTGTTTCACCAACATATTGCATCGCACATTTGCTACAGGTCAATAGGTAAACTATATTTGAGGTTTTACATGTAATTAATTCTTTTGTTTCTTTTAACTTGTAAGATCTAGCCGTTACTGTACAATTAATCATATTGTTTGTGGTAAATATAAGACAAGTTTTGCAATTGCAAATCCCACATTTACGCACTTTGACTTCGGACAAGTGTTCCCCATTGGATAACCCAGAATGGCCACCTCCTACAGCCTGGATATCTGAGGTAACTACAGCATTACCTTGTCGAGGAACACAAATCCTCTGAGGATGGTTAGTCCCCAGGGAGGCTGGTTCAGCTGGGGGCTGCCCTGCTTCACCTTTCATTTTGTTTAATTTCATCATTTTCATGTTTTGAAATGTAGTTGAACAAACATAAAAATCATATAAATGTAGTTTAACAAACACATTAAAATCACATCAACGAAGAAGAAACATATAAATATATAAGAAAGAGTATAGTGGATTTTCCACCAAAAGATAATGACAAATCAGCGGGAGAAGCCTCACTAAAAGAAATGTCAATCATCACACACATCTCGTTTTTTCATTTCTGTTCCTCACAATTCTATCTCTCTCTTTTATTCACACACACACACACACACACACACACACACACACACACACACACACACACACACACACACACACTTAATTAATTGTACAGTATTGGTTGTTCCTAAGCTTAAATATAAATAATTTAAAGGATTGTTGCAAATGATGTTAATTTCACAACATCCCATATTCAACTTTATTTAAATTGTAAACCTCAAACACAGTTTCTCCACCTAAAGCAAGAACCTTAACCCGTAAGCAACTGACTCATTCCCCGACTGCATTGATCATCAGCTGGGCACCGTTCTTCCTCGAGGTTTCGATCCTTTCAGGCCAGGACCTCTCCAAACAGCGGATCCACAACCTCGATCATGGATCCACATCAACAGATGGTACATCAGTAGATCCACAACCTCAGTTGCGTCCAGGCAGTCAGTCAACTCATCAATGCAACATCACTTATTCCAACTTTACTCGCAATAGGATTTAATGTATTATCATATATTTATAACTTTCCTTAAACACTCGATAATATGATAATATCATTAAATCATGCACATCTTACCTTAAATAAACCACATCTACTAACCAGCACGACCACACCACCTACCTCTCAAACTGTACTTCCAATGTTCAAACTGTCATTTATAACGGTTTTTTGCATGCTGCCGTATCCGAGCAACCATGGATACCTAGCAACATTGATTTGTAGTATATTTTATTATTATATTGTGCTGTATTTACATAAAGATCTCATGAATAATATTTTTACTATTCGTATTGTATACACAAAATTACACACACACACACACACACACACACACACACACACACACACACACACACACACACACACACACACACACACACACACACACACAAATACACGTGGATTAACCACTTGTTCCATGATTTTCAGTCATCTCACTGTTCTTCATGTCCATTGAATTTTTCGTTGTGGTCACATGGAAACTGTTGGGCCGTACTTCCCTGGGTCATATTTCCAGCACTAACTAGATTATACTTAAATTGGTTCAATGTAGATTGTTTCACTCTTGGCCATTTCTCTCATGGTGTTGTTCCACTTCATAAATGTTCTTTGACTGAATGTTTTTCTTTATCTTCTTCTGAAAATTCCCCCTTGAATCTCGTGAACCATTTTACTCATGTGCATTTGTCTGGTGGTCTGCTGAAGAAAATGTCCTCAGGGATGTTATCAAATTGGCTCCTTAGTCTGAAGACTTGTAACCTATTGGCTGTCTTCTTCCTCTTCTTTAAAATGGGATGTTTTTTTTTTTTTGGTTTTTTTTTTTTTCTGAATGCAATCCTTCACTTCATTGATAAGTTTTTTTCATTATACTTTGCATCTTTTCCAGTGTTTCCTCATCTTTTTTGAGGAGGGGATTCCAGACTCGTGAACAATATTCCAACTTGTGCGTCACCATGACTTGTAAAGCAGGATAAATGTTCTTTTGTCCACATATTTCAATGATCTCTTTTTTCTTTTTCTTTTTTCTATACAAGATTGAGGCAAGTGGAAGAGCCAACATTAATCACAAAAAAAAAACCTGACACATAAAACATATAATAAAGGGCACAGAGAGTGTGATTGGTGTCCGAAAGGTGTGGACAACGTAGTGAGTGGGCATCTTGAAAAATTGGAGGGGGACGCAATAGAAACCTATGGTGGGGGTAGGGGGGAGGAGGGGAGGCAGATAACAGCTCGTCTGGCCGGTCAGCCTGGCTGCCTGTCCCTTCATCGACTCCTCAATACGGCCAGGTCATGGCGGGTGTATCAAGGCCGCCACACGATGGGGAGAGAGGGGGAAGGACACAAACACAACATTTGAGAACAGGGACATAGAGAGATCTGTGGGAGGGAGAGGGCTTGGGGGGAGGAGGCATGGGATGGGAAGGGGGTGGGAGAGGTATGAGACACAAGGACACTGCGAGGACTTCAGGAAAGAAGTCGGTATTTGAAAAAACTGCCTCTGGGGTGAATTAACGGGCGTAGAAAAGATCAAAGTTTTGGAGGGGAGAAGATAAGAGATGGCGGTGAACAGCTGTTTTGAAGACCTGAAGGGAGGAGTGGGATTGAAGAGAGTGAGGGAGTTTGTTCCAGAGGCAGGAGAAAAGAGGAATGAAAGAGGGAAGGTGAGCAGAGAGTCTTGATTTTAGCAGTTTATCCATGAGAGGGTGGAGTCATCAGCAAAGAGATAGAGAGGATTTTCCAGTGAGTCGGAGAGATCATTGATGAAGACCAGAAAAAGCACAGCGCCCAGAACACTGCGTTGTGGAACTCCAGCCTGAACAGGAAGGGGAGATGAGAGAAATACATTCAGGGCCACACGTTGAAGGAGAAAGCGTTGAATGAGCATGGTGGAACTAGATTTGGAAAAGCGCGTATAGGCTGGAGATGGAAGGAAGAGGTGGAAGAAAAGGAGATAAACGGAATGGGGCGGGACAACAGCATACGTGGGCAGGGCCCGCGAAGAGAGAAGGAAATAAGAATTTTTATTTTTTATTTTTTGTATTTAAAACGTTAGACAAAGGGTAGATGTTCGGGGAAGGTAGGGGGAGAAGCGAAAATGAAAAAAACAAGCAAATACAGCGAAGCAAAGAACTTAAATTCACTAAAACACCAACGGGGGGGGGGGGGGGGGGGAGGGAAGCCGAGAGAAACCAGGCCGCACATGCGGTGCAAATATAAAACGATTAATTACACACACGTTGGCACGAATTACAAACCAACACTAACTAGAAACACACTGTAACACATACACAATAAAGTAACCAATGGATATTTGACAAAGATACGAATGGGAAAATACTTAAACTTTGATGACGTGGAGAGATCGAAAAACGCTTCCTCGCCATGGGAACCAGAAGCGGAGGTCCCATCTCTTATTGACCCAATGACCCAATGTATGGAGTTACCTGTTGTTGCAGCTCTCCCTATGTGCCCACTTATTACAGTGATGGGTCTTATGTTACTCCAACATCTCTTTCTTGCCGTGTGTATATTATGGTAAAGGTATGATCAAAAAAAGACATAAATACATCGTTATCTTCCTTGTGTTCAACACTGGCATCCCTCGGTATCGTTTCCTTGAGTTTGCCTGCTACAGAGCTGAAGTTTTGCAGGTTGATAATTGTCTTGTTCATTTCTCTTTCCTTTTTTTGAGCAGCACTTCATCAGCTTTACTCCAGGCTGATGCAACTCTGCCTTTGAGAAGGGATTTTCTGATAAATTAAACAGATGGATGTACCGACTTCATTCAGAGCCTTGGAATGGATCTTATCTTGTCCTTGGAACCTGTCTTGTTTCAATCATTGCAGTTGTTTTGTAACTTCCTCCTCAGGTGCATACATGCTCTCTGCAATATCTGTGACATGTACCTGATCTGGTTCTAGAAATACTCGTAGATATTCAATGGTGTACACTCAACAAAAAATAGTGTTCACACTTCATTGAATAATTCAGCTTGGTTCTTGTTTGGTTCTTCACGTAAGTCTAAATATTGTTATGTCAGTTGGGTCAGCATATCTGGATCCAGGGAGATCTGTGTAGGTATCATGCTTCGTCTGTCGTGATAGCGAGAACCACCTTGATGTAAAATAAGTAGTTCTGTGTTTACCCCGGTTTGTCGGATCAAGTGTATACCTGTGATCATACAAGGATGTTCGTGTGTTAAATAGTTGCAGGGACTAAGATAAGACCCCTGTGTGTCAGACCTGGTGATCATTCCATTGTCCCTTATGGCAACGCACTCTTATAGACATTAGATAGGCCCTTAGTGCACACATTAATTAAATTCTCCCCACCCCCCCACCCCCCTTACAAGAACTGACCGGTAAGACAAGCATGCAGCGGCCGCGCAATGCTACACCATGGCTTTCACACACCGACCAGGCAGGCTGGGAGCCACGCCCAGGAGGACTCTTGATTGGCCAGGGAGAGGGGCGAACAGCAAACACCACACCGATTGGCAGTGTAGGGCAGAGAGCTTCCCCATGATTGGAGAGAAAAAGAAGGACTAGTGGTTGGCCACCGACCAATGGCATGGAGCAAGGCGCCAAGCACTTAGCCAATGGGAGTGGACGGAGGAGATCAGAAGATTCAGGAAGGTTAGAAAATGACGTCGGAAGACTGCCAGTAAAACCGCTTGCTCGCCGGCATTTTCCTCCCTCTCTTCCTCCCTTGGCCTTCTTGTTACTGGTTCCTTCCTGCCCAGAGTTCTTCCCTTTGCCTCTTGCCTTCCCTTGACTGCCCCTTCGTGTTGGACCTGTTCCACTGTGTGGACGTTCGAAGGACGGTGGAGAGACCAGTGCTGACGATCATCCTCCCCTGTGTCGTGCTCCTGGTGCCTGTGTGCTGTGCCGTGTAGTGCAGGATGGACAGTGCAGAGTGGGATGTTCGTGCCAACACCCAAGCGGTTCGCGCCAATGCTTGAACCATTTCGCGCCAACCGGAGCCGTGCCCAGACTGCGCACTTGGGTCCCGAACACCGGAGCCGAGACGATTCCTGACGGACGCTACATCTCCCGACAGCTAAGACGCATCACACACGAACACAACGAAACGTTTATTTCATTAATTAATTCCTGTGTTGTGTATTTGAAGTGAGTTGTGGGGGACGTCCTGATTTAGGACATTTATTACCGGTGCGTTTCCCTGTCCCGATATTTATTTTGAATAAACCCTTTTATTATTTTCCCTTTCATTCCAAATCCCGTGTTTGTGTGAGATTAATTTGCAGGGTTGAAGACTCCTCGGATTGCGTCAGGTAATTTCCCGCTTCTTCTTCTTCCCCTTCTTCCTCCCGTGCTTGCATAGTCAATTCCGCCATTGACCTGGATGCCTCGTTAAGCTCGATTAGCCATCTGTCGCCTCCTCTCGGTGTTAACTGAGCGAGCCACAGGACAATATTATTGGTGTTTTCCTTTATGTCTGCTGCAATCCCTCTCTCAAATAATTTTCATGAAGACCTCATTTCTGCCATAGTTTTGTTCTTGCTTGTTTACAGCTTTCCCAGTTTTATGCTGACTTGATACTTTGGTGCTTGTTCCAAACTTTGTGTTTTCCTCCAATCGTATGCTTCGCAGATTAGGGCATCCAGACAAGATGATTGTTTCCTTTATGCTGGGACTTGGGTAAACGTCTCTCTAATGTCTGGCTGCTTCTGTCTTTGACCAGGTTCTTGGCGTCCTCAGTGCACATATTTGAGTTCTTCCTCCCAATTAACATTGCTGATGTATTTTATCATAGTCTCATGACCTACCTTGCAGTAATGCATGTGATAACACCAGACTTGACTTTAAACAAACACAGCCACTGAGCTTGGGGCACATGACGAACTTCCCAGCAGCATTGTGTTTACTTGCGACGCCATCTTTGTGTTGCTTTCTCTTCACACCCGGATAACATTGAGATTTCCTCCTTCCCATGGATGCCAATATATGGTGCTTATCATTGATGTATTCTTCAAATGTTGAGCATTAAGCAAGGAAGTCGTACTCGCCATTTATAAAATCATTGCTATGACTCGCTGAAGTGCAGAATCACACCGCTGACCTACCATACTCACACCAGATGCTCTCACCATACTTATTGGGGTCTGCTTTAGTATTTTAAAATGATTGGTATTTTATAAATTTGTGTAAGATGATGGTTGTAACAGGAAACAAAAATTGAAATCAAAGCCATATTGTGCAACAAAAATGTACACATTCCAATTGAGATTTAAATTTGATACTTCCCCCACTGAAGATGGATATAGGTTATGTTTTCACACCTGTCTGTCTGTCTTTTGTCTGTCTGTCTGTCTGTCTGTCTGTGAACAGGATATCTCAAAACGTTGTGGATGGATTTGGACGAATTTTGGTGGCAGGTTTGGGATGTGACACAGCCAAAGTGATTAGATTTTGGTGAAAATCATTATCCGGATACGAGAGTAAAAAAATTTTTTTTTAGTTATTCTTCACCATTGAGAGATGGGGTCAAACACGATATAAAGCAGGATATCTCAAAGAGTTGTGGTCTGATTGTGGCAAAACATGGTGCACGAGTTGGTTTGGTGACAAGAACAAACAATTTGATTTTGGTTCTTGTCCGAATCCAGATCCGGTGGGTCACAGAACGTAAAGTTTTCAGCCTGGCAGAGGTATGTGCTCTGCATACGTTAGAGTTTCATTCTATATTTTCTTCCTGTTTTGCAGCTTTATCCTTTCTCTTCATCACAAATCGACAATTCATGAAATTGTAGATCCCTTGGTAAGTGCGTGCAGTGAAAAAAGGAAAAGATTTAATCCAAGTTATCGTTTGTCATTTATATTGCTAGTGCATAACCATATCAACACAAGCCTTGGCTTCTGATGATGCCTCCATATTTGCTTCTCTTCATGTTGTCTTGCTTGTATCCTTCTGAGGTCATCAAGTTCCTGATGTATTGCTTTCGTATATTTTTGTTTGACTCGTTATATTGGCAACTATGGAAATAAATGTTTCTTTCAATTGAATTGAGATGGTGGCAATGGAATTGTGAGTCAAAAATCCTAGTTTTTGCAGATATAATGTGTAGAAAGCCACTAAATAAGGTTTTTTGATCCACTATTCATGTCCCATTCTCAAATAATCTTGGTGCACCAAACGTCACCCCTCGATGTTTATAGCAGTGAATACAATTAATGTCACATCCTTGTATTTAATGATCAGGATGATGAGATGACGTACCGATAGATGATCACACACACAGACTTCTGGGGTTTCCTCGAGCCGATTTTCGCGTGCCGATATCCTGTCGATACCGGGAAGATGTCACTCTTGACGTAAGCGAAGGTCTTTCCACTGTATTTCCTGTGGGAGATGCCTCAATTAATAACTAACAGTAAAACCTGAGTCTTTGTAAGTTTGATTTCAATGCCTTGTAAATGTTCTTTCAAAGATTCCAGGCACTTTTATGAATACTCCTTTCAAAGGACCAGGTAAAGGTAGATGTAATCAAAAATGTACTAATCACGTAAAGATATGCAATGAAAAACAGGCAATCTGCAAGGTAATTGTAAAATGTGATGAAATAAAGATCCGATCATGAAGCATGCTCTACACCGAGCCTCGGTACTGCCTACGCAATTTCTATGGTTCGAGTTACAATCCTGGACAGGTGGCTACTCCGACATCGGAAGTCAGGAGAGAAATTTGTAATTTGGCCAAAGTGCTGGAGATCGCTCGTCAACCCTTCGCTGACACTGTGGGATATTTAATGTCCAAAAACTAATGCCGGCAGATGAGATGTCCTGTTCGACGTCCACCCAAGGCATTGCACACACACACACTGCATGTGAAACACCGAGATGACAGTTTATAGCTGTGCTGAGATTCAAACCGAGACGAGACATATTCGAGGTGAGTGTGTGTCGCTCTGGGTCTGGGCCATCCTGCCAGCCCATGAGATAATGGAGTAAGTAAATAAAATAGATTAATAAATTTAAACTGAATTATCCATTAGTTTAACATGATGAAACGTAACAAGATATTTAGTCTCCAGATCTGTCTCAAAACATGCTGCAGAAACCAAAGCTTTCATAATCATTGGAATCTCCGGCGATGAAGCTGACTCTCAGGGGCCTTTCACTCGCTCACCGAAGGCAGGTTGGTGGTCTCTCTGTCTGCTGTCGACTCCTTTCTGGACGAGCTCCCCCAGCTCTCTCTGTGCTCTATCCCCCAAATATTCCTTCAGGTCGCACAACATCTGCCAGCAACCTTCTTCTGGTGAAACTGCCAACATCAAGACTCTCTGCTCACCTTCACGCTTTCATTCTTCTTTTCTTCCGCCTATGGGACAAACTGCCTCACTCTCTTCAATCCCACTCCTCCCTCCAGGTCTTCAAAACAGCTATTCACCACCATCTCTTATCTTCCCCCATCCAAAACCTTCATCTTTTCTTCCCCCGTTAATTCACCCCAGATGCACTTTTTTAAATTACCGACTTCTTTGCTGGAAGTCCAAGCAGTGTCCATGTATTTCATACCTCTCCCACCCACTCCCCCCCCCCTGTATTTCATACCTCTCCCACCCACTCCCCCCCCCCTTCCTGTGCCCCCTCCCCCTAAGCCCTCTCCCTCCCACAGATCTCCTGATGTCCCTGTTCTCTGCTGTTGTACTTGTGTGCTTCCCTCTCTCTCTCTCCATCTTGTCTCCCGTTCCCTTTATTATATGTTTTATGTGTCCGTTTATGTTTTTTTGTGATTAATGTTACCTCTTGCACGAGCCTTGATCTCATATACAGAAATTTTTTTTATTTTTTTTTCCCCTCTTGTTCATCTACACGTGCAAAGTTAACACAAGTTCTTGTTCATGTTCATATAGCCAATTACAGGGTCAGGAAAAACATCGATTTTGTAAAATCAGTTATTGGTGAAGTTGCCAAACCTGTTTAGGTTGTCGACAAACATTTGTTCTTTGTTTATTTTTTCATCCTTTCGAGATTTCTTTCCAATCAGGAAGCTGATGTCACAGCGTGAAACCATCTAAAGAGAACAAACAAGAATATACTGATGATGAGCTGCAGTTGAAAGCACAAAGTAAGCACAAGCATTGATGCAGGTCCAGATTTAGACTCAATTAACCTGAATTCATTCAAAACAATGGATGAAGTAAATTTCACAATCAACAACTACTGAATGCATTTTCTATTCTACAGGTGTTTTTTTTTTTGTTTTTTTTATTGTATACTGAATCGAGGCTCCTGAAAGAGCTAACATTTATTTCACGAACAAATCAACCAGACAAACAAAATATATAAAAAGAGGGAGCGGAAGACAAGATGGGGAGAGAAGAGGAAGCACACAAACACAACATTTGAGAGCAGGGAGAAGTGTGGGAGGGAGAGGGCTTGGGGGGAGGAGGCGTGGGAAGGGGGGGGGGGGGAGGGAGAGGTATAAAACACAAGGGGACCGAAATTAGCGGGGGTAGAAAAGATCAAGGTTTTGGATGGTGGAGGATAAGAGATGGTGGCGAACAGCTGTTTTAAAGACCTGGAGGGTGGAGTGGAATTGAAGAGAGTGAGGGAGTTTGTTGCAGAGGCGGGAGAAAAGAGGAATGAAGGAGTGAAGGTGAGCAGAAAGTCTTGATTTTGGCAGTTTAACCATAAGAGGGTTGCAGGCAGATCTTGTGCGACCTGTAGGAATATTTGGGGGACAGAGCCCAGAGAGAGCTGGGGGGGGGGGGGGGCAGAGAGGAGTCGGTAGAAGACGGAAAGACCACCAAACTGCCTGCGGTGAGTGAGTGAAAGGCCCTTGGAGTTAGCTTCATCGCGGGCGATTCCAATGATTCTGAAAGCTTTGGTTTCAACAGCGTGAAGACGAGCTAGGTGTGAGGCAGGAGCACCAGACCAGAGGGGAGAGCAGTATTCCATAGAGCTGCGGATGAAAGCCTTGTTAGTGGTGAGGAGCTCAGGTGTGCCAAGGAAGGACTTTGCGCGATGGAGGATGCCCAGTCGGCGACTGGCTTTGGAGGCCAGATTTGAAATGTGGTTTTCCCAGGAAAGATCATGGCAGATAGTGAGACCCAAAATATTGAGTGACAGAACTTCTTGGAGAGGATTATTCAGAAAGTGGATGGGAGGGTTGTCCAGTCGGTCTTTTCGGAGAGACATCGTAAGAGTGTGAGATTTGTCAGGATTGGAAGACATGTTCCACTTGTTTGCCCAGTCTGTGATTTTGTCCAGGTCTGCAGATAGTGAGGAGGCTGCAGACTGCCGATCTGAGGGATGAGGAATTGAGCGACAGCGAGTAGAGTCGTCAGCAAAGAGATAGAGAGGATTTTCAAGAGAGTCAGAGAGATCATTGATGAAGACCAGAAAAAGCACAGGGCCCAGAACACTGCCTTGGGGAACTCCAGCCTGAACAGGAAGAGGAGATGAGAGAAACCCATTCAGGGCCACACGTTGACTACGACCAGAAAGGAAGTCCACCAGCCATGCGTGGAGATTTCCATGGATACCAAAGGAGGAGAGTTTGGTGAGCAGAGCGGGGTGCCAGACCGTATTGAAGGCACGTGCTATGTCAAGGGAGACAGCTCTAATTTCCTGTTTGGCATTGAGGACATCCATCCATTGTTGAGAAAGCAGAAGCAACATGTCCAGAGTAGAGTGACCTGGTCTGAAACCAAATTGATGGTCAGAGATCAAGCCATTGGAGAAGAGGAAAGATTTTCATATCTGAAGCAATGATGGATTCCATGACTTTGCTGATAATTGGGAGAAGGCTGATTGGTCTGTAGTTGCTGGGATCTGTTTTTGCACCTTTTTTGTGCAAAGCGGTGATGTTGGCTGATTTCCAAGCAGATGGCAGTTGACCTTGAGCAAAAGAGAGGGTGAAGAGAACAGAGAGAGACTGAGATAGAGCGGCAGAGCAGGATTTTAGGAACCGTGCGCTGATGCCGTCACGACCAGTTGCAGAATCAGAGTCGAGGGTTGACAGAAACTTTTCCACCTTGTCAGGAAGAAAAAGGACACAGTGTCCAGGAGCAGCTGGGTATGACTGGGTATGGTGGGTATAGAGAGGGATAGGTTTGGGACACAAGATTTAGAGGCAAACACAGAGTTGAGGCATTCAGCTTTTTCACGTGCGGAGTCAGCCGTTAAGCCGTTTGAGGTGAGGGAGGGGATGGAGAGGGAACAAACACCAGAAACAGATTTGACCAGACGCCACCAGGATTTGGAAGAGGGAGACAGATAAGAGAGTTCGGTCTTGAGAATGGTGAGATATTGTTTCCTGGCTCTCCTGAGTGTGGACACACACTTGTTTCGGGCTTTGTGAAAGGAAATGAGATTTCCTTCCGTTGGATTTGCTTTCCAGGAGACGAAAGCAAGTTGTTTCTGGGCAACAGCCTCACCACAAGAATCCGTGTACCATGGCCGGGAGGAAGAGTATGACAACTGAAGACGAGATGGGATAAATCTGTGCATGAGAGAGAGCAATTTACTTTGAAAGAATTCCCAGGATGAGTTGATGTCAGAGGCGGTAGAGATGGGAGACCAGTCCAGATGATTGATGGCTGCTTGAAGACTGTGCCAGTTGGCCTGAGTGAAATGCCAGACTCGTCGACGCTGAGGCGGCTCTCTGAGAATGGTCAGAGAGATGTCCACTTTAACAAGCACATGATCAGATGAGCCGATTGGAGCAGAAGAAGAGCAGCAGACATTTTCAGGGAAGTTTGTCATAACCAAGTCCAGAAGAGAAGATGCTCCGTTGACTGAGATCCGGGTCGGGAAATTGACAGATTGTGTCTGTCCCAGTGAGTCGCAGAAGTGCTTTGCTGAAGAGCCATGGCTGGTGAGAGAGGTACCCACACCCAGCCAACTGGCATGGTGACAATTGAAATCACCACATATGAGGAAGAGAGAGTTGGGATGGGTAGATAGAAGTTGGTCCATATTATCAGACAGCGAGATGTAGATGGAGTCATCACTGTTTGGTGGACGGTACAACACACATATGAACAAAAGGTGGGAGTGAAGGGGAAGCCATAGCCAAAGGTATTCCTGGGGGTGAGGTGGAGAGAGGACAGTGGAGGGCGAGTGAGGAAGAGAGTTTTTTATAAAGATAGCAACCCCACCTCCAGGACGAGGCTCGGGTCTATC